>NC_137568.1:1200000-1888598 GCF_963082525.1 Nesoenas mayeri
CGGGCGGAGAAGGAGCAGGAGCCGCGCTGGGGGCAGACGGCCCGGCAGCACAGCAGCCTGGAGCAGGAATGTGCAGAGAGCTGGAGAAGCTGGGAGAAGTTTTGACGTGCCTTCGTTTTCCACCTCTGTTTTATAGCCTCTGGGGTGCTGTGGGGAAGTCGTTGCCTGCCAGCGTGCTGCAAGAAAAGAGAATCAGCTCAGCTCTTGTGCTTGCATCTTGTTTCCAGCCACAGGCTCAAGCTGCGAACCTTGAGCACGTTTGACTTGTACAGAAAGCACGAGGACGCCATGACCCCGGCAGGGCTGGCGTTTCACCAGTGCCAGCGGGATCACTGTGGTGATGGAGTCACTTTGGTCACTCGGATCTCTTTTGGTGACCGATCACTTTTGGCACTAGGATATTTATATACATTAGATATATATTTTTAAAAAGTGAGGAGAGAAAAGACCATCTAGCGGCTCTCAAGGGCCAGTGCCCTCCCCAGCAGTGTGTGCCCCCCGCCCTAGAAACAATACCTAGAAAATTCTTCCGGTGCGATTCTCAGAGGAGCCCCCGCTCCCAACGCCCTGGCCCGGGACCCCCTGACCCCCCCACCTCCGCCAACCCAGTCTGATCTCTGGCCGTCCATGGTGGCCGTGGCTTTCTGGGGGGCAGGGGGTGGTGGAGGCCGTGGGCGGTGGGTGAGGAGGGGGCAGCCAGGCGGGCTGGGGGTTGTGGGGCGAGGAGGCCCAGAAGGGGCTGAAGCTCCTGGGGGCACAGGCCATGGAGCGATGGGGCTGCTGCTGCTCTGCCGGCTCTCAGGGGTTGGCAGCTTGGAGAACGTGGCCAGAGTGTCGGGGAAGGTGGGCGGCGTGGCCGGCGTGTTGCTGGGGGTGCACATCTGCGGGGTGTCAGATCGGCCATGGATGGTTTTTTGGAGTCTCAACCTGCCAGCCTCCCCATCACTGGAGATGTGGCTGCATCCCGCACCAGGGGATGCTCGAAGCCCAGCTCTGGCGGGTATTGGGGTACCCAGCGCTGCAGGGTCTGGGTGGCACCCCCAGAACATGGGGGCTGCCTGGGGAGGATCTCCAGCCCAGGCAGGGCCAGCTCGGGCTGCGAAGAACATTTTGGACATCCAGGGTGCTCAAACGGCTGGGGTGCAGCGGTTTTGGGGAGGGGGAGGCTGCTCTGATGCCTGCTGCCCGGGGCATGGAGTGACAGGGTGATGCAATGAGGACCAGCACAATGGGTGGGGAGAGTTTTGGGGTCCCACAGGACCCTCTTCACCCGGCTCCCTGTCCCCCTGCTCCGCTTCGCACGCCATTAGGGCACAGAAAGTCAGGCAGGGCCCCCGGGACATGAGGCGCTGGCCATCAGGCTGAGGGACGGGAATGCCAGCACAAGATTGCCCGTGTTTCAAAAGGGAGGCAGCCGTGCCAGCTGGAGAACCTCTCTCGCAGCTCCATCCCCAGCAAAGTGCTGTCTCTAGAGCAGTTCGTGCTGCTTACAGGCAAGATCAGCCTTTGCATTTGAACCACCTTCTTGCATAGATGACAGGAAACATACTCTGGTTTATGTCTTTATAGTTGCAAAGGCCAGGACAGTGTTCATGAGGGAGCAAGCGATGAGCACATTTCCTGGTCAACAGCCGCTGGCTCACGCCAACGGTCGAGAGAGGCAGAAGAAATCCCTTGAGAACAGCTCCCTCTCAAAGACATCCTTCTGCTTGATGAACCGCAGGGAAAGGCATCCTAAACCAGGCACCTTGACCTTGTTTTCAGCCCAGGTTCCCAGGTGCTGGTGCACTCGTGAGCCAGTCGCTGCACATCTGCCACCAAGGGGAATCGCCTCCGAGGCCAACTGTGCCGCGGGGAAAGGAAAGGGTTAAACATCAGAAGAGTTTGATTTAGTGCACAACACGAATAAAGCCATTCTCTCTGCAATTAAAACTGAGGGTGTTTAATTGAGTAAAGTGAGATTTCATTCCCCATGACTTGTCTGATTGTATTTTGAATCTGAGCACGGGCTGCAGTGACCTGCCACAACATTTGAGGTGTCACCAGCTGCACTGTAGGTGGTAAAGTGGGAAAGGCAGGAGGGAGCCTCAGCATCTCCCATCCCGTGGATGATTCATCACAAAGGACCAGGGCGGCGCCCGCTGGCTCCTGGGGCGGCTGTTGCCGGGCAACAGAGACACTATATTGTCCCCTGTCACCTGTGCCCCTCGCCCATTTGGTCACTGGCCGTGGTGGGATCACTGTGGTGGTGGACTCATTTTGGCACTTGGATCTCTTTTGGTGGTTGCATCGCTTTTGGTGGTGGAATCGCTTTTGGTGGTTGAACCACTTTTGGCGGTTTGATCACTTTTGGCACTTGGATCGCTTTGGTGCCTGGATCGCTTTCATCACTCGGATTGCTTTCGGGATTTGGATCTGTTTTGGTGACTGATCGCTTTCTGTGGCAAGAAGGAGCAGGAGAAAGACAGCTGGCTGTCCATCCCTCCAAGATCACATCCGGACAGAAAAGCTCCCGTCTCCCTCCTTCGCGTTCAGTGTTTTCGCGCAGAACAGCAGCGATGGACACACGCAGTCTGTTGGAGATGCTGGACGCAGCCATCGGGACACCCAATGTGGGGGCTGTCGACTTGGAGGCACTGCGCGAATTGCTGGAGGCCATGATCGGGAAGCTGGGCCAGCTGGAGCTGTCTGGCCTGGAGCCAGGGCAGAGCCCGACCCCCGACCTGGCAAAGGACCAGGACAGCAAGGACCAGCCTGGCCAGGAAGAGGAGAGAGACACCTGCAAGGTAGAACCTCTTGCTGGTCCCTGGGTGCTCCCCCACGAGACGCCCCCTCCTCCGGGCTCCGCGCTGCCGTCGTGCCGCCCTCAGCCCAAGGGCTGGGTTAAGCCCGAGCTCCCGCAGCAGAGCACGGCGGGGTCCAGGTCCCCAGGGACCCTCCCCTGGGCTCACCCCCCACCCGCTCTCCCAGAAAAGGGCTTCGCTCCAGGACCTGTGGGAGGAGATGGACAAGCTCAAGGAGGCGCAGTCCGGCCTGGCACAAGACATCCAGGAGATGAAGGACGCCCATTCCGGCCTGCTAGAGGAGATGCGGGCCATGCAGGAGGCGCATGCCGGCCTGGCCGAGGACATCCTGGAGATCCAGGAGACGCTTAGACTGGTGAGCGCCCGCTGGTGGCCCGGGAGGGAGCTTGGCCGTCGTCCCTCCCCGCTCCTGCTGCCCTGTCACACTGTGCCCCTGCCCCTGGGAAATAAAGCTCTGCCCGTGCAATTCAGCGGCGGCCCCCGGGCACAGCCCTGCCCAGCGTCCCTCTGCCTCGTGCCCCAGCTCACTCGGGGATACTCTTATAATCCCGCTCCCACATCTGAACGGGTGTCCCTCTCCTCGCCCAGCTCCAGGGGAAGCCCCAGGACGCTGCCGGGCTGCGCAGGGACAGGAGGCGGCTGCGTCCCCCGCTCCCTCGGGGACACCAGCCCTCCTGCCTCGGGGCACAGCCTGTGGGTTGGGGTGCTGGGCAGTGATGCTGGGGGTCCCATCCCTGGGGATCACATCCCCTCGGCTCCATGGCCAGGCTGACCCCGTGGAGGAGGAGCCGGCCAAGTATGGCCCTGTCAGGGCACCGGGGGGCAGAGGACACCCTGCTGTCTGTGGGGACGGGTCTGTGCCCACAGCTGGGTGGGGTGGGACGGGGGTCTGGGGTCTGGGCTGGGCTGTGGGGGCAGCACTGGCTGCTGGGGCAGCCGGTCCTCGTGGTGGAGCTGGAGGGAGCTGGGGGGACATGTGGGGTGGTGCTGGGCAGTGTGGGACAACAGCCTGTGTGCTTCAGGGTGGGGGCAGGACCCTGTTGGTGGGTGTCTGTGGCTGACCCTGCCCCTCGCCCCCAGGTACCTGCCTCCTCCTCACTGCAGCATCAACCCGCCATGCTGGAGCACCCATCTGCCTCGCCTCTCAGAAGCCTCACCCTGCCACCGAAGCTGCTGCCACACCGCACTAAATCAGCGCCCTGACAGCCGGGCAGGACGGGGGTCCCGGCCCCGGTCCCACCGCCCCGGGCAGCAGCTGCAATAAATGGTGATGAGCAACCAAGTGCCGGTGTGGTCTGAGCGGGGGTCCCTGGGGCAGGATGGCAGAAAGCCCCGCTGTGTTTGCTTTTTCAGGAGAAAAATAAGTGCTAAAAAGGCGCTTTGGGGGTGCCCAGGTGGATCCAGTGCTATCCAGGGCCCCCCCAGAGGGAGCACCGGGAGCACTGGGAGCAAACCAGTGGGCACCAGGGCAGAGCCAGCAAAGGCCCATCCTGCACCCGGGTGGGGCTGAGGTGTCCATGGGCTTCAGAAACACCCCCTGGCACTAACTGGGGGGACGGGGTGAGGGAGGAACCAGGGGGCTGTGCGAGAAGCCAGGCTGGCTGTCGGCAGCCGGAGGAGCAGCAGCAGGTGCCAAGTTGCAAGGCCAGCAAGGCCGAGCTGTCACAGGAGCTCAGGATGACAACAGGCTGACCGTGAGCCAGCACTGTCTCCTGTGGCCAAGAAGGCTGATGGTACCTGGGGTGCGTGAGGAGGAGTGTGGCCAGCAGGTCGAGGGAGGTGAATCCTCCCCCTCTGCTCTGCCTTGGGGAGGCCCCATCTGTGTTGTGTGTCCAGTTCTGGGCACCCCAGTTTAAGAAGGACAAGGAATTACTGGGGAGAGTCCAGCGCTGGGCTACAAAGATGCTGAGGGGTCTGGAGCATTTTTTCTGATGAGGAGAGGCTGAGAGAGCTGGGGCTGTTGAGCTGGAGAAGAGAAGCTGAGAGGGATCTGATCCATGGGATCAATATCTCAGGGTGGGTGTCAGAGGATGGACCAGACCCTGTTCAGTGGTGCCCAACGCCAGGGTGAGGGGCAACGGGCACAGACTGAAGCACAGGAGGCTCCATGTGCACATGAGCAGAAACTTGTTTGCTGGGAGGTGCCAAGCCCGGCCCAGGCTGCCCAGAGCGGGTGTGGAGTCTCCTGCTCTGAGACATTCAGACCCCCTGGGCCCACCTGTGTGATCTGCTCTGTGACCCTGCGTGAGCAGGGGCTGCACTGGGGGATCTGCAGAGGGCCCTCCAGCCCAACCAGTCTTGTATTCTGTGAAATTAAGACACAAACTGGTAGCAAAGTGTCGCGGTTGAGACGGCCAAGCGACATGGACCAAATTCTTTCAAGATGAAAGTAATAGATGCCATTTATTGCTACAAGTGCATTTTTATACAATTCTGCCAGTTCATGTGTCTTTTCACTATTGGTTACAAGTTACAGCACTAACATCTCATTGGTTAATTTTTCTATCATCCATGTTATTCTTCTATCCCCTTCTCTCTCACGGGTACATCTCTCCTCTCTCCGGATACTCCTTTACTCCCATCCTTCTCAAGGGTAAATCTTAATATCTCAAGGCTGATCTCTACTCTCATATTTTCTGTCAAGAATTCCACAGAACCGCTGCAGTTTCCCACAATTCCCCCTTTTTTTATTTGTGCTAAAAATGCTGCCCTCATTGTCCGCTGCAGGGCCCTTTGCAGCAGAGAAATGGCAGCATTAGTAACACAACCACAACAATCATTAAAATGATCAGTCCTATTTTCACTACTGATAACAACCATCCTAAAAACTCTCAACCACTAAGCAATTTATTTAACAAATCCCATCAAAATCTTCACACCCATGTCCTTGAGCTAATAACAAAAAACTATCGTGGCAATACTCTGCCGTGTGGCGTGTCTTACAGAATCTACATCTAACAAAAGTCCACTTAAAGCCTTTTAAGTTCTGTTAGTTTGCTTAACTAGCCAGCATCCTAATTTTCTAAAATATTTAAAGCTTTTAGCTGTGCCAACACCAGATACAAGAGATCCTAAAACCCTTAACCTTGATCCCCAAAAATCTACATTATCATCACATTTTGACTCATATACGCGCAAAAGCTGTTTTTCTCATCTTGCTCTTCTGTGATCTATTATCATAGATACATTGGGCATTAAGAGAGTTAATAGTCCCAAAATACACAGTCCTCCAACAGCATTAGAAGGAATTCCTGGCCAGACTCTATCTCCACAGATCAAGAACACACCATACAGGAGGTTTTGGGGTCGCTGTTCACATTATCAATGACATCCCTTGGATTCTTCTGTGAGGCATTGCACCAACGAG
Organism: Nesoenas mayeri; assembly: GCF_963082525.1. Classification (NCBI taxonomy): domain Eukaryota; kingdom Metazoa; phylum Chordata; class Aves; order Columbiformes; family Columbidae; genus Nesoenas; species Nesoenas mayeri. The sequence continues at coordinate 1,206,172 of NC_137568.1, forward strand.
TTTCATTTCTATAGTCACCAAGGGTAGCATTAACATTTTGCAGTCTTATCCATTCATGCTTTAGCATATTGTCCTGGCACTTTTCACAAACCAGCAGGATGCAAGCGTCCATGGGCACAGATCCCAGCAATTCCAGTTCCTGTGGTTCAATGTCTGTTTCCGGGAGACAGTTAATCCAAAGTGCCATGTTGGTATTATTACAGTTTGTTGCAATGCCTCTGCATCGACCATTATTTTGAAACAATTGTGTGATGCTGCTGTAGTCATCAAGGGGGATGCCAACCAAGCATGTGTGGAACGGGTTTTCCGGAGATGCCATAGCCAGGCATATGGAGTCCTGGTCAGTCATGTTGGCTAAAGTACTCCACATGTTAGTCTTTGTCTGTGCGGGCATCCGAAACACAGCAGCTGCAACAACCGTTGTCAGGAAGATAACACAGGTTTCACGTTTCGCGCCAGCAACCATTGCGGCCCTTGATCTGTAAAGACACAAGCAGAACCTCTCCCCCAGGTTATCAATTGATGTGGCCTTTTCCATTGACTAGTGATTTGACCATAACTGATGTAGGTTCTTTCTGATTTAGCATGATTTTGGGTCATACTTGCAAAGTATTTAATCACATACAATGCTTTTGACAATTGGTTTTGTGATGTTTTCCCTACTTCTCCCCCTTTTTTGTTTTAAAAAAGAAAAAAAACAAAACAAAAACACACAGTTCAGAAGCAGATACGTGCGTTGGACCTTGACTACGTACTCAGAATCACAAATCAAATTTAGAGGTTCCTCCTTAAAAAGCTCTAAGTAATGTAAAGCTGTGCCAAGTTCTGCTAATTGGGTTGGACCTTCAATAATTTTTACAGAATGACGCCAATTGTTATCTCCACACCAAACCACTACAGCTTTATGAGACTGCCCAGAACCATCGACAAAAACTTTGCAAGTATGTAGGATCAGACCAAAAACAAATATGGCCTATGGCCTGATGTTAAAGACTTGCAGGTTCTGCAGCAATTTACATTTAGGCATGCCAAAAGCTGTGCTGTTAAGAAAACCAGCTAGTGCAATTTATAGAGACATAGATTACAAATAAAAAAATCAGAATTAAATCTCACAAATGGTATATATATGACAAAAGGATCATGGTCTATTAAGACTTAAATTCATTCCCTGCATTTTCTTGATCAGAGTGACAATTGGTATATAACAGTCGGTATATCAGTTTGCTAGCAATCTCATCATACTGTCCCACAATGGCCACAGGTTGTTTCTATGTTGTAGCCATAAACAGACAAATCTGCAAGTCCAATCGAATGCAGCCAGCCTGTAACGTTGGCATAAATTCATTCCTCAAAGTTTCCAACTCCATTTTGGCTGTCATATTTATTGGATATTGTTTTCCCTTACCAGATCGAAGTCCTGTTTCAGATCTATCAGTGTAGTGTTTGCTTTATCAAAACATTGGCTGTTAATACTAGTGCAAATACAGCATTTGAAATTTCCTTGGGGATTTCTCACTTGCACAAGCAGATCTGCAGCATCCCAGCAGCTTCTTGTAGGCCATGCAACTAAACAGAATTCTCAGAAAACGTTATTTGAGCTTACAATTTACTTAACAAATCTTAACCTAAGAGAGGTATAGGACTTTCTGGCAACTACAAGAATTCATGTATTAAAACTTTGTTCCAAATTTGGCATTCCATTGGTCTCAAAAAACGGCCTTTCTTTCGTTCTCTCTCATGACCTCAACAACTAGCATGGTGAATTTACTAAGAAGTCTCTTACAACTAATTACCACAGAATAAGTCTATTAACAAATTTTTGGTTTGATTTTCCAGTTTCATTAGAACTATGGGTCTGCTAAGGATGCCTTTAAACTTCACCCTCGGACTGCTCCAGTCAGTATTACAGCGCTGCAGTGGGGGGAGAGAGAACCCCCCTTTCACCTTTCACTGCTTTAAAAGCGGCAGCCAGGTTTTTCCTTTTTTTTTCTTTTCTTTTGTTTTGTTTGTTTGTTTTTGTTTTTGTTTTGGTTTTTTTCTCTTCTTACTGCAGTTCAGATACAACCAAGGTCACGCAGCTGGCTTATCTCAGTTACAATGAGCTGCACACAGGCCTGGGATGTTTTGGTCTTTTGTTTTCCCATTTCATTCCAACCATAATACACTTTATATGCAATTTCAAGTAGCTCAGCAGTAGTTACATTCCTTAGCTCCATTTACCTGTTACAATTTAGAGATGTCAAAAAACAGTATAAACCAGTATAATAAACATAAATCTATTATTCTATTTTCCTAAATGTAAATCAGTTAATATTCTAGCAACTTTTAAATACAACCTCTTCTAAATGCACATCTATCATAGCATTTTAACAATTTAAATGCTTTTCTAACAATATAAGCAATCATTCTAATGTGTAAGGATGCATCCTAAGGGGGAGCAAGGTGGAATTTTAGCAGTGGAACCAGTTCCCATTTTGTAATTATCTCTCCAAACAAGATTCTTTTGGTACCAAATATGAATATGCAAACTAAAATACTGAGCTCAGATGTGAAAACCAAATACCCAGTTCAAATATGCAGATGGATCACAGTCACACTAATTTAAGACAATATCTCAATTTTTGCATTGCACCTTTGAACCACTTACTGCTCAGCCAGGTAGCGGTGCCGCTGGGTCTCCCTGACAAAATGGGTCAGTGCGCGCTGGACCCCCAGATCGGCACCGAGCTGGACTGGGCAAGGCCTTTTGTTTTGTTTTGTTTTGTTTTAGTGTCTCGTCTGGTGCGCCACAGCTGCTATTCCAAAACCAGGATTCTTTACATGATGTGCATGCAGAAAAACCAAATCCAGCACACCGAGAGGAGACACAGCCCGTCACAGAGCTGCGCAAGTCTGAATGCTGGAACAAAGCTAGCATGCTAGAGAGAAAAACAACAGCCACTACACGCAAAATCCCACGATCACATTCACGCAGTAAAGAACTAAATGGCTCATGATCTTCTGAATTATCACAAAATGCACATTTTGAGTCAACGGATTCTCATGATTTAACAGACTGTGAACTTATCGTACCATATAGCACAGACCTACCAAAATTGCAACATACTTAAACCAATACCCACAAAGAAAACAGGTTAATGAGGAAAGCATCTTGCAGACTTTAACAAGTTTTCTGTGACCTGTGTGTTATCAGTTAACTCTCAGCTTGTTGAAGTTCAAAGCACCCCGCCTGTAAAACTGTTTGAAATGATTTAATGATCTCTTGTAGGGATTTATTTTGTCCTGATCTTCTGGCCTCAAAAACAACATTAATGGCAACAAGATTCTATTTTCTGGACACTTTTCCCAATCATTTAAGTTATACCGCAGCCACCATTAATTACAATATTTTACAAGATCTTCCTTCCTTATAATTCCGGGTGCTTTCCTAAGTTTTAAAACACCTCCCAATACTGATTTTTTAGGAACACAACTGAAAACAATTATTCCTGACCCCATCTTGCAAGTAAAAACCTTGAGAAGGGGGAGGAAGGGAGGGGTGCTGCTTGCAGCACAACTGGGAAAAATAGGGAGAGAGTTTTACGGCGCACTTAACTCACATTCCTAACAAGCTGCTTGATTTTCAGAGAGGCAATACACAGAAACACACAATATGCACGGCAAAACTCGCAGATAGCAAACATTAGCATTCTCTACTGCTAATTTCAACACCAATGCTTCCTTAGCTTCTAAGTTTTCAACCTGCTTATTGATGGCCTCTTGAAGATGGTCAACAAATTGCATGCAATTCTCACTGGGACCCCGATCAATAGCTGCAAATGATTTGGCTGCATTGTTGGCCCCAGGCACCTCTATCACAGCTTGACATGCGAGGTCTGTTGACTGCCTCAGGATTTCAGAAAGTTATCGTGCCTGTAGTTGTGGTGTGTCAATTACTGTCTCTTCCAGAAACGCACAGGGTCCCATGGCCTAACTGTAATCGAAACTGGGGGTAAATCCCAGCTTTTTGGTAAGTTCGGTTTACGCTCTGAAATTCTACCCTCACCCTCAGGAATTCAGTGTGGGAGGGAGGAGGGGACAGGTTGGAGGGACCCAAATCTGTAGGAATTACGTTATTTGGCTCGGTCTGGCTCACCACGGGGGGGTCCTCCCCGCCTAAATCTCCAGGCAAGGGGGGACAGGAAAAAAAAATGTCCATTTTTTTCTTCCGTGACTGATAGCGGCGGGGCAGAGGGTTGAACTGTGATCAATGGCGGTGACGCAGACGGCAGAACCGCGGTTGCTGATGGTAGAGGAGAGGTTCGAGCCGTGATTGATGACAGAGGAGCGGTCGGCCGAACGCACCGCTCTGACCGGTGCTCCAACCGGTGCTCTGAGGGCCCCTCCCGAGATCATACATAACCCAACACTGTTTTTTCATGTGAGTCTTTCATAGCTTTTATCTGATCTCGGGGCCACACATATGTATACGACTCTTTCATAATTTTTTTCTGATCTCAGGGCCACACATACGTACGCTCCTCCTTTATTCCTTTTAACTTTCCAAGAAAGTGCCGTGGATCCTTATCCGTGTCAGATAATATGGACTTGGGCGGTTTTGACGAATCCTTAGTAACAGGGGGAAGCGGAGCAGTACTTAATCTTGCTTTTTTCTCCAAATTTGGCCCAGGAGGGCCAGGAAGACCATCCCCCTCGGCCGCCTCTGCCTGTTGCTGTTTTAACTCTTTCAGAGTATCTAATAACAAGCGCCACGTCGTTAACAGTTCAGTTGCTTCCTTGGACCCTTGGGTAGCACTATCAAACAATTTATCTCCCAAGTCCATCCATTGTGACACACTAAATGCTGTCACAGGATTAACATCTAAACCTTGTGCTTTGCCCCACAGTAACATTTTCTTAAAGTCAGTTCCAGAAGGCCAACACTCTGCTTCTTCAGAAGCAGCTTCCATGTGGATAATATAGTACCCTCTTCTTTAGATAAGTTTCCCCCCATGTTCCCGGTAGCTCACCTCCTCCTTAGCGAGGTGTCTTTACAATCGATCCGGATCTTCGGCAGCTCTCCTTGGCTGCTCTCATCAGCTGTACCAGGCTCTGTCTCCACAGCTCTTCTTCGGCTGTTCACAGCTTTCCGCTGTCACCTTGTTATGCGAGATCCTCTTCAGGCAGGATCACGTCGGGGTCACCACATGTCGCGGTTGAGACGGACAAACGACATGGACCAAATTCTTTCAAGATGAAAGTAATAGACGCCATTTATTGCTACAAGTGCATTTTTATACAATTCTACCAGTTCATGTGTCTTTTCACTATTGGTTACAAGTTACAGCACTAACATCTCATATACATCTGGCATATACAGTATGTTTTAATGAAATAAATGTTGCCATTGACACATATTAAAAATGTGTATTACCTGTCAACCCTCTGAAGACTGAAATGCAATCTGTAATGAGGAAAAAGGTCCAAAGTAAAGAAAAAAGAACCACACAAGAGATTTCAGATGGTACAGATTCTGCTCTAAATTTCTCTGGGTAACACCTATTACTTCAGCTTCGTGTTTCGATTACCTATGAGAGAGAGAAGTAAGATTGCTGAAAGTCTGTATGTTTTGGAAATAAAACTGTCAACAAGTAAAAAGAATAAAATGACCAACAGGAGACCTGTCCTCTACTAACCACGTTGATGATGTGCTCCCATGGTACCACGGCCCAAGCATCCAGAGTGCCTGGCTCTGGGAGTGCAGAGTTGCAACCAGTGTGAGCTTAGGTCTTTTGCCGCTTTCTCATCAGACACCAAAAGTGGCAGGAAGAGAAACCAGAAGAGCTGTCTGCCTCTGGACACAAAGCGTTCTCACGCTTCCGCGTTGCTGCAGCCCTGCCTCATCTTCTGCTACCCGAGCTCCATTTCCAGATGTTGCGGAAGGAAAGGATAGTGCATGGCCCCATGTCACCAATCCAGCCCAGTGGGAGGTCCCAGTGTTTGGCCTGGCACAAGCTATTGCAGTGTGCAAGTGCTCGGCAGGAATCCAGTGTAACATGCCCTAGACTGCCATGAGTCATCCTTGGGGATGGACAACATCTGATTCAGGACTGCCAGAGTCAGCCCACGTCCTCTTGTCACTGGTAGCAATACTAAACCCTAAATACCCTGTCCTGGGTCTTTCTACATTCATATTTGGGTTTCTGTGTTGCAGGGAGAGATGATGCCCAGCCTGGGTCTTCTTCAAGTCAACACCTTGAAGAGATGGGAACTCCCGTTGCTCCTGACATGGTGTTCTTTACGTAAAGGGAACAAATAACTCGGGGTGCACAGTCAGATGTACACTTGAGAAAAAAATACTACGCTCCTCCAAACCAAAGACTTTGTACCTGCAAAGCCAGCTACCCACAGGTGCATTCCTGAGAGGGCTTTGGGACTTGCATCTCGCAGGTGGTGCTTGGGCAGTGGTGGCAGCTGGGAACAGGCCCAGACTCCTCGGGGAAGATTTGGGGATGCTGGTTCATGTTGGAATTTGAGTTTATAGGGTGCTTGCCTTTTCTTTCTGTCTCGGCTGATTTTCCAGGACGGACACTCCATGGCCAGATTTTGGCAAGCAGCTTTTTGGTCATATCTGTGCTTTATGAAGAGGATTCTGAATGGTCTGAGATGGAGGGTGGCAGCCTTCCCTCCATGATGCGGTATTCTAAAATTTGAAAGAGAAGATAATGAAATCAGAAAAGCCAGCTGGCCATTTAAATTTTTTATATACTTAGTGCTGGCACCCGTACTTTCCATCTGCCATTAGACATCTTTAAATTCTCCCTAGTATGACCGTCAGGTCATAAACCAGTCCCTCCTCCAGTGCAACTTGCAGGCAACAGCATTTGTCACAGATATCCTCTAACAAGTGCGTAGCACCCACTGGTTCTTCAGCAGGTCTTGCACGAAGCCTTTCCTGAAGTGTTCATGGAAATATGAGCTGGAAGGCTCTCATAAACCTACCAATGGACTCCCATCTCCCTGCAGAAAGTCAATGGCTATTAACTTCACCCGAAAACACTGGCCTCTGCAGCACCTCTCTGGTGCTCTTGTGGTCCTCTCTGTCCTTATGCTTCTCTGAAACATCAAGATGCAGTATTGGGAGCATCTTGTCTAGTTAGGGTTCTGGCAGCCTGCACAACAGATCTATATAAAAAAAGGTTTTTGTGTGATTGTTTGGTGGGAGAGGGGAGATGTATTTGGTCACCCTCTATTCTTGCATCTTTTGCTTAAGTTTTACTTGTGGCATCCCAAAATGTCAAATTAAGGTAGTGCTTTGCATTAGAGACAAACAAGAGAAAATGATACAGTTCATTATGAAACGTTCCAACTGTATTTAGGAGAAATCGCACTGTTCAGAATGAGACCACCTGATTATTTGTGAAATAGTCGAATATACAGGGTTCCACAGGACTGAGTGGATATTATGGTCAGATTGCAACTCTGGTACGTAGTGCAGCAAAACACTTGCTCTTACTTCACTATTTTCTAAAGCAATTTGAGTTCTTCTCCCACTTACATCTACAGGCCTGTGGTGATTTTTCAGGGACGGTGACTCCCATTTATTCAAAAGGGAATTTTACCTAATTTAGGGTTGCAGTTTCAGGGTGGGTGTTTATAATTCTCACAGATGTCTTTACCACACACAGGGACTGGAAATTACAGTGACACAGCCTCTGGGAAATGACAGGAGCTGTATTAACCACAGAAAAACTTCTCTTAGGAATTAGTAGGAAAAAACCAAAACAGTGAGAAGCTGTACTGTCCGGAGCAAATGTGAACTGGCGTAAAAACAAATAGTGTCATTCATCTTCCTTTCTGAATTATATTAGTTTGTTTGTTCAAGCTTGTATATACTCAAAAAGCTTTGTGTATATCCTTTTTAAAAGGATTTATAAGAAGACTGAACTCACTGTCTCAGCACTCACTAGGACTGAAAGTGTTCCTATGACACTGCTTACTGGATTTGAAGTATTATGTTTCAGCAGGCGGGAGAACAAATTTTTGTACCCGTAGTAGGCCCATGAAGCCCTGCGAACCCTAAGAGGGGTCAACAGCAGATACTTAGGTAAGGATGTGAGAAATGAGCAGCACTTAGCGCTGCTTTTTCTGTCTTTTTGTATGGAGGAGTAAGAATTTCCCGCAGTATTGAAGACGGAGTTGCCTGCACAGTGAACAGTGAAACTTACTTGTCTTCTAGTGCTTTCAAAATAATGTTTTGTATTTCTTATAATGTTGTTGAATTATTTCATGTAATTATCCCATGGCCTCATTCCCGAGTGACAACTGCCAGCTCAGAGCCCAGCGTCATCAACACGCAATTGCCATTTTCTCCTCTGTATCATTTTAGATTTACCTGTCGTTTTCTCTCCCAGTCACCTGGTGATAAGACCCTTCTGCATTTCTGCAGTCAGCTGGCATCTCTATTACCTTGCACAGCTTGGTATTGATAACAAACGTTGACAACCCTTATGCATATTATTTATCTCATTATAGGACAGTGTGACCCCAAGCGGAGCTTCGTAGTGACCTCCCACAACATGAAAACTGATCAAATATTCTTATTCTTTGTGTTCTAGACATGTAGCCATGTGAAAACCTTTCCTCTTCTCCATTTTAGTTTGCTTCTTTAAACACCTCACAGTACATCCTGCCAGATGCATTCTGGAAATGAAAGTAGGTTATACCAAATGCATCTTCTTTGTCCACACGTTTATTAAAAGTATAATCAGAGAATTTCGGGAGATTTGTGATGCCCGGTCTCTGTCAAGGCTACGTTGATCTTCCTCGCTTTGTACCTACTAACTCTATTCCTTAGAAGAGTTTCCACCTATTTCCCTAGTGTAGATGTTGGGGTTATTTGCTTACAGTTCATCAAATCTCGTTTGAAAGCCTTTGTAAAACCTGTTGCCACTTTTCTGGTTATGAGGCAGATACAAAGGGTTTAGTGGTTTGGCTTTTTTATCCGGGAGAGTAAAATCATGAGTTGCTGCCATCCTGTCTGTTGTTACCACTCTTTCTTTTCTTCACTCTGTAACCGCTTCTATTGGCACCTTGAGCTGAGACAGATCTTCCATGTGCTCACTGAAAAACCATGTTCTGATGGGTACCAGCATGTCCTCTTTTTTAATATATTTTTGTAACCACCGCAAATGAAGTATATGAAACACAGTTTTTTCTGCTATGGCTTCATTTTTTTCTGAGCCTTTCTGTTGTAGCTTCAGCACCTATTGTCTCTGCAGGGTCTCTGATACATTTCTTGCTCTTACTGTGTTTGAAAATTTATGATGTTTTTGTTCCTTACCATGTTTCAATTCCTGTTATTTGCCTTTTTCTCTCTGCTTACCTGAACTCTGACAAAATAGTGCAGCTGTCATCACAAGAACTGTTGTTTGTGGAAATGTCTGGATTTGATTATTCTCTCATTTACAACAGGTCAAACTAAGAGCAACACTAAAATCAGTAAACAGTGGTCTTTTTAAAGGACAGAAGAGTTACACACCTTGAATTTGCCAAAGCATTTCTGTGACCTCTAGACCCAGGAATCCCACCTCTGTTGGTCTACCAACCCAAGGCTGTGGTCGTACCTCAGTTTCTAATAAAGACATCACGATACATAAAATTTCAGCCTAATGCTCATTTTGATCCCCATTCAGAGCACAATGTCTGACATGTTCAAAGGCTACAGTGTGAGACTTGCATCTCTAAGACTCTGTACTGAAATGCTTACTTAACCACCCAGCTCCTGAAGCCAAGTGAGGGGACCATGCGCCCTTCAGCAGAGGAACTACGAGCCAAATACTCCTACCAAGCAGAGCCCAATCAATTCTGTTTTCCCAGACACGCAATTTTACCAAATCTGCTCTTCAGATTTTGGAGTGTCTTGTTTTCCACTGAGCTCATCCAGATGACTTCCAGAATATGGGCTACAAAATTATCAGGAGCATTTGAAAGTTTAGGCTTGTAATTTTTGCTTTCAGCTAGAGGAATACTGGAAAGAATAACGTTACTGAAAACAGCATGAACATATGCTGATCATGTAATGTACATAGCAAAGTGTCTTCCTGTTCTTCAGGCAATACCGGCATTTCAGGCTTTCTCTTTGTATGGCCTGTCCATGAACATGATACTGACCTGGCTAATCTGGTTTGAAAGGCTGAGGCACCTGTTCTTTCCTTAGAAGCTTTTACTGCAATTCAAGCACTTGAACAGAGTGTGTTAAATTAGAAATATTAAAATGGAAAGATTTGAGGAACCTTTTTGTTCCCTATCTCACCTTTCAGACCTCTGGCATTATTCAATCTATTCTGGATCACGGGTGAAATCATTTAAACGAGGAAAATGTGATAATATAATATACACTGTGTGGATCTAAACAGAACTCAGAAATAAAATGTATGAATCTTCTCAGACTCTGTCACTTGCAAAATTTACAATTGGTGAGGCGAACCAAGCAAAATTGTACCTCTTTCGCCAAAAGTAAAAGCACATTGCTTTTGAGCAGTCTGGTTTCTCAGATCATCTCAAATGAGTGACCGTGAGCTCTGATGTTTGAACTGCAGGGAAGGAAATGAAAATAAATAATCTCCCCCCTTCAATTGTTTAAACTAATTTGGGAAAATTTTCTGTCTCCACACTATAGAAAGAAAGTGGGTGTAAGTAAGAGATAAGTAGAGGATATCCGTCATATGGCTTCATGAAAATGTATCATAATATAAATTGTAAGAAAAAGAATTGTCATGCATAATTGTACTAATGTGGTGTCTGTTTATAAGACATATTGCCTTTGATTAACTTTTTCAGAATTATAAGCCTATGAAAGACGCAGAAGGTGATGTATTTAATCTCAGCCACAAGGAGATGCATCTTGGCTGCTTTACAATGGTGTTTTGGGGACACATAATCTCAGCTGTATCCCCGGGAGTCTGGCTTTGTTCCCACTTTCTTCTCCGACTCTTTTTCACCAAAATACAATGGAGACCTTTTCCGTTTCCTTTATTTAGCTGACAAGTACAGAAATATCTCCTTCCCTGAAGGCATTTGATTGTGACCTTCGACTGTGTGGCTTGTTGGAGTCTTTATGCAGCAGAAGTCCCATCACATTTTCTCTCTAACCAGAAGAACCATTAAATTGTAAGTGCTCAAACAGCTGGGATTCTCTTCATGGTGGGTGAATAGGTTCCCACTATGAAAAAGAAAGGCCCCATTACTAGTGTGGCTCCACACTGGAAACTCTGTTTAGAAATGCTGGAGAAGTAACTGCAGAGCCACAGTGTCCTATTAACATTGGCAAAGAGGGAAGGGCTACAGCTTTCCTTTCTCTGAGAGTCAGTTATATAATACAGAACAGTTAAAACTTCTCTGAAGTAAACAACAACTGAGACACATATAACAAGGGTCATCCTAAATGCTCATATGATATGAAGAAATGCTTTGTGCAAATGAGTACTGTTAGGCTACCGAATCACTTCTGAAAGGAAGCAGAAGGAACACTGAGATGTGCATCATTGGCAACTGGCAGGTTACAAAATGTACTGGAACTGTACACAAGAAAACAGAAATACAATGATGTAGTTATAAGGATGCAGACTTTGTTGCCCTCTTAGAGTTCTTCCTCTCTGACTTCAGTGACTCTTGCCTAAGTTATGACTCCTTCTGTTATTCATGATCTCAGAATTAATTCAGAAACTGAAAACAGGTCACTTCAAGACAGAGGATGAGGAGAAATTGACAGCAATATGAGGATAACATTTTTTTAAGAAGTGGGTAAAGCTTGCTCCAGTCTCATTTGACTGTTAGCAGGTGGCAATGCACTCCCATTCTTGGCAAATTATTTTAGCAGGCTCTCTGAGCAAATGCATATGGGGGCGGAAGTTATGATGCAGTTCTACAGTAGAAAAATAACTTATAATTCAAGCTTTATATATTTCAAGCTATTATGAGCAGCTGTGAAAACACATTTATTTTGACTATTTGCTTTAGCTTCAAAATTTGTAATTTGAATGAGAAATCACAGGGTGTTCCCTTTCTATTTTGTTTTTTAAGGATTTGTGTGCAGGCTTCTTTACACCTGTGGATTCCAGAGCTGTAAGTAATGTAATTAAAGCCTGATCCAAATCTCACTGAAACTGGCAAATGGCTTTCCATGGGCTTTATGGGGTTTTCTGATAGACACTCTCTTGCTTTGGATTAAACCAGATTCTTTACTGTTTTCACCTCTACATGAAAAACTTTGCCTATTTTGTGGGTCTTCTTTACAAACTGGGGCAAGACTTATTTCACTTTCAGGCTCTGACACGGCAGAGAAAGTTGCACATCTGCAACTTTGCAGAGTTATACAACTCTGACTATTGGGGTTGAAGTAGAAATGGCAGCATGAGAGAACTAATGTGTGGCTTGAAATGGGTTTTAGGAAGATGCTGAACTCTTGGACTGTGCTGCTCTGAGCACGCACCAAAACACAGGGTGCCAGGAGAACTTGTGGGTCTCACACACCAACTGAGGAGTTTTGGCAGTGATAGACTAGAGCCTTCTGGCTTGGTTCTCGGATTTGGAGTCATAAGCTTCCTCCATCCTCCCAGTAGGAACACTTCTGCATCTTGAAACTTTTGTATTTCCCTTGTAGTCTACCATCTCCTTCACCCCCTTTGTTTAGCAACTGAATGAAGGAGTTGTTTGAAAATCCAGATTGGGACTGTAGAGTGATCCATGGCCAGGTATAACAGAAATAGCTCATTCTTATCTAATTTGAGATTTTGTTTAAATTTAGAGATTACCTTTCCAGAAAGTACAGGAACCTGCAAACTCAGATCATCAGAAGGAATTCATACCGTAAAAACCAAGGAACCATAGATTAAAATGGGACACTGAGCAGTTCCACGTAATGGATTTTATCACCTGCAAATGAAAAAAGGACACTTGTCTTCTGCCACCATTTCCCAGGACCTCACAGAGAGCTCCATGGAGTGAAAGCCAATGGATAGATCTGCTTGGAAACATTTGCTGTTGCTGTGGTGATTGGCCCTTCTAGTGGTCTGGGGTTTCTCACTGAGTGCTCGCCAACTGTAGGCTTTATTCAGTTCTTCCAGTCTCTTCCATGGGCAGGAAGATGTCTCTCAAAGAAACACTCTCTGTGGTATCAATGACTATGAGATGCTAATCTCTGTAATTATAAACCACTGTGAATCACTATGTACATTCTGCCACTCAATAGGAGAGAGTTTATATTGCTTAGCTATGGCTGCTGAGGTTGAATCTCCTCCATGCAGTGACTTTAAGAGACTCTGAGGAAGGTCGATTATAGCCACACTGTGCTTACTTTAAGCTCAAAGAGTTACAATTAAAATGATATCTGTGAAGCTATTGAAAAACTAAATTGCTTTTAAGGTTTCTCTGGGCTGTTTCGAAATAATGAAGTCTTGCTTTGTAGAGTATAATATCTAGTTTGAAGAAATGACGTGTTTTAAACCAACAGAAAACCGGTGTTATAACCCATAGTGCTATTCCTTTCTTCAGTAGTAATGACATAGCTTCATTTGCATCAGAAGGACATTGGTTTGGTTTTATGTTGAATTGTCAAGGTCAGTCAATCCACTCTGCTACATCAATTCTGTTTCATAGGAAGTTCTTTTCATGAAGAAGTTCTTTCTCCGGCACTATTTGTAGTGTGCTGAGTCCCCGCCTGGAATGATTGTGCCTATACTGAAGATTCAAGTTAAAGTTTCCCTTGAGGCTTCATAGAGGTGTTTGATAGATCAGAATTAGTTTGTATCTTCTTAAGAATAAGATAGGTACAAAAATTGGAGAAACATGTAAGCTGGAAAAGCAAGCACTTGTTTTTTGTTAAAAAATGGGGTACTTGACTATTATTTTTTTTTTAAATCTTCCATTTAATTTACAGAGTAGATGCAAAATGAATTGAATTAAGATTGACCGTGCACTCTGAATTCTGAAATGTTCTGTCTTTCAGTGATAATTTAGATCACAGTTTTAGGCACCTTCATGTCAGAGAACAGGGTGGCAGAGGCTCAGAGTGCAGTTCTTGCCTACACCTTTCCTGAGCAGAGTTCCCACTTGCTTTGAGAGAGGGGTGAGACAGGAACCAAAGGGGTCTTCTCCTGCAGAGAAGTGCCTTCATGTTGGTTAAGACTTCCACATCTTCTAGGATGACCTCACTGCTCAGGAGGGGTGGAGATTGTCTCCACCATGGATTTTCCTCTGGTCTGATATTAAAGCCATTTGCCTACAATGTGAGATCTGTGAGTTCCAGGTTGAGGGAGCTTACATGCAGTCTTCTCATTCTTCAGTAGTGCTCTAATTCATGTGTCTATTTGTTCAAAAATTCCCTCATAACCTCTTGATTTGCCATCTTTCCTTCCCTTTGTTGCTCTCCTCTCTCTCCCCATCAGCGTCTGTCCCCAGATGAGGGTGTTGGAGTCTAAATTGCGAGTGGCAGCGGGCAGCCATGGAGAAGGCCTGAGCAAGGCACCCGTGCGGACGTCTGCTGGTGTGCCTGGCCTTCTGTACAACTGATTCCTGCACTCTTGGTGCTTGAACAGGCCAACTTCTGCAGAGTGATGCTTGAGAATCTTACAAAATCAAAGGTAAACCAAAATACCTCACTTAACTGCCTATAATCCCTCTTAGAATATGTCTCCATTTACCGTATGGAAAGCCTTATCCAGTGGGGGCAACTTTTTGGGGGCTCTGAAGACCAACTTATTAAAAAAAAAATCAACTTTCCTATGAGTAGAGACACGTGTGTGAGTAGCTGGTACTATAGGGACTTAATGAGATGTCTGCTGTTGCAGATCTGTGCTCCTCCTTAATCCCGTACCTGAATGTGACTGCTTTAAGAGTTACATGTGTCGTGCTCATTTACTCTGTAAGACATTGACTTGTATTGCATTTTATGTAATTCTTAAACGAGAACAGCTTTTTGGAGAAATATATTGATTCAAAAAAATTCACATTGTCAGTGGTAAGAATTTCATATGCAAGAGTTTCTAGGCTCTTAGAACTTAGTTTTTTATATTGACACTTGGTGTTTCACATTGAAGAGTTTCTAATTGTTCTATATCAATCCTTTATGACTTTTACAAATTGAATTCAGCTAATAGTTTATCTTCTCTATCTGTACATTGTTCATAGCCAAATGGACAAAATTCTGCTTTTATAATACTTTAAATTTAGTTTTATCAGGCTTCATGATGAACTGGATAATATTATTTTTTTTTCTAGTGGATTTTTTTTCAAATTAAAAAGAGGATTAACCTTTTAATTAAATAATTAAATTTTTAAAATGATACCTACATGTTCCATAATCATTGCTAGCAATGTTGTGTAATTCTCTCTTCTTATCAAAGAAGTTTCAGTAATGGAAAACATTTTAATTTTTCAAATGTAATCCTTGAAAATCCTTTCTCTGGAAGCTCTCTCTTCACTTTGCACATTTTTTTCATGATCTTGAAATAGATAGTTTAGTGTTTTGAGACCAAGATTAAAATTAACAAAACGCATGAAGCCTGTGCGCTGCTGTTGATAACACAGCTATGGATAGTTCTGGCCAATGGAGACTGGCCATGTCACCTCTTCCTAAGTCTGAATAAAGTGCTGAAACATTTACACGTGACTAAGTTATCCCAGACTTTTATTCATCCCCCTTACTGAATGCTATGAACTCCCTGTTCCAGAATGAAGCTGCTGAGGGGGCTGGAGCACAAGTGTGATGAGGAGCAGCTGAGGGAACTGGGGCTGTTCAGCCTGGAGAAAAGGAGGCTGAGGGGAGACCTTATTGCTGTCTGCAACTACCTGAAAGGAGGTTGTAGCATGGGGGGTGTTGGTGTTTTCTCCCAAGTAGCAAGTGATAGGACAAGAGGAAATGGCCTCAAGTCAGGCCAGAGTAGGTTTAGATTGGATATTAGGAAAAATTTCTTCATGGAAAGGGTTGTCAGGCGTGGGAACAGGCTGCCCAGGGAAGTGGTGGAGTCACCATCCCTGGAGGAGTTTGAAAAACGTGTAGATGAAGTGCTTAGGGACATGGTTTAGTGGTGGACTTGGCAGTGTTAGGTTAACAGTTGGACTCAATGATCTTAAAGGTCTTTTTTAACCCAAATGATTTCATGATTCTATGAACTAGTGATTTTCAGTGCTTGCAAAACATTCGCCTTTGTATTTTCTTTACAATTTTCACTTCTTTTTCATACATTTTTGATCTTAAGTGTGATGTCTGAGCTGTTTCATGTGTGGCAATGAAATGCCACATGAATGCCCAGCTACTTTTTCACAAGGGTAAAAGTGTCCACAAGTATCTCAGATTAGGTCTAACCAAATAAATTTAAGACATTAATTTCACGAACATCTTTATTTTGTTGTTTATGGAGCACAAACTGTACCTATAGAATTTTTGAGCTAAGTAACCCATTTCCTCAAATTACTCTCAGTTTTGTACATTTATCCATTCACTCATCATTCAGAAAAAATAAACATAGGGGGAGAAAAAGACAACAGTTCAAAATCCAGTACTGACCTAAGAAACGGGTCACACTGTTCACAGTTAACATTATGTCAAAGATCTGCCAGGTGTGGAGAAACACTGCCAATGTTTAGTTTCTGAAAGCTGCCTGGGACTGCTGTATTGCAACTTCCAACCAAGTGCCTTTACAGCATATCTGAAAAAGACAGTATAGTCTTTACATTAGCAGAGAGAGCAGACCAGGGAGTGTTTTTGCAGAGCAAAGTAGTTGGTGCTAAGACCTACATCTGCACTGAATGAACCTCCCAGACTAGTTTGAACTGGAAGGAAATCGATTTCTGTACCCAAGCCTGCTCTTACATGTGAGCAAATACACACTAACTAGGGGTGGTGAGGAGATCTCCTAGATCATTGCTGATCTCAGCTCGAATGCTAATGTGTCCAACTCTCCAACAAATTCCAGTGTCTGCTCTCACTATTTAGAGGATGGGTCTCTGCCAGGAAACAAAACCATTGACCAGATAGGAAAACCACTAACCAGCTTTGTGTTAAAAAGGTGCTTCCTTGCTGAAGAGTTTCTTCCTCTGTTCATCAGCGTGACATTCTGTGGGAAACTCTGTTTGTTCTTTAGGAGAAAAGTTTAACGAATTAGGTTAGTTAAGTATTTATACATATGCAGTAAAGCAGCACACAAAGTCAAGAAACATTACATGTATTGTTAGAGTACTGCGAAGGCAACAATTCTCCTGTGACTGAAACAGATGCGCACAAAGTGGCTACGTACACATGGCCAGCTCACACGCTAATTCCAAGATACCAAAACTATAATTAAAATTCTTAGACTCAAGACATGCAAAATTCATGTAACACTTCAGTTGGAAGGCATTTTGTTCTGACAAGAGATTTGTGAGGTCCACTGAGATTCTGGAATATGTTTAGACGGCCATAGTGAAGCTCTGAAATTTACTTCACCTCTATCACAGTTACACGCTACCACAATTACTCTCTCAAACCATCCCTAACCCCCCGCCCCCCTTATCCTCCCCAAACATTATTAATCATAGGGATTTTCTAGGTATGTTGCAGAGGTAAAGCACTCTGAAGTTAAGCACGTTAATTATATAATACTGTGGGACGCATCTACCCCCCCACTATCTAATTGGAATTTCCACATTCCACCTTGCTCCCAATTCCTTCAGTCCTATTCCCAACAGTGATTTTCAGTTCTGCAGCGTCAAACCTGGAGACTGTTCTCCACATTCAGTCTCACAAGAGCCTAACAGTGGAGAAGAATCGTTTCCTGGACCTGTTAGCTACACGCTTACAAATACAGTCCAGGGAAAACCTCGCAAGGTAAAGAACCTAAATCTTCTTGCCAGTTACCATAGGACAATGCCCTGGAAGAAGATGCAGGAAGCTGAGGGAACTGCCAGAAAAGCATCATCCAGAAGCCAGTATGAGAAACCTCAAGGGGGACTGCAATAACTAAGAGCCAAAAAGAGTCATCCAGGCAGACACAGGAACACAGGACACCTCCTTGAGACAGCCTGAGAGAAAGTTTCCACTAAGTTTAGTTGAACTAGGACAGAAAAGAAAGGATAGCTCAAAGGAAGACAAAGTGAAATATGGACATCATTAAAGAGTTCATATGAGCGGAGACTAACTAAAAATACACAACATAATACAAAACACATAATAACATACTCAACAATGGAACATTTAAAGCATTGCGTACTAAGAAACTTACCTTCTGGGTCATCTTCAAATATTTCTTCTATTATGACATCAGGGCTGTCATCAGGAGCCTTGGATAAAGCAGGAATACTCCGCTGACACAGCATAGGAAGTGTTTCTTGATCTTGAGTATTTTTCACTTCTTTGTGAACACCAACTTTATTTGCAAGAGCCTTTCTTTTACTCTCTCTGCTAAGAGCTAGAGACATATTCTCTACAGATGACTGAGTATCGCAGCTCAGCACTTCTTTGTCATCAAGGGTAAGAGCGCGTTGTCCGTTATCTTCACTATATTTGGGAAAATATTTATT
Organism: Nesoenas mayeri; assembly: GCF_963082525.1. NCBI lineage: Eukaryota > Metazoa > Chordata > Aves > Columbiformes > Columbidae > Nesoenas > Nesoenas mayeri. The sequence continues at coordinate 1,224,709 of NC_137568.1, forward strand.
TGGAGACAAATTAGCTTAATCCAGTCTGTTTCAGAAAATCACGAGTCACAGCAGAGGTTTTATTAAGAACATACCACTACATTAAGAAAACAACTTGTAAGGGCTGCTTGAAACAACCTGTTTTTCAATACCAAGACAACAAAAACAGTAACATGATTTCCGAAACCTCATAAGGATTGGCACGCAAATGGCACATATTCTTGGGCACAGCTCAGTACAAGAACTACTCACTGAAATGATCAGAGACCACAGGTACAAATATAAACTATTGGAAAGAAATGTTAATAATGTGACAGACAGTTCATGGCAAGAACAAAAGGCATGTCAGATGTTTTCATACTACCAGTTAGTCTTCACTGTAATGTGCAGGATTTCCAAACATCATAGCACGCAATAAGCCTTTTTTAACATAACCAGTGCTAACTACGGCTCTAAATGCAACTCCATTCCATTTGGGCAAGTTTTTTTTTCAAAGACTGTGGGGAAAAGTGAAGGGGACTAATAAAATAAAAACAATTGTAATTTTAAAAATAAGGGGTCTTTTTTCTACTGCAAGTTCATCTTAAGCAGTTTCTTTTGGCATTTGGCACAATCGGTATTTAGACTGTGAAGTGAAAATACTATAAATTTCAATAGTTGTTGCTGATTTTAGAGATTTATTTACTCTTCTCTGAAGTAATTTGCATATGCTGAAATGATAAACATCTACCATGGGTACGTAAACCCGGTGCTTAGGGACATTGTTTAGTGGTAAACTTGGCAGTGTTAGGTTTATGGTTGGACCTGATGATCCTAAAGGTCTACTCCAACCTAAATGATTCAATGATTGTATCATTAAATACCAGCCAAAGCTAAAAAGCACATAGCATAAGAAAAATCTTGGTAACTTAAGTGATACAGTGAAATATAGTTGGGTGAAACGCACGTAAAACTGAAATGTGAGAACTGCAACACTAACTGGATTAACTGGAATGCTGATTGAAATCACAGCATCTGAAGTTTTGCTGTGCTTCCTTATATTCTTCTAGAAACCCACAAGCATATACAGATTTTCTTTTCTTCATTTCATCTCCAATATGTATTTGACCACTATAAGAACAGCTAAGTTACTGTACCTACCCTCTTTATTAAATAAGAAATACTTACTGCCCTGTTGTTCCCCATTCAATCTTGCCCAGTTTTTTTAACAAAGGTGTAATTTCATCAGTGTTTCGGGAGAATCTCGAGAGAAGAGACATTACAGAGGGTGACATGAATACGTAAATCACTTTGACACTTTGGGATGTACGATATTTTTCAGCACAATGCAAAATAAGAGGTTGCTCAATTATCATTATTATTCATACTTAAACTCTTGCCTCTTGCTTTCTGTCTCATGCATGGAGTACTCCAACATTCACTGAGTTTTCACACCTATACCCAGTTTAGTTCAACAAATTATTCTGCACGGAGAAAATTAATTCTCCAACAGTCTTGAAGAATAAAATGGTAACTGAAGTCCAAAGTGCAGGTTCTTTTTGTTCCCTTTATTGTTACACTAATCAACAGCTGTTTCTTTTACTGATGAAATCTAGCAAAATATTTCAAGTACTTTACAGTTAAGCTAACAGAATTGGAAATAGAACTTCATCAAATCCTTAGCTTTGCTGTCCAATTATAAGAAACAATTTGTGAAAACTGAAGTGTAGCCTATCATTTCTTCTGCCCCCCCGCCTCTCCAGGAACGTATCCACCCTTCAATCTACAGTATCTTACGCCCACAGAACGTCCCTCAATTCCCATGCACCGCCTAGCTGTGATTTTTTCACCTTTGATGTTATTTTAGAGTGGCATCATCATGCAAGACCTTCATACTCATCTTTTATCAGATCTCCTTTCCCCTGTTTTGTTCAAGTTCTTGTAAGGTCTTCCAATGCAAACAAATTTCACTTGGTCATTTTCTAGTTTTTTCTAGTTTGGGTGATTTTGCCACTGTGCATTTCAATAGCCTTCTCTGAAATACTCATTCACCAATGACATTCTCTTCAAAATAGGGCCTATGTACCAAGTCGAGAAGTTGACTAAAAGATTATTTTAAAGATTCCTTGGTCCATATTGTAATGATTCAACTAACATATGACAGCAGTCATCACAATGTTTGTCAAGCACTGCAACAGGCTGCCCAGGGAAGTGATTTGAGTTGCCATTCCTTGAAGAATTTGGCTCCACAGAGAACTGGGGTTGTTCAGCCTGGAGAAGGCTCTGGGGAGACCTTATTGCAGCCTTTCAATACTTACAGGGGTCTCCAAGAAAGACAGAGACAGACGTTTGAGCACCAACCTTATGACCAAGCTGCACAGGGTCAGCTGTACCACAGCAGTGACACACTTACTTGATTACTTATGGTATAGAAATTACATTTGTCACTTCCAGTGGGGGCAACACGGTAACTGGGATATTGCCCAAATATCTTCTTAGACATCTAAGTCTCTCCTGAAGATCAGAAACTGATTCAATTTTTAAAAAACAATTAAGCCCTTATTGACTCACATTATTTCTACCGATAAGGAAAGAAGAGGAAGTTTAGAAGTGGCAGATGTCTGCCAAGGATTCTTTAAATGCATATGTTTGTTTACATCACAGCAAATTGCACGTGCTTTCTCCCCGATGGCTCAAATGAAGGCCACTGTGCACTGCTAGTCATGAGTTTATACACATCTGAACTAGCAGTTTTTCGGTAAAAGGCAAGTGAGGCAGCTCAATTTCTGCTATTTAACTGCTATAGGAACAGTTTATGTAATTAAGAAAACCAGTTCATCCATTTACCCCTCCATATACGTCCAGCTCCAGTCATTTACCTTCGAGATATTTCTTCCTTCAAAATGTTGACTCTTGAGACCTCAGTGTCAACTGACAACTTTAAATTATGAATAAGCTGAAATTAAGAAGCGGAGTCTCAGCTTATAATATACAAAAATGTATTACCTACAACATGATCAAGCCAGAGTATGACATCTTTAGTTTTACAGACAAAAAACCCAAGAGTTTACTGGTTAACAGCCAACAGCCAGTTCTCAACTGTGTCATCTTACAATTGCTCAGACCTAATGGTTGGGGATTTTGCAATGTTAGTATGTAAACAGAAGCAGGAGTCGGATTTTCCTTTTGTATAAACAGCTCCTGAGAAGGTGACTTCCAAGTAAGCAGGCAGGCCCACGGGAGGACAGCAGTGGCTGCCAGCTCCCTCAAGTCCCACTGGGGAAGACAGAGGCAAAGAACAGAAAAAAAAAGGAGAGATCAGGCTTCTTTTGTGGGTCAGATGAAGACTTCAGGTTCTTCATATGGAAAATGACAACTGGGTGCAGGGAACATGCCAATCTAAAAATCACACTACTTCAACATATGACAAGACCAGTTATTGTTTTTCTCACAAGGACTACAAAGGCTCTAAATGAAATAACTGTGTAGTACTTTTAGAAAGAAAACAGGGAGCTCTTTAATAAGCACCCGGTTTTAAATATTAAAATGTAGAACCCACTACCACTGCATATGCATGCATATATACAATGTACATATGTATACACACACACTGCCACAGGCATTATGAAGACATTCAAGGAAGTGTTACACGAGCTTATGACTCCATGAGGTAATGTTTACTCAGTGTAAGGATCCTGATGTATCCTAGTGATTATAAAACCCTTAACTTTCAGCTTCTTGGACTCTCTGAATGCCCAGGTTCTTAAGATTCTTCTCTAAGCACCTTTTCCTCTCTGTTGTCAGAGACAAAAGATTTTACAGGCTGGACCTTTGGTCTGATACAGCATGGCAGGTAGCGTGGGTGTCTATGAATGGCAGAGACGATGGGGAGAAGGAATGCAAGTAAAGCCCTGGGACCAAGAGGATCAGGAGAGTGTGGCTACTCATTCTGGAGTAGTTGAGTGAGAAGGCTGGAGAGCTCTGCAATGGAAAAGGCTTGAGAGCCTTCTAAAGTGCTGAGAACACTGCCCTTCCACTGATCAATACCATGGCAGAGTTTTCCAGTCCTCCCCCTCCATTTGCTGTTTCAGAATGCAAGTTCGTCGAGGCAAGTACCATCTCTTGTGTTTCATGTCAGTCATCAGACCCAAATTAGTGAACAAGACCAAATATAAACTGGAGGGGTGTGTGCAGGGGTGGAGTAAGGATGCATTACTGCAAAAATCTCAATACTGAAGTGAGCAAACTGAAAGATCACAAAAACTTTCAATCCGTATTTGACTGAATTCATTAAAAATAATTTCACATGCAAGAATGTAACTACCTGAGTGAGATCACAATAGGTTCTTGCAGAAGGGGTCATTGTTAATTCCTCTGCAATCCTGACAGCACCACTCAAGCATTTTTTCTTCTCTTCAATGACTTCCTTAGCTTTTGCAATACTACCACTGTAGTTGTTGAGACTCTTCGCTAATTCTGCCCACAACTTCTCTCTTCTGTATGAAAAATATTACTTTTCAGAATTTAATAAGAATTCAGCTGTACAGATTCAAGCTTCAACTAGAACACACAATTGCCAGTTGTACCGCAATACAAAGAAGATACATCTCATAAAGGAATATAATTTTCCTCAAACAGTGTAAAGCATAGAAAACCCACTTAATAATCAGAGGAAACAAAAAAGTTAACAGTTCATACTGAAAGGTCATTTTGTTTGGAGAAACATTTTTTTATTAAATGTTTCAAGCACTCTTCCATTCAAGTCTCCTGCTATTTCCATACAAATCCAACTGAAAAATCAACCAGTTCAATTTTGCAATTCAGTCTATTAAGATAGCAGGCTCCCCTCCCACAGGCTCTTCTGGAATCCTAAGCTTTGACACCTCCCCCATCAAAGCTGATGACAAAGATTGTTGAAAATTAAGAAATAAAGTGTTCTTGGACTTCTATCAGCTTGGAAAATTTGCAGAAAGTCAATTTTAAAGTTATTCTTACTGTTAAACTCATCCTCCACTAACGGCAATATCAAAAAGCTCTCAAAATTGAGCTATTTCAGACAACTAACATCATGAAGTGTATTCCAATTTTTTTCTTTCTTTGAAGAGCAGAGGCTGCATGTGCTACAACAGCTTTGCATGGCTGGAAAACACTAAGATGCCACTAAGAAAGAGCAAAAATATTGCACAAAAATTAAAGACAGTTATTAGGAAACACTGCTACGAAGAAGACTGAAATGTTTTTTGAGAGTTCTTTATCTGAATTAGAAACTTCTTGATAAAAACAACTCAGCCCCGCCACACTACAAACCAGATTACTACCTTGAACAGGGAGAAGTAATAAGTTCATCAAATGTTCTATCGGCAGCTTCTGCGACTTTGTCTCCTTCCCGCTTCACTTTCAATTCCAAGTATTTCAGGGTCTTTTTCATTCAGTGTTGAATAAACATGCATTTATTATTTCATTATTCGTTGTTATTATTTCAAATAAATTTGCTTTGAGATTTTGAATCATTAAACACTTCTATGCCTCGGTATCTTAGAATACAGGTAAAATGTGAATAAACAGCAAAGACAGAACTGCAGGCTTTTCCACAGCACATTCAGTGAGACTTAAAACAAAATAATTATCATTTAGGAGGTTCATAGGTTACTCAGTAAAAACTATTAACAGCTTTAGCCAGTATTTTAGGATTCTTCCTATATTTTACATTGCGCATAAAAATGCATTACTTGCTTTACATGTTTTACATCTTGTGTCTGTCAAAATTTCCGTTGCCCACATCATTTCTTTTCCAACTTTAAATCAAGAAAGAGACATGGAAACTAGGAAGTTAGCGTAGCTGCTAGAGCAAAAACAAACACTGAATTTTACCCTGATCCAAAGAAGCACAAGCTTAGTACTTAAAGACTGGCTTATGTATGGTTCTGCAAAATATATGAATTGACCCAGTAACTTTGAATTATGCACAGGCACATGTACTCCTTTACAGACCACTCCTGTAGCCTTTAAACTGCAGAGTACAGTCTGAAGTTTAAAGCTGTATATTCACAGAAACAGCACAAAGAGCTGAAGGACAAAAGAGATGTCAAAACAAAGGCAGTAAAAACATGTTTAAATAGCATGTTAGTATGTCACGACTCGTAACAAAAAGCTTCCATCAATGGATTTCAGATTAGATGATTTATTTAACTTATTTTCACCCACCTTATCTGCATCATGTAAGCGGCTGAGATTACAAATAGCTACATACAAAGCTCCATCAATTTCTTCCACAGTTTCGCTGTCCTAGGGAAAGAGTCACCAATGAATATAAAGTTGGTTGTATGACTGCAAGACAAGATGGGCTACATTAATTTGCCATTTTGACAAAGAGGCACTTGATGTGGGCTACTCATCATCTGTGTAAGGCTCTGAGCACCTCTGTAACTGCAAACAGGCCCAAAATACTTAGCTCACCTGAATTACACTGAGAACATTTACACTGTAGTATTTCTGAAACATGGATTCCAATTTCTTTGTTTGTTAAATACATGCCATTTATTTGGACACACACACAAAACAAATGAAATGATAGTACGTGAAGGAAAAGCAAAATAAAGTTACTGATACAGAGAATACTGCATCTCAGAAAAAAAGGAAAATATTTGGGGAAAACCAAGAAAAATTAAAAACTGCAAGAAGCTCCCAGTGGCATACTGATGAAAGGCAATAAAATATTTCCATATGAATTGGCACAGGAGCAAAGGTAGATACAGAAACGCCTTATTTTGCCACTGGCACTACTACAGCTAGTGTTAAGAGTACTGGTTAGAGTGCTGGTATTTTGTAAAAAGCAAAAGGAGAATATCATCAGCTGGGGATTCCCCAAAAAGTCAGGGATGGTGCTGTGTAAGTCTGTCGCTATTGGACAACCAGTTCACCTTGCTAAAAGGCAACTTAACTAACATGGACACACCTCCAGTTTCTGAAGAGTTCCTCACTACCATTAAGGAGAACAAACTCAAACTAGAGAGAAATTAAAACTCAGAGTTCAAAAACCTGAAACAGATCTGCCTCCAAGCAGACACTGGTTTCAGTAAAAGGAAGCGCTGCCCACAATCTGGGAGAGATCTGTCAGTCACACACATCACCACAGAGTTTATTAAAGACTCTTGTTGTCACCTTCATCTCTAGAACAACTTTCCAATTAATGTACTTGAACATCTTCGACCAACTATGTCTCCTTCCCAGGAGTAGAAAAAGGGCAGAAAACCCTGCTCCTATTAGGACTTGGATGTTAACTGTGTTAGAAATACTTCCCTATGACAATTGTTACCACTCTATTTTGAGCAGATGCAAGGAGATGTAACAGATAAAAATGGAATTACATTGCTCCCTCTCTACTTTGTAGTTCTCATTATGATCCAGGATGCAGTCATAAAAATACATCCGAAACTCAAAATATACTAATTCAGTGATATAACAAATGTGTTGCATGAATCTTGCAGCTATCTTGAATTTAAAAAGAAACATAAAACCCCCAAACTCAAATATTGCGAAGCCTCAGATGTCTTTTTCAGAAAAGTTAAATTCAAAATGAAGAGTTTCACAGGCAGCTGAACACACCAGCCCTCCTCAGCTGTGATTGGGTTGGGTTTGAGTTGCATTCATTTTATCAAGTTATTTTACAAACACTATAGGTGCACATCAAGTCTAGGATAAGATGGAATAATAGCATGTAACTTTTAAGGCTGCAGGCTTTTGTGTTCTATGTGCAGTATTAACTATGCATATACAAAAATAACAAGTGAAAATATAAGGAAATTTCATATTAACACACCATGTCTCCTGATAGAGCTAGAGCTGCTTCATCCTTCAGTCCACCATCTGAAGAAACTCGGTGCTGAACTTTTTTCTCTTCAGTACTGGGTCTGAAGGGACTGCAAAACAAAACTCGTAAAGAAAAAACCTACACATTTTAAAGAAAATATCAAGCCACCCGCAGATACTTTAGACACAACACGAGTAATACAAAATCTCTCCTTAAGTACACACACACCCCCCAATTTCTGAAACAGTAGAATTCACACTGCAATCTACTACAGATACCTCCTTTTTCAAAAAGTTTCCTTTTTACTGGCATAATCTTAAAATTCATCTTTTGTAACTATTTTTCACCTGACAATTTTGGCAAGGCTAAAAAAAATCCTTAGTAGAAGGTAGTGATTTTTAACCTCAGTGAGAGTAACATCCCAGGATTAATTTTTCATTTGTTGCCTAAATATTTTCCTTTAGATATTCCATGAGATATTGATTAGGTCGCTAAAATCTTTAGAATGCACGGCCAATTCTATTAAAACCATCTACTGACAACCTGTTAGGAAAACTCTTAAAATTCTGTTGCACGGTCACCCATACCTGCTTTTCTTCCAAGTACATAGAGATCTAAACAGCTGTCAAGACTCTCAAGAGCAGGGTGCATAAACCAGCGTCATGACAGGAAGGACACACAGTATGGCTCTTCCTCTGTCCAGTCTGTCGTTTCTGATGGACTGTGAGCAGACCTGGAGAAGACTGCTGCACTGACTGACAGCCATACATGAAACCTTGAGTTTCTGTTTTCCTTTGGGCAAGGTTAGCCATGCACCAATCTCAGAAGATAAACTTCCTAAGCGTCCCTTACAGAGTAGGTGTGTGTACAACAGATCACTTATATAATAGATCCGTAAGAATTATCTGGGCCTATTCTCATTTGTATCAACATGAATCTCCGCAGCAATGAAGGAGGAGGGAAAGACACTCACTTGAAGATTGCCTTCAATTTCACACGGCTAGACAAATAAAGCAAATAAATGTAATTTACATATGACACCACCACAGAACACTGCTGCCATCTAATCTAGGCAGAAGGCGCAATGGGAGCAGCAGGGGAGTGGGGAGAAGGAGGCACTTCAATGATACAGTCCTTCCCACCACAGCCTGCCATTGCAGCAGCTTGCTGTTCTCCCTCCAAATCCTTACCAGGCAGTGCTTACAACTTTCCATTCCAAACACTTTCAAGCCAAACCCATCTGTTGCTTGTAGCCTTTCAATGAATTGGTATTTGTACTCGAGGGTCGAGCAGTACTACAAACCCATACTGAGAACACATTAGTAAAGTTTAAAGAACACATTAAATACATCAATATATAAATCATAATTTTAAAAAACCCACACAACCAAACAACTCAAAATATCCCCAACAACTGAAGAAAAATGGCTGGAAATGCTTGCTCAGTCAAGTCCTGCCACAGTCTGGCATCTAAACACATAAAAAACCAGTTGAGTTCATAAAGGTTTACCTTGCTAGCCTTCGTGAATTGCCACTGCGCAGCCCAGGTTTAAAATCAGGTTTGGTCTAAATTCAGAGGGAAAAGGTAAAGCAAGTTCAAATACAGGCCTAAAGCCAAGTCCCAGTAAAAAAAGTTCTAGAAGCCTGTTTTCACCTACACGACTGCCTCCCCCATCCCCATTTCCATCCAAAGATCTGACTTACTTGTATTTTGCAACAAAGGCTAAATCTGAAATTCATAACAGGAAAAAAACAAACCAACCAACCAACCAAACGGAATTTCCACATCTTATCTTTTGCGTAGATTTAAAAAAAACATTTCAACAAGCACTTAGTGTTTGTCAAAAACATAAATTTCTGTGAAACAAATGGCATTAAAATGTCCTAACACAGAAAATATTCACAAGCAGAGCATTTTTTTTAAATGCACAAACAAAAATATATTAGAATCATAGAACCATCTTGGTTGGAAGAGACCCTCAGGACCGAGTCCAACCATCACCTATTCTTAAGTCATGCACTACGATGCAAAGTGAAGTTGTTTTTTTACAGAAAGCTTTTCAGTCCTTTTATTTGGGAGCTGACAGGGAAAGAGGTGTTTTGGTTTTGTTTTTTGTTTTAAATATACACACGCACTGGTTCCTTTCTTGCACATTATGTGCAGACAAGAGGGTAGAATGATGCTGGAAACATGGGGCACCAATGAGAACTGTAACAACAAGCTTTCCTAAAACCAGACTTTAGACATCAGATGCCCACTACGTAGCTACAGCACGTAACATGAAATGTGAGGAAAGCCTTGCTGGGAAACAGGTAGTTATTAAATGCAGGCCCTCACCTCAGAGGGGACCTTAGCTTGCTTTCATCACTCAGATTGAAAATGCAAAAGATCCTGGAATATCACTGTTTCATACCACCACAGTGACTACTGAATAGAAAGCTTTAGATCAACTTACTTCTGTAGAAGAGAAGCCAATAACATCAGTGTCTTCATCCTCCACATCATCGTGCAACACTGTAAAAGCAAGCACAGGAAACTCTTGGCCACAAATGTTGTTACCGTAGGGCATCTTACTCAAGATGACAAGCAAGAACACACTATCACTGGAATAGTCTTCTGCATACTATTCATGAAGTCAACAGGAAGTTGGACATCGACTTTTGTCATGACAGTATTTGAAAACTACGAATAGGAGTCTGGATAAATAGATACAGAAGTCATCTGGGAATTACAAAAACTTCCTTGCATTGAATGATCAGGGTATTAGCTCATGATTACCTGTATCAGGTTGCTGCTACATTCAGGAAAGGATAAATGCATGAAAGGGAAGGCAAACAGACAAAAGAAAACACACAAATGTGTACCTATAGTACAGGCAAAAAAAATGGTTTCATGAAGTGCGCATAAATACCAGGTACTCAACGCAATTTTAGAACTCTTGGAACTCAAGCAGAAAATCCCAGAAAAACGAGGTTTCTTTTAAAACAAACTTTTCTGTAGCTTTGTCAAGAAAACCAGAAGGGAAGACAAACGTATTGGTTGTTCTTGCTGAACAACCAATTTTCTTACTGGAAATGCAGTAAATAATGTGTTAATCAAAATCTGGCAGCCCATCACTTGTCTTTAACAGACCATATAAAATAGACATTTACAGTGAATACTGCATAACACAACATCGCTGGAAATAAAAGATCCAAAGGGTTACCTTTCACACTCATACCTTTTGACATAGGACACAAATCACTGTTGCTCTGATTTGGTTCTGTAAAGTCCTCTTCTAGTATCTTAGGACACTGCCTTCAGAAGTAAAAGTTTAAGATCATTAGATAGATCAACCAAACACGAATTCTGACTTGTACCTTCCCCAGAACAAAGCTTGGTCACTTTTTACAAAACGACGTTATGTAAAAGAAGATTAAGATAATGAAACGCACACCACACACACAGGAGAAACAATTTACTGCATGAATTAGCAATAGAAATGATACCTGAGCTTCTAGGTATGCAGAACCAGCATTAAGGGAACTAGAACCAGTGTTAACAGACTGCCACAACATCAATTTTAACCACATTCATTTCATAATTACTTAACTAAAAATATACTGAAGAGATCAACAGTGATTTCTTTATATACACAGAAATCAATACTAGAGATTGGTAGCCTGATAACTCAGTATTTGACAACATCCTAAAATGCATTTAAAATGTCTTTTTCCCTGAACTTACTCCAAATGCTAAAACTTGCCACAAACTCTATGTTTTATACACATACATATTATATAAAAATGGACTCATTAGCAACACTGCAGAATAGAAACATTATTTTCTACATTCCCTCAATACTGCTTCCTGACAATTATACTGTCAGAACTTAAAAGTAACAAAGGCACTAATCTCAACATTCACATACCTCACAGGTCTCATTTCCCTTCTATTAAGCTCTTCCTTACTGTCAGCCAGCAAGAAGTCTTCCTTTCTACTCATGATGGTGTCTGACTTTACTAAAAAACAAAATAAAACAAAACAAAACACCATTCTCTACAATAGACACGTCATAATTTGAGCAAACACTACGGGTTGCTTACATCACTTGGCAAAGAGTAAAATGACAAAGACCCCAAATCCATAGAAAACATACACCTGTTTTTTCCTTGAAAAGCGAATCTGTTAAAGGCAGCACAAGACTGGCCTGTTCTGCTCTATCCAGTTCCTCCTCTAGATGCGCCACCAGACACAGCAGAAGACACCACCACAGGTCTTCAAACCTCCCTCCTGACCATACATCCTCAATAGGACTCAGTTGTCTGCAGTGCCTCCATACCGTATGTTCACCCCCTGTCTGCAATCCACCAGGTGTACTCACCACGACTCCTGACAGGAGAGCTGCTCTTTCTCCCCAGCCGGCACCCAGAGCGCCACTGCCGCCGCAGGTCCCGTCCGGCCGCCGCTGAAAGGCTGGAGCGGGGACACACGGAGAACACGCAGCAGAGCGCTCCCTCAGCACGAAGCCCGGAAGGCTCGCGGCGCCGTCTGCGCGCCAAAGCACCTGCCCCAACCACCAATCACCGAGCGCCTCCTCGGCGCTTCTTCCCACTGCAGCCAATCACGGCGAGGCGGGAGGAGGAGGGCGCTGTTTGCTGTGGCCCGCGCGGGCAGCCCTCGCCGCCATGGTGGCGCTTTGAGGCGGGCGGGGGGTGTGCGGCCCGATCCCTCCGCACATCTTTGGAAACAGCGCGTGTCCTGGGCCGTAAACCGATAGGTCCATGCTTTGGAATTAACTGTATTCTGCGTTCTCATTATTGGCAGAAAAAATAAGATGTGTTTCTCCTGGTTTAGCTATCACACGTGCACCGGGATACTCTCCAGATTTCTAAGACAGTTAAATTAAAACATTAAACTGATTTTCCCATGCAACTTTTACACTTGCCAAATCATGAGCTAGGCCACTCCTCCAGGGGGCAAGTTTTGTAACAAATTCTAGTTGACTGATATTTTTGCGCTGTTCACAGAGTAAAAGCAGATTCTGCCCCAAACCTTGCGTTTCAAATGGACTGAGTAAATTTTGTCAGGCTGGGGTTTTGACTTGAATAACAAGACAGAGTTTGAAAGGTCACACAAATGCTGGGTTTTCTCAGCAATAGGGAGTACTTCAGTGGCAGGGCCAAGGCAAACAATCACTGTGTTGAGAAAAGAGAGGAAGGAGAAGACTGCAGTCCTGTCTGCCAAAAGGGCAGAAGAAGAATTTCAGGAGTAATTGGGAAAGAAGCACGAAGAAAGGAGCAGTAAACTTCAAAAATGAGCCAATGCTGTGGAGCTAGTTCTTCACCTACTTTTTGGTAAAACACCCAAATCACCATGGGTTTCATTTGCCTGCACTTGAAAGTGTGTGTATGGTGTTTGTTTGTAGCTCTGTCAGACTACACGTGAAAGAATAAGGAAACATACACTGCCCCCCTTCAGTTTTGCATTCACACCACTCTGAAAATCGGAAGACGAAAAAGGCAACTTGGTTGATTGTTTCAGAAAAAATAAGACAGCAGTAATTTTCCAGAAAAGAAGGAATACCTGTCTGTGCCAGTAGCTATTCAGCGAACATTACTGACGTTTCTTCCTTTGCCACAATAATCGTTCAAAATGCAGGCGATGTGATCCAAGTCGGTGTTTCTGCTGTGGCAACCAGGAGATGGCAGCATGGATTAACCCTCCTTTCTCCTCGTCTGTATTTTGCTCTTTCTCAGCAAGAATTTGTACTTTCAAAATGTAATCACTAAATGCACTAGAACTGGCCAGTGTTTATGGGGTTTGTTCGTTTGCTTGTTTGGGGTTTGTTTGTTTGTTTTGCATTTCAGTGATAGATTCTGCAAATGTGTATCTTGGTTATTTGATGTGTAATCTCTAGTGGATTTTTTCTGTAGTATTTCCAGGTGATTACATGGTAAGTAGAAAAATAGTTTTCCCTGAAATGTTATGTGAGGGGCTGCACATGTATTTAGAGAAGGAAGGAAACCCCATTGTGTTACTGCAGAGAGGGCCAAATGCAACAACTGAGGAAAGTTTGTAGATATGGGATGTGCAGTTGTATAGGAAGTATAATTTCATTAGTGATTGTGTAGCATGAACAGCTGAACGATCCTTTTCCTAAGGTTTACAGGAGTTAGACAAGTTCTCTCAAAACATTCTAGTGGTCTAACAGGGAGGCACTGATACCTGAAGGAAATATTGTGCTTAATCTCAGCACCTCACCCACAGTTTCTGCCTCCTAATATTTATGTCCTCACTGTAGCAGTTATTGGGTGCTTATATTCAGTAGCTACTATTTATCTAATTTTCTACTAATGAAATTAATGGCAAAGTATGCCAGATACCTTTTTCTCATCCGCCCTGTTGGTTCAAAGCAACAAACTCTCTGTAAATGGTTAGTTTGGCCCTAGGTTCTTTAGTCGCACTGGTACCATGTTCACATTGTTTTCTTTTTTCTAAAGAATCTTTTTTCTGTTTGAAGCACAGTGTAACAAGTTTGCTGAGTCTGTCTTCATGTCTATTAATAGTAAAATATGGCATGAAAATTCATAGGTATAAAAATGTTTAATTTAAAGTGTTATTGTTATTTTTATAAGACATCCCGAATGCTTCAATCAAGCTTTTATCCTTCAAAATTGCTCTTACAAGCTTTTCACTGGGAGCATAACGCAGTACTTTTTGTCTAAATTCTGTCTTGCTTTAGCATGTAGGAAAATAGCAGCCAGAGGTTAGATTGTGAGTTCGTCTTGTCCACTGCGCTCAGTTGCTGAATCCGGAAGCCCCACAGAAGTGAGGCTGTGGCAGCTTCATCTCTCCAGGTCTGGCCAGCAGTGTGGCTGAGCACACATTCCCAATTTTAATTCGCTATTGAAAAGGCTACGATGCACCATGACCACATGGTGTTAATAGGGATATCTGAAAAATAAAGACTTGTTAAACAAGCAAAAGATCTTTTTGTGACTTTGGCTTTCAACCTCTGAAACTCAGTGTGTCTATAGCAAAGCAGAGATTTGGGCCCTAATGCAGAAATGAGTATCAAAGAGAGAGACTGTGCTGCCTGCGGGGTCTGACTGGAGGATCTGTGCAGGCACTGGAGTTTGTTTGTGGTGTCTTTCAATTCTATTTGTGTGTATGGAGATACATAAAAGATGTTGACATCTTTCTGAAATTCATTTTGTATAATAGATCAGCCACTGTTAGGCTCATTGAAGATGAAACTCTATCTCTAGGCAAATCGAGCTTTCTCTTTTGTTGCTAAATCTTTAAGAAACTTGATTTCACAGCAAAAATTCCATCTGAAGTTCTCCATGAAATATCCTTTCTAGTCCAAATCTTTGGAGCATCCATTATTGTTTAGTTATTACAACAAGGGAAAAACAAAGTCTAGGTTTTTAGAGGCTAAGCACATAGCTGAGGGGAACGTGCTGGTGAGTGGGCTTGTTATTTGTTTTTACCCTATCATATAATGTAACATGAAGCTCATCGTTTATTGCCCAGGTGATTTAAAAACACAGCTTCAAAAATACTAAAAATAAATGGAGCCTTCAGGAGACTTTATTAGAGCCTAAGGAATAGCAGTACCTGAATAACATGTGAACCCCATACAGACAAATACCAAGCAATGCTTTTTTGGATGTAAATATGTCAATTGCATCCATGCTTGTGTAGTCTGGAATTACTATAAAGCCTCCAGGAAAAAAAAAAGAGTGGCTTTCTGTGCCACTGATTTCAGAAACCAAATGAGATTATAGACTATATTAATAGTGATTCCATAGTCTATGGAATATACTGTTGCAGAAAGTAGTATAATACACGGTGCTGCAAAGGCTGCGTGTAGTTTTGACTGCCATATTTCTGCTCATGCATGGAAAGAACAAGTCCAGCTATGTTTGATGGAACTTGTTTGCAAGAGAGTGAAGACATGGTAACCTGGGCAACCGGACCCTGGTAAGCTCTGCCATGCACAGCAAGGCTTGCAGTGTGCTCTTTTCATGTGTTTCTGGCCAAACTAACTGGATGCAAGGCGATTATACACATATCACAAACACATCCCTTGCTGTAGTATGTTTATTGTTCAGAGACAGCCACAAACAGAGGTGCTGGAGGCAAAGTCTTAGGAAAAGCATCACCACTCCCTAAAGCAGGCATGGTCTCTCTTCTGTTCATTGAGATTACATATGGAATACAAGGGAGATTTGGCTCGTGACCTGTGCTGGACTTCATATGCGAAGGCTATAGGTAGCCAGAATGCCTCATCTGAAATGGCCAGAGAAGACTTCTCTCAGTTCACCTTTGGGGTCTGTCTAGGGCAGCAGCTGTGCACTGTATGCCACGATGGATGCTGAGATAAGTGCCATGATCTGATCCTGTGATAAAGAGTACTACCAATAAAAGATCTGCATTTGCCAAGAACCAAATTTATTAGAAGATTTGTCAGAATCACCTGTGTGAGATGAAAAGATCAGTACTCTTTCAGTGCCTGTAAATGAAGTTTCAGCAGTTCAAGATGCGAATATACAATAAGATTCCCCTCACAGCAGATTGTAGAAAATACGATTTACCATCTGTGTCTGTACAAGTCTCTCAGCATCCCGCTGGGCTGCTCAGCTTTAGTGTCCCTTACTGGACCTCTCTGTGAGACAAAACCACTAGCTTCTTTGTCTTTTATAACCAATATGTAGAAAATAGTTGATTTCTTAAGGCATTCAGAGGATTTACCATTTAGAATTCTTCATAATGCATTGAAAATGGGTATCGATGAAGGGAGAGTGTGGTTTATTCCTATGGTTAATAAGGCTTTGCCTCATGGCTACGAGCTTGGATAGTGCAACTGGTGAAATGACAGGTTAGTACTGTAATCCTCCACTAACCCCTTGTATGAGTCTGAGCTGGTTAGTTACTTGGTCATCAGTTCCCCTTGTCTATTTTGATTGTTTTGTGAATTTTTGTCTGAAACTGTAGACAAAGGAGTTGGACAGCTATTAGGGGTTGTAATACCCATGAGAAATACCACATACCATTGGTTCTGAATTCTGTTCCTTTACCAATAAAAGTAGTCTTGTTTAAAACCAACAGGAATACCACCCTGTGACACACCCACTCCAATCTCTGGCATCGTAATTACCATCAAATCGGCTGCCTATTCTATGGAAGATAATTCAGCATTTTACTAGAATTGATTTACAGATTTGATGGTGCAAAAACTGTGAATATCTTCTCATGCAGAAAGCATGTGGTGCCTTTCTCATAAACACAACAGGTAGTGTGTATGTCATTCTTTAATGCTGCTATGGGGAAAATTGCAAAATGGAAAAAATACTAATAAGCTTTTCCAGACGGCAGTATAAAAACATTATTGCTTCTGCTACCATGCTTGCTATTTATTATATCTCCTATTACCCAAACATGCCTTAACTCTATCACAGATTTCCCTCAGGTCAGTTCTGTTGGAAATGCCTGGAACAGAAATATGGAGAGGGTCTTCTGCTGAAGGTATCCTAAGAGTGTTCTTCATTTTAATAATTTTGTATTAAAATGCTGGGGTTTTTTGAGGCAGTTTATCTGGTTCTGAGATTTGCAACTAGTTTTTTTCAGTTTTATTCTAATTTCTGAATTTACTATTCCTCCAGTTTTAACATCAACTGAAGGGCACAAAACATCAAGACATGGAGACGCTTTTAAAGTCATGGTTTAGTTAAACTGACAGCAGTGGCTTTCAGCAGAAGTGAAGGGCAAAGCATAGATTAGATTTTTAAATATAATAAATTTTGTTTATTTTTTTGGAGCCAAAAGGGTACAAGAAAGCATTAATAATATGGAAAATGAGGCCATCCACAAGCAAATTAAATTGGCAAAGTTAAAAAAAAGTTAGTAATCTTTATGCTTCAATGCACTGGCCAGTCACGGGGTATAGGGAGTCTGAGTATTTCATCATTCTGTTTCCTCTGAAGCATCAGGTAATTAATTAAATTGGACTGATTTGTTCCACTGTGTCAATCTCTATGTTCACTTGACAGATAAAGACTGTGCATAGTAAATAATACATTTTAAAATCTTGAGCATTTAAAATAAATTATTTTCACCTTTTTCAGCTGAAGGAGCTGCATCTCTTTAGCTGGGAGAAGAAGAGACTGAGGGGTGACTCCATTAATGTTTATAAATATGTAAAGGCTGAGTGTTACAAGGATGGAGCCATCCTTGCCATCTTTCCTTCCCTTTGTTGCTCTCCTCTCTCTCCCCATCAGCGTCTGTCCCCAGATGAGGGTGTTGGAGTCTAAATTGCGAGTGGCAGCGGGCAGCCATGGAGAAGGCCTGAGCAAGGCACCCGTGCGGACGTCTGCTGGTGTGCCTGGCCTTCTGTACAACTGATTCCTGCACTCTTGGTGCTTAAACAGGCCAACTTCTGCAGAGTGATGCTTGAGAATCTTACAAAATCAAAGGTAAACCAAAACACCTCACTTAACTGCCTATAATCCCTCTTAGAATATGTCTCCATTTACCGTATGGAAAGCCTTATCCAGTGGGGGCAACTTTTTGGGGGCTCTGAAGACCAACTTCTTAAAAAAAAAAATCAACTTTCCTATGAGTAGAGACACGAGTGTGAGTAGCTGGTACTATAGGGACTTAATGAGATGTCTGCTGTTGCAGATCTGTGCTCCTCCTTAATCCCGTACCTGAATGTGACTGCTTTAAGAGTTACATGTGTCGTGCTCATTTACTCTGTAAGACATTGACTTGTATTGCATTTTATGTAATTCTTAAACGAGAACAGCTTTTTGGAGAAATATATTGATTCAAAAAAATTCACATTGTCAGTGGTAAGAATTTCATATGCAAGAGTTTCTAGGCTCTTAGAACTTAGTTTTTTATATTGACACTTGGTGTTTCACATTGAAGAGTTTCTAATTGTTCTATATCAATCCTTTATGACTTTTACAAATTGAATTCAGCTAATAGTTTATCTTCTCTATCTGTACATTGTTCATAGCCAAATGGACAAAATTCTGCTTTTATAATACTTTAAATTTAGTTTTATCAGGCTTCATGATGAACTGGATAATATTATTTTTTTTTCTAGTGGATTTTTTTTCAAATTAAAAAGAGGATTAACCTTTTAATTAAATAATTAAATTTTTAAAATGATACCTACATGTTCCATAATCATTGCTAGCAATGTTGTGTAATTCTCTCTTCTTATCAAAGAAGTTTCAGTAATGGAAAACATTTTAATTTTTCAAATGTAATCCTTGAAAATCCTTTCTCTGGAAGCTCTCTCTTCACTTTGCACATTTTTTTCATGATCTTGAAATAGATAGTTTAGTGTTTTGAGACCAAGATTAAAATTAACAAAACGCATGAAGCCTGTGCGCTGCTGTTGATAACACAGCTATGGATAGTTCTGGCCAATGGAGACTGGCCATGTCACCTCTTCCTAAGTCTGAATAAAGTGCTGAAACATTTACACGTGACTAAGTTATCCCAGACTTTTATTCATCCCCCTTACTGAATGCTATGAACTCCCTGTTCCAGAATGAAGCTGCTGAGGGGTCTGGAGCACAAGTGTGATGAGGAGCAGCTGAGGGAACTGGGGCTGTTCAGCCTGGAGAAAAGGAGGCTGAGGGGAGACCTTATTGCTGTCTGCAGCTACCTGAAAGGAGGTTGTAGCATGGGGGGTGTTGGTGTTTTCTCCCAAGTAGCAAGTGATAGGACAAGAGGAAATGGCCTCAAGTCAGGCCAGAGTAGGTTTAGATTGGATATTAGGAAAAATTTCTTCATGGAAAGGGTTGTCAGGCGTGGGAACAGGCTGCCCAGGGAAGCGGTGGAGTCACCATCCCTGGAGGAGTTTGAAAAACGTGTAGATGAGGTGCTTAGGGACATGGTTTAGTGGTGGACTTGGCAGTGTTAGGTTAACAGTTGGACTCAATGATCTTAAAGGTCTTTTTTAACCCAAATGATTTCATGATTCTATGAACTAGTGATTTTCAGTGCTTGCAAAACATTCGCCTTTGTATTTTCTTTACAATTTTCACTTCTTTTTCATACATTTTTGATCTTAAGTGTGATGTCTGAGCTGTTTCATGTGTGGCAATGAAATGCCACATGAATGCCCAGCTACTTTTTCACAAGGGTAAAAGTGTCCACAAGTATCTCAGATTAGGTCTAACCAAATAAATTTAAGACATTAATTTCACGAACATCTTTATTTTGTTGTTCATGAAGCACAAACTGTACCTATAGAATTTTTGAGCTAAGTAACCCATTTCCTCAAATTACTCTCAGTTTTGTACATTTATCCATTCACTCATCATTCAGAAAAAATAAACATAGGGGGAGAAAAAGACAACAGTTCAAAATCCAGTACTGACCTAAGAAACGGGTCACACTGTTCACAGTTAACATTATGTCAAAGATCTGCCAGGTGTGGAGAAACACTGCCAATGTTTAGTTTCTGAAAGCTGCCTGGGACTGCTGTATTGCAACTTCCAACCAAGTGCCTTTACAGCATATCTGAAAAAGACAGTATAGTCTTTACATTAGCAGGGAGAGCAGACCAGGGAGTGTTTTTGCAGAGCAAAGTAGTTGGTGCTAAGACCTACATCTGCACTGAATGAACCTCCCAGACTAGTTTGAACTGGAAGGAAATCGATTTCTGTACCCAAGCCTGCTCTTACATGTGAGCAAATACACACTAACTAGGGGTGGTGAGGAGATCTCCTAGATCATTGCTGATCTCAGCTCGAATGCTAATGTGTCCAACTCTCCAACAAATTCCAGTGTCTGCTCTCACTATTTAGAGGATGGGTCTCTGCCAGGAAACAAAACCATTGACCAGATAGGAAAACCACTAACCAGCTTTGTGTTAAAAAGGTGCTTCCTTGCTGAAGAGTTTCTTCCTCTGTTCATCAGCGTGACATTCTGTGGGAAACTCTGTTTGTTCTTTAGGAGAAAAGTTTAACGAATTAGGTTAGTTAAGTATTTATACATATGCAGTAAAGCAGCACACAAAGTCAAGAAACATTACATGTATTGTTAGAGTACTGCGAAGGCAACAATTCTCCTGTGACTGAAACAGATGCGCACAAAGTGGCTACGTACACATGGCCAGCTCACACGCTAATTCCAAGATACCAAAACTATAATTAAAATTCTTAGACTCAAGACATGCAAAATTCATGTAACACTTCAGTTGGAAGGCATTTTGCTCTGACAAGAGATTTGTGAGGTCCACTGAGATTCTGGAATATGTTTAGACGGCCATAGTGAAGCTCTGAAATTTACTTCACCTCTATCACAGTTACACGCTACCACAATTACTCTCTCAAACCATCCCTAACCCCCCGCCCCCCTTATCCTCCCCAAACATTATTAATCATAGGGATTTTCTAGGTATGTTGCAGAGGTAAAGCACTCTGAAGTTAAGCACGTTAATTATATAATACTGTGGGACGCATCTACCCTCCCACTATCTAATTGGAATTTCCACATTCCACCTTGCTCCCAATTCCTTCAGTCCTATTCCCAACAGTGATTTTCAGTTCTGCAGCATCAAACCTGGAGACTGTTCTCCACATTCAGTCTCACAAGAGCCTAGCAGTGGAGAAGAATCGTTTCCTGGACCTGTTAGCTACACGCTTACAAATACAGTCCAGGGAAAACCTCGCAAGGTAAAGAACCTAAATCTTCTTGCCAGTTACCATAGGACAATGCCCTGGAAGAAGATGCAGGAAGCTGAGGGAACTGCCAGAAAAGCATCATCCAGAAGCCAGTATCAGAAACCTCAAGGGGGACTGCAATAACTAAGAGCCAAAAAGAGTCATCCAGGCAGACACAGGAACACAGGACACCTCCTTGAGACAGCCTGAGAGAAAGTTTCCACTAAGTTTAATTGAACTAGGACAGAAAAGAAAGGATAGCTCAAAGGAAGACAAAGTGAAATACGGACATCATTAAAGAGTTCATATGAGCGGAGACTAACTAAAAATACACAACATAATACAAAACACATAATAACATACTCAACAATGGAACATTTAAAGCATTGCGTACTAAGAAACCTACTTTCTGGGTCATCTTCAAATATTTCTTCTATTATGACATCAAGGCGGAATGGAGCCTTGGGTAAAGCAGGAACACTCCGCTGACACAGCATAGGAAGTGTTTCTTGATCTTGAGTATTTTTCACTTCTTTGTGAACACCAACTTTATTTGCAAGAGCCTTTCTTTTACTTTCTCTGCTAAGAGCTAGAGACATATTCTCTACAGATGACTGAGTATCGCAGCTCAGCACTTCTTTGTCATCAAGGGTAAGAGCGCGTTGTCCGTTATCTTCACTATATGTGGGAAAATATTTATTTGGAGACAAATTAGCTTAATCCAGTCTGTTTCAGAAAATCACGAGTCACAGCAGAGGTTTTATTAAGAACATACCACTACATTAAGAAAACAACTTGTAAGGGCTGCTTGAAACAACCTGTTTTTCAATAACAAGACAACAAAAACAGTAACATGATTTCCGAAACCTCATAAGGATTGGCACGCAAATGGCACATATTCTTGGGCACAGCTCAGTACAAGAACTACTCACTGAAATGATCAGAGACCACAGGTACAAATACAAACTATTGGAAAGAAATGTTAATAACGTGACAGACAGTTCATGGCAAGAACAAAAGGCATGTCAGATGTTTTCATACTACCAGTTAGTCTTCACTGTAATGTGCAGGATTTCCAAACATCATAGCATGCAATAAGCCTTTTTTAACATAACCAGTGCTAACTACGGCTCTAAATGCAACTCCATTCCATTTGGGCAAGTTTTTTTTTCAAAGACTGTGGGGAAAAATGAAGGGGACTAATAAAATAAAAACAATTGTAATTTTAAAAATAAGGGGTCTTTTTTCTACTGCAAGTTCATCTTAAGCAATTTCTTTTGGCATTTGGCACAATCGGTATTTAGACTGTGAAGTGAAAATACTATAAATTTCAATAGTTGCTGCTGATTTTAGAGATTTATTTACTCTTCTCTGAAGTAATTTGCATATGCTGAAATGATAAACATCTACCATGGATATGTAAACCCGGTGCTTAGGGACATTGTTTAGTGGTAAACTTGGCAGTGTTAGGTTTATGGTTGGACCTGATGATCCTAAAGGTCTACTCCAACCTAAATGATTCAATGATTGTATCATTAAATACCAGCCAAAGCTAAAAAGCACATAGCATAAGAAGAATCTTGGTAACTTAAGTGATACAGTGAAATATAGTTGGGTGAAACGCACGTAAAACTGAAATGTGAGAACTGCAACACTAACTGGATTAACTGGAATGCTGATTGAAATCACAGCATCTGAAGTTTTGCTGTGCTTCCTTATATTCTTCTAGAAACCCACAAGCATATACAGATTTTCTTTTCTTCATTTCATCTCCAATATGTATTTAACCACTATAAGAACAGCTAAGTTACTGTACCTACCCTCTTTATTAAATAAGAAATACTTACTGCCCTGTTGTTCCCCATTCAATCTTGCCCAGATTTTTTAACAAAGGTGTAACTTCATCAGTGTTTCGGGAGAATCTCGAGAGAAGAGACATTACAGAGGGTGACAGGAATACGTAAATCACTTTGACACTTTGGGATGTACGATATTTTTCAGCACAATGCAAAATAAGAGATTAATTACCTACTCCAGTTTCAGTCTTTCATTCCTATTAACAACAAATTGAGTTGCTCAATTATCTTCACATTCATACTTAAACTCTTGCCTCTTGCTTTCTGTCTCATGCAGGGAGCACTCCAACATTCACTGAGTTTTCACACCTATACCCAGTTTAGTTCAACAAATTATTCTGCATGGAGAAAATTAATTCTCCAACAGTCTTGAAGAATAAAATGGTAACTGAAGTCCAAAGTGCAGGTTCTTTTTGTTCCCTTTATTGTTACACTAATCAACAGCTGTTTCTTTTACTGATGAAATCTAGCAAAATATTTCAAGTACTTTACAGTTAAGCTAACAGAATTGGAAATAGAACTTCATCAAATCCTTAGCTTTGCTGTCCAATTATAAGAAACAATTTGTGAAAACTGAAGTGTAGCCTATCATTTCTTCTGCCCCCCCGCCTCTCCAGGAACGTATCCACCCTTCAATCTACAGTATCTTACGCCCACAGAACGTCCCTCAATTCCCATGCACCGCCTAGCTGTGATTTTTTCACCTTTGATGTTATTTTAGAGTGGCATCATCATGCAAGACCTTCATACTCATCTTTTATCAGATCTCCTTTCCCCTGTTTTGTTCAAGTTCTTGTAAGGTCTTCCAATGCAAACAAATTTCACTTGGTCATTTTCTAGTTTTTTCTAGTTTGGGTGATTTTGCCACTGTGCATTTCAATAGCCTTCTCTGAAATACTCATTCACCAATGACATTCTCTTCAAAATAGGGCCTATGTACCAAGTCGAGAAGTTGACTAAAAGATTATTTTAAAGATTCCTTGATCCATATTGTAATGATTCAACTAACATATGACAGCAGTCATCACAATGTTTGTCAAGCACTGCAACAGGCTGCCCAGGGAAGTGATTTGAGTTGCCATTCCTTGAAGAATTTGGCTCCACAGAGAACTGGGGTTGTTCAGCCTGGAGAAGGCTCTGGGGAGACCTTATTGCAGCCTTTCAATACTTACAGGGGTCTCCAAGAAAGACAGAGACAGACGTTTGAGCACCAACCTTATGACCAAGCTGCACAGGGTCAGCTGTACCACAGCAGTGACACACTTCCTTGATTACTTATGGTATAGAAATTACATTTGTCACTTCCAGTGGGGGCAACACGGTAACTGGGATATTGCCCAAATATCTTCTTAGACATCTAAGTCTCTCCTGAAGATCAGGAACTGATTCAATTTTTAAAAAACAATTAAGCCCTTATTTACTCACATCATTATTTCTACCGATAAGGAAAGAAGAGGAAGTTTAGAAGTGACAGATGTCTGCCAAGGATTCTTTAAATGTTTGTTTACATCACAGCAAATTGCACGTGCTTTCTCCCCGATGGCTCAAATGAAGGCCACTGTGCACTGCTAGTCATGAGTTTATACACATCTGAACTAGCAGTTTTTCAGTAAAAGGCAAGTGAGGCAGCTCAATTTCTGCTATTTAACTGCTATAGGAACAGTTTATGTAATTAAGAAAACCAGTTCATCCATTTACCCCTCCATATACGTCCAGCTCCAGTCATTTACCTTCGAGATATTTCTTCCTTCAAAATGTTGACTCTTGAGACCTCAATGTCAACTGACAACTTTAAATTATGAATAAGCTGAAATTAAGAAGCGGAGTCTCAGCTTATAATATACAAAAATGTATTACCTACAACATGATCAAGCCAGAGTATGACATCTTTAGTTTTACAGACAAAAAACCCAAGAGTTTACTGGTTAACAGCCAACAGCCAGTTCTCAACTGTGTCATCTTACAATTGCTCAGACCTAATGGTTGGGGATTTTGCAATGTTAGTATGTAAACAGAAGCAGGAGTCGGATTTTCCTTTTGTATAAACAGCTCCTGAGAAGGTGACTTCCAAGTAAGCAGGCAGGCCCACGGGAGGACAGCAGTGGCTGCCAGCTCCCTCAAGTCCCACTGGGGAAGACAGAGGCAAAGAACAGAAAAAAAAAGGAGAGATCAGGCTTCTTTTGTGGGTCAGATGAAGACTTCAGGTTCTTCATATGGAAAATGACAACTGGGTGCAGGGAACATGCCAATCTAAAAATCACACTACTTCAACATATGACAAGACCAGTTATTGTTTTTCTCACAAGGACTACAAAGGCTCTAAATGAAATAACTGTGTAGTACTTTTAGAAAGAAAACAGGGAGCTCTTTAATAAGCACCCGGTTTTAAATATTAAAATGTAGAACCCACTACCACTGCATATGCATGCATATATACAATGTACACATGTATACACACACACTGCCACAGGCGTTATGAAGACATTCAAGGAAGTGTTACACGAGCTTATGACTCCATGAGGTAATGTTTACTCAGTGTAAGGATCCTGATGTATCCTAGTGATTATAAAACCCTTAACTTTCAGCTTCTTGGACTCTCTGAATGCCCAGGTTCTTAAGATTCTTCTCTAAGCACCTTTTCCTCTCTGTTGTCAGAGACAAAAGATTTTACAGTCTGGACCTTTGGTCTGATACAGCATGGCAGGCAGCGTGGGTGTCTATGAATGGCAGAGACGATGGGGAGAAGGAATGCAAGTAAAGCCCTGGGACCAAGAGGATCAGGAGAGTGTGGCTACTCATTCTGGAGTAGTTGAGTGAGAAGGCTGGAGAGCTCTGCAATGGAAAAGGCTTGAGAGCCTTCTAAAGTGCTGAGAACACTGCCCTTCCACTGATCAATACCATGGCAGAGTTTTCCAGTCCTCCCCCTCCATTTGCTGTTTCAGAATGCAAGTTCGTCGAGGCAAGTACCATCTCTTGTGTTTCATGTCAGTCATCAGACCCAAATTAGTGAACAAGACCAAATATAAACTGGAGGGGTGTGTGCAGGGGTGGAGTAAGGATGCATTACTGCAAAAATCTCAATACTGAAGTGAGCAAACTGAAAGATCACAAAAACTTTCAATCCGTATTTGACTGAATTCATTAAAAATAATTTCACATGCAAGAATGTAACTACCTGAGTGAGATCACAATAGGTTCTTGCAGAAGGGGTCATTGTTAATTCCTCTGCAATCCTGACAGCACCACTCAAGCATTTTTTCTTCTCTTCAATGACTTCCTTAGCTTTTGCAATACTAGCACTGTAGTTGTTGAGACTCTTCGCTAATTCTGCCCACAACTTCTCTCTTCTGTATGAAAAATATTACTTTTCAGAATTTAATAAGAATTCAGCTGTATTTCAGGGTCTTTTTCATTCAGTGTTGAATAAACATGCATTTATTATTTCATTATTCGTTGTTATTATTTCAAATAAATTTGCTTTGAGATTTTGAATCATTAAACACTTCTATGCCTCGGTATCTTAGAATACAGGTAAAATGTGAATAAACAGCAAAGACAGAACTGCAGGCTTTTCCACAGCACATTCAGTGAGAGTTAAAACAAAATAATTATCATTTAGGAGGTTCATAGGTTACTCAGTAAAAACTATTAACAGCTTTAGCCAGTATTTTAGGATTCTTCCTATATTTTATATTGCGCATAAAAATGCATTACTTGCTTTACATGTTTTACATCTTGTGTCTGTCAAAATTTCCGTTGCCCACATCATTTCTTTTCCAACTTTAAATCAAGAAAGAGACATGGAAACTAGGAAGTCAGCGTAGCTGCTAGAGCAAAAACAAACACTGAATTTTACCCTGATCCAAAGAAGCACAAGCTTAGTACTTAAAGACTGGCTTATGTATGGTTCTGCAAAATATATGAATTGACCCAGGAACTTTGAATTATGCACAGGCACATGTACTCCTTTACAGACCACTCCTGTAGCCTTTAAACTGCAGAGTACAGTCTGAAGTTTAAAGCTGTATATTCACAGAAACAGCACAAAGAGCTGAAGGACAAAAGAGATGTCAAAACAAAGGCAGTAAAAACATGTTTAAATAGCATGTTAGTATGTCACGACTCGTAACAAAAAGCTTCCATCAATGGATTTCAGATTAGATGATTTATTTAACTTATTTTCACCCACCTTATCTGCATCATGTAAGCGGCTGAGATTACAAATAGCTACATACAAAGCTCCATCAATTTCTTCCACAGTTTCGCTGTCCTAGGGAAAGAGTCACCAATGAATATAAAGTTGGTTGTATGACTGCAAGACAAGATGGGCTACATTAATTTGCCATTTTGACAAAGAGGCACTTGATGTGGGCTACTCATCATCTGTGTAAGGCTCTGAGCACCTCTGTAACTGCAAACAGGCCCAAAATACTTAGCTCACCTGAATTACACTGAGAACATTTACACTGTAGTATTTCTGAAACATGGATTCCAATTTGTTTGTTTGTTAAATACATGCCATTTATTTGGACACACACACAAAACAAATGAAATGATAGTACGTGAAGGAAAAGCAAAATAAAGTTACTGATACAGAGAATACTGCATCTCAGAAAAAAAGGAAAATATTTGGGGAAAACCAAGAAAAATTAAAAACTGCAAGAAGCTCCCAGTGGCATACTGATGAAAGGCAATAAAATATTTCCATATGAATTGGCACAGGAGCAAAGGTAGATACAGAAACGCCTTATTTTGCCACTGGCACTACTACAGCTAGTGTTAAGAGTACTGGTTAGAGTGCTGGTATTTTGTAAAAAGCAAAAGGAGAATATCATCAGCTGGGGATTCCCCAAAAAGTCAGGGATGGTGCTGCGTAAGTCTGTCGCTATTGGACAACCAGTTCACCTTGCTAAAAGGCAACTTAACTAACATGGACACACCTCCAGTTTCTGAAGAGTTCCTCACTACCATTAAGGAGAACAAACTCAAACTAGAGAGAAATTAAAACTCAGAGTTCAAAAACCTGAAACAGATCTGCCTCCAAGCAGACACTGGTTTCAGTAAAAGGAAGCGCTGCCCACAATCTGGGAGAGATCTGTCAGTCACACACGTCACCACAGAGTTTATTAAAGACTCTTGTTGTCACCTTCATCTCTAGAACAACTTTCCAATTAATGTACCTGAACATCTTCGACCAACTATGTCTCCTTCCCAGGAGTAGAAAAAGGGCAGAAAACCCTGCTCCTATTAGGACTTGGATGTTAACTGTGTTAGAAATACTTCCCTATGACAATTGTTACCACTCTATTTTGAGCAGATGCAAGGAGATGTAACAGATAAAAATGGAATTACATTGCTCCCTCTCTACTTTGTAGTTCTCATTATTCTGGCACTCCAATCTCTGGCATCGTAATTACCATCAAATCGACTGCCTATTCTATGGAAGATAATTAAGCATTTTACTAGAAGGTACTCTATGTTTTAAGGTGTTTGTGTTACTCACGCATAAAGAAAAAGGAATGGAATCAATGACAAATGGAGAATCTCAATTGAAATACACTGCTAAGCAAGTGGGGCACATTCTTGGGACTGTGAGTGTTTTAATTTTAAATCTGTCATCCTCTACACAAGATATAATACTGTCCTGGTTTTGTTAAAAAACAAGTTTCTCTTTTAGTGAATTTGCCTGTCAGCTAAAGCTTCATGTGAGCTGCATTTTCCTGGAGAACCAGACACATGTTTTGGTAAACATAGCAATGGAATGTGAAGTTATTGATAAGCACGGATGGACATCTCGCGAGAGGGGCGACGAGAAACAGGTGACCAAGAAACTGACCAACTGAGTATGGTTGATTCTGTGATTTCCTTAGCTCCAGTAAAACTTTCCACATTGATATTTTGTCTTAGGCGTCTTTCTCAGCATTACTGCAGGGCTGAGGAGTTTTACTTTGCCACTACAAAGGCACCTTGTGTGTGTTCGGGTCAGGCTGCGAACAGAAAGTACCTGGCGTTTTGGTGCCGGAGCCCCTGTGGAACAGCTTTCCGCCTTTCCCTGCTCCCACACAGGGATTTTTCGGCTCCTCCGGTGCATCCGAGCTGAGTATTCGATTGAACCTGCTCTTATGATTGAAGCAGTTTCACATCGCATGAGTATCACACAGGATAGATTTTTGTTCCTGTAATAAGAGATATTTTAGCATGCTTTCTGTTTTTATGTGCCATTTTAAAGTGCTCCTGCCCGGTTCTGTGAACGGGGAGCGTTTCCCAGCTCTGATCCTCAGGAGGGTTCGTCCTCAGGTGCTTGGGTGGCATCACAGCTCCAGCACAGCTCTTGCCACCTACTTGAACTGGGAAAGAAAAGAATTATTAGTCCTTAGAACTTTATAAATTCAGATTTGATTCTGTTTAATACAACTATACATCTTACGCTATTCTGGTTTTAATTAGAAATATTCATGGCTACATTTGATAGGGAGCTAGTTTGGGTTGCACTCGTCCGCATCTTGGTTTGCACTTGTCTGAATTTTGGTTTATATTTTTGTGTGCATAAGTTGAAACTCATACGAGGGGCGGTAGCAACGTGCTCTGCCGGGAGACATTAAATTCCTGTCCGCGTATTGGTTGGTAGTGTATAGTTTGTTTCTGATAAGCTCAATAGTATATTGATGATGCTTGGATCTCATGTGCCCTGTGACAAGTCTGGAAGAATTGGTCTTCTCTGCTGAGCTACCCTGAGATAAGAGGTTTTGTTTCCAATTGTTTCATAATTCCTTGTGAGGATTCCTAACTCGGACTGGCAGTTTGTATAATTTATCCAAACTTCTGAAAAAGATTCATCTTCTGTTCACAATTTCAATGTTATGATGGGGGCGGCATACTGGCAGCCCAGAGTAATTCTAACCGGCGCTGTCCCCGTCCCTGCTGGTTTTACAGCAGATGTTGCGAATTGTCCAGTGAATTGCTGTCTCTCTGAATCCAGCTCTTCTTCTCATTTTCAATGAATTTCACACCCACTGCAGTCTCCCCAAAGATTGCTCAGTAATGGACGTTTATGGGAACATTCACTAAAATAATAGGAAAATTTGCGAGTTCCTGGAAGCTTTTGCTGTGATTCAGTAAGCCATTAGCAGCTCTCCTTTTATTTACGAATGCCACCCCATCTCACATGTACTTGTGTGCGTATGCATTTATATATATGTCTTTCCAAATGATGACAAACCAGTAAAATAATCGAGGGTTAAACTGGTTCATGGAACTTTCCAACCTGGGAGGTGTGAAGATTTTTCCAGCCATGGGCAGGATCCTTGTGAGGAACTGGTTTAATTAGATTAAGAGATGATTCTTGTTCTCAGTGAGTTCTGGATTTAAATAGGCAAGTGTGGGAATGAAAGAAAAGGAATGTGAAGTGACTTCTTCAGGATCATTCTGTGGGCTACTAATACCTGACCTATGTTAAGAGCCAGGTCTTTGCTTTCTAATTCAGAGTATTATCTACTCTTGGATCAAGCCTGAAGACTTCTCAGGCAGAAAGAACTGAAAAAGAAATCAATATATCTTTTTTTTAGGGTATGACTGTGCAAAAGTCAAATGGCAGATGCACTCTTGACTCTCTCAAGCAAGGGAACTATTAATGCCATTAGCAGAGAGTCATCTGGAAAACTGCACACCGGTCTGGTCTCCCGTATGCAAGAAAAGTTCATTCAAGTGGGAACAGGTGCTGAAAAGGACTTGCTGGGATGTGGGACTGAGCGAGGAGCCAGGCTTAAAAGGTCCTGAAAGAGCTTGGCTTATGTGGCCTGGCAGGACAAAACCTGATGTGGATGTGATTGCTCTATAAATGTATCGAGGGGTAAGTACCAGGGAGGAAGAGGACCCACTTGGGCTGCACAGCAGCGTTGGTAGAAGAACTAATGGGCGTAAATTAGCTATGTGTATACTTAAGATGGGAATTAGCTGAAGGTTTCTGGCTATCAAAAACTTTTTAGCAGTTTATGAAAAGGTAAACCCTTCCCCATGATGTGGTTGCCTGTGTATTGGAGGCAGCGCAGCCCCATCAGCTTTTATTCAGCAAGGGGGGACTTTGTTCAGTAAGGGGGTGAGTAACTTGCTGAAGGTTTGCATCCACCTGTTTAAAACAAAAAATCCCCATAAATGCCTGGCCTGTTGTCTTGCGTTATGATGAAATTACCAAGAAAGTATGGATGTTGTTTTATAGATCCACTCTTTGTTTCTCTAATAAATACTCATTCCATTTGGAAATCTTGTATTTTGGGACTTTTTCCTGTGAGTGGCCCTGTCTGCATTTAAGATGTGATATATTTACGTTATGCAGGACAGTCACTGTTCAAACCACCTACATTTCATCTCCAAGAGCTGATAGACCTGCCTGGACCAAGACACTTAACCTGATAAAAATGGAGAGGAGAGGTTGGGGAACCTGCCTTTGGGGCCCTTTCTCATTGTGCTCAGGGTTGCGTTACGGGGTTTGTGCTTCTTGCAGATCAACATCACTACTATTAATACATCCGAGGAACTCGGTAAACTCCGAGTAAAATCTGTCCCTGCGGGCACAGCGGCTGCTGCTTGGGGACACGCGAGGGACTGATGGTGCCACCTCATTTTAAATGGCAATTGAAGCCTATTAGTCTGTGATTGCTAATCGGAATGAAAGTTGTTTTTTGTTGGCTTTTATTACTCATTCCACTCTGTCCATATTAGTTACAGGCTTAATGTGGTTGCTGTTCTGCTTTGCCAATATCCGGCATTCCCAAGAGACCCTCTGCTAAAATCTATGTTTCTCTTTACAGCTTGACAAGTTGCTGTTACAGCCATAGAATGCTTTTAATACTTTATACTTCTCAATGCAAAAGAAACTTTTTTATTCTAGTCATAGGTGAGGATGATAAATGTTAAAGTGCCTCCTGTTACTTGATATTTAATTATGAAAGCATCCGCTGGAAAAATAGTATGAGCCTGGTGTAATCAGCACTGGAGCAGACCTGCTAATCTTGTCATTTGGTCTAGACATCAAGGATGCTTTGTACTAGTCTGGCTGTAGCCTGATAATCTAAGACCTTCTGGACTAAAAGTTCTGGGACACTTTATGAAGGGAAAAACTCCCACATAAAGCCCCTTAGGTTGGCGTGTTCCTCTTCCAACCGATAAATGCCTATTTGATTAGTTCATGGGAAAGGTATTTGAGTGAACCTGACCGTGGGGGCAGCTCCCAGTCAAAACACGGGTGCTGGTCCTGGCTTGGTTGGTTCTTTGGACTGGGATAATTCTGGTTAAACAGCATTTCCATTTGTCATGTCGTTTTGTAGAAGTACTTCTTTAGTTAGTTAGAGATCCCTGGTCCCAGGCATTTGCTCAGCACTGAAGAAAACGTTTCCTTGCGCTTCTCTCTTCTTCTTTATTGTTTAATTGCAATAATCCTCCTTGCTGCCTATTTTAAAACAATTTAAAGATTCTAAATAAACACGAAAATAATTGCCAGTGTTCTGTTTTATCAAGCTTATCCACATACGCATTTTTCATCCATCACAGTCCAGTTTTAATCTGTGACATGGTTTCTGTTAGGCCTTAGCATCTTTAATTAAGGAGTGGGTGGGAGGGCAGCAGCAGGAGAGGGAGGGAACCCCCTTCACCTATAAGATGCATTGGGAGAGTAATTTGGGGTCAAAACGAAGAAATTCTGTCTCTCAACAGTGGCCAAAAACGAATGTCTGAGGAGGAGTATAAGAACATAAATGAGGTCTTATATTTTTTGATGAATATTTTAGTTCTTTGCATGGAAAAGTTCAGATTTTATCTGCCCTGGAAGGATTCCAGTGCTGTCTAAAGAAAAATCCCTGTCTGAGGAGAATGCCTGTCTGGTCGGGCACAGCCCTGGGAAGCAGCGGTACGGCTCATCCGCCGGGGAGTCACGATGACATTAACGCTGGGATAGATTAAACACGGGGTTGCCTGAACTTGTCCTTGCTGGGGCCAGAACACGACGAGCTCCCAGTTTCCAGCACCAGTTGTACCGCACTGCCCCAGCAAATCCATACTGAGATAAAGCTGCAGCCTTCTATCTTCTCTAGTGTTATCTTGCAAATAGATGCCCATGAGATTAAGAAAAGATAAACTGTGGTCATGCAGTGGGTTTGAGGAAACGGCCTCAAGTTGCGCCAGGGGAGGTTGAGGTTGGATGTGGGGAACAATTTCTTCCCCAAAGGGCTGTGGGGCGTTGGAACAGGCTGCCCAGGGCAGTGCTGGAGTCACCATCCCTGGAGGGCTGGACAGACCGGAGATGAGGTTCTCAGGGACACAGTTTAGTGCCAGGGGTGGGTTATGGATGGACTTGATGATCTTGAGGGTCTTTTCCAACCAAAATGATTCTATGATTCTGCTTTCTTCCCTGGATGTGAAGACAACCCAAGACAAGGGGCGTTTATTTGAATCCTTGGCCATGTGCTGTGTGCGACGTGCAAAACCCGAGGCTGGAACCCAAGGGGCTGCAGTGGAGCCGTGTTGCTCCCCTGGCTGCTCCAGACCTGCTTTGACTGGTGCTGCTGATCCCTTGGGTACCACTGTGTGGTGACGACTGGGATTCCTGTCTCCAGCATTCAGAGAGGTGTGAATAAACATCTCCTGCACTCCCAGATGCATTTGCCTTTCTTCCTCCCTCAAAATAATGTCTTTTGTAAAATGAAAGAGCTTATACGTCACCTTTTATATGTGGGAAGGAAAGGCAAGAGGTTACAGCAAAATAAAACAGGGGGTTTTGTCTTCATTGTTTAGCAGGAGAAACAACCCTTTTAAAGTATACCTCTATTAAATCTATTTGTAAATATAATTTATTTGAGAGGCTGTATTTTCGTGGAGCAACATTTTATTTTCTGTTTTTAATAGAAAGCTGGGTCTGCTAAGAACTGAGTGGTGCTGGGCAACAGGATGGTTGACTAAGATGAGTTTTTTCCTTGGTTTGGCTGAAGTTCTCTGGAGCGAAATGAGAAGCATCCTGGGGATGAAATGGGGATGAAATGAGAAGCATCCTGGAGAAGCATCGAGCTCAGGGCTTGACTCGCTTCACAGTATCACAGTATGTTTGGGATTGGAAGGGACCTCAAAAGATCATCCAGTCCAATCCCCCTGCTGGAGCAGGAACGCCCAGGTGAGGTCGCACAGGAACATGTCCAGGTGGGTCTTGAGTGTCTGCAGAGAAGGAGACTCCACAACCCCCCTGGGCAGCCTGTTCCAGGCTCTGCCACCCTCACTGAGAAGTTTCTTCTCAAATTTAAGTGGAACCTCTTGTGTTCCAGCTTGATCCCATTACCCCTTGTCCTATCATTGTTTGCCACCGAGAAGAGCCTGGCTCCATCCTCGTGGCACTCACCCTTTATATATTTATAAACATTAATAAGGTCACCCCTCAGTCTCCTCTTCTCCAAACTAGAGACCCAGCTCCCTCAGCCTTTCCTCATAAGGGAGATGCTCCACTCTCTTAATCATCTTTGTTGCCCTTTGTTGCCTGGTGTTTTGGTGTTTTCAGGCCACTGTGTCTCTGCTCTCTTAACTTATCAGGTCTCGGTGCCACATTACTCTGCCAGCTTTTAGAAGCTCGGCTTAGTTGTCAGCAGCTTGTCTGCTAATAGGCACAACGGTTCTCCATCAAGGCTGGGGGAGCAAAGCATCTGGAAATGAGGAAACTTGGGGAAAATAGCACCAGGGAAACCCAGCAGAGCAAACCCGGGCAGATTGGGAGTCAACTGCCAAAATATCAACATTTATATAGTCAGTGCATGCGCTTGGGAGTAAATGACATGCTTATAAACCCTATGAGCAATCCTCCTAACCTGTTTTGTGTACATTTCAGTGTCGAAAATATCTTTTCAACCTTTATCAGTGTGAGTGTTTGTTTAGATAGAGATTGCCAAGGTGCATAAAGGAGTTGGATGCCCAGCTGCGTTTCGCTGGAACAAGGCACTTGCGTTCAAAGTTTCTTTTGCCTGTTTACCCTTATTTTCTTCTTTTTATTTTAAAAATTTTGTTTTATTATTTTTGGGCGCACAAATTGAGACACTTTACGCTTGTGTAATTTCTGCAGCTGTGAACAGACTGTTCTGCAAAACTGCCTTTTTTCCCGTTTTATTTTACGTAGCGAAACTGCGAGTTATACCCGAACTTTTCAGCACTCAGTTTAAACAAGTGCTAAAGTGTGGAGCTCAGTAGAAAACACTATTTACTGAGTAGCACAATTCTGCCAGTTATTTTCATGATGTGATCTGTGTTTAAATGGCTTATAAAATATAATTAGATTTCTTTCTAATTTTAATACTTCTATGATGTGGATTAAATAATAGGTGGTCTGAGCATTACCTCTGCAGAAGCGGTTTGGTAAGATGCTTGTGCCCAACTAGTCAGAATTTTCAATGGCTATTTTTATATCTGTCTTTATTTCTCAGTACAACGTGCAGACACCATAACCATGTGCTTTTTTAGTTTTATTTCATGCTTCCTCTATAAATCTCAGTTTATAAGGAGCATTGCTAAATGTTGCAATTCATTTCACCACTTCATATTTAATTATTATCGTGGAAGAGCATCTTGGGACTTGTCTACACAGGAACTGCAGTGTAATTAAACAGAGGTATACATTTAAGACTTGCCTACCTGGGAAATTCATTTGACTTTTCGAAGGATGTGAATTTTAAAGCAGATTTTTCTTTCTCAGGGTGACCTTTATGGGCACTTTTGCTTTGGAATACAAACTTTTTGCTGCAAGCTTGATTTTGGAATTGCAGAATTAGTGTTTCTCAGGTATCGACACACACTTTCCTCACTGAAAATTTGAAGTCTGGCCCAAAAGTAGATATTTCAACAGATATTTTTTTGGTCATAGAAATAGAACAGGGTTCATTTTAATTCCAGTTTGTAAGGATTTTTTTATTTCAAGAGTTTCCACGAGAGCGACTGATTTCATTTTACAATCCTTTCTTGGGAGAACCTAATAGCTTTTATTTTTTAATTTTTTGTGTTTGTCCATAGATAGGTAGCTACATAGAGGGGACGGGTGGCATCATATACTGATCTGGCTCTGGGACAAGCAAGTTAAATTCACAGAATCCCAGAATGTCAGGGGTTGAAGGGACCTGGAAAGCTCATGCAGTGCAATCCCCCCATGGAGCAGGAACACCCAGATGAGGTTACACAGGAAGGTGTCCAGGCGGGTTGGAATGTCTGCACAGAAGGAGACTCCACAACCCCCCTGGGCAGCCTGGGCCGGGCTCTGCCACCCTTACTGAGAAGTTGTTTCTTCTCAACGTTAAGTGGAACTTCTTGTGTTCCAGTTTGAACCCATTACCCCTTGTCCTACCGTTGGTTGTCACCGAGAAGAGCCTGGCTCCATCCTCCTGACACTCACCTGACATGACAACCTTGGATAGCTCTGTGTTACCTCAGGTTCAAGGGAGGCGCCCCACTTTAACAGTGGCCCTTGGACCTGGGTGTGCGGAGAGCTACCAACATTATTCAAAATTAAAGAAGAAGCAAAAGAATGGAGCTCGCTCCCCCTGAATGCTGCAGTTTACCCAAAATCCAGAGTGCACGAAGGTGCGACGGGAGAAGTGGACTGTAAGTACCGCCGGGTCGGGTAGGTCAGGTCCTGATGGGAAGAACGGACTGTAAGTACCGTCGGTTCGGGCAGCGTGATTGTGTGACTGCTGTTGGCTGAGACGCAACCTGGTTGCGAAGCGAGTGCGGAGTCCTTCTAAGTGCGGTTCCAACACCCCGTGAGGGGCTTGGCCACTGAAGGGACAAAGCCAATGAAGAACTCTCTCTGTGTTGTGGGTTCAATGCCCACGTTGTGAGCCAGTTGTAGTGGGTTTGATCCCCACGTTGTGAGCCAGTTGTAGTGGGTTCGATCCCCATGTTGTGAGCCAGGTTTCGTGGGTTTGATCCCCACAAGAGGTCGAAGGGGAGTGACCTGCCAGAGGTACCCCCCCGACAGTCCCTTGGGGGGTGGGGGGGTGGGGGTCATGTTAGAATTTTGGACCCCCCAACAGTCTCTTGAGGGCGATCATGTTAGAATTCTGGGATGAAGAGAAGTTCACCCAAGGAAAAAGCAAAGGATAAATGGACTCAAGGAGTGAACCTCCCAGTTTGTAACAAAGTCCTGGGGAGATATAAGAAAGAAACTAGAAAAACTCGAAGAGATAAGGAGAACCAAAGAGTTAACTCATCCCTCATCCCATCTGTTGGGACGGGACAGTTTATTTGGTGTCAGAAGTGGGATATTCTGTGAGAAGCGGTTTGGGGGGGGATAGGAGCCAGAGGCTCTAAAGGAGGACGGATCGGTCTGTGCTGTGTTCTCTGGCAGTAGGTCATGGCATCCTGGGTCGAGCCAGGCCTGGACTGCTCCCTTATACGGAGGTTGCTGAAAGATTATAAGGCTTGCCAGAGTCCTGAGGGTCTTAGGTGGGCTTCTGGACATTGGTCGTCTCCAGATATTGTACCTGAGCAAACAAGGGACTTGGCAAAAGAAAGCAGATTTGAGATCTCTGCTGTTTTGGAAGCAGCATTGATAGCTGCCCCGAAAGACAAGCAAACTGAGCAAGAGATCATTAAATCACTGTAGACAGATTTACAAGCAGAATGGTTTGAGCTTCAACAAGCGGAGAGAGAATTTGCTGATAACAAATGAAACACAGAAAACTTTGCAGAACAGTCTGCAAGATGCCTTTTAGTACTAGCTTTTTTTCTTTGTGGGTATCTGTTTGAATGTGTTGCAGTTTCTTGTCTTTGCCTGTTGGATGGTATAGTGAGACCACAGATTGACCTAAAATGTACATTTTGTGATGATGAGCAATTTAGCTCTTAACTGTGTGAATGTGGTGATGGGGTTTTGTGTGTGATGGCCGTTACTTTTCCTTCTAGCCCGCTGGCTTTATTCCAGCATCCAGACTTGTGCAGCTCTGTGACAGGCTGTGTCTCATCTCCCTCTACTAAATTTGGCTCCTTTGTATGCGCACCGGATAAAGAATCCTGGTTTTGGGGTAACAGTTGTAGCACCCCAGATGGGACACTGATAAAAGCCTTGCCCGGTCCAGCTTGCTGCGGCGGGGGGGGCTGGTGCCGATGGGGCTCCAGCCGCACTGACCTGTTTTGTCAGAGACCAGCGGTGCCTCCACCTGCTGAGCAGTGAGCGGTTCAAAGGTGCGATGCAAACATCGAGATACTGTCTTGAATTAGTGTGACTGTGATCTGTTCGCATATTTGAACTTGGTGTTTGGTTTGCATGTCTGAGCTCAGTATTTTAGTTAGTAAATTTAAATTTGGTATCAAAAAAATTTGTTTGGGGAGGTAATTACAAAATGAGAACCGGTTCCATTACTAAAGTACCACCTTGTTCCCCCTTCAGATGCATCTGTACACATGTGAGTAAATTAGTGGGGGAAGTGATCTGAATGTGAAATTCTGGGTTAGCTGTATTGCAGTTAGTGTTGTTCTGTGGACAGACTGATCTGGATCGAAAATTAATGGAAGGGATTGATGCTTAATATGCTGTTTATTGACATCTGTAAGAAATTACAAAAGGTAGGAGCTGAGGGATATAAGAATTGCTCAGCTAATTGAAATTGCATATAAAGTTTATAGTCGCAGGAATTAAATGAAGAGAGAAAAAGGGCTCCCCTCCTCCGGCTGCCGACAGCCAGCCCGGCTTCTTGCACAGCCCTCGGGTTTCTCCCTCACCCCGTCCCCCCAGTTAGTGCCAGGGGTGCTTCTGAAGCCCATGGACACCTCAGCCCCACCCGGGTGCAGGATGGGCCTTTGCTGGCTCTGCCCTGGTGCCCACTGGTTTGCTCCCAGTGCTCCCGGTGCTCCCTCTGGGGGGCCCTGGATAGCACTGGATCCACCTGGGCGCCCCCGAAGCGCCTTTTTAGCACTTATTTTTCTCCTGAAAAAGCAAACACAGCGGGGCTTTCTGCCATCCTGCCCCAGGGACCCCCGCTCAGACCACACCGGTGCTTGGTTGCCCATCGCCATTTATTAGCGCCCGGGGCGGTGGGATCGGGGCCGGGACCCCCGTCCTGCCCGGCTGTCAGGGGGCTGATTCATTGCGGGGGGCTGAATGGGCGGCAGCATCTTCGTTGGCAGGGTGAGGCGTCCGAGAGACGAGGCTGCTTGCTTCTTCAGCACGGCTACCAGCAGCGGGGAGGGGCCGCCTGGGGGCGAGGGGCAGGGTCAGCCACAGACACCCACCAACAGGGTCCTGCCCCCACCCTGAAGCACACAGGCTGTTGTCCCACACTGCCCAGCACCACCCCACATGTCCCCCCAGCTCCCTCCAGCTCCACCACGAGGACCGGCTGCCCCAGCAGCCAGTGCTGCCCCCACAGCCCAGCCCAGACCCCAGACCCCCGTCCCACCCCACCCAGCTGTGGGCACAGACCCGTCCCCCCAGACAGCAGGGTGTCCTCTGCCCCCCGGTGCCCTGACAGGGCCATACTTGGCCGGCTCCTGGAGGTCGAGGTCTCCGGGGTGGCCCTTGGCGTTGTGGGCAGCTGAGAGCCCCCCATCACGGAGAGCTGCTCGTCCTGCCGGTTCCCATCAGTGCCGTCCTGGCCCGAGAGCTGCATCGCGTTCTTCTGGGAAGGGGAGAGCGTGTGACCCAAACACGGGGCCCCGTTCCGCACCCCCAGCAACCCTCCCCCAGCCAGCTCTCCCCGGGGAAACTGAGGCACGGATCCCCCCGCAGGCTCAGCATCCCCCTCCCCACCTCCGTC
Organism: Nesoenas mayeri; assembly: GCF_963082525.1. Classification (NCBI taxonomy): domain Eukaryota; kingdom Metazoa; phylum Chordata; class Aves; order Columbiformes; family Columbidae; genus Nesoenas; species Nesoenas mayeri. Next base: position 1,264,776 of record NC_137568.1, read on the forward strand.
ATCCCTACCTTGTTGCGGCTGCGGGCGCTGGGTTGGGACGGCCGTGGGGTGCTGGGCGGTTGGGGCTGGAAGCGCGGGGGCGTGAGGGTGTGTGGGCCCCCGCAGCTCCGCCGAACAGTGGGGTATCTGCACTCGCCCGTCCGCTCCCTGTGGGACAGGACATGGGGGTGCTCAGTGCCCGGCAGGTGGCACCCCAGGTGTCACTCGACGCCAGGGAGGGGTCGGGGGTGCTCCCTGTTTGGGGGGCAGTTACTCACGGTCCAGGCGCCAGCATGTTGAGGGGCCGGTCGCAGGACAGGCAATGGAGATCAGGCAGGAGCTGCCTGGAGAGGGGAGAAAAGGGCTGGGGAGCTCCTGGAGGGCACAGCCCCACCTGCACACCTGCCACAAAAAGCCTCTGCACCCACCCCCCAAGACTGGTTCAGGAGGGCTCCTCCCACACGTGCCCCCTCATTGTGCCGCCTCTATCGCTGGGAAGCTGCCGCTGGCAGGAGCACAAGGCACAGCCGCTTGCTCAGCATCCCCAGGGGCGCTGCCCACACGGCTCCCACGCCAGGGTACCGCACTGGCACGAGCTGGGACAGCCAGCAGGAACGGGGCCAGCACTGCCAAAGCCACCACTGTCCCCATCGCACTCACTTCCTAATCCCAGCGGCATCGTCACGCTCTGGCTGCAGCGCCTTCTCCTGGAGCTGCCCCCCGAGGCTCTCCCACCGCTCCTCCTGCTGCCGCCGGAACGCCCCCAGCTCCCGGCGGTCCAGCTGTGGACGGGTGACACCCTCAGCCAGCTACCCCAGGATGGGACATGGCGGTCCCCGGGGGCACAGCCGGGAGGGGGGACCCTCGCAAGGATGCTGCCTTAGGCTGCCAGGCCCCCAGGGTGCCAGTTCTGCGTGGAGGGGACGAGCCCTCACCTTGCAGTCCATCTGCCTCTGCAGCTCTTTCTGGAACTGGTGCCAGCTGTTCTCCTGGCCCGTCACCCGGCTCGTCACCTCCTCCATCACCTTGGTCAGCCGCTCCTCGCACGCCTCAAGCTGGCTGTGACTGACTTTGTCAGCCAGGGCGGCTTTGTCTGCTTTCTAGCAACGGGGAAAGGCAGGAGAGCGGTGGGGACAGGATGCAGGGACAACGGGAGAGGGGAAGTGGCTACGTGGCCCTGTTCACCCCATCACCCCCGTGGGGTTGGTCCCACAGCCCAAGGGACTCGGGGTCACAGAGGGACCTGGCAAGGGACCCACAGCCGGGCTGGAAATCCTCCCTCCCCCTGGCTGGTTCTGCCAGCCGGCACCCAAGGGACAAGGGGTGTTTGTCACCCTGCCCGGGACACCCTTGGCTGGCACCAGGGCCCCTCGAGCCCGTACCTCATCGATTCCCAGCACCAGCAGCTGCTCCTTGTCTGCTTGCTTCTTCTTGAGCCTCTCCAGGGCCTGGGACAGAGCCTTCCAAGGCAGACAGCAGCCCGTGATGCCATGGCAGACTCGGAGCTGCCCCCCGGTCAGCCGAGCACCCCCTGCCTCCCCACCCCGTCAGAACCCTCCAGGAAAGGCATCGGGAAGCTGTGCAGGGCTGCGAGCAGGATGGCAGGGGGACGGACCCCTTGGGGTCCCAGCCTGGGCTCTGCCTGCGGGTTACAGCCACCCACCTTGATGTCATCCTGCTCCTGCTGGCGATCCTGCTGGAGGTTCGCAAGGGCCGAGCTCAACTTCTCACAGTCCTTTTGGAGCTGCATGATGCTGGCCTGGAGGCACTCGAGCTGCTCGTCCTGCTGCAGGGACTAAGAGGACAAGGCGGTGCTGAGCAAGGGGGTGGCTGCCCCGCGGGCACAGACCCAGGGTATTTTGGCTGGTGGCCATGGGCCCTCAGTGCAAGGAGGACATTTGCTCCAAGGCTTTAATTCCCTTCCATGCTGCTGAGTCTCACAAGCCAATTAGGGGGCAGCGAGGGGCTCCCCCATGTTACAGCCAAGCAGAAATGCCTGGGGGGTCCTGGCAGCCCAAGCCCCCTACACCGCGTCTCCTTACCTGTCTCCTCCACTTTGGAGAACTCTCCACCTTGCCGCCCGCCTTCTGGGCCAGGGACTGCAGCTGCTCCTCGAGCTTCTCGCAGCGCTGGAGGAGCTTCCCCAGCAGCACCCTGGTGTCCGTGTTGCAGACGGGGCACCCTGCGTGCTCGTGTCCCCCGCTCTGCGCCGTCGCCCTCGGCTCGTCCGGCTGCTGCCAGGGGAGGAGGAATCAGCTCTGAGCCGGGCTGGATGCCGCCCACAAGCCCAGGTGCCGTGGAGGCTCCGTGGCCCCGTCCAGCCAGGGGACGTGGCCGGGACCCCGCCAGGACTCCCCCCGAGCCAGCGGGGGCTGGGAGCGCTGCCCCGGGCCTCACCTCTGCCTGCAGCTGCTGCGCTGCCTCCATCACCAACTTCTTCACGTACTCAGCCGCAAACTGCTCCAGCTCAGCCTGGGTCGGCTCCTGCTGCTTCCTCAACTCCTTGCCCTTGGCCTTGACCTTCTGTCCCTTGGGCCTGGCCAGCGAGACGGGGGCAGGGGCAGGCTTAGCCTTCGTGGGGGTGTCCCTCGGCCCCCAAACTGGGGTGCTCCCAGACCCCAGGCTCCCTCGCAGCCCTGCAGGGTAGGAAACCCTCTCCCATCCTTTTACCGCGGCTGTTGGGTCATCTGGCCGCTGCCGTCTGCTTTCCTGCCGGCTCCAGCCCCCCTCCTCTTTCTGGGAGCATCCTCCACCTTGCTGATCTGGGAACGGCAGTGGGGGCGGTGAGGGCACAGCCCCCTGTGTCACTGCGGCACGGGGACCCTTCGGCTGCCCCCTCCCTGCCCAAACTGGCGTCCCCGCAGCCCCTCGGGGACTGCTGCAGGCTCACCTTCTCCTCCTCTCCGTGGAGTGTCCTGGCCATGTCCTGCAGGAAGGACACCTGGCACCTGAGGTCGGCCAGGATGCTGGTGATGCTCTCCCGGCCTAGAGGGACATGGTGCAAGGAGATGTGCTGTCGGTGAGGGGGTCTCACCCATGGGGGTCTGAGCATGACGAGCCCCTGACCCAGGGTCTCCCCACACCAAACAACCCCCGCCAGCCCCCCCGTGCTCTCACCTCCCTTCGGGAAGAGCCGGCGCACGTCCTCCAGATCCGCACGTTCTGCTTTTGTGGATTTAAGCTGCTCCACCTCCTCCTTCAGACCAGCAAAGAGGTGGCTGATCTGCTCAACCTGCCAGAGAACCTCCCGCATCTCTGAGTTACAGCTGGAGGTGCTGGTGGAGCCCGAGGAGCCCCAGGGCTTGGCTGGCTCTTGGGCAATCCCTGGGATGGTGGCTTTGGAGCTGGAGGACCCAGGCTGCACCCCAGGGGTGGTGGTGTGGGTCCCGGTGGATCCTGCCTGCATCCACGAGGTGCTGGGCTGGGCATCAGGGGCCCCTGACTCTGTCCCCAGGTGGGTGGTGGCCTGGGTGCCCAGTGATCCTGACTGCATCTCCGAGGTGCTGGCCTGGGTGCCCGCGGATCCTGGCTGTGTCCCCGGGGTGGTGGCGCCGGCATCAATAGACCCCTTGTGAACGGAGGGAGTGCCTGACAAATTCACAGGGGTCGCTGGTTCCCCCTGTGTCCCTGCTTGCATCCCCGGGGAGCCAGACCCTGCAGTCCCCTTGCTGGTCTCCATCCCAGGCTGTGTCCCATGTCCCTTCGGCCCCAGTGCTGAGCTCCTCCTGGCCTGGCTGTCCATGGGCACCTGGGTGGGCTCAGCGGGGGCAGACTGGCTCCAACCGTTGTCCTGGGAAGAAGAGGCAAAGGGCAGCAGGGTTACTGGCAGCTGGGCAGCCGTGAGGACAGACCCCAGAACCCCCCGCCATGTCCCCAGTCCCTGTCCCCAAACCACCATCTCGCGGGGCCAAACTCGTGTGGAACACGAGAGCCCAAATGCAAAGGGATCACGGGGTCAGCCCGGCCATGGAACCGGGGGGATGGGACCCCCAGGGATGGGACCCCCAGGGATGGGACCCCCAGCATCACTGCCCAGCACCCCAACCCACAGGCTGTGCCCCGAGGCAGGAGGGCTGGTGTCCCCGAGGGAGCCGTAGCAACCCCTGGGACACCCTTCCCACTCTTCCCTCCTGCTGCCCTTCACGCTGCTGACACCCATGGCCGTGGGGCAGGGGCACAGTGTGACAGGGCAGCAGGAGATGGGAGGGACGATGGCCCAGCTCCCTCCCGGGGCACCAGGGGACGCTCACCAGTCCAAGTTTCTCCTGGATCTCCAGGATGTCCTCTGCTGTGCCAGAATGCGCCTCCTGCATGGCCCGCATCTCCTCTACCAGGACGACATGCGCCTCCTTCATCTCCTGGATGTCCTGTTCCAGGCCAGAATGCGCCTCCTGCATGGCCTCCTGCATCTCCCGCATGTCCTCTGCCAGGCCGGAATGCGCCTCCTGCATGGCCTCCTGCATGTCCCGCATGTCGTGTTCCAGGCCGGAATGCGCCTCCTGCATGGCCTCCTTCATCTCCCGCATGTCCTCTGCCAGGCCGGACTGCGCCTCCTTGAGCTTGTTCATCTCCTGCCACAGGTCCTGGAGCGAAGCCCTTTTCTGGGAGAGCGGGTGGGGGGTGAGCCCAGGGGAGGGTCCCTGGGGACCTGGACCCCGCCGTGCTCTGCTGCGGGAGCTCGGGCTTAACCCAGCCCTTGGGCTGAGGGCGGCACGACGGCAGCGCGGAGCCCGGAGGAGGGGGCGTCTCGTGGGGGAGCACCCAGGGACCAGCAAGAGCATCTACCTTGGAGACGGCTCTCTCCTTGTCTTCGGTTGTTTTTGGCATGGCCTCCTTGGCCATGGAGGAGACCTCGGAGTTGCTCCCGGTCCCGTCCAGTGTGTCCTTCTCACCCAGCTGCTCCTCTGGTTTCCAGAGCTGCTGCCCTGTGCCCAGGGCTCCGTCCTCCTCCTTCTCCTGGCCAGGCTGGTCCTTGCTGTCCTGGTCCTTTGCCAGGCCGGGGGTCGGGCTCTGCCCTGGCTCCAGGACAGACAGCTCCTGCTGGCCCAGCTGCCCGATGATGGCCTCCAGCAATTTGTGCAGCGCCACCAAGTCGACAGCCGCCAAATGGGGTGACCTGATGGCAGCGTTCAGCATCTCCAGCAGTCCGCGTGTGGCCATCGCTGCTGCTTTGCCGGAAAACGCTGAACTGGATGTGGGAAGACGGGAGCTTTTCTGTCCAGAGATGATCTTGGAGGGATGGACAGCCAGCAGCCTTTCTCCTCCTCCTTCTTGCCACAGAAAGTGATCCAGTCACCAAACAGATCCAAGTGCCAAAATCAATCCAAGTGATGAAAGTGATCCAGTCGCCAAACAGATCCAAGTGCCAAAAGCAATCCAAGTGATGAAAGTGATCCAGTCGCCAAACAGATCCAAGTTCCGAAAGTGATCAAACCACCGAAAGCGGTTCAACCGCCAGAAGTGGTTCAACCACCAATAGCGATCCCACCACCAAAAGTGATGCAACCACCAGGAGCGATCCCACCACCAAAAGTGATGCAACCACCAATAGTGATCCCACCACCGAAAGCGATCCAACTGCCAAAATGAGTCCACCACCACAGTGATCTCACCACGGCAAGTGATCCCACCACGGCCAGTGACCAAATGGGCGAGGGGCACAGGTGACAGGGGACAATATAGTGTCTCTGTTGCCCGGCAACAGCCGCCCCAGGAGCCAGCGGGCGCCGCCCTGGTCCTTTGTGATGAATCATCCACGGGATGGGAGATGCTGAGGCTCCCTCCTGCCTTTCCCACTTTACCACCTACAGTGCAGCTGGTGACACCTCAAATGTTGTGGCAGGTCACTGCAGCCCGTGCCCAGATTCAAAATACAATCAGACAAGTCATGGGGAATGAAATCTCATTTCACTGAATTAAACACCCTCAGTTTTAATTGCAGAGAGAATGGCTTTATCCGTGTTGTGCACTAAATCAAACTCTTCTGATGTTTAACCCTTTCCTTTCCCCGCGGCACAGTTGGCCTCGGAAGGCGATTCCCCTTGGTGGCAGATGTGCAGCGACTGGCTCACGAGTGCACCAGCACCTGGGAACCTGGGCTGAAAACAAGGTCAAGGTGCCTGGTTTAGGATGCCTTTCCCTGCGGTTCATCAAGCAGAAGGATGTCTTTGAGAGGGAGCTGTTCTGAAGGGATTTCTTCTGCCTCTCTCGACCGTTGGCGTGAGCCAGCAGCTGTTGACCAGGAAATGTGCTCATCGCTTGCTCCCTCATGAACACTGTCCTGGCCTTTGCAGCTATAAAGACATAAACCAGAGTATGTTTCCTGTCATCTATGCAAGAAGGTGGTTCAAATGCAAAGGCTGATCTTGCCTGTAAGCAGCATGAACTGCTCTAGAGACAGCTCTTTGCTGGGGACGGAGCTGCGAGAGAGGTTCTCCAGCTGGCACGGCTGCCTCCCTTTTGAAACACGGGCAATCTTGTGCTGGCATTCCTGTCCCTCAGCCTGATGGCTCTGACATGTCCTCTGATGCTTCAGAAATGGTGCTGCTATCTACACAGCCATTGCAAGATCCTTTTGCACTGAGAACTGAAGTTGCTCCATAGCTGAAAGGGAGATCCCAACACAGAAAGCAGGGCTGCCATGATTCCTCTGAGAGTGAACCCCGCATCCCAAAGAAAGCCGGTCCTTAGAGATGGCCAAGTTTGGAGCAGCGCTGTCACACGTGAGCTGCGAGTCACACAAGGAAGAGTTCCAGAGGACAGAGCGTGTCCCCAGATGGTTTTCGCCAGCACGGACTGAGGAAGAGGCGTCGTGTCCAGGGACCTCTGCGCAGACATCTCCAGGCAGAGCAAGACACTGGGGGGCAACAGCCCCTCTCAAACCCCAGTTTTGCACCCCAAGTGGCCGCACTGCAATGGGCAAGCCTTCATCCCGGGCCAGAGATGCTGGCTCCAGAAGTCATGGCTTGCTCCTGGGAGGGTCTTTTTGTGTCAGAACCTCCTGTGTTTCGCCACGCATTTTTCACTGTCAATGACTTTCATTTCATTTCCCTCCACGCTCTCCTCCGGTTTTGCCGTGGAGAGCAGATGCCAACAGTCTATTCCAGCCTTACAGGATCCTGCAGACTCCTCCTTTGCTGTCTGTGGTGCTGGTGATTGCCTTCTGCTGCCCCTGGTTCATGTTGAAGACTCATTCCTGGCAGACGAGGTTGGTGCTGCTGAGCAACACTCTTGGCTTTTTGCTAGTGCTCAGTAGGACACCTACAAGAAAGCAGGTGTCAAAAACCTCTCCGTTCTTGTGTTGAGTGGTGTTGTGAGGAATCATTTAACTTCTCCTTTTCATCCTGAGCTCCTGGGGCTTTTGGCAAGATTGGCCTCAAAAAGGGCCGGGTCTGTCCTGGGGGGAGGTGAGGAGGGCACTAAATTCAGCTCAGTGCGCAGAAAGCAGGGGCCGTACCGAGAACTGCGAGGGGCCCGGCCAGTGCCTCGTGTCCCGGGGGCCCTGCCTGACATTCTGTGTCCTAATGGGGTGCAAAGCGGAGCAGGGAACAGGGAGCTGGGTGAAGAGGGTCCTGTGGGACCCCAAAACTCTCCCCACCCATCGTGCTGGCCCTCATTGCATCACCCCGTCCCTGCCGCTCCCTGCCCGGGGCAGCAGGCATCAGAGCAGTGTCCCCTCCCCAAAACCGCTGCACCCCAGCGCTTTGAGCACCCTGGATGGTCCAAAATGTTCTTCGCAGCCCGAGCTGGCCCTGCCTGGGCTGGAGATCCTCCCCAGGCAGCCCCCACATTCTGGGGGTGCCACCCAGACCCTGCAGCGCTGGGTACCCCAATACCCACCAGAGCTGGGCTTCGAGCATCCCCTGGTGCGGGATGCAGCCACATCTCCAGTGATGGGGAGACTGGCAGGTTGGGACTCCAAAAAAGCATCCATGGCCGATCTGACACCCCTGCAGATGTGCACCCCCAGCAACACGCCGGCCACGCCGCCCACCTTCCCCGACACTCTGGCCACGTTCTCCAAGCTGCCAACCCCTGAGAGCCGGCAGAGCAGCAACAGCCCCATCGCTCCACGGCCCGTGCCCCCGGGAGCTTCAGCCCCTTCTGGGCCTCCTCGCCCCACAACCCCCAGCCCGCCTGGCTGCCCCCTCCTCACCCACCGCCCACGGCCTCCACCACCCCCTGCCCCCCAGAAAGCCACGGCCACCATGGACGGCCAGAGATCAGACTGGGTTGGCGGAGGTGGGGGGGGTCAGGGGGTCCCGGGCCAGGGCGTTGGGAGCGGGGGCTCCCCTGAGAATCGCACCGGAAGAATTTTCTAGGTATTGTTTCTAGGGTGGGGGGCACACAGTGCTGGGGAGGGCACTGGCCCTTGAGAGCCGCTAGATGGTCTTTTCTCCCCTCACTTTTTAAAACTATATATCTAATGTATATAAATATCCTAGTGCCGAAAGTGATCAGTCACCAAAAGAGATCCGAGTGACCAAAGTGACTCCATCACCACAGTGATCCCACCACGGCCAGTGACCAAATGGGCGAGGGGCACTAGTGACAGGGCACAATATCTGTAAAGGGGTGACACAGAGCATCAGCGAGATGGCGCAGATCTGAACCCCAGAGGCCCCCGTCGCTAACAAGGCCCCACACACACCCACCAGGGCTGGTCGAGCACGCCCTGGGGAAGGCCCTCAGTTTATTTGAAAATGCTCATTCAAAATGGGCGTTGAAGAGGTTGTTTCCTCAGACTGCTGTTAGCTTGGGGGAGGACGGCTCCATAAGCGCCCAGGCTGTGCTGTAACAGCTCCCAGACCAGTGCCCGGACCGGCAGGAGCCCACGGGCACAGCTCGTTCACCGGCCCTGCGCCTCCCCCCAGGGCTGCGTCACGGCTCCCCCAGCCCCCCGCACGGGCCATTTCTCACTGAGGAGCTGATGGGAGACCCAGGTGACGGAGCTGTCCCGCTGGCACTGGTGAAACGCCAGCCCTGCCGGGGTCATGGCGTCCTCGTGCTTTCTGTACAAGTCAAATGTGCTCAAGGTTCGCAGCTTGAGCCTGTGGCTGCAAACAAGACGCAAGCACAAGAGCTGAGGTGATTCTCTTTTCTTGCAGCACGCTGGCAGGCAACGACTTCCCCACAGCAGATCACCCAGGGAAAGGCGTGGGGAGGAAAAAACAGCCTGGACACTTCACTTGGGATTGTTGTTTTCTGGAAGAAGGCCTTTAAAAACCAGAAGAACATCCTGGAACAATCTCCAGACCCAAGGACCTGGGGCAGCTGATTTCTGCCCTCAAGTTCTGCCTTCATCCTTCCAGGTCAAACTGGCGGTTTCTCCAACCACCGCGTGTGGTTTTTGGCTCCAGAGAAAGACGAGTATTTCCCTCCCAGCTCCATGAGCAAAGCAGTGCCACACGCGGATTCATGCGCACAAACTGTCACAGAAATGTTCTTGACCCCAGGTTCCCTGTCTCAGAGTCTCAGACGTTTGCGCTTTAGAAAAATACTTTAATCATGAGATAAAAAACAACTTAAAAGGTACAGCAAAGAAACAGACCAGGTTGGGGGCCTCTCAGGGGGAGGGAACACAAGGCAAAAGAGACTTGGGCTTTTAAACCCATTTCTCTAAGAAACCCTCTAAGAAATGGTGGCCGGGAGCAGGGAGGACGGCCGGGACGCTGGTAGAGGTGAAGTGCAGTAGGGCACTTTCCTCGGGATCTCCAGAAATAACTGCGTACCCTCAAAGAAATCGTGGTCCAGAGAAGGGCAGAAGGACGGACGGGATGCTGACAGACGTGAAGTGTTGTATGGCGCTTTCTTCAGGGACTCCAAGAGGATCTTCTCCTTTTCTAAGTAATCACCCCCCTGAGAAGAGGGGAAGGATGGCTGGGGTGGATCCCAGGCAGTGCCACAGAAACAGGGTCACAGTCCAGGGTGTTGCTCACCAACAAGAGGAGCATCCCAAAGCCTCCCTTGTGCCACGTCCCCCATGAAGGGGACCCCTCCCCGTGCTCCTCCAGAGCCCAGAGCCTCGCAGTCTGAGCAAGACCCACAGGGGAAGCCTCCAAGAGCGTCCCTGCCTGGGGAAAGACCCAGCGGGGACCTGACGGCACAGGATGGGGACACCACAAAGCCAGGGCAAACGGGCTTTAGCTCACCTGCCAGAATGCCAAGCCTCCAGAGACACACGTACAAGCGCAGTTTCCCCTAACCCTGACCCTAACCCTGACTCTAACCCTGACCCTGACCCTGACCCTGACCCTGACCCTGACCCTGACCCTAACCCTGACCCTAACCCTGACTCTAACCCTGACTCTAACCCTAACCCTGACCCTAACCCTAACCCTGACTCTAATCCTGACCATGACCCTAACCCTGACCCTAACCCTGACTCTAACCCTGACTCTAACCCTAACCCTGACCCTAACCCTAACCCTGACTCTAACCCTGACCCTGACCCTAACCCTAACCCTGACCCTAACCTTGACCCTAACCCTGACTCTAACCCTGACCCTGACCCTGACCCTGACCCTGACCCTAACCCTGACCCTAACCCTGACCCTAACCCTGACTCTAACCCTGACTCTAACCCTAACCCTGACCCTAACCCTAACCCTGACTCTAACCCTGACCCTGACCCTGACCCTGACCCTAACCCTGACCCTGACCCTGACTCTAACCCTGACTCTAACCCTAACCCTGACCCTAACCCTAACCCTGACTCTAACCCTGACCCTGACCCTGACCCTGACCCTGACCCTGACCCTGACCCAACAGAAAGTGGCAAGTCCCTTCCCACCCGCAGCGCGTGGAAGCCTCAGCCAGGGTGCTGGAGAGACCCTCGGTCGGGGCACCGAGGTCCTGGGCTGCGGTCAGCGGTGTCACAGGGCGGTCGGGCAGCTCCTCGCGGGCTGTTCACGCCGTCTCCTCTGGTGAGCCGTGCTCAGCCGCTGCTGCGCGGTCTCTGGGAGAAAGGCAGGGAGAGAAGCTGTCAGAAAAGCTTCAGGGCTTGGGCACCGTGGCCCCAGGCCCAGTGGGGAGGGTGAGGAGACACTTCCCTGATGCAGACACTGCTGCTGCTGCTCCAGCTGCTCCTGCTGCTGCTGCAGAACCTGCTCCTTGTGTGGCCGCTTTGGGTGCAGAGCAACAGCCCCCGGGTCTGCAGGTCGCTGCACAAGTTCTCCGTGTTCTCGATGAAGACCCAGCGACCTTGGTCAACTGATTTCTGCCCTCAAAGACGGACTCCATCATTCCAGGTCAAATTTCCAGTTTCTACCACTGCTGCGTGTTGGTTTTCACACCAAATCTCTGTAATTAACAGTTGCAAAATGCTTTGAGATAGTGCTGCAAAAATAGAGGCAGTTGAAAGAGGGGCAGAACATCTACTGTCAGCATGTGGTTCATTAGTACTACTTGTTTTTGTCCTCAGAGCAGTATCACTACCTTCTCCTTTGAGTTCCTATTAGCCAAGAGAACGGTGTCAGTGTTGGGGATGGCACAGAGGCAAAAGGAGTTTCTGCAGGGCAGTGAAAGGAGGATGTGCTGGAAAACACCAGGATGTCTTCTGGAAAGCTGAAGGAAGCAGAGGCTCCCGAGAAGGACGAATGACTTCCTGCAGTTTGCACTGCTGATAGAATGCGAGTAAAGAAACTAGATGGCAAAGCTATGGAGTTAGTGCAGGATTGGAGAGGAATCAATAAAATGAAGCCTTACACATTGTTCACCAAATTATGGTTATGTTATCGAACCAACATCAGTAAACTCTGTCTTGCAGTACGTTACGGGAAACCGTATCGGAACACAGCAAAACTCACTGGGGAGCTGATGCTCTATCCCAATATCTGATTAAAAGGAAAGAGTGAATTTATGTAGTATTTGGAACCAAGTGACCCAGCAACGCGAGCTATGTCTGGAAAACAAGCTTAATACGATAAATATGGTACAAATGCGAACAATTACAAAAGGAAATGTAGCAGGAAAACATTCGCAACTAGATTTCTCCAAACTCCCTGGAAAAGGGGGTTTGCTGGTGTTAACAGAGACCTTCCCAGGTTGGCCAGAAGCATCCCCTGCCCAACTAGTAAAGCTAGAACAGTAACTAAAGCTTTGCTAAATGAGACCGTACCCCGATTTGGGGTACCAGCTGTGATGTTCTCTGCTAGGGGCCCCCATTTTGTTGCACAGGTAGTGCTGCAAGTCAGTAAAGCATTAGAGATCGATTGGCAGTTGCAGACTCCCTACAAGCCTATAGCAAGTGGGCAGGTAGAAAAGAAAAGGAATCATTTAATGGAACCGCAGATAAACAGAATTTGGCAGGAAACTAAGTGGAAGTAGCATCCAGCACTACCTTTAGCGCTGCTCAGAATGAGAGGGAAGCCTCGAGCCAAGGAAAACTGAAGTCTTTTCTTTCAAGCCAATAGATGAAGGTTCTGTGAAAGCTTTTTCATGTCAGCCTTGAGAAGAGAAGTGGAATGGACTGTTCCAGCTGTTGCTGACGGCCTTTACTGCCATCAAGATTAAAGAACAACCTGCCTGGATTCACTATTCAAGGGTGAAGAAAGCAGCAGGTAAGAAACAGACGTCGGAACCAGTAGGACCTGCCGCTTTCCAGTTCTCTCAACGTTGATCTCAGTGACTCTAAAATGTTATGCTCTTTAGTGCATAAAGATCCAATAGAAGCTGCTGTGGCTTCAACTTACCTGTCCTCTATCTTCAAGCACCCGTCACACTCACCATCGCCAGAGCCGGGCTTCCCCTTGCTCAAGACGGGCTCTCCGCAGACTCCTCCCATGTCAACCCCCAGGGGGGACCGAAGATCCTTGGTCGCGTCCACACTCCGACCTGCAGGGACAGGACTTCCCAACTTGCTGTTCAACCTGCGTCCCTCTGCCGCCCCCCGGCTGGCTCCCTGCTGCTCGGACCTCTCCAAGCCCCTCGAAACCAGGCTCCAGCTCAGCCTTAAACACGCCCGGAATCACAGAATCACATTGGTATTCTGGTTGGAAAAGACCCTCGAGATCATCGAGTCCAACCACAAACCTCACACCACCAAGTCCACCCCTGCCCCATGTCCCAAGAACCTCATCTCCGTCTGTCCAACCCTCCAGGGCTGGTGACCCCTCCACTGCCCTGGGCAGCCTGTTCCAATGCCCCACAGCCCTTTGGGGAAGAAATTGTTCCTAAATCCAGCCTCAACCGATGGATATTCGATTCAGCCTGAATAGGAAGGCATCGCGTTCAGAAGGGTTTGAAGAGGGAAGGTCGCACATACGATATTGTTGAAAGGCAGATCAGCATAGCGAGCATTCCTGGCACCCGCTCCAACCTGCAAACGACTTTGGATTGGAATGAACTGGCGGTACCTGTCAGAAAGGTACCGCTGCCTGCGCCCCGGCGCTTGGAAAGATGCTGCTCAAGAAGAACCCGAGCAGGGTTTTAGGTCCTTGGCTGATGGGAGCTGGTTTTATTCCCCGTGTCAGCATGGCAGGGCGTTCAGAGGCTCTCGGTGCTGTTGACCTGCTGCACTTTGTGGCACATTGCTGGGGATCCGGCAGAGCCACTGTCATTATCTAACACTTCCTAATTCAGGCAGGTTTGGAGTTTTGGGACGTGCTTCTGTTTCACTGTCGCATTTTAGACTATTTCCCTTTCATGTGCTCATCAGGACTTGCTTTCTGCCCATCTCCTGCCAACAGATGCCGGTTTCTGATCTGACTCTCAGTCTGGCTCCTGCTCCTGCACTGTCCGGCTCCCCTCGCTTTTTCTTTAGGCTTTTCCTGCTTTCATTGTCAAGCTGCTTTGGATTTCTGGTGCCACTCAACCCGCTCAGGTTCCCTCTGTCGCTCCCACCAGCGCTGTTTTGGCTCGGGTGGGCTGCTGCCGGGCTCCAGTGTCCAGCCAAAACCAGCTGGAGAGAAACAACAGGCACTGCTATTTTCAGTGATCTGGAGCTTTCTAGATTGGGTAAACCTCATTCTTCCCACGGTGTGTGAAACACAACCTGCCTTTGTCAAATAATTCAGAGAGAAAAAATGCCCCTATCCTGATGCAAAGGCTGCGGGGGATGCCAGTGTCCATCCCCTGCTGCAGGGGCTGCAGCAGCACCGTGCTGTCAGCAGAGCCTGGAGCTGCCGGCAGAGCCAGGAGATCTTGGCACGTTGCTTTATGGATGGCGACCTTAGCATGGGAGAAGGGAACCTAATTTTAAAGACACTTTTCCAAGAGGAGTATTTTATGTATTGGCTTTGTAAGGATGGACTTCCCAGCTGTCCGCTCAGGAGGCTGCTGAGAAATGAGCTTTAACTGTGGGTGCAGAGCCAGTTTGAGAGTGAAACCTCTGAGCTTGGAGAGGTTTGTGGCCAGAGTTTCAGCTCAGCTTTGACACTGTTCCCCGACTGCCCGAGCCAGCGAGTCCCTCCCGCGGTGCCGGCAGCGTCCAGCCAGCCCGGCGCGGTGCAGGGGGTTCTCTGGGGCCAGATCCTGCACACAGTCACCGCGTCGCGTCCCACCATCCTGCCCAGCCCGAGTGCTGCTGAGCCCAGGAGCTGGTCCCCAAGGTCCGAAGACTGTCCCAGCAGGCAGGGCTGCTTCCCTCCTTCATTCCATCTCCCTGGAGGGAGAGAAAAGACCAAGAGCCCAGGCTGCACGGCTCCCAGAAGGGGGCTGCTCCCCCGGGAGGCCTTGGCTCTGGGGGGTCCCGCTGGTGCTGGAGACGTGTAGGCTGCTCGACTCTTGCTGTCTTGCTGGACACAGAGGCCTCAGAGGCCCGTTCAGTTCAATTCCATACAATGTCCATTAACTTCAAGAAAACCACTCCAATCTCCCACAGGTTACCTATTGGACTCGATGATCTAGAGGGTCCTTTCTATGATTCTAAATACCCTCCTGGGTGTTTGGTGGCTGCCCTGGTACACAGCGGCTTTGGGGCCACCCTGGTGGGGACCAAGGCTTGGCTGCTGGGAGGGCTGAAGGAGGAGGAGGCATCTCCTTGGCTTTTGGGGGATTTTGGGGGCCACGTGGGGCACAGATTCTTCCTCAAATCAGCAGGGGAGTGCAAAGCCACCCAAGGGCAAGGATGCCCCAGAGGGGCTCTGCCAGCCCAGGGGGAGCAGCACAGCGCAAACCCCCCAGCCAGCTTTGCACCCTCGGGCTGTCGTTTCCCAGCCCCCTCCTCTGCTTCGGGCGCAATGGGGAGGGGATGCAGGTGGGGACCAGCCTGGGCACAGGCACCAGCAGCAGACACCCCAGCTGCCGGCCGGTGCTGCCCTCAGGCTTGGGCAGGGGGGCTGAGTCTGTGTGCCACACGGCTGCCGGGGAGGCAGCACGTCAGCAATGCCCACACAGCCGACAAGGAGCACATCCTGTACCCCCTGGGCTGTACGGTGGTGATTCAGCCCCTGCCTCCCTTCCCGCCCTCCGCAGCGGGATCACGGCAGGTCTGGCTGCGGGGATGCAACGAGATGTCCTTGTTCTCCAGCTCTGCGAGCACTTTAATCCTTCAGCTGGTGCTGCCAGGGCAACCTCTCTCACCAGCCGCCCTGCACGGAGCTCTCCGGGAGATCGGCCTCCACGCCGACGTCCCAATTAGCAGAGAAAGCAGCTCAGGGCGTCCCCAGCCCAGCTCTGTGCTGTGGCCAAAGCACAGAAACCTGGGAGATGGGCGCAGTCCCAAGAGACCTCGTGGGCTGGGCCAGTGCCCCTGCTGGGGCAGCAAGGGGGGAGAGCAGATCCCAGCCCGCTCCACCTGTTCTGTCCCAGTTGGGGATGCTGAGGGGGCGTGAGCCAGGCCAGCGTTTCTCAGCCCTCCCTGGCCGGTTTGTGGCTTGCGGCTCAACAGCAAACCAGCGGTGCTGCAGCACAGCAGGCTCCGCAGGGACTTGGAGCCCAGGCAAAATCCAATGCCGAGGTACAAAGCTCAGCAGAAACACTCTCAGCCCCCGCTTCCCTGTGGTCCCAAGCCCAGCAACACACTTCAGGCCATACGCAGAACTTTGTAGCCTCTGCAGAATACCAGGAGTCCCCTGGGATCACTTGCTGATCACCATCCAGCACAGGGCGAGAGACTCCTTGTTCGCGGTTCAAATTGCTCATCTGCAACTAGCAAAGACCAATCTGGTATTTAGACACCTGCACCCAACAAGAACCCCCAACTGTGTCATTTTGTATTAAACTGAAGATCTATATTCGCCACAAAGGGCTGATGTGAGACTGTGAGCAGTGAATACACACGAGCTTTGACCAACGCCCCGAGTGCCTGGGGCCAGCCCAACGGGAGACGTGCCGTTTGAAAACCCAAACAGGAGAGTGCAGGTGTAGCTCGGCCAGCAAAGGCAACCCTAGCAGGACGGTCACTGATGTAGAGACATCATTCTGGCTGCAGGAGGAAAATGTCTCCCATGTCCAAATAGACTGTGCCCCACAAAGGGCTGATGAGCAGTGAATACACAGGAGCTTTGACCAGCACCCCGAGTGCCTGGGGCCAGCCCAACGCCCAACGGGAGGGTTTGAAAACCCTCCAGTCCTTTTTATCCAAAGTGTTGTGGCGTGTGGCAGCCCAAATCTCATTAGACAGTGATTTCTGCAGCCCCTGAACTGTTGGCAGCCAGCAGATCTTTCACCCGTTTCTCTTGCAGGACATGTTCCCTGTGGCCTCATCTGCCACCCCGACAAGGAGCACATCCTGTACCCCCTGGGCTGTACGGTGGTGATTCAGCACCTGGACACTAAGAAACAGAGTTTCTTGCATGGCCACACCGATAACGTGTCCTGCGTTGTCGTGTCCAGGGATGGGATGTCCGTCGCTTCAGGACAAGTCACCTCCATTGGATTCAAGGTGGATAATGCTCTGATTTTAACCGCTTGGTATTGACCAAAGAAATTGGAGTTGGCTTGCCAGTGGTGGGAACACCTTTCGTTTATTTTTTCTTTTGTTGGAAAACAAATATCTGCAATGGGAAGATGTTGAAGGGAATGGGAAATTGTAGTTACTCCATTGCTGGATGTGCCTTTATGTTTTTGTAAAACATTAAGCAGTCCCCCTAGGATTGAGGGATTTTTAGTTCCAGTCCTTTCTATCCAAAGTGTTCTGGCCATGTGGCAGCCAAAATCTCATTAGACATTAATTAGACATTAGAACACAACTCTTATTAGAACAAACTCTTATTAGAACAAACTCTGATCATGCAACTGCTCCATGGATTCATGTCCTTTATCTTTAAGCCACTCCCTAACACTGAACAATGGCTAATTAATGTTGAAACAATGATGTCTTGCCGGTCGTTGGATGATCTCCTGCCCTCACCAGATGTGATGTACAGTTGGTCACTGGCTTGTAACAAAAGTTGTACAAAATGTCACGTTTTGCAAGGATTTGTGGCAGCGCCCATATATCCAGGCTGACGTTTAGACGTGTTGAGGGCCTGCACCTCCCTGTACGTCAGGGACGGCTTTGGATGCTCTTGGCTGCACTTGCACTTAGGAGTGCTCGTCTTTGCAATTTTAGCACTTTGTTAAATGTAAGGGTGACTCTGCTTAAAGATAGTACATCGCCTCTGATGTCATCAATTAAATTGCACTAGAGAAGAGTTGAAAGTGTCCTCACATATCCTCCCATATGTTTTTGCTTAAGATTTTTGATTTATTTTTGATTTTTCTGTTTATTTCTGTTCTGTTCTTTTTCTCTTTATTAAAAGATCGGAATAATGGAGCCTAGAGGTTTTTTACTTCCTGTAGTACTGAAAAAACTTGGAGGTATCACAGTATCACAGTATGTTTGGGATTGGAAGGGACCTCAAAAGATCATCTAGTCCAATCCCCCTGCTGGAGCAGGAACGCCCAGGTGAGGTCACACAAGAACATGTCCAGGTGGGTTTTGAATGTCTCCAGGGAAGGAGACTCCACAACCCCCCTGAGCAGCCTGTTCCAGGCTCTGCCACCCTCACTGAGAAGTTTCTTCTCAAATTTAAGTGGAACCTCTTGTGTTCCAGCTTGATCCCATTACCCCGTGTCCTATCATTGTTTGCCACCGAGAAGAGCCTGGCTCCATCCTCGTGGCACTCACCCTTTATATATTTATAAACATTAATAAGGTCACCCCTCAGCCTCCTCTTCTCCAAACTAAAGACACCCAGCTCCCTCAGCCTTTCCTCATAAGGGAGATGTTCCACTCCCTTAATCATCTTTGTTGCCCTACGCTGGACCCTCTCCAGCAGTTCTCTGTCCTTCTGGAACTGAGGGGCCCAGAACTGGACACAATATTCCAGATGTGGTCTCACCAGGGCGGAGTAGAGGGGCAGGAGGACCTCTCTTGATCTACTAACCACCCCCCTTCTAATACATCCCAGGTCCCGTTGGCCTTCCTGGCCACAAGGGCCCAGTGCTGGCTCATGGTCATCCTGCTGTCCACCAGGACCCCCAGGTCCCTTTCCCCTACACTGCTCTCTAATAGGTAATTCCCCAACCTATACTGGAACCTGGGGCTGTTCCTGCCCAGATGCAGGACTCTACACTTTCCCTTGTTAAATTTCATCAGGCTACTCCCCACCCAGCTCTCCAGCCTGTCCAGGTCTCTGATGGCAGCACAGCCTTCTGGCGTGTCAGCCACTCCTCCCAGCTTAGTGTCATCAGCAAACTTGCTGATAGTGCACTATATTCCCTCGTCTAAATCTTTAATGAATGTATTGAATAATATTGGCCCCAGTACTGACCCCTGAGGCACTGCACTGGATACTGGCCTCCAACTGGACTCCGCACCAGTGACTACCACTCTCTGGCTTCTCTCCTGAAGCCAGTTTGCAACCCACCTCACTACTCTGTTGTCCAGACCACACCTCCGCAACTTAGCTGTGAGGATGCTGTGGGAGACTGTGTCAAAGGCTTTGCTGAAGTCAAGGTTTCTGCATATATGGAGTTGATCCCACTCTATTAGTTCTTATAGTTTCACCATTCACGTGTGGGAACTCGATGAAGCAACTAAAAAAAATCCATCCGTCTGAATGCTACGCGGGGCAGCTGAAAAGAATCACCGTGTGTGATCAGGTACGTTTCAGCCAAGATGTCTTTGCTAAACTAAGAAACTCTGTACAGACTAGAGAAAAACCACGAGTTTCTCTAATAATGGTGGAAATTCCGGTCCCAAGCGCGTGACGGCAGTGAAGGTCCTCAGCATTGGCCATGGCAGATGATCTCCCACGGCCTCTGGGAAAGAGTGTTCTGGATGCTCCTGAAGAGAAGCAGCACGTATTATGGTCACAGGCTCCAGCACCCGTATTTTTATGCTTCAAAATATGATCTAGATTTGGTTAGAAAATGTCTGGCGTTCAGCAGTGTTCTGGATCTGTGCGTGTGATGGAACAGGAACATTGTTCATTGTTCACAGATGCACAGATGATGATGATTTTTATCTTGGCACAACGAGTGGAGATGTCCTGAAAGTGAACACAAGCAGCAAGGTGGTGACTGCCTGTGGGCCCCAGAAGAAGTTTAGCATGGTGAGTAGCAGCTCTGTGACTCCAATTCTGCCCTTCTCTTGCTCTTTGTTAGTGACTGAAAGTAGAGCAACCTGTGGGAGAACCATCACAAAGCAGATTCTCAGACTAACCCTTTTCCTGCGCTGTCAGTTCTTTGTGTCTCGGTCTTGATGCTGAAGGCTGAGACTGCTGTCCCGGCTTTGTTGAGCTTCCTTTGGCTCAGAATTTGGGTTTTACTTGAATCTTGTGTGTCAGCCCACAAACTCTTGTACAATTAATCTGGTAAACGTCATAAAAAGTCAAAAGCAGTAACAAAAATGGAGTAGTTCCTGACTTTTTTGCTTCTTTTAAGAAGATACGAGCTGGAGTGAGACAGAGGACGTTCCTGGGGAGACTGGTGGAAGCGCTTATTTGAGAGGCTTTCCCGCACTTACTGCTGTAAGGTCCTATAGTCAGATCTCACAAATGCGTTAAATTGTCTGGACTGAACTTTTCTTTTTGTGTTTGTTCCCCATCCCGTTCCCCCGCTTCCCTTCGTCTTTTTGCAGTTCTGATTCTGCCACTGATGAGGCAGAGATCTTCCTGAAAAAGGCAGTGTAAATAATATAATTCAAGAGTTTATTGTAATGCATATGCACAATTTGGACAAAACAAGGTTGCACAATGTACATTGATTCTGTTGCTTTTTAACTTCTGAGTTCTTGACTTCATAACCCCAAGGGTTTTATTAACTTAGCTTTTTTTTGTCTCTAACTGGGACTCGTGGGTATGAGCATCCTCAAACAGGAGTTATTTCCTGAATAAGGAGCTTTGACCTGTGGTTGTACAAGAATCCTGCATGCAGGGAGCTGTAATCATAAAACAATCGGCACCAGCTAGTACACTTGTTGTTGATTTCTCGTTATTTGGTGCTATAAAAGGCTTCTTGTAGCTTCTCGGTTTATACCTTGCCCAAGCTGGGATGTGTTTTGCGACTGTGCTAGCAGCACGCCCAGCAGCGAGCAGCAGGGGCAGCGCTGCCGCGGGGGGGCCGGCTGTGCTGGCGGGGATGCCGCGGGGCCGCTGTCCTGCGGGGCAGCCGATCTGCTCTGAGAGCAGCACCAGCCCCACAGGGGCTGTAAGAGCAGTTCAGCAGTCAGCCCCAAAGAAAAAGCTCCTCTGGGCTTGTTTCTCTCAACCTCCTGAACTTTGCTTGGACAGGTGCATCCAAACCATGTACGTGCCTGTTCCAGATGAAATATTTATTGCGTTACAAATGCAGACCCATGTCTCTGAGATAACTTGGACCCGCTGAATCCTTTGAAATACAGTTCAATGTTTATCTATTCCAGAAGGGTGGAGAAGTTATTACTTGTTTTTCCCACTTATATTGTAGGAATGCAAGTAGTTTTTGTCTGTATACATCTTAAAGGGCAAGAATGGATGTGCTTTGTTTTCCTGCTGGCAATGGTAAGTTCGCGGCAGGTGTGTCCCCGTGTGGGGACACCCGCACTGGCCGGGGTTGAGCCCCTTGTCCGTCTGCCCCCCTGCAGGGCTTTGCGTCCACGCAGGACCCGTGGCTGCTCTGTGCTGTCTCTTAGGCCAAGGTCTTGGTGACTGTCACCTCCCCTTTCAATGCCTGCGTGCTTTGAGTCCTTCTCCATCTCGCAGCACGTGCACCTCGCCCAGAGCCCCTGGCTGAAGCCACCCGAGGGCCTGAACTCCCTTGTCCTCAGGGCTGAGGGAAAGGTGCCAAATGCACTTGAAACAAAACTTCACCAGAAATACACTTCTGAGAGCACTGCTAAAGAAGCCGTCAGGCAGGGTCACGAGCAGGATGCTGTGCTGTTTGGGGGTCCAAAAGAACAAGCCAAGGCTCAAAGCCAGACCACAGTCCAGTCCGTACTGTGAGGGGTTTTATCATAAGGCAAATCCATAGGAACCGCAGTTTGTTGCAGAGACCTTTGGAGCATCATGAGCTTCAGCTGACATGGCTTCTGAGAGTGAAAAGCTGAGGGAAAACAGGCCCCTTGACTGTGCAAGAGGCTGACGAGGTGCTGAGGAGAAGGGCAGATCCAGAAGTGGGTCTCATCACAGCCGCCTGCCAGCCTGGTGGACGAGCCCTGAGCTGGTAGGCGCTAACCTGGCTTCAGCTTGGGTTTATTCGTGTAACGTGGTGGCAGCTCCTTAGGATGTGGCACTGGTCATTGGGGGAGCCGGGAGAGAAAAGGAGACATTCACATTGGATGGAAATAGCGGGGAGTCCTCCCAGTCTCCTCCTTTGCCCTCCCGCTTCAAACAGGCATTTCTGTTCACAGGCTTTTCGGTCAGACGCGCGCAGCCCCGTCACCCCTTCTGCTCTTGCTCTCTTCCCTCGCTCTTCCCAATGCGCTTCCCTTGTGCCCGAGGTGGGGAATTCACCAGGGCAAACCCGTGTTGTTGCCGTCACTGGGAAGGTGCTGGGACGTTTTTCTCTGCAGTTACTGTCAGTGCCTCGGCCACTGATCCCCTCTCATACTTCATGGCCTGTTGTCTTCTTACAAGCAAGACGAGCTACAAAACAGATTTTTCTGCAGTTGTGTCGTCTTGTTCTGCTGGTTATCGGTAACCCCCTGCCAGGTGTTCTGTAGAAGAGGCTCAAGTGTGACCCCCAGCACGTTGCACCCAAACATCACCATGTGTGACCCCCAGCCCATTGCATCCAGTGACAACCATGTGTGACCCCCAGCCCATTGTACCCAGACATCACCATGCGCGACCCCCAGCCCATTGCACTCAAACATCACCAACCATGTGTGACCCCCAGCCCATTGCCCCCAGCCATCACCATTCGGCCGCTTGTTCCCTGTCTGTGCAAACTCCAGTTGTTGAGGGGAAGGTCTCTCAAGAGCCTCCGAGCCAGCAGAGCAAAACAGGGCTGAGAAGTGAGGCTGTGCCAGGGTCTGTCATCTCTTCTACCTCATGAAGGGGAGGCCGGTAAGCAAGCAACACAAAATGGTAAAGGTAATTTACTGTAAAATGAAGTAATATCAGAAAATCTGGTGTCTTGAAATTAAGGAGAATTTCTAACCTCTGGTTTAGCCTTATCTAAATTCTTTTATTTCTGTGAGGTTTTGCTAAGTGGTGTTTCTTGGCTGACTAATTAGCTGTGTATATAATGTTTGAAGAAATTAGCACCTGGAGGAGTAACTTGTTATTTAGAAAAAAAAATACTGACTATGCAAGTTTTGGGCCACACAGTTAGAAGGAGGAATGAGGAGCAAATTGTGTAATGCCTCCTGTTTCCTTCAGCTGATTTGTCTGTGCATACATCTGCAGTGGTAGGTGCGTGTTTGAGGCATGTTCAGATTCACCTTCTGGTAAAGTTAACAAACATAACTCACTGCTTGGCAGAACATAGGTAGTCAACTCCAAGAAATAAATGGAAAAAAATTATTTAAGTCACTTAATTAAAAAAGATGTAGAGCATAATGATATGGCAACAGTTATGAAAGTCCTTCTTAAGTCATGCTTTTGACGTGTTAGGTATGGATTTTTAACATAGAAAAGGAAATGTAGTTCCCCTTTGCGTCAAATGTCATTTACATAATTGATAGCCATTGTGGGGGTGGGGAGAGAGCACAGAATAAAATAGCCTTTAGGAACATCTTTTTGTAATGTGTGCTCAAGACTGCCTTGCTTTTCATCCTAAGATTCAGAACATGTATTAGGGCTGTGACACTTGCATTGCAACACAGCTGAAGATTCTGCTAAAGATGCTTTTCAGCAGCGCAAGGTAGTGCTGAGCAATGGTGTGTGCAAAGCAACCAGTGAATGTCAGTCATCACCCCCTGCAATCTCTCATTGGTTTGACTGAAAGGAGCTGGTTTTTGTTGAATCTACTTATGAGTTTAAAACTGTCAGATTTTTAGACTTCAGGAGCTTTTCTTGATCCTGTTATAATCTGGATAAAATTTAGGATTCTTTAAGGGTCTGTCGCTCATAGCGATGGACTCCACACTTCTCCAGCCGCACTGTCCATTCATCTGCCTCAAACGCCGCCACTGAGGGCTCCCAACAGCCCAGAAACAGCCCCGCCAGCTCAACAAAGTCAGGTCCACCTGCTGCAAGTCCTATTTTTATAGTCAGAAATGTGAGCATATCTTTAACTCCAGCAAAGACTGGCAGCGCACTCACAGTTACCATCCCTCACAGGGGTTTTTGTTTGTTTGGTGGTTTTGTTTTGGTTTTGGTGTTTTTTGTTTGTTTGTGGGTTTCTTTTAAGGTTCAACTCCTAGATTGTAATCTGGCACCTACAGTTTTACCTGTGAAATCAGTTACAGATAAGTGACAGCACTTAGCCATACAAATGCATGATGCACTGGTGCAATCAGGTGATTAGGACATAAATGAAGTAATTGTCCTTACAGTTAATTGACTTCTTGATTGATCATAGTCAGCACTGAGAGGAAACTTTATAAAAATTTCAATGTGGTATCAGCCTAGTAATAGAACTTCAGATTTCAAAGAAAGTAGTAAGAATAAATAAGTGGCCTGATGAGTGAAGGAGAGTAAGCAAGAACACAAGTTTCTGTTTCTATTTTCTGTGGGCTTTTTGGTGGTAACAGATAATATACACTGTGGTTTTAGTGAAAACCAGTGGTATTTAAAAGGAAAACTTATAATATAAAATGTCAGCGCAGTCTTTGCATACTTTCCCTGCAAAATTCAGTGGAGTATGAAAAGACATATTGCATCCTTTCCTGCAGGAAGCTGTTCTTCCTTCTGTGGTTCGGATTCATCCTTAACCATCTCTGAGGATCTCACAGGAGTGTTGTGGCAGAGTCCAGACAGATGTGCTGTACGTCTCAAACTACTTTTCAATTTTCAATCCATGCTGAATTTGCAGACATCCTGTGCATCTTATCACACATTCATCCCACCAACATGAAAAGCTATTTTCTAGTGCTAACAGGCTGGATTTAGTATTGCACTGGAATCATCAGTGAGGAATAAAATTCCTATCTGTGTTGCTTTTGCTGAAAAACAAGGAAAAATGTTTCTATGGCTCTTCTTCCTCATCAGCTTTCCTAACCATTCCAAGCACTTAGACATGACAGTGTTTTGACTAGATCTATGCAAAATGAATTTTTTTCATGCATTCTTCATTGCATGTATTGATCGTGTGTGTTGGTTTTTTTATTATTTTTTTTCTCCTGTATTCTGGGGGCCTCCTGTTAATGTTCTAATATCACAGTGCCTAACCAGCTCAAGTAGCACTCCTAACATTTATGAAGACAACAGGCTTCTATCTTCTCTGTGGTTTTATCTGCCACTGTAACACATATTAACACACAGATGCTGGTCATTAGCATTCTTCTCTGTTAGGCAGAAGAAAATAAAAGAATCACTGAGTGATGTGAACCTGGTAAGGGACTAACAGGTTGCAAATCTCTCAGATCTTCTGGAACAAAGCTGAGCTTCTGCATTGTAGTCCTGGGGAAGACAAAGCAGGTAGGAAAGGTAATTGAGTTCATCTATTCTCAAAGCAGAGTGAATGAAATAGTTTGTTGACATGCCTGTAGTTTTCAGGTGGCTGAGCATGCAATGAGCTGGCTTTGCTCAGGGTTCCAATTTTGGCCACTTTGTACATTTGTGATTCACGCGTTAAGACTTTCAGGGTTCCCAGCAACCAGTGGCGACGTTTCAATATCAGTTCTTTAAATGAAACATGTTCTTATGCTTTGTGATAAAGAAATAGATGAAGGATTTCAAGTTCAATGGTTAAGCTGTCCAAGTCCATATGGTCAGTATATCTTCACTATTTCCTTTGTCGGTTCTATGTTTTTGACTTTTGGTTAGAAACTCTCCATATAGTATTAAAGTCTCACATAGAGTAAGCTGTTGCATTTGTTCTCATTGATTTTAGATAGAATAAGTGGATGTGATCTACTTGATTCATAATTTGTCTACGTAGACACTAAATTATCTTTTCTCTGGTTTGTGACTCCACGTCTTCTCCCTATTTTGTTCTTGTTAGAATACCTATTTTGCTCCTGTTAGACCATGTATTATACTCTCTGTTTCAGCGTACTGGAATAATCCGATTACATCCTGGACTTGGAATATTTTCCACAGTATTAAAACCCTGGAGTTATTGGAAGTGTAAAAGGCTTCAGTAATTTCTATATAGATTTTTAATGATTGTTACTAATCGCTAAAGGACTCCATTTGTAAACATGTTTTGTTTTCCTGGGTGGGTAATACAAATGCACACAGAAGACAAACAGCATTTTGAAAAAAGGAAATCCAGAGCATATGGGGTCAGTAGTTATTTCTGCCCTATACATTGAACTGAGTACCAGTCGTGTATTCTGTAATTGTAAAACAGGAAAACAAGCCGTACAAATAACATATTTCAAATTAACATGGAATCCTATATTCCATTGCATCTTGTTTCCAAATAGTATTATATAAATAATATATAAATAGTGTATTGGTATTCACCTTGTTTCTTCCTATGGCAGGCTTCTTTTTTATGAGAGTGTTAAAGTTGTGTTAGTAGTCTGACTGTAGCGCATCTCTGCGCCTGACTTCCAGTTGATTTTTGATGTATTTCATAAAAAATCAGACTTAGCATATTTATGAAACAGGGCTGTAGGGCTGTTTGTTTTATCTGTATGTCTATGTATATGCACACACAACTCCCTCCTCCTCCCCCCCCAATACTAGCTGCTTAGAACTAAATTCTCATCGCTTTTATGCCACAAAGAGATTGAAAAGTTTGGTAGATGACGGATAACTCCCCTCATCCCTGCTATATGAACAACATGTATAGTTAACATTGTTTTGCAAAAGCATTTTCCCAGGAAGGTACCTTGCTGGAATAATAAACAGTTTGAGGAATGAATGCAATGTATAGAGTCTGAAAGCTGAACTGCGCCCTAACAGTTTAGGAAATCTGGGATACATATTTGTGTTATCCTTTATCTGTTATCCTTTATTTTGTTATCCTTTTGTAAGGAGGAGCAATTTCTTTTGTTTTCTCTTCCTGAAGAGGTGGAGGGTGCCTGCAGATGAGCTTGGGGAGGTAGTCAGGGCTTGGCTGAAGAACAGCAGAGCTGGCAGCCCCAGGGAAGCCTTTTGTAGCTTAGAGGACTAACGTTGATTATGCACTGATCTGAAGCTGACTTCAAGTTTTTGCTGCACTGTCCTACGGCCTGCAGAGCAGAAGCTTGATCTTTCCATGTCTCTATTTTAATGCGTTTTTCTTAGGGCTTAAAAATTCTCTCGGCTGTAGGGATATTTTTATTCTGTTGGAAGTGCTTCATTTATTTTATTGGAACCCTGGTGTACAACCCCACTGAATCTGGTAGATTCTGAGTCTTTTACCCAGGCTTCATAAAAATGTTCTTAGAGGAACCAAAGTGGAAAAATCCATGCAAAATACTGTGTTGTGGAAAGAAAGATATGATGGGATATAACCACCCCAAATGACAGTCTGGAAGGTGACACTGAAGGATGTAATTGACTTCTTCAGTTCTTAGCAAGCAACCAACTCAACCAGCTGCTCTGGGAGATGCAACCTGAGCAAACTGGGAGCAGAAGGTGGAGAGGGATGAGACATATAGGTTGGAATAAGCGATAGGGAAACAGCCATGCTGGAAAGCAGCAGTAGAAAGGAACAATTTGTTTTAGGAAAAGCAGTGGTCTTGAAGGAAATCCCTCACCTGTATAGCCAGCAAGGCTCATGAGTGCTGGAAGAACCGTGAAGCCTGGCAAAGAACACAGACAATGCTGATATATCCCTGTAGCAAGGCTTTTTATGTTGAGAGGAGAAAGTTTGAAAATATACAATAGCAAAGCGATAAATGAATGTCAAATATAAGCCCCAATGTTTATGTTAAAATCAAATGCTGTTTTGATAATTTCATGAGTCTGCTGTTTTTCTTTTGTCTTTAATCCAATATAACATGCTTTGGTAGAGTACAAAAGAAAAGGGAGGGAAGATCTCCACTGAAGGATGGATGATTCAGTTCTTAAGGAAGAGAACTCGAATACAGTCAGAAGGAAACCATATCCTTATACTTGCTAATACATCATGAAGCTTTTTTTTTTTCCCCCAAGTAATTGTCTGCCAAGTATATTTTACTTTAATATATCTATTAAACTCTAAATGCTTTCCACAATCAACTGATTGTTGAATATTCAGAAAACATTACACTAAATTTAAATTACATGTTTACTCAGGCACAGCATGGCTTGATTCATCAATGTTTCATAGGTACGTATATGTTTTTGTTATTTTAAAAGAGCTCTGGAAGTACCTAGAGGACTCTCTTCTGCCAACAAGGAATTAGACGGCGTTAGACTGGATCTTTCCGTATAGATTTTGTTGGAAAAAGCTTCATTTAAAGACAGCAAGTCTCCTTGATTTGCCTTGTTCTATGAAGCATGTGCATGATAACAGAGGATCCAAACACTGTTCAGCAGGGAAACTGCCCCCAGTGCAGCGCGAGTTGCACTTCAGCGCCGCAGGGGCTGCCGCGAGGTGTCTGCAAAGCCCTTGTGTGCAGAGCAGCATCTCGCTGCTTGGCCAGGCAGACACAACTGGATGCGCTTTTCTACAGTCTTCAGAAGCCGTTTTGCTTCATTTAATGAGAACCTTCTACCTATACTGCCAAATGTCTGGTGTTTCACTTGGTCGTTAGTGGGATTTATCCCTATTTGCAAAGCTCTGGGTATGGAGAGACCGCAGCAAATTCAAAGGCAGGACCCAAGCATTTCCCTGCACTCCAATCTGCCACCTTGTGTATTAGCTACACAGAGTGCATGCAAAATGTTTTGTGTATGTCACTGGAGCTATGAGGTAAATGCCCTGTTTAACCAGAGTCCTGTCAATCTTTCCATCATTATGTTGGTTTGGCTCTTAAAAAAAAAAAAGGCTGGAGAGGTTGCTGGTGGGGAGTAAAACAACCAAAACATATATAACAATCTTTCAGGCTTAGCTCTTTACTTCGGACACCTGATTTATTAGGAGGCTTTTGAAAGAATTGTAGCTTCATACAGATTTACCATTTGTATGTTTTGTGTGTGTAGTGTCTTGTTGTTTTTTATTTTTCCTGCTAGCATCTTCCTCAAAGTGTCTGGCTATTCTATTGATGTCCTGTGAGCAATTCTGCAGAGGAATGTGATAAAACACAGTGCTACGTGTATCAGAAATACATGCTGCTTTAATATTGTTGGGTGTATGTGCCTCAGTATTCCTAAATTATAATTTGCTTGGCTAAATAACTTCAGTAAACAACATCAGCCATTACCAACAGAACATTGCAGTTTATGTTTTTAGTCAACACTTTCTTTTGATTTTTCTGGCTTCTACAATAGCAAATCTGTTGCTGCCAACGAGTGTTTCCTGGTTTTTACTGGAAAAAATGCATAGCTCCTAATCCTTTGTTAACACAAGCTGCTTTCATATGTTTCCTTTCTACTTTGCAAGAACATGACACTTACCCCTTGATATTTCCCAGCTTATTTATGTATATTTTAATGCATATTGATCTTTTGCTAAGGCAAGTAACAGTAAATATTTGGTTTCTGTGGCCATATGCAAAAATGTATTGATACTCTATATGATACAAGACAGCAAATGTTTATAATTGCTGAAAACCTGTGGTCCATAGCCAGAGTGGGATCAGCTGAGCATTTTGGTCCATGAAGTACATGGATCAATTCTGCAAACACTCTATTGAAGCAGTGATGTTGAAAGCCTAGAGATGATTTCTTATGTCCCCATTTCAAGGTGAGAACCAATTTATTTTTCATTCCTTTTCTATGTGAAGGGAGAACTTCTAATTTATGAATTAAAAACAAAACAAAAAAAAAGAAAATACAGCTAACTAGGTCAATTAAAAATACTTCATATAGGTTTTCCAAGTAATTTCTCTGCTGCTGGAGTCCAACAAGAGCTCTTTACAGATGCATGTAACCTTGTCCCTTTCCTGCTGACTTTTTAAGTTGTGGAAGATGTTTAAAACTGTCATCTCTCTTCTGCTGCTGTGCCTGAAGTTTGTATTTTCTTTGATTTTAGCCAGGACTGGACAGTGATTGAATGTCATCTAGCGCTTGTTAATATGAATGTTGTCGTTTGTCATCCCAGTCATCACTGTCACTTTGCCATTTCAGTTTGTGCCATATTGGCTCATGGTGTTGCTGCCTTTCTGTCCTTCATCACACGTGTGGATTCATGAATTATATGATAACATACCTGAAGACTAGTCCCAAGGAAAAAGATCCATGTCTAAAAATTACATTCACTCTATGTACACCTTATTGGAAGTGGTGCATGCTTTTTAGGGAAGAAGAGTTTCTATTTTATCTTACAGCATGGAGTATGCTGTATTTCTGTTTCCCTTTATATTCCTTCCATAAGAGAATAAAAGCTACGCAATGCCATTGCATTAGCAAGAAAAAGGTCTTGGTCTTCCTATTGGGTTATTTTGGTGTAGTCAGGAGAATATGGTCTTTCTGAAACATCATATTTAAATTTTTACTCCTATTTTCAGACAGATAAAAGGTGATACTAATAACCAGAATCCTCTCATGCTCCTGTTATCTAGAAGGAAGGTAAATTGGGTTCACAAAAAACTGGGATTAATTCCACAGCTGAAATAAACTGGAATATCTGTTTGAATAATAGAGAAGGCTGGAAACAAAATAAAACACTACTGAGAAAGGAAGTATTAAAAAAAATCATAGCTAATCTACTGTTGTCGGGTTTTTACAGAGTTTGCCATACCAGTGGCCATTGGTTTTAGAAAGGAGACACCCTGACGTTGGTTGAAATAGTTGAATTTTTTAAATCAGAACTTAGTTCATAGTTGCCAGAATTTAATTGATTTTAGTATATGCCAGCTGAATACTAGATATGTATTTAGCAAGGAGTAACAGCAGCATGTTATAGACCCTTATATGCTGCCTGCACAGTGACACCTGGCTCTGTACACAATATCCACGTGCTGTGCCTTGTCCTGGGCTTGGACTGCCCTGGCAGTGACGGAGCCAAGTCTGTCTGCTTGGTCTGTTCTCCAGCTTGCCCAGACCTTCCAAAGATAAGCAAACCCACCAGCGTATGATGCAGGGAAATCAAATTGCTGAGGTCTTAATTAAAGGGAAGAAATCAGTTTTTTATTAATTAGGTAGAATGCAGAAAGAGCTTTCCAGGGAATATCCACTGAATTCTTCAGGAGTTTCAGAAAGCAAATTTGTGCCCAGAGAATGACCCAGTCTCTAGCCGGAAGCATTAGGTTCTCATGAAGAAGCGCAAAAACCATGTCTAGTGAAGAAACAACAGGGCACGGAGATTGAGGCAGAGCCAGTGTTGATGTACATGAGCTCAGAAGAAAACGTCGCGACTCGGAGCACTATGATAATGCACTTTTCTCAAGGAATGGGAAATCCAGAAAAACGGTCTTGTAGAATGTGGTATTAACATTACAGGTATGAAGCATACCAGAAAAGGGAATACGAAGCTGAAAAATATGCTCACCTGTACATAAATGAAAAGCTGTATGAATGTTATGCATATCTTAATCTTTTTAGACCATATGGGGTTTGTATATTTTGGGTTTCAGGAGGTTTTTGTCATCATCATCACTTGTGGGTTTAGTGAATGTCTCTCTTGGGGGATAATGGCTTGAAGAAATTCTGATGGCAAGGGAATCTGCTGTAATGTTCATTTTCATTTTCTTCCCTATCTTATAATATGCAGTAATCCACAGTCGTTCTGCTGAGGGACAATGCTATCTGCATTTTCTTTCCCATTTTGCTTTCCTTTTTTACTTGATATGAAAAAATTACTAGAATGCTTTCCAGATTTCTGTCATGTAGGACAGTAAACTGTCTTGCTTTAGCATCTTCAAAGCCATCTTCCCATAACTTAATTAAAACCAGCTTTATTGCTAAGTCAGCTTTATTGTTGTGTTTTTGTAGTTTGCTACTTTGTTTACTAAATAATGCAATAAAACAGTGGGATTGCATTGCAATATCCAATAAATAATCAGGTAAATTCTAAAATAAAGCAGTCAAGATTATCAATAGAAAAAGAATTAAATTCCAGTACTAGCATATACATTTAAATATTTGAAGTTTGTTATCCTTTGAAATTAAACATCTGAATAGTACGACTAAAGTTTTGGGGAGGATAAATTCATGTTTTTGACTGTAGGTATGCATATCAATACAGAGAAAATGGAAAATAAGAAGTTTAAAAAATAATCTACTCTGATTTACTCCCCATTGAAGAAACGGAAAAAAAACCCACATCTGTCTTCTTCAGTGTTGCCTTTGATTTCCTTGGCAACTCGGGATGATTTTTTGTTGTTGTTTTGAAACTAACTCTGAGCAGTGAGGGAAATCCACAGTGTGACATTTCTCTTATTAAGAATATATTTTTAAAAATCACATGGTATTTTAAAAAATCCTATCAAGCACTGTCAGTGTCCTTGCTACATCGAGGCTTTGATCAGAGTTTGCAGCGTAACAGCCAACAGCGAATCCATGCAACCTGAACCAAAGAGGGGATTTCATAATGCTCAGCAGGGCTCACGCTTGGAAGAGTTCTCTCGTTTTTTAGGCATTATTTCTCTGAGTTCTTGTGAAAGAAATCCTCATATTGTGGGCCTATTGCAATTTATTCTAAATATTAGTCCCTGGTTAGATATAAACCTATATATAATAAATCTACTGACTTTTTTTGCCTGTGGTATTCACGCAAATATTTGTAGAACTGTAGTGTTTCTTCACTGAAGGTGAGATTGCTGGTAGTTTTAACTTGAATCTATCTGTTGTCAATGTGTCTGGCAGAACACATTGTTGTGGGCCAGGTTCATGTGGGTTTATGCAGCCATAGCGATGTACCAGGATAGGTGGCCAAGATGATTATAGTAAAGCCACCATTAGTGAAATCACAGATGTTGTAATCACATGTAGTTTTAACACATCTAACAGTGTTTAGGTGAATATACCTCCTGAGAAGGCATAAGACAATTACAGGTCACGTGCACGAGAAAACTAAGGCCAAAAGTGCACTACCAGATCTCTTTTGGGTATATGCAGGGTCAGTTTGGGATTTTGCACCACATTTCCAGAATGAGGGTTACTGGGAAGCAAAGTGTCGGTACCCCACTGTAGTGAGGAGGTCGGTGAGGTCCAGCAGGTTCTATTGGCTCAGTCTGCTGATGGGTCTTGTTTGGACTAAGTTGAACTAGAGAAATGACAAGAAGTGGCAGCAGCTCAGCTACAGCTTCAGGAAAGGCAATCCTGAGAACAGCAAAGAGGGCAAAAAGCTAAACTCAAAGAACTAAGAATTTTTCCTTTCTCTTTCTCTCTTTTTTTTTTTTTTTTTAAAGTAAGATTTCACTAGAAAAGAGTGGGGATAATAATCCAAAATGTCTACATAAGCCTCTCTACACATCCCTAAAAGAGAAGTCTTGAGAATTTCCCTTCTTAAAACACCAAAACCGTTACATTTAGCAAAATTGGGGGTTTACAGTTAAAACTGCATTACGTGTGCTGAATTACGTGTCTTGCCTCAGTGTCTTTTAAGCACATAATGGCACAACATGGCTAGATTGCACAGAATGATACTTTAGGTGTTTCATGATGGTAGTTTTTTCACCTTAGTTCTGCGGTTAATCTCTTCAGGGCTGGGGTTTAAAAAAAACCACTCCAGTTCCTGGATGTTTTTATACTGTGTTCAAGTGCTTGGGAATTTGTGTTTGGTTATTATACTTATTATTTATTTTTAAGCCTTTTGTAGACCTAGTTAAATCTTCCCTGCAGCCACTGGCATTTGTTTGTTTGGGTTTGTGTTTTCTTGTTGCTCTTTTGGGCGTTTTTTTCCACTTTCCAGAAAATTTATATTTTCATACAAATGCAATTTTTAAAACAGAAATAAACATACGTGTGTATTTTTTCAGCTTTCTCAACCAGATTATCAGGCAGCCTGTAATGTTATTAAAAAGCACAAAGTCCTGAAGTATATAACACGTGCTTAAATGTACTTCAGTTGGCTCTTGTTTCAGAAAGTAGACATGAACACGTCTATTAGATGGCATCAGCATGCATGAATACTTTTACTGAGGAAAAGAAACGTAGAAAGCTGTAGAGCTTTAAATTAACTCTCTCTCTTGGACAGGGAAGCAAAAGCATTGCTGAAATGCATTAGACAACTTTCTTTTCTTTCCTCTGGGAGATGTGTCAAACCTAAGAAATAGCAATTTAGAAATCCCAACTGTATTAAACTTGGCTTGGGAAGTAA
This sequence comes from Nesoenas mayeri, assembly GCF_963082525.1. Lineage (NCBI taxonomy): Eukaryota > Metazoa > Chordata > Aves > Columbiformes > Columbidae > Nesoenas > Nesoenas mayeri. The sequence continues at coordinate 1,298,493 of NC_137568.1, forward strand.
ACTTGGTTGTTTTAACTTTCAGAGAAGCATAAGGAGAGGAAATATTGCTCATTCTTATTATATGAATTTTATATTCTTGTATGAAAATCTCACTGCGGTTTTGGCTTAGGCTTTAATTCAGGTTAGCCTAAGCATAAGATCTATATTATTCAAGAGATATGATGGGTTTTTTTGTTCTGTTTTCAGTAGCGCATAAGAATTTTTGTAGATGCTCAGGTTTTAGAGAACAGTGCTAGCTTTTCTCATGCATCTAAGCATTCTGTGTTAAAAGATGTGAATCTGTGTTTGGGGTTGTTATTAATACATATGTGCCCATTCGGATACTGTTTTAACGAGGATGAGTGTGGATGGGTTTTGATAGATTAAGACCTGTTGCTGAATTAGTCAGGCTCAAAGGTATCTCAAGGCCGCTTCGAGAACAGAGTCTGCTGTGAGAAAGAGGGGCGTTCCTCAATCACCGGGCTCCTGGCGGGGCGTGAATCATCGGACGTATCATCAGTGAGACTCCAGCGCACGGACAGCCCACGATCCTCATTTAACGAATCCATGCTTGGAGCGTGGACGCGTGATTAGAATATAGTTACGTATATAAGGAGACTTGTTTCTGTAATAAATGGCTTAGCGTGATTCACATTGAATCGACTTGTTTTGCTTAGTCCTTATCTCGCTCTACAATCTACGGCAGCAGTAGCAGAATTGTACTGGAACATTAGTCTCTCAATTTTAGCCACCTGCCAGCAAAGAAAGGAAAAGGAGAGAATAACACGATCGGCCTCCACAGCTGCTTTTAAATGGTCCCCTTCTGCGAGGAGAAATGGAAGAAGGAGCTGAGCCTTTAAGGTACAGCATCGCTGTACGGACAAGTGCCCTTGATCGGTGCTCTGATGTAGGGCTGGAAATACACAGGATCATAAAGGTCATCACTTCTTCCTGTCTTGCAGCGATTCATTGCTATTCATGTTTCTTAGTTATGGTTGTCCAGACAGCAAATATATTTTGGTTGTTTATAAGTATTAGTTATAGAGCACTGCATGTGATAAAATTTAGTTTCACTAATGCTGATAATTGTCCAGTAGAAAGAAATCAGTAATAACAGTAGAAAGATAAGATCTAGAATAAAAAAATAATAAATACGGACCTACAAATAAACACTAGTTTATTTTCTACCTGCCACATTATTACCAGTATTATTATATTAACACAGAAAGAGTGGCATTCTCCTATCCAGAACCTTACTGGAAACTCACAGGACAATGAACAGCTCTCTAAACCCCTACAATGTTGTGATGTTGGTCAACATATAAATAAAAAAAAAAAATTATAACTACCACATATTATTACATTACATAGTTAACATATTAAATAACAGGAAGGTTAGGTATTTTTGCTTTAAGTCACGTAAAGATACTCATAGTATGTGGATGAACACAGATTTTCTACAACAAAATGAACTTCGGTGCCATTTCATTGTCACAATAAGACATTTCCAAGAGTGTGGTATTGTAATATAGTCCTTTTATTGGATCGTTTGAGGCCAGTGGGGCACGTGTTATCTCATTTTAACACACACCTTGTGGGGGTTTTGTTTTAAGTAAATGATGGATGTTTCCAGACCAACAGTGGTTTTTGTGTACAGAGCAAACTGAAGCAGGTGAATAATGTAACCATGGGAATTTTTTAATTTAAAAAGAAATGTTTCTTAACACGAGATAATGGTAGAAGCTTGGCAGGAATGCTCACCATATGAGCAAATCTCACCACGTGCATTGTGCAGGGAAGGTACTGTGTGTAACACACTGCTTTTACTTAGCTCATTGACCTTTTTTAGTGACTACTTCTAACTACCTTTTCCAGACAATCTATATTTTTTTTTAATGTTTATGCTTACACAACTTCATTAATATTTGGGATTGGGTTATGGTGGTACTTAAGTTTGTTAAGTTCAGACACACCAAATCAAAGAAACTGCCCTGCCCTGAGGGGACTGCAGTTGTACAGTGTACCTGTGCATATTTACATGAAGAAAAGAAAAAAGGCAGGAAGTGCTCTGCTGCTAGGAAGTTATTATAGCATCACTTCAGGATTACTGTAAAGACAGGGGCTGCAGTGGGGAAGAGCTGGGTCTGCTCCTGGGTTGCTGTGAGACACTGGGGTACAGCTTTACCCCTCTTCACTTGCTCTGATGTAATTCAGCGCTAGAAACGCTCAGAGAATTTTTTGTTTCTCCATTCACCTTCTACTTAATAGCGCTTTCTGTTGCAAATAACACCTTCAGCAGTGGCATCTCATTTCTGTTTTTGCAGCTGCACCATCCTTTGGTTTAGCCATTGCAGATCCTGGCTCATTTGCAGAGCTCATCCTCCCAGCCCCGGTTCTGGCTGTGTCACTTCTCTATGTGACCATTTTTTGGCTCTTCCTCATCAAATACAAACTTTTAGCTTCATTTCTATGATCCTGCACTTCTTGTCCCCTCTGTTTATAATCTTCCATCAGCTACTAGGATGTCAACTTCTGCCTATGACTGGGGATGGCTGCTCAGCCATATGTTTCCTTTCCTGCTCACTATTGAACCTGGGGAGGAGCTTTTTCTGTAAACATCTGTGGCCACAGTTGTTTTCTGCCCCAGACCCACGGTGCTCTCTATTGTGCAGTCCCAAAACACTTGTCAGTGCTTCAGTTACATGCTTCCCGTTGGGAATTACTAACTTCTTGTTTGGTTTATGAATGGAACTTGTAAATCACGTTTCCACAATGAAAAGTGGATATGTGCAATAGGATATAACATATGCTTGTGGTTACCATTGTAAATGACATCTTTCCTTGCATTGCTTGAAGTATCACTTCTTCATTTTATTTTAGTATTATTTGTTATATTCTATCTGAGGTTTAAGGCAGAAAAATGTGAACTTTTGTAAAAGGAGATTCAGGCTGTGAATGGAATATCGTCCCTTGTTAGTACTTTTAACAGTACTCTGATTTGTGGCAAGTATAAATTACTCCAAAAATTCCTTTGAAATATTCCTTCCACTTGGCCATTACATAGTAGTGGATTGCAGAGCAGCCATTAAATTACAAGGAAAACAATGACAAGGAAGATACAGTGATCATGGAAGTGAATACAGCTATAGTACTGGTAAAAAGCTCAGTTACTATCAGAGACAAACTTCTACTCACTTCAGATAAAATAATAACAAAAATAGAAGGAGTATTACATAAGATATGTTCATCAGTTGATAAAGCAGCTGAACCCAGTATTAATAAAGATTGCTATTCATTATTTGAATTTGTATGAGTGACTAATTAAAGAAATTACTAGTGCTATAGAAAAGCTTGTGACTAAAAGGTCATTTAGTTCGGGGAGGTCTTGTAGGCCTCATAAAATAACTGTTCATTATAATTATACACTAATCTGAAATATTCTCCCGGGAAGTAGGCAGAAAATGAACAGAAAAAAAATGAGCTCAAACATATACTTTACTGATACCAAGAATACAATTTTGCAGCCTATTTCATGCTGTGAGAAGGTATTCTAAGCTTGGGTGTTTTGTTTTTTGGGGTGTTTTGGTTTGGGGTTTTTTTTTGAGGCGGTGGGGGGGATGTTGCTTTGTTGGTTTTGGAGTTTTTTTGTTTGTTTGGAGGTTTTTTTTGCTAACCTCTTATTTCATCTATCTAGTTACTTATATCAATTGTCATGCTTAAAGAAGAAAATAAATCCAATTTTAGCTGAGTGTTTTTAGTGCGGTGAGAAGTCTTTATTCACAGCACTGGAAGGCGTGTTTTCTTGCAGAGCAGGCTGCAGCACGGAGTTTTCTCAGTGCTACTGTGTAGAGCGAGATAAGGACTAAGCAAACAAGTCGATTCAATGTGAATCACGCTAAGCCATTTATTACAGAAACAAGTCTCCTTATATACGTAACTATATTCTAATCACACGTCCACGCTCCAAGCATGGATTCGTTAAATGAGGATCGTGGGCTGTCCGTGCTCTGGAGTCTCACTGATGATACATCCAAGGATTCATGCCACGCCAGGACCCCGGCGACCGTGGAACGCCCCTCTTTCTCACAGCAGACTCTGTTCTCGAAGCGGCCTTGAGACTCCTCTGAGCCTGCCTAATTCAGCAACAGGTCTTTATCTATCAAAACCCATCCACACTACTGCGCCATGACCTTCAGGTGTCATTATTTAAAAAAACATTTTATATCCTTGCCTCTATCCTTTTATATTCTTGCCTCTTTCTCAAAGCAGCTAATGGAGCCTTCACTTAATAGTAGTTCCCATGCTGTTAATGATGCTGATATCTACGTCACCAAGCATAGCCATGATACAATTGCTTGTGGTCAGCTTGGGGCAGTTGCACTGAGAACTATGTGTCTTTTGACTCTTGTTGAAGCCCATTACTAGGAATTCCTAAGTTTCTTTGCATGGTACAATATAAACCATTTAATTTATTGCTCAGTTATTCTGTCACGCAGTATAAGAGGAATGTAAATATAGTCCGTTTCAACCCTGAGAAGCAGCTTTTACGGATAAGACTGTTGCTATCTGAGCTGGTGGCACAGCACGGCTAGAGGTGGGAGGGAGGCACGTTGGTGTGCCAGCTGCACGGCTGCGGTGGCACTTCTGTCTGATGTCAGCATGGTGCTGCTCCTCTGTATTTGAAATGTCCTCTGGATAAAAATTTCCATCACAGCTGTCTTAGCCAATTGACGGAATATTCTGTCTGAGGGTGCAGACGTGCGGCTCCCAGCGCAGAGATGGATAGTTTCTATCAGTGCTAGAAGAAAATGAGCCTTTCTCCCAACCATAAACTGAAAGATGTTCTCATGATCAGAGATGAGAATCAATGTTCACCTGTTCTTAGGAAGAAGGAAGGTCCTTTTTTATACTGATTTCCTATTCTGACGTAGACTAAATACCTAAAGCAACACTATTGAGAGTATCACTCTGCCTGGAAATGAATTATAATAGCTCGTGGATATCTTCTTTAGACAGCTATCAGAGAATGATAGCAGGAAATCTTGTAATAAGCAGATCAGCGTCTGTAGTAAGTTAGAGAATAAAACAGCATATATTTTCAGATGGATAGCTGCCAGTATAAACCTTTCCTTGCCTGTTATGCCTTTTCTTTTGTATATTGCATCAGATAAGAGAAACCCTTTGAAAATATGGAGTAAACACTACTCAGACTAGCAGAGAACTTGGCAGAGCTATCTTTGGTGACAGTAGAACTGCAAACAGAAGGAACAATACACAGGTTAAATGTAGCCGTTCTGGAGAATACTGCAAATCAGCATTATTTTCCAAGAGAAATGCAAACCGCAAAAGAAACCTTTGTTCAGAAGCTGAAGGGAGACGGTGATACGTGCAAGAATTTCATCGAAAAAGTAACCATTGTTTTGGTGAGCTATACAGTTTATTACGCACAGTTTATCAATCTATTAGCCTATCCAGGTCATTACAAATGTGATGTTTGCTTACTCAGCAATACTGCTTTCTGTGCATATTTCAGTGACAAAAGTAATTTTCTTGCCATGTTTCTAGCAGTTAGGCCAACAAAATCTAAGAGATTGAACTGAATTTTATTCTGGATATCGGATCAGAAATGTAATTGCTGATTCTTGATGAATTCTTTCCAATTATAGTTAATTCATAGTGGCAGAGTTATACAAAAAATGAAATGGACAATATTTGAGACAATATTATAGAAGAAATAAAATTCTTTTTGAGGGTCCCCATCATGCATATTGACACCCGTTTAACTTGAGAACACTGTTCTTCTAAAAACCTGTATGGAAACAATGGTCTTAATTTTTCCTTTTAATTCTTTATTTTTGATGTGACACAAAGCATGTAGTAGCTGTCACATTTGTAAGGATTCTGTTTATAAGGCTGGTGAAAGCTGGATGCTCATTGGAAAGTGTATAACTACTCTTCCATCACAGACCTTTAAGAGGGACAGCTATTCCTACATGAATAGTTATCTTGTTATCCCTTTACGGATCCTGCTTTAAGAACAATTATTAAATCTGTAATTTTTACAATATCCTCATTTTGTAATATATGATCCTCTCATTTTTATATTTAATTTATTGGACTTTTCATCTCAGTTCATGTGCATGTGGATAGTAGTGTACAGATGTCAAAGAAAATTTTGCTTGAACTTCATATTTTCTATTAGTCTGCTCATTAAGCTTTTCTGCATCTTTTTTTAACATTCTTTCATTAAAAATACATATATATATCATCAGCTGCTTTTAGAACTTTGCCTGACCTGTTACTGATCTGAAATGCCATTCCAGGTTTTATGTTGGCATTGTAAAATTTTAAAATACGGGGTGTTTCAGAAAGATGGACCCCATTTCAAAGCAGGATATTTCACAATTCAGTCCATCTATTTGAAGCACCCCTATAGTTATCATGCAAATACACTAATCCTTTATTTAACCATAGAGTATTTTTCCTTTTCCCAACTTTATCAATTAGTTTTTTCTGTGCAAAGCAGTTCTGAATGACTCCCTTGAGCTCGCCGGTGTAGCTTGGGAAAAAGCACATGGGGACATGCCTGGGACTGGAGAAAGATAACTCTAATCTTCATCCCTACCCGACACACTAGATTTTGAACTGGTGTATTTTCCAATGTAAATTGGGAATCTTATCACATTTCTGGAACATTTCCTTCTTTGTTATCCTTTCAGTGTGGAAAATAATTCTTTACAGATGAAGCACATGTGTGTATAATACATTTTATAATACAAATTACAAGAGACAGAATAATGGGTTGAGCTGCTGCTGATTAAGGGCTGCACTATTAATACCACCTCAGAGGAAAAATAGTTTTCAGTCTTCCGCTGTGTCCTAAAATGTATTTTGATCTTATACTTGAAATGTCAGGTTTTGAAGCTGAGCAAAACAATTACTGATTTCTGTTAAGTATCTGGAAATTGTGATGCGAAAGATTGTGAGGGACAGCAGAGAAAAAGGGAGGTTTACCAAAACCAGTGCTACAGTAATCCATGGAACATCTGGTTCCAAATACTGTCCAGCAAACCGCCCAGACAAACAATTTCAGCTGAAGTTTTCAGAGATTCACCTCTATTGGCCCTCGATTACTCACCTGCAGACGAGGCTCATTGGTGCTTCCTGACGACTTGTTATCTAATTTGTGGATCTAGATTAGTGAAATGAGTGGACGTTGTTTTCTCTCATTCAACGACTTTACAGAATTTGTATTATTACAATTTTTCTAGTGTTTCACAAAAGAGAAATAATTTACACTGTAGTAATGTATTCAGTGATGGTTTACAACAGCATTAAATAAGATGTAGCTTTCTTTAAACGAATTATCAAAAAGAACCAGAAAGAAAGGGCAAAAGAAAAGGGAAAAAAAGTAAATACAATTATACCTTATGGAAAGAGAAAACCCTTGATGAAAAGAAAATAAATTTCTAATTCATGGCAACTGGCTGAACAGGAAAACACACTAGAATAAGATGAATCAGAATACCCTAGGCAAAACTGCAAAACGTCCATCTGAAAGCATGTACTACTTGAAGAAGAAAACTCTACTGAAATCAAGAAGCAAGATAAAGAGCTGTAAGAATCAAAGCACATATTAAGCATCTTAAAATCAACCTACAGAACAGAGATCTTAATTCACAAACAAGTGCATATGTCATTTATCAAAGTGCTCAACAAATACAGCGTATCTTTTAGTGGAAACATTAATGCTCCAAGATGATAGGTATGTGGCAGAAAGACAAATACGTGCCAAGGCCCCATCAGAATTTCACTTGACTTCCAAAGAGAAAAACCTGGCTGGAAAACGGACTGGATGCATTACTAAACTGTTGCTGCTGGTTTGATTTTGTTTTTCTCTCCCTCTAGAACTAGCACACAGTAAAATATGGACAAACTGCAGAGACACTTAGGGTTGCAATCACATCTCTAATTTCAGTTGTCTTCTATTTCCATTGCAGTTATGTTAAAATATGAAGCTAACACATAAACTCTTCAGGACCTTAAAGTATACACCTTAAGTTATTAATGAAGTACAAAAATTTGTTTTTCACTGCCATGCCACTTTTAACATAATCACTACCTATCTCACCCTCTGTTGTTAATTCTAAATGAATGTTGTCAAATTACAAAGTGCATATTGTATAATAACAACAGGTTATATTGACAACAGTAATACTGTGTGTTAATGAAGTGTTAAATATCCAGAGCTGCCAGCTCCTTGATCCAAGGGAATATGAACATCATTAAATAGATGTGATACACCATTAAATTGAAAAAAGTCTATTGATCTACGCTCGAATGCATTTTAAATTTAAATTAAATATGACTTTCTAAATTAAGATATCTAAATAATCTAAAAGGCCAGATATTGGGCTTATGTAATATCTTGGCTTCTGTCTCTCTACGTTAATTCCTGTAAACTGTTAATCCTCTTTCTTAAGGGTCCAATCCTCCAAAGTGCTGCATGCTACATAGAAAAGGCTGCACGCTCTTGCTTTGTGCCTTGATGATAATAATAGTGTTGAACATTTTGTAAGCTCATGTCTTGAATAATCAAACTTATTGATATCACTAGCCTTATTCAATATTTAAAATTGCAGTTCAGGAATGTACTCATTTTTCCTATGAAGAAAGGAATCTGATGAAGGTCTACAGGGCAGTGATGTGCCTCAGAAATCGTTCTTCTGAGATGAATTACTTTTTTGACTGAGTAACTTCAGAAGGCATTCACATCAATATGGTTTATAACATGTGGAAAGGAAAATTGACAAGAATTCTCCGGAAGATAGAGGCAGTACTTCCTCACTACTTCATAAACACTGAAATACACATTCTTTTATTTAAAGATGAGTGAAGGGGTTGATATGTTCCTTGCCATCCAGCCTTTTGAAAGGAATCAGTCTTACTGAAAACCACAGAGACGCAAAGGTACTAAATGTAACAGGAAAGGACATTGTTGAGTGTGGACTGTATTGCCACAGAAACGGGGGAGCACATAAGGACAAGCTCTTGCCCATACTGCTTTTAGCAGGTGTCCTTTCTGGGAGATTGCTTAACTCAGCCCATTCCACAACCTGCTCCTTGCCTTTGCTTGTGAAAACGCATTGACATTTGCCCTTCTTATTTCTGCAAGCAGCCACACAAATCCAATAGACTGGGTCCAAGTATGGAAAGCAACAGTGTCATAAAGCTTAATTTCAATAACAAGCTTCAGCAGCTCAGAAAATGCACACTCTTCATTCCTCTCACAGTGGAAAGAAGTACCATTTAGCCTCTAACGAGGAAAGAGGTAATGAGTTAAAGATTTAGTGCTTGTGTTTATAGGAGGCTGTGTGAGATTATCAACTAGGGCAAAGTTTGGTTTTGTTTGATGGTTTTTTGAAGTTTTTTCCAGTCACGTTTAGAAGTAAGAATTTAAATTTATTTAAAACAGATTGTTGTCAGTTGCTTTTAAAAATAATGGTATATTGGTTCAGAAGAATCTGCCCAGTAAACATTATATATGTATATTCATGCAGCTAAATATAAAAAATATTATTTTCTGAACTTGTAAAAATATTAATTATTACCTTTTCCTCTTCTGTTCTTCCACACAATAACAACAGAGCCTTTTCTCACTCCCAGGATGTACTTTTCATTAATAGAGATTAAAGTTCTTTGTAAAGGTCAGTGCTGTCCTAACAGAAGAAAAAATCAGTTCTGGAATATGGCCCAATTGCCACACTGGGAGTAGAACCTAATTTGCAGAGACCCCAACTTGGTACCTGTTTCCTGGGTTCGTGATTCCCGAACAGTGACATACGCAGCGTTACTTATTGTTTGCACTATTCCCACATCATGGGCCAGGAGGAAAGCAGCAGCTGTGGGGCAGGTCAGACTTTTTTCTTCTTCTTTAATTTGCCCTTTACCAAGAGGATTCCAGAACAACTCGCTGTGAGACCTCCCCTGTCCCTCACAGCTGCGCCCCAGTTCTGCTCCTCCTGCTTTTAATCTACAGGAAGAATGTCAGCAGTGAATCTCGCACCAAAAAGGTCGAAAGCCATTGCGTTTAGTTGCAGTTGCTGAGAGGCTTGACCAGCTATTGCATTTACTAGTTTTAAGAATAAATAAATGCCTGTAATTCTTTGTTCTCCATGATCACCGGGACTTCTATGGAACAGAAGCTCTTTGTGCTTGTGATAGGTTATCTAGCAAAAGGATAATTATCTCCGAGGTCTTCAAAAAAGTTTATTACCTTTTTGCAACAACTTATGTAAAATTATCAAATCGTTGAGAATTGTGGAAGTTACAGTAACGCAAGATCTGTGAAAGAGGGGAAAAATAATGCATAGAAACCCCCAAAATATAATCTCCAATCTGACCAATATAAATTGGTCAGATACATATTGTTTAACTACATTGTATTGCAAAGCACAGACTATTACTGCACTTTGCTATTTATTCTTTCAACTGGGCCTATATCTCATTATTATTTCTACTCATGAGTCATAGTATTTCTGTATTTTCCTGCTTAGATTGACATATATCTTTTATTCTCATACAAGGAACTCTTTCCATGCATTTCTACAGACAGGTATTAGTGTCTCTTAAATAGTATATAGGCTTAAGGTCCCATCATCTCTAATTCTAAAATTCAAAGCTATCGGAGTTGCTTTGCTGTGTGTGCATTCTATTTGTAGATCACAAGATGTGTAGTAATAATTCCACACTACATTACAGCTTCCTATTATATATATATATGTGTAAGTGTGTGGGCTTGTCAGTTTGCAGACAGCTAAATTGCACATTATTCACTCATTTATATACGGCACTTTCAGCCAGTCACTAGTTTTTATACTAAATATTATGCTGTATTGTTTCAAAATGATTCTCCTCTTCTCATCCAATATACAAACAACATAAAGAGGCATGAGGGAACTCCATGGTATTTTAGTTCTCATTCACATGAGAATGATTATGTTTCTTATCCATTCTTGTATAGTGAAAATTAAAGATTTTGCAATTAGGATGAATAACACAGACATTAAAATTTACCTCAGCTATAGGAAAATTCTAAGCTTAACATACTGTCCCATATCTCCACACTTTATTTAGTCAAGTTTACATACTTAATACATTTACCCAAAGGCAATTGCAGATTTACGTTATATTCTGCTTTCTTCAAGTACCTGCTTGTCTACAAAGTGCTACTGATAAAAATTATATATCAAATAAATGAGGTGGATGTCAGAAACCTATAAATAATGAATTAAATGCTTGTATACTCATAAATATTACAGAAAAGACCAATAGGTTCCAAAGGTGTATTTCCCCTATAACTTCTTACTTAAACCACAAAGGCCTGATGCTGTTTAGTAGACTGAATTATATATATATCTGTATTTATAGTTACTCCAGCTATTAACCTTTTCTGCAGTTTCTCTGTTTGGTGATATACTGTACTAGAAATTCCATACGAGACTACCTTGCAGAAAATATGGTGTTACGTAAATGCCCCATGCATATTTTATAATCACTTTTAATTTATTTATTCTGAGTCTGATTCTCTCCAGTCTGGTACTGGTGCAGTCTTACCTGTGCAAGATGGATACAAACTAGACCAAAACAGAACTTTCTGAACACTTAAAACAAATATGCTTTATTTTTTTTTAATGGTTGTGCATTATATAGGTCCCATAGGGTTGCGGCAGGTCAGAAGCTAAGTTTTGGAGTAATGTGTGGCAAAAGTTCCTGTCATACCTAAGGCGCTAAGTCACTGTATAACAAAATTAGCAAGTCTTGTTCATCCTGAGCCAATTATTGCCCAGGGAGACGTGTAGATTTGGTGTTTATATAAAGACAGACAGACAGACAGACAGACAGATAGATAGATAGATAGATAGATAGATAGATAGATAGATAGATGTGCATACACAAGGATTTCTGCAGGTGATCGAGATTTCTGCATCCAGATCTCTAAATGGGTTGTTTTCAAAGCTGCATCAGAAGGTCGTGCACCAGCTGAGGACAGGCAGTAAGCGGGTGCTCATTAGCGCTGCATTAGCATTGGAAAACTGCAGCACTTCACAAAAGCCAGCCAGAACACAGCCCAGTCTGGGCTGCTAAAATGGCTGCACATGTAATTGTGATTTGCCATCCATTCAAAAGCCAAAACAAAAAAAAAGAGAGAGATTAAATTATCTAACTTTTTCACAGAAACTACTCCTGAAAAAGCCAAACACAATATTGTTACGCTGTAACAGCTTAAAACATATCTGCGTACAAAAGCTTAAACTCAAAACAATTGTTTTAAAGATATTTTATACCATTATTCTGTTACTTAATATTTTAAACTTTTAGAACAGTGGGTTAATGTCTATGGGGATTTCAAAAGTCAAAACTGACAGTACATACTTAACTATCATAACCACCCAGCAATTGTGTTCAGCTTCTGCATTCTCATCCAACTAGCCTTGCAATCTAGGAACTTCTCTGCATATTGGGATTTCTGTAGAAGTTAGCATTAATGAAATAGAGTTTTAAATTTCCCTAGGCTCAATCTAGACATAAAGAATATAAATGTAAATTAGCAGTGAAGAACTAGCAGCCTTGAATACTAACACTCCCATCACATTACTTTTAGTTAAAAATGTACCAAGGAAGGGGGAAGGCAGCCTTCTGCACCTGGCACCCCCGAACTGCACTGATGATTATCAGGATATTTCTGTAATGGTCTATATGCTACAACACTTTAAGACTCAGGCACCTTCCAATCACAGATTGATAGTCTGTCTCATAAATAATGGCTTTCCAATTCCGTTCTGTCTTCAAGACAGAAAAAAAATATCTTAAAAACCAGTTATAGAACAGTTCAAAAAAATAGTTATAGAACAAATGTAGCCACAACATTCTTCTTATTTTGCTTTTTACTGGCATGACAAAACTTGCTGATGAATTGCTTTTTCCTGACATTCATACGGCCCCGTACAGTATTTATTTTCATTGCACTGTGTTTTCTACGATTGCGGGTGATCACGCTCTTTGCTTTAGTTGATTCTGCATCCCCCTCGTCACTGCCAGCGTGTTCTGCTGGTAAGCAAGTGAAAATAATATAAATTGTGAGAATATTACCCTTGTATATGTGCTATTATTAGCTTCAAACTATTGGTATGGCTAGTACCAAAATACCAATTCTATTTATAAAACCTGACATTTGTATATTTAAGAACTGTTCTTTTTAAAACTTTTCACGGTGATTAAACACTCGTTATTGTTACGACCAGTTACATATTTTAATTCTTTGCCTACTCAGAATAGCTGATCTCTTCCAACTTATGCTGACAGCAGTGATACAAACAAGAAGACAGTAATTCACTGGAAGGGTAATTATGATATAAGCTCCAATTTTGAAGTCGAGTGAAGTGCTGAAAAGATTTTTGTATTTTCTGTGGCTATTCAGGACTATCATCTCATTGGAAGAATGTGTTGAATCAGTTGAAAGGTTCTGTTCTGTTCTAAAGTTGCCCAGAATAGTTTGTTATAAATATAGTGATTGTGAAGGTTTTATATGTAAGTATTTTTACCTGGTTTTCTTTGGGTGTAATGAAAAAAGTGATGGGTCATAGAATCATAAAATAACTTTTAAGTTGGAAGGGATCTCAAGAAGTGTTTGGTCTAACTCCCACTTGGAGCCTGATCCTTTCAAGTTTGACTATTCCCAAAGATGGAGAACCCATAACCTCTCCAGGCAACCTGCTCTAGTATTTGATGGCCCCAGGGTGAAAACATTTCTCCTAATACCTGGTTGGAATTTCTCACGTTCCAGTGTGTGTCTGTTGCCTTCTGTCCTGTCCCAACTTGCTGAACTCACTCCAGAAAGTCCATGTCCTTCTTGTACTGGGGAGCCCCAAACCACACACCAGATGTGGTATCAGAAGCAGCACGGGGAGGCACGGGGTGACCTCATACATGGAGGGTACAGCCTGCTCCCCTCTTGTCCTTTGCTGCAGGGACGCTTTGCTCACTCTCGTTCTGTTTGCTCATCAGGATGCTCAGGTGTTTGCTGCTTTCTCTCCTTGGCTCCGTACTATACAGGTGTGTGACACTATTGCATTCGCAATACCGAGTTCTCCCTTATTGAACTTAGGAGGTTCCTGTGAGCCCTGGTCTGTGCACAGACCACTCACCACAATTTGGCATTATCCACGAACTTGCTGAGTGTGTGCTCTCGCCCATTGTTCAAGCTGTTCATAAAGACATTAAATGTTCTTTGGACATGAACGTGCAATAATAAGATAAAGAATCTGGCAGGTAACTACACGGATGAGTGTGTGTTTCTGGTTTTTTCTGAAACAAACTGTATGAATTGACAGTATTTTAAAAGATGAACAACCAGCACTTCTTCTCAATGGATCTTGAATAAATAAGTATATGCAGATTTTCTGGAATATCTGCATGACAACTACGCAAAACATTAAAAATGTTTGTGTTTTGAATTGCAGTGTCTTAACTAACTATGTCAAAAAAAGTACATTAACCAGTTTCACTCTAAATTATTGACCTGAAGATTTTGCGGGAGCCATGTGATAGATTTTGATAACAAATATAAATCTGAAAGAGAAATGGAGTTCCATTGTAAAAAAAAATCCAAAATTCTCTATTTGCTACAGTGTAAGTAGTACTAAAGGATGAAGACATTGAAGACAACTTTCTGCACTGAATTTGAGATTTTTCCATAAATGTTCCAGAAATTTGCCCTTTTACAGGATGTGTCCTAAGTTTTGGGTTGGTGTTTGGTTGAGTTTTTTAGCCTGATAGAAGACATATTTTTAGCACAGCACCCTTTTCTGTGTCCTTTGTCAATGTTCTGACAGTTTCAACCCCTCAGTTCTGAAGACAGTTCATTGTCTTCCTATCAAGGGAATTTTGGGGAAAGGTTTTGAAGTCGCTAGTGAATGGTAGCAAACCAGGACTGCATGACTCCTGATTACCTTTGCTATAGGACAATTAGGACACTAACTTAGGCCATAAATTTCATTGCAGTTTCTTACTACACTGGAAGTGAACAAGAAAATTCAAGGCATCACCATTTTCAGTGAAATGCTTCTTAAAAATCATTTGGTTTAAAAGCATTTGACATCATTTAAAGGACATTTTTTTGCAAGGTTGCCTCCTAGGAAGCACTTGGGAGCCTAAGTAAAATTTGAATGTTTATGTTTTAAAGCACTTTTAATGCAAGAAATCTGTGTGTAATTATCTCTAATTAGTCATCTCTTCCACTGAGACTTATACTAAGCACTTAGTTTTTCTCTTCTCTACAGTAGCTATATCCCAGGCTACTTTAACAACTAGGACTGTCTGACAAGCTGATGTCTGCTGAGATTTCAAACTCATCTGATTCCATTTTACCTGTTGCTTGAGGACATTTCTTAATGAGGCCATAGTTACTTTCATGTCTAATTAAACTGAAGATATGAAGATATTTAGGTCTTGTTTTTGTATATTTTCCTAAGGGAAAAAAGTAAATACCTGAGCAACAGAGATCAGCAAAAATAAAAGAAAGAAGAAAAGCAGCAGGAACATAAGGGAGTATTATGTAATAAAAGGGAACATGAAAAGGCAGAAGCAGGTTGGGTCATGATCCTTCATAAAGTGTGTTCACTTTCAAAGGCCTCAAAAAATACTGCACTGTAAGTCAGATTTTTTTTCTCTAGCACAATAATTCTGTAATTATCAGATGAACCTGAAGAAAAATATGGAAGAAGGGACTTTGTCTTCATACTATAAACTGTATTTAAAAAATATCCTTATTATGATTTCCTTCCTATGCAATACATTATATTGTAGGTTAACCATGAGGTTGATGAAACAATGGATTCAAAATATTCTATGTAGCATGCCTTTGTTTTTTATGTTCCTTATCTCCTTCAGTGTCAGCTTTCAATGCAGTGAGAAGTTTTATTATTATTCTATTTAGGAAAGAAACGATCCCTGCTACTTGGAAGTTCAATCGCTCTTCAAAAGTGCTTTAACTTACTTCCACTCTAATGGGCAAGCTGACAGACTCAAACCTCTTTTAGCATGTATTCTTATTCAGGAATTAACATTTTCATTGAATATTTTTCAACAATTAGTTTTAAAAGTCATCTCTCTTAGTAAAAGAGTTTTTAAAATCTTCTCGTTCAGATGCACCTTTCTGCAGCACCAAAGGACTTCCTGCTAAGAGGAGGAAAGCA
Organism: Nesoenas mayeri; assembly: GCF_963082525.1. Lineage (NCBI taxonomy): Eukaryota > Metazoa > Chordata > Aves > Columbiformes > Columbidae > Nesoenas > Nesoenas mayeri. The sequence continues at coordinate 1,314,728 of NC_137568.1, forward strand.
TTTAAACTGATCAGTTCCCATCTCCAGCTCTTTTCAGTTATCCAGGAGTATACTTAATTATATATTTCACATATTCATTTCATATGTTGTTTTTTGGGGTTTTTTTTACTTCTTTCTTAAGAACTGAAAAACATGGCTTTTTTCCTTTTCTTTCTTGACCTAGAATTCATTTTTCTTTGAGTCTTGAAGGGAATCTGCAACTACAACCGGTCTGCTTGGAAGAGTTAAAACCAAAACAATGAAGAAAATGTTTCTCTCTGCCAATTGGAACTGGATTTCTTTCAGTTTATCAAAACAAAAACCGCTTTAAACAAAATGTTTTATCTTAATGGAGATTATTTCTTAGAATTAATGTAAGGAAAATTCAATATCTGGCACACCAGCTGCACATGAGCCACCATCACCCAAGCAGGGCAGGTTGACTGGGGAAGCAGAGAACCGGTACTGGTGACAGGAGCGTTAGCGCCACCTTGTGTTCCTGTGATAGGAAAAGCAGCAAGTAACACCCCTCCCCAGCCATTAAAATTGAAATACTTTTCCGTTCTCTCTACTGCAGGTTAACGAGGGAGCCATATGTGTAGAAAAGATGCCTCTTTTAGATTAACTGATTCATCCAGATAGATTGGAAATGATCAAGAAACAAGTTTGCAGTTTCGGTCAACACGCCAGGCAGCGGTCACGGCACACAAACAGCCTGAGAGCTGCCCGATTTTTGGCAGGCATCTTGGAACGAGGTAGTTTAGAGGTGAATTTTGAAACAAGGTTTGCAGTTATTTACAGGAGTTCTTTCTGAATGTGAGAGATGACACTGTGAAAGCTGTGGAAGTCTGTTCTTTGAAAATTTACAAAGTGCGGAAAGGACACAGGCATCACGCAATGATGGAAAGCCTTGGAGAGAGAGTCAATACCGTATGTTTGTATTATGTTTTCATAGCGTGTAAACGTGGCACAAGGCAGCTTTGCTTTCCTCAGCCTTTGCCACGGTAGGAACTCTTCTGTAAACAAATCTATTTCTGGAATATTTCTCACCAAGATGACTACCAAAATACAGTGATTTTTATTTCTTTTTCAAAATTATCACATTCTCTTTAGTAATTTTCTTGGTTCTTGGGGTACACTTTCTGAAAAGTAATATCCTATCAGAAATTGCTATTCTCTCGTAGCTCTACTACATGATGTACAGCACCTGGCAGAAAGTCTGGGGCAAAGCCCATTCATACAGGAGTGCAATTTCATATATGTGTTTTCTATATCCATGTGTATTTAACCTAGCTTCACGAAATTCAGCTCTTCTCAGTGAGAAGGAAATGGAAGAACAACTTTCCCTGCTTTCTGGACCCTTCTTTTGGTCCAGAAAGTAAAAAGTTCTGACTGTTCTTTCGTATCTCACTTTCGCCTTCCTAATTTTTTAAAGATTTGAATACTTCCAGACTAAGGCAAGACTGTGCCTGTGTCCCGCTTCAGCGGAATGTATCAATTACCAGTTCGGTAGCAACATAACTAGAAAAATACGTAACTATAAAAAATGGTCCTGATTTTCCTTTACATTTAACTTAGTGTAATGATTTGTGCCTTGTCAAAGTGAATATGCATTGGGTGCAGCTAGACTTCCGTTGTTACATTTTGATCACGTTTTACATCCACACCTCATATGCACCTACATCAGATTGATGTAAGGTATCATTTTAAAAAATAGCAGCATTCCAAAACCACTGTGCACGACTCTGAATGATGGATCAGTCTCACTAGTTTTATTAAGTATATATAACTATAGATAACTGGATTTAAAAAATAATTTAAACTTTTAGACTATAGTTGGGATCCCTTGTTGGTGTACACAAGAACTTCCTCGAAAGTGTCCTTTTGGAGTCTGACAGTGTCGCAAATGTCCTTATTATTTTTCTGCCTGTTACATATGGGGCAGGGCAATATTAGTGCTGCTCAGTCCTTTCTGGCACTTTGTGGCAGGCAGCTGGGATCTGAATGCCCTTCGTATTTCAGTACCTTACTACCACTATTAAGGGACTTAGTGTAAATATTTCGTCTCCTTTTTGAAATAGTTTTCTCATAGTCTGTTGAAGAGACCAGAACAAGCAAGTCAACCCTTTTATTTCAGATAAATTATGTTAGAAAGCATAGTCAGCACTGGGATCTGGCGGATTTCCTGCCTCTATGTTTTGAAGCCTGTTAACCGTGCGGAGGAGCAATTTCCACAAACGGCACACCAACCAACCAACCAACCAACCAACCACTTAAATTGTTTAGGAAAGTATCTTCTCCTGTCTTACAGTTGCCCAGTAAAAAGTCTCGTAAATGAGGAAAATTCCCCAAAATTTCAGAGAAGTTTTTCGAGGACTTCATCTGATTCAAAGGATAAGAGGCAAAAAGATAAAGTTTCAGCATCATTCTCAGAAGCACAGGCTGACAGAACTCTGCTAAACGGGGTGATACCCTACACCAGGTGGGTGGAAAAGATCCTACTCAGCAGTGAGACCAGCAGCTGTGTCTCAGGTCTCAACAGAGAATGTTGCAATGCAGGCAACGATCTCTATTCCCACTGGAGGCACAAGAATAATTTAAAATCCGTGCTTCAGCATAACTCAGTTACCAGTTTAAAAAAAGCCAACGAATCACTCAGGAGGCTCTTTGGAGCTTGAGCTAGCCAAAAGGTGTCAAGCAAGTCCTTAGCATCAGTTCTGCATTCCCTAGTATTGCAACTGCGCACCAGTGACACCGTCCCTTGCCACGTACAGAGAGTGCAGGGAGCTGTAATGCTACATAAGCCTGCATGTGCTTTCACTCAAAAAAATCCATTTGGCACCAGTGTATTTAGCAATATTTTACCTCTTGCTTCCTTCTAAGCATACTTGATTGAGAAATCTGACAGTCAGAATTTTTATTTTTTTAGTATTTGGTACAGCTTCTGGTATTTGGTACATTTAGGTTTGATGAGCATAAGGGCTCTTGTTGCCAGTTAGAAAAATCTGTACCTGTTTGTTCTACTGGGGTAATTCCTCTAAAAGAAACACTCTCATTATTCAATAGGTCTTGTCTCACATTGGAATCTGCTCCTAGTTCTGCTGGAGAACGCATAGAATACATCTGAAGTTTCACACCTTCCTATTTGTCTTTCTCATGGACTGATGTGTAATAGCTGCCTCGCACTCCAAGCAGACCTTTTTGGTTTCCCTAACTGCAACTCACCAGGGAGCATCCCATGGGTGTCTGAAATTACCATATATACCAGGTACTCCACTTCAAATCTGACAACAATTTTCCACTATTGAGTTTATTAAGTTGGGCTTATTTATCTCAGCAGTGGTTGAAGAGACAAAGGTCCATCTCCACCAGTCATCTTTATGTGTCTTCCCTTGAGGAGGCTACCATGCTGTTATGTGGTAAGGGCTACACCAGACAATTCCTTAGCATTCCAAGCAGAAGCATTAATCACAATGTGCGACCTTTGTCAGCTAAAACAGGCCAATATTTACTTGAGTATCATGGTATCTTAAAACCCAGAATCTAGACTGGTCAGCTATCTTGGTTTATATTTCTGTGACTAGTACATCAAATTCATTCTGGACCTTTTTCGGTTTTTGGCTTTGAACTACTTCCATGTTCAGCCTATGCTATCTCATTTTTGTGTTAATGAAAAGCAAATGTTAAAGTCTATCCAGAGAGAGAAGAAACCAAAACAACCATGTCTCCTGGGAAAGAACATTTACTCTTTACTCTGGGCTCAGAATAGTTCATGACTGATCTATATTGCCAAAGAATTATTCCACCTACCAGAACTACGTCACAAACATTTGAGAGAAACTTTTGAGAGTGGACTATTCTGACTTCAAATAATTGATTTTGGTGAAGCTTGCTTAATGGCTTCAAGATTCGTGAGAAACATCTTCAGTTTTGTTGCTTCTGGCCTTCCTAAAAAAGTAACGTATAGTCAGTAGTTCAATACTTTCTTCCTGATGCATAGGATGCATTTAATCCAAGGAAGATAGAAAGAGAGGACTTCCTAAAGGACTCTGTATTTACCTCAGGATCTTTACAGCTGTGTTTGTTTTAGGGAGAGGCAGATTTAGGTTTCTGGAGTATTGCTGAAAGGATATTTCATTCTGAAGAACTAGACAGAGTTCTTAATCTTAAAAAATCTTTAAAAATCCGTAGAACAGAAGGAAAGAAATACCTAAGGTTTAGAAAGGAAGATATAATGCATAACAGTATTTTGTCATTCACATAAGCAGCAATTTTGATGCTAGATTTAAAAACTTGACCATTTTTGCGGTTCCTCGTCTTTCTTCTCATCTTCCCATCCTTGTTTTTTCAAAGAAGCTGACTTTAGAATTACTGAAAGCTCTCAACTTTTTTCAGAATTGGGTTGCAGCCTACATGAACTGGGTAGACATATCTCCATTGCTTCACAGGTATACAGATACTAATACTAATGTACATGTTTTGGAAAAGGAACTGTATTTTGGGCCAATTCCTTCATCATCTTTGCAATGATGTTCAGTGAGGAATTTTCTTTGTTCCTTTGCTCCCTAAACACCAATCACTTTGGCAGGAAATAATTTGGAATATCAAAGGTCTATTTATAAATGTTTTTTTTTACCTGAGGAACCAAGAAAAAGTGATTTCTGGTGGGCACCTGAGTTTTATTTCTGACAGAGCAAGCTCAAGGCAGGGTTGTCCCTAAGAGCAAATGTTGAAAACAACAGAAAAGCTATGTATTAGCAGCCACTATATTAGAATCACAGATGGTCTTACCTAATTTATTCTTTTTTTATTCATGCACTGCAAGACATACAGGCAAAACTATAATTTATCTTTACTTAACAGCCAGTTCTTAAGATGTTTTTTTTCTACAAGATGTGCTTTTCCCCAAATATTTTGTAAACAGCACAAACTAACTCTCTAAATGAAATGTGCCCTGGGGCAAGGTACAGAGAAACTCGACTTCAGGTGGTCTGCGCAGAAACTTGTGAAGAAATAACAGGAATTGTGAATTACACACTTTTTTTTTTTCCCCCCCCAGTGTGTTCCTGTTGCTGAAGGCACAGGCTAAATAATGTAAACAGACACAGTGATTTTAAGGAATGGATAGATACAGGTATGCATGGAAGCTGAAACTAGGACGGAGGGAGACAGCAGAGCTGGGTCCAGCCCGAGGCACACCTCCCCCAGTTCCTTGGATTCTGCAGTACAACAAAATCCTAACAAAAAACTGCAGATGTAGCCGTTAATGAAAAAGCAGGTTCTAATCCTCTTTACACCTTTGTATGCACTCTTGAGGATACACAGTGTACACATTTTGAAGTTACAGAGATATCACCAGAAGATGAAGTTCCCCTGCAGCAAAACCCGAGAGTGTTAGTGCAGGTGGCCACAGGAGATCCCACCTTAGTAAGCTCAGCTCGTTGAAGGAAAGCGGTTGAAGCACAATCTGTAAATCAACAGCTCTCTCCTAAGCCTTGATTCCACTATCAGTGCTACTTCCTCGGCGAAGTAAATTATTTAGAGGGGTAGATTCTGCGTTATTTCCAAACCCAGAGGACCGACAATGGGTTTTTCACTTTCCTCCCTTTCCCTGGGCCAGCGCCGGCGACCTGGCCCTGCGGGGCCGGGCAGGTCCTCTCGCTCAGGTGGGCGCAGCCGCCTCTCCGACCCTGCCGAAAGCTGCCCGGCTGAGGACTCAGCGCCCGCCCCGCTGCCACCTCGGCGCCCCTTTCACCGCCCGCGGTGGCAGCCGGTGCGAGGCGACTTGAGGCGCGGCGGCTGGTAACGTGCCTGCGCAGATCTCCCGGGCATGCTTATTGACAGAGAGGGAGCCGAAAAGCGGGGAGGGAGAAGGGTGGGAGGGTTAGAAAAAGCATCAGCTCAGGCTGCGAGCGGCGCCGCTGACACTACAGCCGCCGGAGAGGAGCGACGGCAGCAGCAGCAGCGCAGGGGCTGCGCCGAGCCCGGCCCCGCTGCCCCTCGCTCCTTGGCTTTTCGCAGCCTGACGCGCCGCCGCCGGTAGCTGCGGGTCGAGCCGCGGCAGCAGGAGCCGGCGCCGTCCCCTCAGCGGGGCGGAGGGGCTGGGGGGCTGGGGCGGGCTGCGGGGGAGCCGCCGGCAGCGGAATGTGGATTTATATTCGCCCGCGCCGCAGCCGCCGGGGAGCAGGGCGCGGACACCGCACCTAGAGGCGATGGGAGAAGCCGTCGGCGGAGCTGAGCCGGGGCGCTGCTGAAAGTTCAGCCGGTGACTGCGCTCGGTAAGTTTGCTGGGGAGACAGGCACGGCGCCGCGGGCGCCCCGAACTTCGCTTCTCGCGGGGGACGGCGGCCGTGCCGGGACAGCGAGGGGGTGCCTGGCACCGCTGGGGTACCCTGCCCCGCCGGAGCGGGAGCCACCGGGCGCTCTCGGAGGGTTTTTGGTGGATGCCTTTGGGTGTGTACGTGCGTCTACATGTGTGCTACGAGGCAGTGGAGCCCGGCGGGCGGACGGTGCCTCCGAGCGGCGTGTGCCGGTGTGCGGGCACCTCACCCCCGGCCGTGCCGCTGCGGGAGCCCGCTGCCCCTGCGCCTGTGAGTGGAGCTGGCGCCGTCGCCCAGCACAGATGCTGCGTCCGTAGCTGTGCAGAGGACTGAGGCATCGCCTCTCCTCCCGCTCGTAGGGTTCTCCTTCGCCCGCGGTTGCAGCGCGCCCGTCGCACTCGAGCAAGCGGACCGGGTGAGTCGGCGCGGCGCGGGGCTCTGCCCGCCCGGCCGGGGTGCTGTCCGCCCGGGCGGCAACCGCTCTCGGTCTCCGGCTGCTGCCGCTGAGGCGGAGCGGGGCGGTGGCGGCTGGTGTGCGCGGTTCTGCGCGGAGTGCGGCGGCGGGGAAAGGCGGGGCGCGCTTGGGGGGCCGCCGCCCGCCCCCGCGGGGCGCCCCGGCGCGGCGCTTGGCTCCGGCTCCGCGCTGGCGCTGCGGGAGCGCCCGGGCCGCTCACGGGAAAAGCCGCATCCCCGGGGCGCGCAGGGGTGAGGCGGGTCTGGCGGGGCAGCGGCACCGCGCTCTCCCTGCCGCTGTTTGGGCGCTGCCTTGATTCTGGCTGATGCTCAGGCATAATCTGTTAAACGTATATTTAGTATATTATCTCCCTGCTGTCTATGGGATCTGGTAATCTCTAGTGTAAGGCAAGGCGCATATATAGTGCTCTGCTTCTGCTGCTTTCAACTGTTATTTTCTTAAATACCTTAGAGTAAAAGCTGTACTGATGCTTTAGGCTTGGTTGATGAATGCTTAGACTGGCCGTTGGTATGGTTGTGGTACGTAGAGAGGTCCCTGCATCTGGAGTGTTAACTCCATGATCGTACTGTGTTAAATGTCAATGTGTTTCCTTTAGCCAATATGGGGTTTACACGTTCTAATTCTCAAACCAAAGGCAAGAACTTCTCCCACCCCTCTCTGTTCTTTGGCTTAAATGCGTGAAACCTTTTCAAACTGTATAATATCTTAGTGATAGTCTTCTTATTGATTGTGATCGTAATATCTAGAGGCTGTAGATACCCATCTTGATTGTGCTGATGCTTCTCTGATAATTAACGAGTCAGATACGCTGTGATATGGGAAGAAATACCAGCTGTCCGTGTGGTGGGGCAAGCATCTCAAACATCTGCTCTAGCTCCAAATGTTTTTGCAGTTACAAAACCCCACTGCTACTAGTGCCTGTATTTTGGCTGCTAATTGTGAAGCTGATAGTTGAGATATGGTATTCCTGGTGTTGTAGAGAACACTTTGTGAATCACAAACAACAAGATACAGTGTAGTGGGGACAGAGCTATCCATCAGAAAGTGAGACATAGCCCAATAGTTTTTCTGCTTTCCTGTCCATAGTTTCTTTTGAAAGCTTATTTTATGCATGACTTGTAGGGCTATAGGTTAATTTAAAAATGCTTCTGAAATATAAGGTTGTTAATAAACTAATTGCTCTTTTCACTATTGATAGCATATATTGATAATATAAAATCATCAGAAGTTGTTAGTGTATTTTTAACGCAACTGTGTGGTGGTGGGGGTTGGATTGTTTCAAAAGTCAACTCTTTTAACAGCTTGGGGATTTAGGAACCTTTGTGGGTGTTGCCCTTTTTTCATTATATCACAGTTTTGTTCCAAGCAATGATTAGACGTTTTCTGAATAACACGTTCCCAATAGGTTTTGTTCTATGAATGTCTTTAAAAAGAAACAAGAAACTGCATTTCAAATACTTAAGTCAAAATCTTTTCTTTTAAAGAGAAATGTGCTTTCCATTTGCCAAATTTTTAATGTTTAAATGACACATATAAATAAAAAAATTAAAAAGTCTTATTAAAAGCACCTCTTAAGAATGTGGGAATGCAAATTACTACTCTTAACATCTCAAGTAGTCAGTGTTGGAGGTAAATGAACATATTGTATTGATAGCTTATGTGTAAAAAAAGCTATTGAAATGTATTCAGAGTTCTAGAAAAGCAATGTCATGTGAGAAAAGATGTAGCATAGGAAATCTCTTATTTTTCCTTTGATGTGGCATCGTAATTTAAAATGCTAGTTTTTAAAACGGAGGAGACTACATGGTTGCTCACACATGTACCCGTAGTCACGTGTGTATGGAGGCACGCAACGTTTTTGCTCTGCAGTAATGGCATAGGAACAGATAAGCGTATACCTTCTTCTCTTCATTGTGGTAGGGAATTCTGAGGACTGGCACTGGTGTTAAGTGGAGCAGGCAGGACATTAGCCCTTTGTGATTCATGAGGTCTAAGTGGTATGAATTTAATTTTAAATGATCTTAATCTGAAAAATGTAAGAAGAATAATGCCACTAAATTTATAATTATCTCAGGGCTTTGATTATGGAAAAACAGTCTTCTCCACTTGGTTGGCAATAATTTTTCTTCCCATTTCCCAGACTGGGAAAACGACGTGCCCTTTCTTTGTTCAGTCGCAATGACAGGCAATGTCTCATGATGACTGTAGTGGCACTGGAGTTTAAAACATTTGAAAGACCAAATATTAAATTAGTGATGACACTGTGTCTGATATTTGGGAATTTCTGCTTTCTTGTCTGCTACTTGCACATCTAGATTTGTCTGTCAATTACCTCTCACAATTTCAGCGCAACTCCGTTAATGTTCAACACCGTGTACCTGTAAAAAGCGTCCAGTCAAAGAGACTTTAGTTGCACTGGTTGCGTCTTGCTAGTATGTAACGTTCTACCTGGGGTTGCTCTGTAGTGAGTACTCTGACAATATATTTAGGGCTAAATAAAGCCGAAAACATGCCGTGGTCTTGATGGTGTTCTCTCTCTTAAATGGGGTCTCAGAGGTCTTAAGAGCAGGATATGTTATGGCTGTCCTTCATGACTTATAGAAATACATACACATACATTAAAACATGACTATAAGTAGGATTTTCTAATGAGAACTTGTCTTTTCTGAAACTTCTTTCAGTAAAATATTGAGGATACCCAAAAATTCAACTCTACAAAATCTTACTAAATATCCAGTAGACTAATCTATACTCAGAAAACAAGTTAATTTCTTTCCTATTGTATTTGCTTTTTAAGCAAAATATTTATGTTCTGAAAGCTGATTAAAAGATAATTAAGCTACATCTTTTTGTTTCTCCTACTGTGTCTGTCATACAAATTTGAACTTCAGTATATTGAGTATATTATTGAATATAAGTATTCCTTGTTTGTTTTCACTTTGTTGCAGTGAACTGTTTTACTCTATTTAAAGGAACAAAAATCATAAATATTTGATATTACTTTCCTTGGCTGAAGCTACTATGTGAAACCAATGTTTTATTGTTTTCTATTTTCCAGTACAGAATTCTCGTTTCTGAGTTTTAGAAAATGAGTAGTATGAGGTTGGAGGGAAAAGATCGCTTCCAGTTTAATGTCTTGTCTGTAAGTATGTTGAAATTAAAATGACTGTGTTGAATGGAGCTCAGCACTGGCTTGTTGCTTTGGAAGCCTTTACTCAGCAGTGCTTATTTTCTGTAGCCTTAATGAGCAATTACTGCACTCTTCCAGTTCAGAGCCTCTTTTAAGCAGACAGTGCTGCTTGTTCCAAATTAGAGATGTATCTTGCTGGTTTGCCTGTAGGCTGCTGGTATTTCTGGTGTTTTGGTTTGTTTGTTTTCCTGAATGCAGACAGGTGTTTGCTAGGGGTTATGAAGAGACCCTAAACTCTCTTCTTTGGATTTTATTTTATTTTTATTGTTCTCCCTTCCCATAGACAAGCCATTTGGGGTTTTAGGTATAACCTTCCGCTTTTACACAGTGTATGCGTATGTGTCCTACCTGTACATCTCTTTCTATCTATGTGGACTTCAAGCTTAAATAACTGACAACGTTTTGACATATTTTAAAGAATTCGTATTTCCATTATGGAAGTGTTGGGTTTTAAATCTGAAGAGGGTTGTGAGCAAACGATCCCTTCTGTAGCTCCATTTTAGGACTGTAGGTAGATTTGGAACACTGTTTTGGATGACATTTTCATTTAGCAGTGCTCTGATCCCATGGAAACTGGTTCCAAAAGGTGGTAGTGGAGTGGCGAGTATGATGGAGCTTTCACATAGTGGTTGGAGGAGTGAGACTTTCTTGTCCATTTTTGTGGAGTAAGAAAGATCTATGGAAGTTGTGTTGCTTATCTGAAAAAACACAGATACCTTTTTCTTAAAAAACTAACAAACAAACAAACAAACAAACCAAAAAACAAACAGGCAAGTAATCTACTTTTCTCATAGCACGTGGTGTTGTTCCAGAAGGTGCTTTCTTTTTCAGCAGCTCTGATGTATGATGATTTTTCTGATTTAGCTGTGTTTTGGTTTTGAGTTCACTTCTTCCACAATACACTGGCCGGCTACTGGATTAGGGACATGTCACTCAGAAAGAAACAATGCAGAAGAAGCCTTGCTCGTTGTGGGCTTCCCGATGGCCTGGATAAAATCCTTCCTGCTTGTTCCCATAAGCCGTCCTCAGCAGGAATATCTATTACTGCTCACATACACGTTTCCTCTCTCAAATTCTGTATTCCACGCGTGTGCGGCTAACCACAGAGCCTTTCCCACCTCTGAAGTCCATGCTGCTTTCCTACAGACAGCTACTTCTGGTGCCCCTTTATCACTAAATTATTTCTTGCTCCAGTCTACTTACGTGTTTTTCTGACTTTGTTCTCTGCCCCACGCAGCAGTTTTTCCTCTTCCTTTTCAGATTCCCCATACTCCCACTTTTGCGCAGCTCTTAGCCCTTCTTCCTCACAACATTTGAGAACCATTCCTTCTTTCATAGCCACCTGATGTGCTTTATAAACCATCACAAATAAATATTCTTCACCTCCTATACATCCAGGTTATAGATGCACCTATGAGCTGATGTTTGTTTCTTTTCATTGTTCTCAGTTTCTCCCCCAGTTCTTTCCTCAGAGCTCTCATTTAATCCAAAATTTTGTCTGCTTTTCTGCAGAGCATCAGAGTATCATCATGTCGCGCCCTTCTGTTTTGTGAAGTCCAGCAAACTGAAATTCATGCAATTCTGCTTTCAGCTGCTTTTTCACAACTTTGATCTTACCCGTCACCAGCCTCCTCTTTATAGTCTGTCCCAGAGCCAAGCCTTTCTCCACCATCTCTTTCCTCTTTGTTTTTATCCAGATCTGAGTATGGAAAGGAAATAGCACCCTTCTTGCATTTTTTACCAGGGAAGTGCCACACACCAGGTTCTCTAACATTAGGTTAGTGTTGAATTGAGAACTCTCTGGTTTTGTGAACTTTATTCTTGATTTCCCTTTCTCTCTTCTCTTTATTAGTACCTTGGCTGCTACAAGCAAATTCTAACCCTCTCCTATAAAATACAAATAATTCTCTTTGATGTAGAGCCCACACTGTGCCCTCAACTAGTAAAACAGCATTTAAATGCATATCTTAACATATTTTTGTTGTTTAAGTTTGTATTATTAACTGCTTTTAAGTGACAAAGATCGGGTTGTAGGTGTAGTGACTGGTATTGCTGCTGCTGCTTCTTGTAATACAGGTAGGCAGTTAGTTACAAAAAAAAACCCCCTTATAGTCAGAGTTTGTACCTAGAGCTTTCCTAGCCTAGGACAAGATGGATTTTACAGCATGTAGGGTAGCTATTATACTTTTACCAGCAAAGGTGTCCTTTTTTTGTACAAAATAGAATTTTGGCCATTGAAGTTTTTAGGTTAATATGTGTCTTGGATACAGAGCATCTTCAAAACTTATTCTGTGTATTATTGTAAAAGAGGTTTCTTGCGCTTGTCCGTCTGATTTGGTGTCCGCAAATGGTGGTGTTCCTTATCTGCACGAAGCATTTTCATGCATGTTTGCTAGAACATGAGAGCTAACCTCTCTTGCAATGCAATTATAGCATGATAACATTTAGGGGTTTATAAACCCATTGGCTGTACTGTGGATTTCCATAAATTCCATATGTTTCAATAAATCAGAGTTACCATGGAGTGAGCGTCTTTAAAGAGTACAAGAGCAAATCTTAGTCGTAAGCAGTTATTTTGGTTATTAAAACAGAAAAAGCAGCATGTGAAGCTGAGTGTGGGAACTTCTGCTCCTCATTGCTTGAAACTTGCAGAACTGTTTTGAGAATAAATGTTTTGGTGATGCCTATTAAATAAAGCATTAACTGAGAGGAAATGGGCCAATTTCTCACAGATGTAAATAGGTGTATTTCCACCTATATGGTAAATGCCACTATATGCCATATTTACACCTACCTGGAAAAATGCCACTGATTTCATCAGTGGAGTCATAGCAAGTGGTTCAGCAGAGGAGCTGATCCTGATTTTCTTGCCTAATGAACTGTTTGAGCATTGAACGAGAGGGAAGGGATAAGGTGTCTTTCATCTGAACTTCTGTGAGAGCAGGTGGATAGCCATCATTTCCATGACTCTTATCTCTGCAGACATACTGGAGGGAGGAGTTAACATGAGCATATTCAACCATAATTTAATTGTGCAACCTTTTAGTATTTCGTTAATACACTTTAAATAAAGTTACAATGTCTTTAGAAATGTTAGGTTAAATTGGCTGCTTAGATTAAGAGACTTTTAACTCTGTAAAGCACAATGATTTTACTTCTGGTCAGCAGCTTTAGCAATCACCATAAAATATACTAATAGTTTTAATTTCAACAGACTAAGTCACCAGTTGACAAGTAGTCAATATTAAGAAGACATTTCTCTTTAATATTGCTCATATTCAGTTACTAATATATTTGTAGTTGATTATGAGTTACAAAATTGAATTTTGAAATCACAAAGCTTATATGAGCTGTATTGAACTGCTCTGAGCAATTCATAGTGAGCTTTCTAGAGCAGCAGCTACAGACCATGAGAAATTGGTTTATATGTTGATGTTACCATTCCCAAATGCAGACCTGTAATGTGCAAGAGGTTACTATAAATTACTGTACTGCTATTTTGAGACTTCATTTAGATAATACTTCAACAAGGTCAATGCTATTAGCAATTGAGTTATGTTGGGTTTTCTTGCTTGGCAGTTTGCTTTTTTTTATGTATGATAAGCATGGAAGCTGCAGGGTTTCGTTTTGTTTTTAGTAAAAATAAGGGGTAGAAAACAAGACTCGACTTATGCACTTAACTCCAGGTCAGAGAAATAACTATTCAGTTCACATGGTGAAACAAGATGCCTTGTTTTCTCCTTTTTTTGGGTTTGTTTTTGTTTTGTATGCTTTGTTACTGATGTCTTCTCTGGACAATGCGAACATGGTCCGTCTTTAAAAAGACCTGATGGAGAGAGAGGTAGAATTGTCATCCTATGACCAATACCGTCTCTTTATCTTAGAACTGAGAATAGGACTAAAACCAGGAATGACCTGCAGTTTATTTTGTGAACAAGTTAAGAAATTGTGACTGAGAAACACACTGGGTGATGTAAAATGAAAAATTCTAAAGCATTAAAACAAGATTTCTCTTAGCCCATTTCTAAAGAAGAAACATTGTTTTGGCATGAACAAAGAATGAAATAAATTGCCAAATTCTGTCAATACATACATACATTTATACGTATATACATCTATACAAACGTACATACATATAGATACACACGTACGTACATCGACACACACACACGTACGTACGTACATCGACACACACACGTACGTACGTACATCGACACACACGTACGTACGTACATCGACACACACGTACGTACGTACATCGACACACGTACGTACGTACGTGTACGTAGGTGTACGTACGTACGTACATGTACGTATACGTACGTATACGTACGTACATATATACATACGTATGTACATATAGATACATACTAATAGATACATACGTATGTACATATAGATACATACTTATAGATACATACGTACATATATACATAAGTACATACGTACATATATATACTTACATACATACGTACATATATACATAAGTACATACGTACATATATATACTTACATACGTACGTACATATATACATACGTACATAAATATAGATACATACATATAGATTCATACGTACATACGTATATATACATACGTACGTACATACGTACGTACATATACACATGTATGTACGTACATATATACATACGTATATATACATACGTACGTACGTACATATACGTACGTACATATATGTACGTACGTACATATACGTACGTATATACATACGTACATACGTATGTATACATACCTATAGATACATACGTGCATACGTATAGATACATACGTACATACGTATAGATACATACAGATACATACGTACATACGTATAGATACATACAGATACATAAGTACGTACGTATAGATACATACGTACATACGTATAGATACATATAGATACATAAGTACGTACGTATAGATACATACGTACATACGTATAGATACATATAGATACATACGTACATACGTATAGATACATACGTACATACGTATAGATACATACAGATACATACGTACATACGTATAGATACATACAGATACATAAGTACGTACGTATAGATACATACGTACATACGTATAGATACATATAGATACATACGTACATACGTATAGATACATACAGATACATAAGTACGTACGTATAGATACATACGTACATACGTATAGATACATATAGATACATACGTACATACGTATAGATACATACAGATACATAAGTACGTACATATAGATACATACGTACATACGTATAGATACATACGTATAGATACGTACGTACGTATAGATACGTACGTACGTACGTATAGATACATATAGATACGTACGTACATACGTATAGATACATACGTATAGATACATACGTACGTATATATAGATACGTACGTACATACGTATAGATACATATAGATACGTACGTACATACGTATAGATACATACGTATAGATACATACGTACGTACATATAGATACGTACGTACATACGTATAGATACATATAGATACGTACGTACATACGTATAGATACGTACGTACATACGTATAGATACATACGTATAGATACATACGTACGTACATATAGATACGTACGTACATACGTATAGATACATATAGATACGTACGTACATACGTATAGATACATACGTATAGATACATACGTACGTACATATAGATACGTACGTACATACGTATAGATACATATAGATACGTACGTACATATAGATACGTACGTACATACGTATAGATACATATAGATACGTACGTACATATAGATACGTACGTACATACGTATAGATACATATAGATACGTACGTACATATAGATACGTACGTACGTATAGATACATATAGATACATACGTACGTACGTATAAATACATATAGATACATACGTGCATAAAGATACATACGTACGTACATATAGATACGTACGTACGTATAGATACATATAGATACATACGTACGTACGTATAAATACATATAGATACATACGTGCATAAAGATACATACGTACGTACGTATATATACATACGTACGTACGTATAGATACATATAGATACATATGTACTTACGTATAGCTACATACGTACATACGTATACATACACATGTACATACGTATATATACATACGTACATACGTACATATATATGTACATACCTATAGATACATACGTACATACGTACATATACATACGTACATACGTACATACAGACGTACATACGTATAGATACATACGTACATTCGTATATATACGTACGTACATACGTACGTACATACGTACTTACGTATAGCTACATACGTACATACGTATACATACACATGTACATACGTATATATACATACGTACATACATACGTACGTACGTATAGATACATACGTACATAAGTATATGCATACGTACATACGTATATATACATACGTAGATACCTATAGATACATACGTATATATACATACGTACATACGTACATACATACGTACATAGATATAGATACATACGTACATACCTTTAGATACATACGTATAGATACATACGTACATACATACGCACATACCTATAGATGCATACGTACATATGTACATATACATACGTACATACGTACGTACTTACGTGCGTACATATAGATACATACGTACAGACGTATATATACATACGTACATACGTACATACGTACGTACATACCTATAGATACATATGTACATACCTATAGATGCTTACGTATAGATACATACGTACATACATACGTACATACCTGTAGATACATACGTACATACATATAGATACATACGTACATACGTATATATACATACGTACATACATACATGCATACCTATAGATACATACGTACATACCTATAGATACATACGTATTTATACATACATATATACGTACATACATACATACATATAGATACATACGTACATACGTACATGCATACGTACATGCATATAGATACATACGTACATACGTACATACATACGTACATACATATAGATACATATGTACATACGTATATATACATACGTACATACGTACATGCATACGTACATGCATATAGATACATACATACATACGTACATACATACGTACATACATATATATACATATGTACATACGTATATATACATACATACATACGTACATGCATACGTACATGCATATAGATACATACACACATACGTACATACATACGTACATACATATAGATACATATGTACATACGTATATATACATACGTACATACGTACATGCATACGTACATACATATAGATACATACATACGTAGATATATATACACACGTACGTACATATATACACGTACGTACATATATATACGCAAGTACGTACATATATACGCACGTACGTACATATATATACACACGTACGTACATATATACGCACGTACGTACTTATATACACACACGTACGTACATATATACACAGGTAAGTACATATATACACACACGTACGTACATATATATACACACGTACGTACATATATACACACATACGTACCTATATACACATACGTACGTACTTACCTATATACACGTACGTACGTACATATATACATACGTACGTACATATATACACGTACGTACTTACCTATATACACGTACGTACGTACATATATACATACGTACGTACATATATACACGTACGTACTTACCTATATACACGTACGTACGTACATATATACATACGTACGTACATATATACACGTACGTACTTACCTATATACACGTACGTACGTACATATATACGTATGTACATATATACACACGTATGTATATATATACATACGTACGTACATATATACACGTATGTACATATATACATATGTGCATACATATATACATACGTACGTACATATATACACGTATGTATGTATGTACATAGGTACATACATATATACATACGTACGTACATATATACACGTATGTATGTACATAGGTACATACATATATACATACGTACGTACATATATACACGTATGTATGTATGTACATAGGTACATACATATATACACACGTACATACATATATATATGTACGTACATATATATACATACGTACATACATATATACACGTACATACATATATACATACGTACATACATACATATATACACGTACATACATATATACATACGTACATACATACATATATACACGTACATACATATATACACGTACATACATATATACACGTACATACATATATACATACGTACATACATACATATATACACGTACATACATATATACACGTACATACATATATACATACGTACATACATATATACACGTACATATATATACATACGTACGTACATATATATACATACGTACATAGATATATACATACCTACGTACTTATATATACATACGTACGTACATATATACATACATACATATATACACGTACATACATATATACACATACATATATACATACTTACATACATATATACACGTCCATACATATATACACGTACATATATATATACATACGTACATACATACATATACATACATATATACATATATACACGTACAGACATATATACATGTACATATATATATACATACGTACATACATAGATATATACACGTACATAGATATATACACGTACATACATATATACACGTACATACATATACACATGTACATATATACACGTACATACATACATATACATACGTACATACATGCATACATATATATATTGTTAGATCAGTATAACGTACCTGTTAAGTTTGTCTTGGATTGTGTCAGGCTCAAAATTCCAGTACCTCAAATGAGTTTTATTGAAAAGAAGATAAAGCCAAATGTTCTTAGAAGATTTGCACCTCATTCGTGTCTGCCATGTTACATTTCTGCTGGAGATTAATCATCAGGAAGATAATTGTGCTTTCTGCTTAAAAAGTGTATTTGGTCTTTTTTCTAGAAGCTTATCTTGCCGCTCTTAGCCAGCCACCCCCTGCGCGCCAGTTACAAATGGTTCAATCTGGCATTAGTAACTGGGAGAGCTGGTAGCACTGGCTGTTATCCACAGGTGGCTTTGAAACTACGCAGATGGCCATATCCTCTTTCCTCTCCTCCTTCGAGTTAAAATGTGTAAATATAAATCATGCATGGTTAGGATTATTCTTTAGAATGCCTGTAAGTGGCTCTTATGTATAAATCAGTTAAAAGCTCGAGGCATTTATGTGGAAAGGATACATGTAAAAGATTCCTGAGTGTGTTCTGTCGTCTTTTTTTTTTCCTTTTAGTTAAAATTATTCTGTAGAGCCATGTGTACCTATGCAAAGTGTATCATAAAGTAGGTGCAAAAGGCTAAATGGGTGATCATAATTGATTCAGAGTGGCAGAGCATCTGACCTGTAATGAACTGTATTTTATTTCATATAAATTTCTGGTTTAAGCTTTGTTTTAAAGACCAAGTCTGCTTTTCTGAAAGTCCACATGTGGCTGAGTCAGAGTTCGCAGATAAAGATAGTACAACATTAGGGTTTTAGCTGGCAACGTTGATAGTAACAGTAATATGGATAAAGCCTGTCATACAGATCCTGTAACACTCCATAATCTGAGAAAACAGAAATCAAACGTGTAGAACTGAATTAGAGATGTGCGGGAATTAAAATACTCTATTCCCTCCCATTTAAACACAGACCATCTGTTTTTTCCGGATGTACCACTTCCTGCAGCAGTATACTGGGAATGCCAGTACAGCATCAACACATCATCTTTTTTCTTTTTTGGTTCTGTGATGGTATTCCCAGAAGCTCCAAACCATCCATTAATACCCCTGGTGTTGCTGCTTTGAATGCTGATGCACCATGGCAAGGGGTGGAGTGTTACTCCATGGGTAACTGGTAGTATGGGTGGCAAAAATACCTGAAGATGCAGTGTATAATATTGTGAAGGCTCCAGTGATACGTTTCAAACTATGTATAGTACAACACCTTAATCTGCTGCTGCCTGCAAAGCAATGGGCTGTCACCTCCCTCAAGACCACTGCTTGCCTCATTAATATCACTGGAACAAATTATCACTTCACAGCCCAGAAATCTTCTGTAGCAGTTGTGGTGATTGATGTAACAAGGCTAAAAAATAATGATGAAATGCATGTTCCAGAAGACAGATTCAAATGGCAGGATCTTCAAAGGCAATTAAATGTGACACGGGAGGAGTCTTCCTGGAATAATGTATTTCCAAATAAATGGCAAGATAACTATGATATTCTATTTTTATTATACTTAAATTAGTTTTGTGTACAGTAATTATCTCTGAAAACTAACCGTACAGGCATAAAATAAAAATAAGTTTTGGTATATTTTAAATATGTGGACAGAAGAAAGTGAATTGAAGTGAGAAATAGTGTCTCTGAATGTATCTGTTTTTTCTCTAAATTACAAACTTTGTTATATGTAGGTACTTAATTTGTAATTTATACTTAAATCATGTCGGTTCTTTTGAGCTTCTGTTTTATAGTGACCTATCTAGAGCTGCTCTGGGTCTAATATACAGCTGAATTATTATGAAATAATTGGGTGGTTTTGTTGGCATACAGTAATTTACTGGCTTCTGAATCAAAATACAGTGGTAAGTAGTAAACTCATGTACCAAAGTGTTCTGATATTCCTCCAAAGGAGGTCAAAACTCAAATGCATTTGTCTAAGTAACTTTATGCGCATGAATTGACAGATCAGTCTCTGACCATAACTCTGACATGGAGCCTGTATTTTTGTCTCCTGTGATGTCACAGATTTCGTGTAAATGAGAACTGCAGGACTGGGCGCTTTTCCTTCCTGCTCTATGGGGTAATTTTTTTCCTACAAGAAATGTAACTTCTCAGCTCTTCTACAGTGTACCAGGATACCTTGAATATTATACTCACCAGTAGACAGCTCCGTTTAAGGCAGGCAGGAGTGTATTATTCCACTGAGATGACTTATTGCAGTGCTTGGGCTTTTCTTGAAAATCAAGTGTCTCGTTGCCGTCCGTACGTGTAGCGATGCCGTGAAATCCAAGGTGCCTGTGAGACTACAGTGTGTCTATCTTGCATTTCTGCATGTCTGATGGGATAGTCATTGTATCTAGGACATCTCTACAGTAATACCTTCTAAGAGCTGCTAGGAAGGAAATAACTACATATGAAGAGTTTGGTAGTATTTTATGCAATATATATATATATTTAGTAGTCAAATGGATAACTCTTGAGTAACTGGTTTAATCAAGGTTTCCCAATTTTTTTGTGTGTGTATGTGTTTTGTAAATCTGACAGAAAACTCTCATTTTTCATGGTTGCGGTGGTAAAGTGTATTAATACCTTTATTTTAAGAGATGTTTTATACCATGCTTTTCAGGATGAGACAAATGCGAGCAAAATTTGAGAGGGGCAAGTGCATTTTCTTTCCTGATTTCTAATTAAAATTCAGATTAGAAGTTTTATATTCTTATAGTGACCATTTTAGGAGGCAAAAGCTGTTTTTCTTACATAAACCAGGAGAGAATTGTGTTCTGGTTTCTACATATAAATTGGCTTCTTCCCCAGTGCCAGTGGACACATACATATAATTGAATTTCAGCTCCCAGAGGTTTGACGTTCTTTCTTTTAAATTCTAATAGAACAGCCACTTAGGAATGGATTGAAATTTTAAGTTTAAAACAAAGTTAGTGTAATAGCAATGTTGATGAATTCTTCTCTGTGACTTAATTTAGGAGGAAGCAGAATGCCTACGCAAGCAACAATGTACTGAAAAGAGAGATTATCTTAAAGTTCTCAAGCTCAGTGTTTTGAAAACCTTTCAAAGAATGAGATACTACGCATGAGATACAACTACTATAGAGGAGTAAAATGAATGTAGTTGGGGTGAAACTTTAAAAAGCTCTTTCAATAATATAGTTTTATTAACGCCTTTATAACAGCATTTTCAATGAATAGACTGGATCTATTCAGAAGTGCTAATGTGAACAGGCTTGAAATTCTTTTAGTGCCAGGAGTTCTGACAACTGACCTGTTTGCTTTGCACTCAGATTCTGAGATATGCTTTCATGTGATGCCAAAAGTTAGATTTTGTTTTTTTCTTTGATAGAGTTAGTGTAATTTGATAAAGAAGCCCTGCAGTATTTTCAACAACTTGAAATGCAGTAAAGTCCAAACTTGCTATAAAAATCAGCTGCTGTATGTTAGTAGCCCTTATTCTATAAAGAAATATGCAGTCATTGAAGCAAGGATCTGTCTGTGCAGATCTTAGCAGCATCAGGGTCCGAGAATGCATTTTCAATTCAATGGAAAGGTTTCTACTGACTTTTGTGGCCCATAGGTCATGATGCCATAGACATAGGAGAAAATAAGTGGTGTTTGTGCTTAGTCACCAAAAGAAAATGGTTACTGTGGCCTTTCTTGAAACTATACAAATAGTCTAAGTGAGTTCAGAAAGGCTGTCCCCTTCTGTTGGGAAGGAGTTAAAAGCGAAAGGAACAATTGGAGATACCAGACTGAAAACTTGTGTGTGGTGTGTTTTTGTTTTCTTATAATGGAGAATGTTCAACTAGCAATTTTGCCAGAAGGGTGTGATTTGACCCGTTCTTGTCATAATGGTTACAGATTTGTTGTCAAGTATTCAGTGCTTTTGTTTATGTTCCTAGCGTTGATCAGCAATTTAGTAAACAAGGGGAATGTATGACTTGTTACTGTCAGACAATTGCAAGAGTGAATTTTCTATCTATCCATGGTTGTTTCATTGCTAAATTAAAAAAATAATATTAATTCTTAAGGATATTACTAAATTTAGATGATAGTGTGGAGAGTTCTGGACTTTTTAATTTTGGAAGAACTTAAGCCATCTGTTGCCTTGAAGCAGAGAGATTTAGTAGTCAAGTACAGCAGTAAGAAGGAATTTATCTAGGGAGGATATTAATTAACAAACTTGGATAAGGTTCAGCATCTTCTTGCCTTTAAAAGTCAAGACGCTTCTGACAAATTGTTTGGACGATTACATTTTTTTAACTCAGTATTGAGTTAGAGGTTCTTTATTTTCAGTGCACTCCTGCCTTACAGAAGAGTAACTGGATGAACAATATACCCTTTTTTACATAATAGAGGATGTTTCAAAAAGATGGACCCAGTTTGTAATCACTATATTGTTGAAATTAGGTCCATCTTTTTGAAACACCTGTAGTTATAGGTTTTCTCTTTTCAGAATAAAAAGTGAAAAGAAACTTAATTTCGCGTATTTATGTGTAGTTAACTGAGAAAATTCAGCTCAAGCAATAAAGTAACCTCATAGTTTGTGACTTACTTTCCACTGCCTTAATCAAAAGTGTGTTTTCCAGTGTTCACAACACACACACAAATATTTTAAAACTCAGGCAGGTACTGCTCCTCAGATTTTGTGTAGTTGTATTATTGGTCTTCACTTATTTTATTCCTCCTTGGGTATGAATAACCTATAAAGGTTAAAATATATAGTTGGCATTGCTGTGTGAAATTCCCACTGAATTCTTCCATTGCAGAGGGCCAATGGAGTCCATATCCTGTAGTGTTTGGTGTCATTGGAAGCTGAATGGGATGGGAGCCTCCCCCCCCCCTCCCCCTTTCTCCCTTCCCCCCATATGAACAGAAAAATGTTTGTGGTTTAGAGTATAAATCGATAAAAATATTCCTGAGCTTCTGTTTTTTATATATATATTCCTGAAGTCTATCTAATAATGAATAACATTTTCTTAAAAGTAGGGAATTATTGGTGGAAGCCTCATTCTGAAGACTTCAGTGATTTTTCACAAATTACAGGGTTGTTAAAGATGGCTCTTGGTGTCCAAGTATTCTGGTAATTTGTTAGGAGTCCTATGACAGTAGTTGCAGGGAGGAGGGGTTGCTGAATTAATTCTGTTTTGCTTAGGAAGTAATACCAAAGAAAAGGTCAGAACAAAAGCCATTTATCCTCTGAAAGCCATTGCATGCTTTTAACATTTCGTACGCTGTTCTGTTCCTGAGATCCTTTCCTCCTTGGGCTTTCATGACTCAGCCCTTTCTGGATCATGTGCTTGTGTCTCATCTTTTCTTTGTTATCCTCCTCCCTTTTACCTTTGCAGCTGAGTTTTCACTGTCTCTTCTAAATTTCTATCGTTGCTGTCTTGCCCACTTCTCTTTGTAAAGCTTTTCTCTGGGCAGTCTTGACAGTAAGAGGTCAGCAGTTGTTTTTGTTTCCTATCTGCTCTTGCATTCTGCCTGAAGGAGTCTGGCAGGGTTTGACAGCTCAGGCTCAGAGCTGCAGCAGGACCATTTCTATGACTTCTGGTTGACCCAAACTGGCTTTTCGTAGTTATGTTCTAAAGTAAAATCACTCCTTTGACAGAAGAGTTAAATCTCTTAATCTTGTTCTGTCATTCTTGACTACTGTGGCCATTGCCTCTAGTCTTCCCTAAACATAACCACTGAAAACTGTTCTATAAAAACTGGATTTCTAGCTTGTCATTTCAATGTCTCTTCCAACTCACTTTCTGTGCCTCATCAAATATAAACTGGTTAGCTTCTCTCTTCTTAGATCTCTGTGGCCTAGTTTCTCTTTTTGTAGCCTAGAAGAAGAGACAACTAACGCTGAATTAGCCTGTGCCAAAGCTTTGTCTCTGTCCAGTAAACTGTTTAGAAAATCACCTCTATCCCTTGTATTCAACAAAAAGGTTACCCATAAATGTCTGCCAAGTTAGTTCATCATCCTCAACAGCCTGTGGAGAACTCTGCATTCATTATATCTATGGAATGTTTAACACCAGTCACTTGAGATTGTGCTCTGAGACTGACTTTTAACCAATATGATCTTGTTATTTGTTCCCTTTTTCTTTTCCCATCTGTTTGCTGTATTCATGTGTTCTCTTCTGTCTCATTCTTGATTTGTAAACTGTTTGACTCAAATCACTTCTATTTCGTATTTGTGCAGTGCCTGCTAGAATAGGAGTCTGCAAAATGTTTTGGCTAAGTTATGGCTCTAAGGAAAAGCTAATGCTGTTTGGATCACTGTTAAGCTATTTATAAGGGGTGTTTCAGGTGAACATGTGGAAAAGCTGTTCCTCTACTCCTTTATCTTCTCCTTTTTGTCCCTTCACTCAGCATTTATGTTGGATAGATTCTTTGGAACTTAGAGACCTCTTAGAGCGTAACCCCCTTCTCTGACTGGTACAGGAGCCTCAAAGTTTGTTCCTACTTTATACCTGGCAGCAAAACTCAAGTGAAACATTGGTCCCTTCAGCAGTATTTATTTAGCGATTTTTAATTAAGCTCTAGTTGTTCAGATACCGCACACAAATTCACTCAAATTAAAACATGCAAAATTGTACTGAGATAACGTTTATAATTACATAGGTAGTGACGGAGCGCCGAGCAGCAGGACAAGGGTTGCTGTCCAAGGTGCTGGCTCTGACATCCTCACTCTGGGCTGGCCTTCAGTGTTCTAGCAAATGTGTTTTACCCTCTGAATTATGTTTTATAGTAAATGCTTTCAAATAGATTAAATGGTAATTGAAATTTGCCATCTTCAATTTCCATTAAGGAGTAATAGAAGAGTTGCCTTTAGTAATTTTGTAGGCTAAAACATATAGGTACTTGGTGGACTGAAAATGAAGTATTTTGCCTACCAAAGAGCTTAGATTGGTAACCTCTTTTGAGCTGGTGAGCTTTCTGCTGTTGGCTGCTTTCTTTGCTGGGTGACGCAAGTGTAGACAGACTGGCAGATTTGCAATAAAGTTGGAAACTTTAAAAAAGGAAAATTCATTTTATAGAGTCTTCCTGAAATTCAAATGTTTGCTGGGGTGCAGAACAAAATGTTTGAAGCAGAGCAGATAAATACTCTTAGTTTTCATTTTGCATATATAGTGATGAAATAAAATTAACAGAATGTAGTAATAGGTTACAAGTATGTCAAGAGGACAAATATATAGGGAAGATGGATTCATTGAACATGAACCTTATGACTTTGTTCTAAAAAGAAACAGTAAGTGCACACATTTAAGATTAAAAGTATTATTAGTTGTTAAAACTTATATAAAATATCAGTCTATAATCCAGAGAGTCCAAATCTTATTTATTCCAGTCTTAAATAGTAGTGTTTCTTAAGAAGTCAAATCCAAACACACAGTTTACAGAGAAGTGGACAGTGTTGGTGTGGGGGTCTCAAGGACTGTGCCTACATTAGCATGGAGAGTAGTGCACGTGGAGTGGTGGCTCAGTAGCGTGGGACACAGAAGGTGCAGCGTGGGACTTTTGGTCATGCGGGGCTGCAGCTGGGTCTTGGTTAGTACTGTGAACTCAGTGCCCGTTACTGGTTGGTGTGGATCTTCTGGCTTAGCAAGTCCAGTTTGTGCACTGGACGGCCTATCTGCAGGGCAGAGCACGAGAGGAGGGAATGCCAGGAATCTGACTTTGAAAACCGTCTTTGCCCACTAAATGGAGATGCACATGATGACCAGGTTTGATTTCTTTGAGGAACGTGTGTAACGCACTAGCCTAGCATGAGGACTGTTTAGGAGGCTTAGGTTCCTTCATCAATACTTTTTCCTGGGGGGGAAAGAAAAAAAGAGCTTTGTAGGCATTACCGTCTCTGATTGTCTTATGATGTTAGTGGGAAAGACTGAGCTATATGAATATTTTTAAAAGGGGACAGTGGGGTGGCAGAAGGGGTAGGCGTGGGCAAGAATTTACTTGCTGTGCTTCTAGTACTACAACTCTGGAATTGTCAGTGGTATATTCAATGGTTCAACAGAACTACAGCTCAAATGTTTGAGACAGGTCTTCAAACCTACACTTCCACAAATGTTAAGTGTTTCTGTGTTTCTTGTTATCTGCTATTTCAAGCTGATATTTTTTACATATGCAATAAACTGTACCGAACAAAGTCTGAAAATAACTTGTAGTTCTTCTACCTTCCATTTGTCTCTGTGCTCAAATGGAGAAAGATAAATGTATGTGTTTACGTTCCTTTTCTCTTCCAGCAGCATTGAGCAATTAGGCACAGCTGATAGCATTGCCAAGCTCTTCGAGGGGTTTGGAGAATGCATATTTTTAGTCAGGCTGCTACAGGGAACAGAAGTGGAACCACATGTCTGTAAGGTACAGTATTACAGTTTGGCAAATATTTGGCATTGGCTACACAAGAGACTTTTAACCGTAACTGTGAATTTTTGATGCTTTTTGATGTTTAAGCCAGATATTTAGCTGTTTGAGTTTTATTTCTATCACTCATTAGGACAGACATTACAAAACACGTTTCTGTCTCAGCTGTCTTCTACCATATGGTACTATGGGGTTTACTACTCAACTTGCCAGATTGCTGGTGTGAAATAGAACAAAGAAATCGTTTGAATACACTTCCTTTCTGAAATAGAAATATATAAGATTTGAAAGGGAACTCCTTTTCTGCTGAAAGTCAAAGGAACTTCCCCTTTGCACGCATCATCTTGTTCTGTTTCTCGTCAGCCAATGTGACTTCGTAGAGAAGCGTTCTGTTACACATCTAAATGATCCCAGCAGGATCATTTAGAGCTCCTAATCATTGTCATTTATTAAGTGTACTGCTTCTAAGGGCTGCTGAAGTTGTAGCAGTGGATTACCATGTTTTGGATTAATTATGTTGAAATCTGCTAAAACCAGAAAAAAAATATTAACAGAAGTACAAAGTAAAGATAGTATTTTCCAAGTCCAAATACAAATGAGAGTTGCAGTCATTGTGGAAGGGTGAACAGAAATACAGAACATGGTGCCTCCTTTAAGAAGAGGATTTTTTTCAACTGATATTAACCAGTTGATGAATTAATAGCCCCCTAACTTTATAGCCAGCCCTCAGTTGTTATGTAATTTGCTACCCTGGAAGAGGACATTGATTTGGATACAGGCATTTTTCTTATGCCTAAGCCTTGCTTAGGTTTTTGCAGGGATTAAATTTTTGCCCTCTCCCCTTCTCCAGATTTTAATAATCAGCTTAGTCAGAAGGGAGTATTAAGCCCCTTCCTCCTCCAGAACTCCTCAAAGTCCTAGAGCTTCACTGCAGTGTTAACAAGATGCTCATCTAAACGCGGTGGCTCTGCCGGGGAGAGATCCCTCCCCTGGGGACTGCAGGAGCAGCAGGGCAGGGAGCTGGCAGCACTTCACACCTTTCATTGTGGCAACAAATAACGAATTCTAGTTTTCTAACTCTGGACGGTAGCTGGGTCTTACTACCTATTCCTTGTTATACAGTGCATATACAACTGTGTAGTGCACGCTTTTACTCTACACTGGTTGGTCACAGACACACTGAAATGATTTTTTTCAGGCCTTCCTACTGATAGTCCCAGTTACTATTACATATGTTTCTAACATATAATTTATATATTGTTTTGCTCTTTTCAGGTATTATTTCTGTACTTTCTTAACCTTAAAAATGGTAGTTAATAATTTTATTAAAAATAATCACCTTTTCACCAGCACACTTTTTAAAGTGTGTGTTGAAATGTAACTAAAATGTTACAATAACTCTTGGTTACTAGGGAAATAACTAGGGAAAGCTTTTATTGGTGTATGCTATAGGCTTCACCAGTGAAGTCAGAAGATAATCCAGACTGGATGAGCCTGTAGGATTCATTTTGGATCCACCAGGACCCTTCACAGACCCCAACCACTCTGCTCTGTCGGCAGAGGTGGTTAATGTCAGTGCAGGGTTACTGGCTCCTGAAAAGAATGATCTAATTGCAGTATTATTTCTTCTGCTTGTGGAAGAGACAAGCTGAGATGTTTTAATGGGATTTGACTACAAGATTAGTCAGCAGTTTTGAAGAACAACTTTCCATTTCACATAGTTTGATTTACACTATTCATTTTACTTTTGTCTTCTTTTGTGTTTTTGTAGAAAAAGATTAATAGTCGGACAGTATCATATGGGAGGAGAGGACAGATATCTCATCCACTAAATGTGTGTGAGTTGCATTTGTGTATGCACCTACAAATAAATACTTGTGTGTAATTATTATTAGGTAAAGTTTGTTAGGTGCAAGAACTCTGTGATATGCACATGATTTTGACCTTTTTCCTCAAAAAGATATTTTGACAACATAGTGTGTAATGAACAAATAAAAATACTTTAGACCTTCTTTCACTTGAAAAATGAAAGGAGATCATTGAGATGGAGTATAAATAGCCAGCCTGCCAGGAATCACAGAACAGGAAGAGCTTCAGCCTTTTTCCTTATGAACTAAGAGTTAATAGACAACAAATGAGGTCTGCAATATAGGAAGAAGAAAAAAAGGATATATATAAAATCTGTTTGGTTATTAATAGTATTTTCAGCTAGCAGACTGGTAGGCTGGAATTTTCATAAGCATTTGGTGTCAGCTTAGTAGTGAGAGCAGTGTGAAGTCAATACCAAATGGTTTTGAAACTCTCCCATGCAAGGTCTTTCTCGCTGTGAGCACTTCAGCAGGCAGGAGGTGGGGAAAGAGGTGACCTTGTGAGGAAGGACAGAAGGATGGGCCAAGTTCAGCCTTCACCACCAGCGTGTCCGTGCTGGTAGCCCGCAGGGGCCAGGCTGCTCTTGGGGGCACATGGTGACGAGACGAGAGTTACCGGTCAGAAGGGAGCACAGGGATGTGCTGGTTAGGAAGGCAGGACAATGAATAATTCTGCACGAGGGTTGGTGGGGACCTGGGTTTGTGTTTCCTTGAGAAGTTGTGGCATCCTGGAAGAGTGTCAAAATTTGTCTGAAAAAGGCTGTGGGGAACCTTACCTCTAATGTTGAAGTCAGTCCTGCTTTGAGCAGGATGTTGGACTTCCGGAGGCATCTTCCAAACAGAAGTTTTTGCTTTTTTGTTATGTCGTTTCCATGGATTTTTTAACTTCCCCCCACCCGTAATGTATGATTTATATATGAAAAATCGTTTTGTCAATAGTTCAGGCATTTTTTGACATCTTTTCTATAGGAGGTGGTTGGGTTTTTTCAATTATTGACTAGCTAGCTTACTGTCTAAGGCAGGTGTTTTCATTAGATTATTAACTAATGTTCTGTGCTTACATTATTGTTTAGCTGTAGAATTCTCTCTTATTCCATAAAACCTAAATGCAGTTAGTAATTTTCTTTAAAAAATAAGAACTACCAAATATGTCTCCAGTAGTCTTTTGAGTTGGAGCTTTTCTTGCAAGTATCTGAATCCACCAATATCTAAACTATCTAAATCCAAATATCTAAATCCTCTGTCCTGTTTGCTCCATTCTCATCACCTGGTGCTGTGTACAGGCCTCTGCACTGGGAGTGAACCTTACCCACTGTAGAGATTCACTTGATCCAGAAGGAGAATCAGATCAGTAGTGCTAACACCGTTCTATGACCCACCGACCCCTGCGCTGTAAATCAGAGATACCTTTTAATGCAGATGTCTGTCCATTTGTTCACTGATAGTTAAGAATTTTGGATAAAACCAGTCAGAGTATGCTGATCCTTGTCTTATGCTGATTACACGGCAGTGCTGTGAATGAAAGAAGGGTTGTCTAAATCCCAGTATCATTGCTTTTTTATCCTTTAGCTCATACCAGATACTTGAATTAAATTTGAGCTGTTGGGCTAGAGTTGAAAGGCCCTGTTGTCTTTTTCCACTTGGCCTTAACAGTTAGAAAATTTTATACTTACTGAGTGCACTGGATTGGTCATGCTTTTGTAAAGTATCTAACACTGCGTACACCTTAATCAAAACACTGGATTGGAAAATGTAATGTAGCTGTTCTTTGTTATTTGGGGAAAAAGATCCTAGGTATTTTTCATGCTTCAGGAATGTACATGTAGTAAGATCAGTGTGAGAATGAAAATGGGAAACAGCGTTTGTTGTTAAGGATGTGCCTCAGCCTCTTCCCCCTAGATGAGGCAGAGGAACGAGAAGAATACGAGAATTAGGAATTATTCGTCTTCTGACTAATATAATAATGCTTTGCAGTTCAAGAATGTCAGAATTTGTTCAAAAACTTAAAAAGAAGGGGAAGTAATTGCAGATAAAGAAAAGAAACTTGCTCACTGACATCCCCGTTGGTGAATGCTATGATTATAAATCAAGGAATCCTTTGAGAGGTGCATGAATCTTAGCTGGATCTGTCTGAAGTGTCAGAAGAGGATTGAAAGAAAGTTTACAAGGCCAACAGCACTCATATGTTACTAAATGTTGATATGTTCACCTTTTACTAAGTGTTACTCAGTATTAATAAAAAAATTGATCCACCCAGCCAGGTTTCAGCCTAGTTTACTAATTCAGTTTCTGCTATTAAGGGATAATATATCAGTAGTTTGCTTACTAATCAACTGATCATTTCCAGAGTAATTGAAAAGCCAAGATTAATAACTTTGCAACCAAAATTCTACCAAGTTTCTCCATTGCATCTTTTACATTTAAGTGTGAGCTATTTTTTTTTTATTACAGTAGAAATTAATATGAGATGGGATACTCAAATTTCCTGTCATTATGGTATTTCTCGGAAAGTGACCTTCCTAAGCAATGATGCAATGATTTATTCTATCTGGTGCTTTTGACAGTCTAATACGTCTGTCCCTTGCTTACTCGTTGTGCAGTAGGTCTACAGTTTTTCTTTCACTTTTTTGGTGATTTTCCTGTAACTTAGAAGAGCACAGGTCCTAGAATTTTCCCTTATCTGCTTACAGAGAAATTCAGCGCTTAGTATGAATGGATTCTGTGGAATTCAGAGCACCCAGGTGTTCCTCGTAATGTTAATCTATGATACTTATATGCCTATGTATGTATGAAATTACCCTGTTGTCAGTGCTTGAGACATCAGTTGCCTTCATTATGAGTTGGACAAAATCCTTCTTCCCCCTCTGCCTATCTGAACTCCCTCCCCCAGCATTTTAAGCTTAGGACTTGGACTCCAGACCAAGCTTCTGGGAGGAAAGTGATGGACATTAGTGGCTGAAAACTGTCATTATTTCTTGGTAAATTTTCCTTCCTGCTTACTTTACCAGTCAGATTTTATATTGAAGGTGCTTAAATGGTCTGGTGGATGCATCTAAACTCTAAAACATTCCTGTTCCCTCTTCTGAGTTTTAATTCCCAACTTGTGAAGTTGTTGCTTATTTAACTGCTGCTGGGAAGAAATCACTAAAATGGTTGGTATTGGCAATATCAGTCAGTAGTAGTTTTTACTTCCCCTCTCAACCCCATATTTTTATTTTAAATCTTCAGAAAAATAAAAGGAAATCACATTCTTCAGTCTGCCCATCCATGTCCGTGAGTTTAAATAATCAAAAAAGAAGGCACAAGATGGGAAACATGCAGAAGTTATCCGCCCTCATCTTCATAGCATGGTTGTTCTGAGCAAACTACAAAGTTGTTGCTTAATGTAAAAAAAATTAAACAACCAACTCCTCCATCCCAGAATGTAATATGTTTTTGTAAATGTGTTTGCAGTTACAGCAATACTTTCCAGGATCTTTTCCAAGAGAATTAGTGGACGTGGTAATCATGATGCTAATGACAATAATGTTATTAAAATTTGCTAAGGAAGTTGCCTTTGAGCACAAATTGAAGTTGTGGAATGTTACCTCTGTGGGCTTTTGTACCTAATGGTAGACATACATTAAATAGCATGTATTTTATTAGTAATATGTGCCTAATTGCTGAAGACGACTGGAAAAACTGGCAGCAGGGGCAGAAGAAAATACTTGGTTCCTTTGTTATACTTATTTTTAATGCATTGTAAATGGAGCTCTGCCTTGGACTTTCACAAATGTTTTCTTGAATGCTAAAAGCAGCATCTTAACAGATTGATCAAAGTCTTTGCTTGACTTTTTTGTGATTTCATCTTAGTTTTTGCCTCTAGATTCTTGACTGGACAGTGTTATGTTTATTTGTTCTAACTATTTGAAAACAGGTCATGATTTCCTCCTAACTGTATTCACTTACCTATCAGAGGCTGATATGATCAACGTCTGGGTTTGTGAAAAAGTAGACAAGTGATCGGGAGGCTTGTCTGGTTCAGAGAGTTTGGTTTTGTTAGCACGGAGCGTGCCAGCGTTGCCGCAGAGCAGCACGGGGGGCTTGGGGCAGTTTTCAACCACATGAGGATCATTGGGGAGGGACAACACGGAAGTTTACAGCGTTTATTTTGAGTTCTTTATTCTTATATTCACTCCTTGAAAGATTTGAAAGGTTCTTTTATCATCAGCTAATTGTCAAAAACAAATGAATCTTTGAAAGAATACTGGTATGTGTTTAATGAGAGCAATTGATCTACCATTTTCCAGCATGCTTCCTTGTTTTTCATTTTATTTGAAGATTACTTTGTAGTCTTGATCAAAGACCACCTCTTATCATAGGGTAGATTGCAAAGTTTTTCTCATTTTTATACTGGCACCGTAATAAAAATATACGTAGCTGTTATGAAGCAGATACAACAGTACTTAGATTTCTAGTTGCCATTGACTGAAAACTCAGTTCAGATATCATGGCTGGATAATTTTTATTTGGTAAGTGGTTTTGATTCATTTGATGCATAAATAGTATATGCCAGGCCTTCCAACCTAATTAGGTGAGATAGTAATGTTTTTTTTTCATGGGAGAATATTCTGTTCTATTTGCAGAATAGAAATCTGCTCAGCCCCTGGAACAGCGGTAGGATCTGGCCTTCATTTGGATGGTGGATGAATTAGTTCTCTACGCATCCTCTAATCTGAGCCCCAAAATAATATTTTCAGTAACTGGTTTCTGTTGAAGAGTTTACATCTGGGGAACAGAGGCTAGTCCTTAGGCCTCCAGCAAGAATACCTTCGAGTGTACAAGTGGCGTGTTTCACCCCACCTGCGGAGAAATACAGGTCTCTGGTAGCATGTGGGGCAATGCAGCTCAATTTCTTACCTGGTTGATCTTGCGTAGGAACGTTATTGGCTAGTGGCAAAATAAGACTGATAATATCAGATGGGAATCATATGGTCCCAGCACCCAGAGTGCTTATTTTGGCTGTCCTCTCCTCCACACTGGACCCCTCTCTGATGGCTGGCCAGGTGCTGGCTGGAGGAGGAGGGAGGGCATCTTCTCCCCCAAGGTGCCTGGGACATCTGTGGCAGCTGGCACAGCTTTGTCATTTACCTTTTGTGACCTGTCTTCCACTGCATTTCCTTCTAACATCAATCTCTCTCACTCTAGTTCCTAGTAAGATATTTGCCCTTTAAGACCTACTGTGTCAAGGCCCTGTAAAATCTGTTGTGTCAATAATCTGGTTTAACTCAGTTGAATATTTACTCATTCTTGCGGATATTACACACTTAGTGAGAATGAGCCGGTCTGTTCTTTTGGTTCACTGGGAAGCTGGAGATTTGTAAATATGATTCAGCATGGCAGCCAATAACATCCTTGGATTTCAGAATACTGTGTTAACGATACATCAGTTCTAGAAAAGTAGTAATTTTTACTTAGCTTTCGACTACTCAGGAATTTTAAAAGGAATATGATATTCTCCTTATCAGGTTTTTTTATCCCACTGTGCAAAGATAGGCAAATTATGATATTTATAGAAGTTCTATAAGATATTTCCCCTTGATTTTAATTTGTACAAAAACAAAGCTAACATTTTGATCTTGTTAAAACATTTTATACGTAGGAAGTAGAGGATTTCTGTTTTGTTACCTATAGATATGAATTGCCACAACGGTCATCTAAGCATCTCTCTGCTTTTTTGTTGGTTATTCATTGACTTTCAGGGTACTTTCTGATACATCTGCCCAATGTATTTTTATTGGTGTGTTTTAATTCCCTTTTATAATCACGGTTATGAGGAATTCACAGACTGGAAAATCTTGATAATTTTTTTTCCTTGATTCATTTCACATTTAATAAGGCCTTTGCAGTTTGTTAAAATTCAACACTGTATTAAAATGTATTAGTCCACCGTGTTCCAAGGATCAGCATCACAAAGATTTAGCAGTTTTCCTCTTCAGGGCTCCCCAATGTAGTCTCATTTTCTTATTAGAAGCAAATCTGATGCGATTTTTTTGGTTGTTTTGCAGCAAGCTTTGTCTTTCACAGCCTGCAGCATTGTTATTTATCCTATTATTATCCTCCCCCCACCTCTTTTGTCATTGTATTAATCTCTTCTCTCCATCCAAGCTGGCTCCTCATCTTAGTCTAGGGTTCTTTCTGGCAACATCAGGCATCTGAGTCCTTATGCTTACCAGCACAGTTCCAGGCAGCTTGCCAACAATATCCAAATTAATGTTTTTCCATGTCATGCGGCCCAGGTATAGAGGAAATGTGGAGCCACTGGTGGGCATTTGGTAGCAAATCTGAAATGTAATTTTGACATCTTCCACATCTTCCTGAAATACATTTTTATCTCTAAGGAACATTTCTGTCATTGAAGCTCACTGTTTTGGTGTTGAATAGATGAGTCTGATAGCCCTGTGAGGTATCTCGAAGTGGCGACCCATTAGAATTACTGATCAGCTGCACTGAAGCACACATGCTCTAGTACTGAAACAGAGGAAAAATGCCCAGCTTTTCTCTGACCCTGACATGTAGGTGAAAGGAAATTAGATACCAAGCTCTTTCATGTGTCAGATGCTCTAAGCGCCACAGCTGGAGGCTGGATGATGGCAGAGTCCATTCGTGTCCGTTGTCATCACAAACTGGAAACGGACCCAGTCTCCATGAATCTGGAGATGCTTCCCTTTCCCAGAAAAATCTGGGGTACTACTGCTCATTTCCTATTGCTGGCTGGTAGATCATGCACTCTAGCTGTCTTTCTCAGGTCTGGCCTAAATAGATGAGCCCCAGAAAAACTGAGGCCAATAATGGCGCTTGCTGAAGTTGGTGCTTGAGCACAGAGGGGGTGGGAAGCAGAGCTCCACCTGGGATAGTCTGCCTCCCTTCTTATGCTTGGTCTTATCAAGCTTCAAGGCATCGACAGACTGATTCGTACAAAAGTATCAATATCTATCTTAACAAAGTTAAACTAGTCACTGTTACTGTAAGGCACCTGAAAATCCAAGAAAATTACCGATCTGCTGCTGGTTCCAGCTACACGTGAATTTGACAATGGATTGTTAAACAAATGGAGACTAATCTCTCTCTGCGAAGTTTTTCTGATTGTAGCTTGCCTGCAATTTGCACTCCTTAACACGTTTATCCACCAAATACCCTTATGAAGTAAAGAAGTGCTGTTATCTCAGTCTTACACGTTGAAACGTGATTTGTGCAAGGTCACATGGGCAGTTTGTGGCTGAGCGGAGCTGAACAGGCCATTCGAGCCCCAAACTAGAGGGGTAAGTATTGGACAGCTTTTCCTAAATCAAAGAATTCAAATGAATGTCTATTTCCAGTTAAACAGAGTAAGACTGCATTCATTACAAAGTAAACATTATTTCTATGCACAGTTTAAACTACAGCTCAGATTATTATATGACAGACTATTTCATATGGATTTAAAATTAGTGGAAAGTGATAGCAAAATTGAATATTCCTGCATACCAACAAAATTTTCTAGTAAACAGTGATCATCCAAATTAAGTAAATATGAAATATTGACAGCTGTCTTGGTCTGTTAGTACATACTTATTATTCTAACTATAATATTGACTTTTTCTTATTTCTCCATAAAGCTTTTTGATTTCTGTTTACTGATTCACTAATGATTCTCAGTTAGGCATTGCAGACAGAGCCTGTGAAATGGTTTATACTTGTTTTACTGATGTGAAGTTTGAGGTATCTCTTTTCAGTATAAACAGGAATATGCAGATACTTATTTTCTTGTTTTGCATAGGTTTTACTTGTCTTTAAGTTAGTATCACACATTTCAGATGCATTTATGTTGAAATTATTTTGATTTAGGTCACTTTTTTAGATATTTTGCATGGTGCAGGTGTTGAATTTGCACAAAAGTTCTTTTTGAAACATGTTTAATGTTTAGACTGTTGTTGCAGAACAGTCAGTTTGTGTGGTGAAAGTTATGGTAATGCAGTCTGTTTTGCAAAATGAAGGTAATTAAGTTCACCTCTGTTTTTAAGTGTCAATTTAGTGTTACTGCAGTGTCATTTGTAACATCATTATAGAGCTGCTTGATCTCAAAAACATTCTCTTGTAAAAATAATTGTGAAATGGCTCAGTGTATCTGCTTAATTTCATCAGGAGTCTGAGTTTTAAAGATACTTTTTATTTTGTCAGCTGTGTGAGTGTTATCTGAAAAAGAAAACTCTTGAAGTGCTGTCTAGATTGTCTTTTCAGAAACCCTTCTTGGGTTTAGTTGACAAGTTACGATAGATGAAATATGATACGTCAGCCGGCAACATTCTTCCTTTCCCTAGGTAGCAAGTAGTTACCCTTACAAAAATCAGCATTTGGCATTGGCTGCCATCCAGTCATACTTGAAATACTAGGAAATAAAAAATAACTGCTATGGTGCAGCTGAATTATTCTGATGGCTTGTTTGGAATTTGCTGAAGAAAGAGATGAGTCAGAGATTGCTTCGAGGCTGCGGATGTTAGAAACACTAAAATAAACTCAAGTGAAGATGACTTGAAAATGCCCAGGGTTTGTTCTCCTCGCTTGGTACCACTGGAGTTCTGTGCCCCAGGGCTGCTTTCACAATCCATTTCAGGTGGCATCTGGAAAACCACAAGTGATGACTTAAATACACAAAGGTATTTTTTGGTGTGTATAAACAAAGTAGTATGTATGAACAGTGAAAATTCTTGCTTTCCAGCCTCATGGTGAAAGTAACTGCAAAATACTAAATCAGAGAAGACTTGACCAGGAGTATGTTGTCAATGAGACTGAATGTTGCTTGCCTGGTTTTGGAATTTGGCGCTAAGTTCATTGGTATGTTCCATAAGTTGAGCTACAATGAGCATTGCTCCTTCTAGATGTAGTGTTTGTATAGATATGTCCAAATGCCTCAAGATAGTAAAGTTCCTGATGAACACATTGAGAATAAAGCTGGTTTCTCTTTGAACTTAGGTGTTTGAAGAAGCTATTGCTGGTAGACTTGTAAAAACAGTTTAGATGCCTACCACAAATAGTCTCTGACATTAGAGACCCCTAGTTACACCAGTGTAAGCAAACATGCATGTCTCTACTTGGGAGATTAAATTCATCAGCATCAAAACATTCCAGATTTTTTGCATTCTTTTGTACGTCTCATAATTGTGTGCATTTATGAGATACTTCCATCATTTTTCTTAACAATTCACTCACTTTCCCCGTCCTATTTCATTTGATCAACCTGAAGATGAAGTCTCAAATGGTGTATTCTTATAATAATACTTTGTGATGCCCAGAATATTGACTATGTGAAATATAAGTTACACAATAAATATTGGCCTAGATTAAAATCTTTACAGAGTAAAATAAACTATGTTTAAATTATTTATTTTTTTAAAATCCCTGCAATGTATTTATAATAAAATAAAAGACATAGGAAACTTCATTCTAACAGTCAACTGAAATTAACTGAGTAAAAATAATGGCAATTAACTTTGGTTAAGATCTGCAAACCAAAATCTATTTTCAGCCTACACTTTGAATTGTAGGGCTTGTTATACCTGTGCTGTTTGCACTGTTTTGTTAGAATACAAATACAGGCTGTGTGTAGCTACTTGGGGTATTAGGCTTTCC
Organism: Nesoenas mayeri; assembly: GCF_963082525.1. Lineage (NCBI taxonomy): Eukaryota > Metazoa > Chordata > Aves > Columbiformes > Columbidae > Nesoenas > Nesoenas mayeri. Next base: position 1,353,318 of record NC_137568.1, read on the forward strand.
TTTCCTGCAGAGCATTTGAGACAACAAGCTGAGTGGGAACTGCCCACTGAGCACCTTTTTTTAGGTTTTACTTTTGCTGCCATCGTCATTCATATCATTCCTTAGAAAAAACAACCAACCAACCAAATAAACCACTTTGTGATTTGTTATGAACCAGCATTTCTGTGCCTGGAAAAAATCTGTATGATGGGGAAAGGTTTTTGATACTATAATGCCGTTTGCTAATTAGCTCAGACATTTGGGTTTTGCATTCTCATTAGCATATCACATTTAGTACAGCAGCTAAGAATGTGATGTTACAGTTGAATTGCATTGGATCTGTTTAGTGTGTGTGTTTATGTAAAATTTAGTTTCATAGAGGTTGAGGTGAATGCATATATAGCACATATTTACACACACGCACACAATCTGTCATACGCTCTCTGTGTGGTGTTTCCCATACAATAGCCTCCAACGCGTACTTAGCCCATACAGCACTTAAGTTAAAAGTGAGCTCGGGAGGTTGTGCCAGTCTGACAACTGTCAAATGACACAGTTGAAAACTATTGGGTTAAGATTGTTTCAGACCTATTTAAATTTAATACCAGACTTCAGAGAAATGCTTTCGTAACAGGAAAAAATGGATACATGATGGCTTAAATCTTCTTTCTATAAAATTATATGTTTCTCAGAGGATAGTTGTAATTGAATTATAGAATGCCTTGAGAGTATCCTTGTCGGCGGTTAGAGAAACATGAAAGGAAGCAGAGAGGCTCTTTCACAAACTTTAATGTGGAAGAGACACCCTATAATTCAGCTATATGAAGCCTCTAGCAATCATATAATTATACTATAAATGCAGTTTGGGAAGAATGAAAAGCAGCATTTATTTGAAACATTAAGAAAAATTACCTCATTGTATGAGAGATGCTTTTTTTATCTGTTATTCAATGAAGTCTTTCTTTTCTGCCCATCTAACACGCTTCCGTCCATCTTTGTCACGATGCTGTTGTCTGGTGGTATAAACCTTCTAATACGCGTGGAGGAGATCTGCTTTTGGGAGCTGTAGTAGAATCCAAACATCAGAGGGAGGATGATGCCAAGAGAACCAAGTCTTTATTGCTGCCACAGACAACAGAGTTGGAGTTTTCTGTTTGTCTTTGTAAGGTTTGGCACAGGTAGCTAAAGAGAAACCTGGGGAGCTGATGCTTACTCTCCTCTTGTGTAACACAAGTGAATTACCAGAGAGGCAAGGAGAACTGTTTGTGGACATTGTGTTGAAATTCTCTCAGAGAATGCTTGCCTGTTCTGGAGCTCTAGCTCAGATCATTTTATTTTCTCAGGAGTCCAAGAAATATCAAGTAACTAAACAAATGCAACTGACAAACAAATAATTTGGCAGCTGGGTATCAAGGTGATTGTTAAATTAAAGTCAAGATGTAAATGAATAAGTAGATAGTATTTATGATTTATATAGAGACATTAAGATGTGAAGATAGAATATTTGCAGAGTTCTTAGCGCAGTTTGAACATCCCTGAAATATGTTATGCGTGAACTTTCCCAAGAGTGAGTGACTTGATGAGATTTGTGTTGCATTGCACCTGTCTTTTCTAAAACCTACATCTCAGGTTTCTTTAATAAACACTTGTATGAATCTTACAACTACAGCATCGGGAAGCTGTAAATCGTCTCTCATAGTCTCTCTCATTTCTTGGCACCTGTTTTGGGGAAGCGATGGTTCCTCTCGCTGGCAACACAAACAGTGAGGGAAGCCTATCTTTCGTGTTTGTACATATGATACCTCAAGTTATTATTTAAGCAATTAAGGTATTTGTATGTGAAGATTGTTAGTGCTCTTGAGCTTTGACAAGGAAGGCAGTGCCACTGGATTTGGTTCAGCAGGGACTCACTGAAGAAAGAATTTTAAGGCAGGTTTATTTTTTTCTGGTTAGTCTGTCAGTAAATGCACATATACTGAAATGCTCTGGGGTGGACAGTAAAGCTAGTGACAATCTGAAATTGCATTTCAGGTATATCTGGCCTTGGATTAAAACTTTGTACACATTTTCTCTGGAATATATTCTTTCTGCATTAATATATACAACAGGATTTTTTTTTTTAATCTGTTTTCTGGTGTGTTTGTACTTTTCTGAAACAGTGGGATTTCAGATATAAGAGAGCTTAGAGATCCTTTTAATGTTGTTATTCTTGAAGGTTTGTCCTCATTCTGTTTAATCCCAGTGAACGTGTCCTCACCACTTGCCTATGCACATTGCTTATCTGGTTTTCAATGTGCAGGCTTGGGCTAAATTTAGATGATGTTTACTCTACTGGAAAGGCTGTTTCAGAGAAGAGGAAATTGTAAGGCTAATGACTTAAATATACAAAGAAAAGTTTTTATATTCAACATTGGCAAACTGTGGTGAGTTCAGATATGCTTAGAACTTGGAAAGAGTGAGGTGCTTATTGAAATTACTGTTATAAGGAAGAGACCCGAAATTGTTTTGTGAATGTAGTTCACCAGAAATGATTCTAACTCTGAAATCACAGAGGGCTTCAGCCTCATCATGCTCAGGGTTTCTACAGTAACATGTTACTGAAGTTGACATAATGATGAGGGGAGCTATTCTGGCCTGTTTTGAAGATGCAGAATTTCAATTCTCAGTAGCAATTAATACAGATCAGCAGTAGCCACAGGCTCTTAAAGGTCTTAAAGGATCAGTGAGAGAGAAATGACTTCAAGTTTCCCTTGTGGCAATATACACAGAAAGGAAAAAAAAAAAATAGATATATATATGAATCTTAATGAGGGTTTACGTTTGTAGTAGATCAGAGAAGCTTCGTGAAAAGGATTAACAGCAGAAGACGCAATATTTGTCATTGTTGCAAACAGAGCGAGCTGTGGGGTGATGGTGACAGCGACGTGACTCAAACCCAGAGATGGGTTGAACGACTTATCAGTCCAAGAGTGTGGTGTTGACTGCCCTTAACGGAGGGATGGAGAAGCGGGGCTAAAGCAGTTCATACGTAATTCTTTGTAGAAAAATGAATTTGCCGAAGCATTCAGTGTTTCTATATAACGTAGCACATGCGATAACAGGCTTCTGCGGTGAAGCTGAACCTTTCAACATTTTTTTACTGGAGATCCCAAGAGATATTTCATTTACGTTGTCCTTTATAGATGTTCTAAATGACAGTGAGTATGTGATACATATACTAGATCTTGGTTTGCAGGAGACTGTTCTGAACTCTGATCTGGATGGAAGTTTGCTGTCGTCTGTAAGAGGTATATTCTAGACTTCTGTTTCACTTTTTATTTGCTTTTTTGAGGTCTTATGTCTAGCGTATGGCTCAATGGAAAATTGAACCAGCTTGTTATGATTAATAATGAACAGTCCAACAGATCAGTAATCCAGAATCCTCACTGTATAGCAGCAGATAAGAAATTCCCGTACGGTTCAAAACCTGAAGGATATTTGTTTTAATGATAATTTTCATTGCCCATTTGTGAATCTGTATTACTTTTACAATAAACGATGTAAGTATAATATTACAGGAGAAGGCTTAGCACTGATTGTATGCCACATCACCCAGAATATTTAAAGGTTTGTTTTGTACTTTAATTTCTTAGCGCACCTTAATATTTTTATTTCATCTTATTTTCCATTGTCAGGATATGAGAGCAGCAACATTCATTCGATTGTCTATGGTAACAATAAGGACGTTCTCTTAAGTAAATGCATTTTATTTAGAGCCCAGTTGTGTGTATGAATGCATTGCCTGGCATTTGTCAACAATGAAATTAATCTGAATCTACTAATAGCTTCCTTCTCCTCCAGATTTAATATTTAACTCATCCATAAAAGTATTTCTGTCGCCAGAAACATCTGCTCTGGTAAGCATAAACTAGAAAATATATCCATACGTTGCTTTTATCTTAATAATAAGTTTTGTGTTGTGTGTGGGTTTTTTGTTTGTTTTTTTGTATTTCCTGAAATACATGGAGGTAACAAATACCCAAACATAAAATGTAAGATGAAGGTGTATTCTAATGTCGGTAACAAAGACGTAAATCTAAAATGGTTGTGTGTGTCCACTGAAAACAGAGTGGATCCATTTCTGGGCTGGTGTTTAGCATCCACAATTGGATGCTAAATTGGAACAGATTGTATAAACATAGAAAGTGAGAATGAGACCATTATCATGTCTGCAGAAAACTTTTGATATGGGTGGCAGCTAGTTCTGTGAATAAAATGGATCTAGTTTGTGTGATACTTTTTCTTTCAGAAGTAACTACCTTGTTCAGGAAGTTGAGGTACAATGAAGTTATTTGATGCCTAATTCAGTAGATGCTGACTTTTCTGGTTGTGGTTCCCCTCCTGAAAGCTTTCCCACCCTGACTAAAATTAGACTGGGTTTAAGTGATTTATACCAAATACAGTATATTGCTAAGTAATGAGACTAAGAGAACTAGAAGCTTCCCTTCTAAGTAGTTCCTTCTGGGAATGAGAAAACATGAGGAATGCAGAAACTGTGAACTGTATTGGCCAAGCATCAATGCCTGTGGTTGAAATTTGCCACCAGTTGTACGAGTGGTGATTGCATATTCTTCAGTGTTTCATCTTTGCATAAATCTAGGTTCAAATTAAGTCTCTAGTTCTGATTTCAGCTAAACATAACAAAATTGTTGGTTTTTGGGGTGTCTTTATGCTTGCATGAGATAAATACAACTTTGACTTCAATGCCATTTTTCTGTTGCTTGAGTCTATATTCTTGTGAATACAAATGGAGAGACTGTATCTTTGTCAGCCCTCTGAGGGAGGTTTGCACTGCTGAGATTGCTTTTTGCGGCCTTACTTTCTCTATGTACCTTCAAAAAGGACTTCAATGACTTCAGTACAGTTCTTTGTATCCTTGCCATCCCTCTGATCCACAATACTAAATGCTGTAGGGAAGTCTAGGAGTATGGGAACAGATGTCTGCTTCCTGTTCACCACTGGAGAGAGATTTGTGCATCAGTGTTGTTGAGGCTGATTTCTTTTCATCGTGCCTTGAGCAGAATCTTGACCTTGCCTGGAGTTGAGAGTAGCTGGTCATCAGGCTTTGGCTAATGCTCCTGCTTTCTGTTAGTATCTTGCTGCCAGATCCTAGTTAGAGGATTTAATTAAACTTTTAGTGCTCTGACAATCTGGTATGCAAGGTGCATCAAATGAAATCTAGCAGTGATTATTTCTAAACACTGTATAGAAGAAGATCTTGCTATACTAATCAAGTTGAAAAGGGGCAAGACGGCAACTCAGTTATGTCAGGATAATATCACTTCAGCATATTAGAATCTGCACAGAAATATTGTCTATTTTTTTCTAGCCTCCCTCCCCGAGATTTGTCAGTGTTTGCAAAATCTGAGCTGGCACATCCTTTATCTCCAGGGAGTTGCTATAGTAGGGTTGTTGATGGCATTTTTGTGAAAAATTATACTGGAGTTAGCACTGGAAACTCTGTGTGCTGTTGCAAGCATTTCAGACTTCATTTTGTTAGGGTAATTCCGCCCCCTCCCTCCTCAAGGATGTCTTATTTTAGGATGATTATACTTTACAGTTCTATTTATGTTCAAGATATTATAAGTAATGTTTTATTTCCAGAGCTATTCTCTATGCCTGCCTTTGCACATATGCATGTGCCACGTGCATATTCTTAGGGCTTAAAAATTAAAAATTAATGGGAAAATGTGAATGCTGATTTATAGTTGAGGGGAAAAAAAGACCAATGAAATATTGTTTGTATAGCCATTGAGATACATATGCACTTACGCAATTATTTGTCATTCTCTTAAGCAATCAACATTTATTCTTACTTAGGGTTCTTTTCAATGTTTGTTAGTCTAACCTCTTGCACAAGCCCTCAGATTTTGGGGGTGTACAGTAAAAAGTACAATCATGTTTTGTCTTCCGTGCCAAACACAGTTTATTTTCCTGAATATTGTGTTGCTGCAAACGAATCCAGCCTGAGATGTCTCAGGTAACAGTGAACGTCTCCCCGGAGCTCCTCACATGGATCATCCTGAAAACCGCAAAGTGGCTTTGGCCATTTTGGGAGACAAGCTGCAGCCAGGGCTATTTTCCTGACACATTCACACTTCTTTGCAGAAATCTTGTTTGGGCAAAATTTCCTTCTCTTGGAGAATCCTTGAGACTTCTTCTGCATCTGTGCAAACAGTGTGTGTACCACATGGGAGATTCGTGCATACAAGGCAAGTCTGATGCATCAGAATAAGCTGGATTTACTGTACATTCGCAGATGAAGCGTGCGGGGGAGGCACAATGAGTCTAACGTTGCCAAAAACTTCAAACTCCCCGTGGGGCATAAGCGCAATGTTTCTGCTTGGGGTTTTGCAAGTGGCAACCCTTGTCCTGCTGTCCGTTAAGATCTCTGCTTCTTACGGGTTTGATCCTGGAGGAAAATACTGGCCTGAAACACTTCTTGGATAGTAACATCACATGCCTTTTCTTCTCGCAGTAAAATGCTGCTTTTCCCTGGCAATTCTTCTCTGACAGTCCAAATAAGACAAATAATGACCCATGTGTTAATAACCATGACTTTTTTTTTTTTTTTCCGTGCTCTTGGGGTCTGTGTTTAAGGATGGATCCTGTCCTCAAATGTACACAGAAAACACCAGCCACACTTGAGGCTTCTTGACCCTGAGCTTAGCATGGTGAGCTTTGTGTAGTTTGTGGAGCCCTTCAGAAACAGTGGTGGTCATGTGTTTCCCAGTATCCAAATCTCTAAATACATATACTGAAGCCTTCAAAGATTGTCTGTTGATATTCAAAAATTGTATGTTCTTAAGATGTAGTTTATTTCATTGTAAATTGAGCAGGATTATGCATGATACTCTGATTAGCTTTTTTTTTGTTACCATGAAGTTTTGATGTTTTTCTGCAGGGGGTGGAAGTAAATCTCAGGGCTGGGAGAGCAGAGCTCCTGTTGCTCTTTCAGCTGAAACATAAGTGAAAATTAACCTCCATTATAAACTATGAGAGCTGAAATGTGGAACATTATCACATGTTCCAAACACTCTGTAGCCCTATGCAGCCATCTGAGCTCTGTATGGGCACTATACCTTCAGTTTGGCTGAGTGTAAACAAGAAGGCACTTAAGATAATTGAAGTAAAGCAACGGAAAGATCAGAGAAGATGACTGAGAGGTGCAGCAAAAAACAAACAGGGAACATGAGGGCAGAATTGGGAAGAAAAGTGTTTCTAGGTTTTTCATTAAGGAGCTACCAAAGAGAAATGTATGAGTGAAAATATTCTTAATCAGAAATTCAAAGAAGTGCAATTTTATGTACTTATTGTAAAATAATTTAAAAAAAAAAAAAAAACAAACCAAAAACATCAATTTGGGCTATTTAGGTGGCCCCAAAACTTTATTTTTATGGCAAATGTCATATATTAGAACGGCATAGGATTTGTGATAGGAAAGTGTGGCTTCTTAGCTGCAAGCTAAGTTGAATTCCACAGCAGAGTTTTAATTTCTGCTTGTAGTTGTGAACAGTTAGCTATACAGAAATCAGCATGTCAAAATCAGCAAGTAATGAGAACTGTATGGTCTTATCTCTCTCATTTGTCAAGAGCTGATAGGAAACACCTGCATGGCTTGTTCAATCTGGTAACTGTATGTATCCATCCAAGCTTGACTGACAAGTAAAACTTACCCAACAATATTTGACTGTGGGGATGACCTTTGCTAATAAGGCAATCTGAGTTACATCACATGTGGTGTACACCAAACCACTTCTCATGAAATGGCATTTTGAAATGGCTCTGTACTATTTAGTCCCATTACTATCACTATAGATAAAGGTGGTGGCATATTTTTTTGAAAGGAATCTTTTGTTTTATAGAGAGTAATTCAAGGAATAGGTAATATGGGAAGTATTTCTGTTGTTGTTGAGCACTAATGTTCTTTTTAAATGCAGCCTTGACTTTTGGTTTGTGGATGGAGGAGTGGGGGAAGCCTTGACACTTATATGCCCTAGAAGTTAAGACTTCTAAAACACCTTGTTTGTGGGCTTGATTTTGCTTATTAGGAACATCCATCATGATAATAAACCATTATCTGTAAAAATAAACCTCTAATAATAATAATGGTTTTAAAATTTGTCCTTGTAAGTACTCTAAGCTAGTGCAACACTTTAGTACACATACTAACATATAAGGGGTGACATTTCACGTACATACATTTTTAAAACCAAATTGTATTATCGTTAATCATCAGACCTTTAGCAGAACTGTTTTCAGACCTCAGTGTGGTATTGGTGGTCTCACAGCCAGAGAACTCTGCTGTGGGTTGGGCGGAAAGGGGTTGTGATCTCTTCAGGATGAAAGGAGAGATGCACAAGGGAGCATCAACTATTGGAGAAATCGACTGTCTGTAGAAGAGGAGTGGTTCTGGAATTGGGGGTTTTAAATTAATTGCTAGTACAAGAAGCCGCTGAAAGAAGGATTTTGATATGTTCCTATTGAAATATTTGCTTAACTATCATATTTCAAATGACAATGAGTTTGAATACCCAAAGAAATATTTGTGTTGTGAGGAGAAGGATTAACATGGCAACAATTGTAGCCCTCAATAGCTTGCTTAAAGATCTTGGTTAAATCTTATTAGATTTAGCAAAGATATTAGTTTCTTTTGCCATAATGATAGGTTTAGTGTCTTGCAAGGGAATGTTTGATAGGAATGCTTTGAATCGTATTATCCACTTGTGGATTAAGCTCGCTGAGCTGCTGGGAAACACTATGGTAGTCCAGAGTTCACAACCTTAACCTGATTAGGCTGTTTCTGATTATTAACTTGGATTTATTTATTTATTTATTTTAAATCTGGGAGACCTTAACTTCGTAGGAATCTGTGCATCTCTGCTGAGATCAACCTAATCCTGCTAAAAGAACTCTGAATTACAAAAATCTAAACCGCCTGCAGAGTTCACTGCTTAATGTGACTCAATCGGAAATAATCTTCCATGGGTTAGGAATACAGAGGACTGGAAACTGGACTGGAAACCATGACGGTTGGGATTGCTGTTCTTTATTTCTTTAGTGATGTATTTGGAATAATGTGGACCTGATGAGAAGCACCCACGATACAGGCTGTGCAGCACCAATATCCCCATGTTGACATCCCTGCCAGTGGGAAGCAACAACGATAGATTTCTACGTATTTTGTCATTGTTACTTATGCTATTTCTCAGTCGATCCGTGTTTTCTGAGCAGGATACTTCTCATGAGCAGAATGCTTCTCTTTTTACATGATTCTTAAATGCTCCAGATAACTTTTCACATACGTGTTTGTTACTGCAGTTTAAAGATTAACTTTGTATTATGAGAATCACTATCTGATAGCTAAAATCTGAACTAATACTTTTAAAGTCAGCCACACAGATCACTAAATGTGTTGCTTTCTTATCCTGTCAATGCAGGCGACACATACATTTACATTAAAGGGTTATTTGTTATTATGAACACCAGTATCCCAAGAAGATCCCTGTTCCATTTTTATGTGTTCATGAGATGGTGTTCTGTGTTAAGTTTGGGTTGTTTGTTTTCATGTAGTTGATCATTATTAAACATTTATTGAGCATATCTCATAACCATTTGACTTGGAAAAGGATGGTCAGGCTAGTTGATGATTAGAAAGTTGAAATTTGGTAGATAAAGACTTGGTACTCATTAATTGCAGTCTTTAGATTTCAGTAAATATGAGAATGTTGATTACATTCCTGATTTCAGCCAAGATATTTATGCTATAAGAATTTAATTTCGTGTGTTTTCTTTTATGTTTCAGCTCATCAGGGAGATAAATTTACTTGGTGTTTTGATCAACTGATTATTTTGGGATCTCTATGCACCAATATTTGGATATTATCCAAAAAAAGTAATGAATTCTTAACTAACTTTTTAACATTTTGTGTGCTGCATGCTTTCAATGAAATATGAACTTCTTTTGCTTTCCTTCTACTGAATACATAAAGGAGGATTTTTAATTCCAAACTCACCTAATACAGTTTGTTATCTGAATTACTTTTGGACTGTAATATGGCTTAAGATGGTTTAAAGCCAAGTTATTGAAGAAGTTCAGCCTCCAAACATCTGTGTTTGTAAAATGGACCCTCTCAAGCTGCTAATAAGACATTTATTTCAGAGTTTCTCCCAGTGTTTTTGTAGTGGTTATGTTAGTTCTCTTATTTGACCTTCAAAGAAGAAATCACATTATGATATTGCTCAGTGCATGAAGGTTTAGTCTGAACTCATTTATGCCATTGTGCATCAGTGTAGTTCCCATCAAGTTTTAGCGGATTGCATGTAGATTTTAGAAGAAATGCACATTTCACCCCCCCAGAAAAAGAAAAAACAATTCTAATTTTCAAAGTCAGTAAAATGGTGAGAAACTCCAGCAGTTTCACTGTATTTGCTCAGACTTCACTTTGAAACATTATTTAAGAGGATAATATTGCGGATGACCTTCATTGTGTAACTTGTAAGCTTGTAATCTTAATGAGCTCATTTTTCTAGTAATAAATAAGAAAAGTATCAAGTAAGAAAGCCTTCATGTTCCAGCTGTTAATGTTTCTTGATGTCTGGTTAGTGCAGTCACGTTTTCGTTGTGTTTTTTCGTGTAACATACAAAAATTCCACTCATCCCCCACTAAAGAGGAGGATTGTTTAATTGTTTGTTTTGCTAAGGTACTAGTGTTACAATGTTTTGGACACCTACCGACTTGCTAGACACTGTATTGAAGCAGGAAACTTAGATAGGATTGTCACTTTAAAGAACAAAGACCTTTGTACTTCACAGGATTTTACAAAACTTCTGGCACTTGACTTAACAAGAAAAGTTTGACAGGAGCCGGAGGGAAATCGTGCTTCATTCTCAGAGTTTTAGGTATTAAACAAGAAGGTTTAACAGAAAGTCACACAGATCAATGTGTTGTTGAGACATGACTTTTCAAATGTAGTATTAGTTGCTCATTTCAGTAAGAAGAAAACTCCGGGGCTACTGAACTGACCTTGGAGATCAATTGAAATGGAAGTGTTTAATAAATGTTCTAGAAATTAGAGGCAAAACAACTTACTACAAGTCTTAAATTAAAGGGGGGAAAAAAATTAAATAGCAATATCTGTGTGTTTTTCTGACACAGGTGGCACGCTGGCCGTCATATTGGAGACAGTAATAGCTGGAAACAGTTCTGGTGAGCCCTGGAATCCTTGTTCCAATTCTGCGTGTGCGCTCATCATTAAATTTATCTAAATTAATTGAGAGGTGTAGTTGCATTACTAGACAACAATAACTGTTACATAAAGCCTGTTGTGGCTATAGTTTAACCTTTTTTTTTTTTTAATGTTCCATTAATGGCAAAAGAAAAACTTAAACTAAATCTCTTTTCTCTCAGTCTACTGATGCGGGTTTTTTCCTTCTTCCAACTATTTAGCTTTTTCCAGTTGCAAATTTCCTTCTTGTTGAAGTGTTGCTCTCTGTCAGGCTCATTGAATGCTCCATTCCCTAAATATGTAGGTCAGCTGAAGCCACTGGAAAAATAATTGTTTCGCCTTCCAAGTGGTCCAGCTGGGATGTCTTTCCAGGACCATAGAACAGTGCATGCAGGACCAGAGCCGCTTATTTTCTGTATCTGTGGGGGTTTTTTTCCTTATATTTTCACATCAGGCAATTCAAAGTCAACTGTAGTAAGAATTGTATGTAGGAGTAGGAATAAGATTTTGATTTATATGTGTTTTATCTGTGATCAGGCCTCCAATCCTGATTAAAGCTTAGCCAGAAATCTGTTAATAACAGGTTTGGGAATTGTTGGAGCTGAAATGAGAAATAGCCCTCTAATGACCATTTTAATAGCAAATTTCATGTTAACGTTTATAGTTTAGACTGCGGATTTGTGTTCCTTTTAATTTTATAGGGCTAAGATATAAAAATACATTAATAAGTAGATTCTATGTGTGGGAGGAATTTCTGTGTTTCTTTTGGGAGGTCAAAATTTGCATAGATTAAAACCCTTTTACCTGAAGTATTTTTGAATCCTCCCCCAATATATATGTTTGTAAAAAACATGAACAATACCACTGCTTGGGAGCCAGATGCGTAGTAAGTGAACATGGGTCAGAACTTGTGCTCTAATAGTATGTTCAGACTTGTGATTTTAGGAAAAGAATGGCACTGTGCATCTACAGTGGTGTTTGGGAGGTACTTCACTCATTTATGACGGGTTTTTGTTTGGTTGGTGGATTTTGGTTGGTTTTGTTTGCATTTTATTTTATCCAGGACAATGCACTTTCATTTCCTAATTATACAGGCTACTGTAGGTGAATGTGAAGCCTGTATTTTATTTGGTCTTCTTCAGAGGAATTCAGTGCAGATATTTCTCGGGGCTTTTTTTCCATTATTGATAGTAGGGATCCTGTCCTTAATTCACAGTGAATTCTAAAGCCAGTATCAATTTTCAGAGACATTCACCTTGACATATTACCACATTGATGCAGGGGAAATCAATATATAGAGACAGTTGTTTAGACAATTTTGCACAGTATTTCCACTAAAAAGTAGTTTTGTCCTTTGAAAAGTGTATAGCATATATATCTCATGTACAAGTATACCTTGTAATATGCAAGTATACCTTGTATTGCCAGTCTATTAAGCAGAATGATGGTCAAATTCAATGGATTTTGAAAATGCCAGAACTGTTTGCAGACCCAGACATTTCATAAACTAACAGTCACTTGGGCATGAAGTGTTCCAACTCATCTTCAGCTGTATAGAAAGGTTTATTTTACTACAGAACATGTTACATGTAAAACTCCGAGTTACTGCTATTACATTACACTGAAAATAAATGGAAATAAATGGAAAGTAGTTTACATTAACATGTAAAATGTGACTGTAGGTGCCAAAGGAGCCAGGCTAGTAATAAATATGACATTAATCTTGTAAAGAACTGTTAATGTCATATGTGTTACTAGCTTGGTTCCTTTGGCACCTACAGTCACATTTTACCTTCACGGTAATAATGCCTCCAGTGTTAATGTAACAAACAACATGTTGAAAAAACGGTAGCATTAGGAAGTTATCCTTAAGCTATGCAACCTTCTTTCTTAGACAGAGGAGAAATTAATCTGAGTCATCTTTAATAACACTTGACAGAAACCTTCTTGTCACATAGTTCTAAGGCTCAGCATTCACTCCTTTACTTTTAAGAGCACTGAAATGAATATTTAGAATTCTTTCCAGATCAACAGTGATGCCAAATGTTTTCTGGGGGAGCTTATTTACGTGGCTACCTGTGAGATGAGCTATGTGCCTAAGTGATGATTTGTGGGGTCTTCTGGTGTCTCTGAACTCTTGTAATTTTAAAACATAACGCTCTGTTGCAGCTGCATGGTGTGATGTTCTTCAGGAATGATATTTGTCATTCAGCATCATGTTCACAACTCCTCCACTGCTGACGTGCTCTCTGGTGCAGATCAGCAGTGGCTCACTTCATTCATGTCACAGCTACTTTCTTCTCCTTCCCCGAGCATCTTGTTTGTGTAAACTGAAGCACAGTTGAGATATCTGTGCTGTGGGGACTGTCTCTCTCCTTTCATTGCCAAGCTACCCAAGCACAACAGTCACACAGATTGCTTCACAGAATGGAGGAGGAACAGGGCACCGGTTTCAGTGTTGTTATTCTGCACAAGACCACAGCACAACACGGAGTGAGTGGACGGGGGATATTTCTTCCTGACCTTTTTACATGATTTTGTGGTGGGGCAAAATGCAGCAGCCCATGACCAAATTCTGCTGACAGGCTCCGTGCAGCTTTGAGTGTTTTGACGTATTTACAGATGTTACAAACCAGGGTATGAAATGTGGGATGACAGTTAACATCCCTCCTCAAATGAAAGCAAGTTTTTTGGAAAAAATTAAATCAATAGCATATGTGAAAGTCAGATGCCCATTTCAGAACCTCAGTAAGAAGGCACTTGATACAGGAGGATATAAGAAAGGATATCCACTGAACCGAAGATAATGCAATTCAGCCATATGTTAAAGAAAGGTCATTTTCTTGCCTTGTTGGCTGGAAAGAGACAGCAGAGCCCTAACATGTAATTGTGTTCTGTGACAGTAAAAGGAGCCTTTTGGTGCTTTGGGAAAGGAAAGTGACATTTTTCTTGCTCGTGAAAGAAACACAGCTTCACATTAAACGTCTACTACAGCGCTCCCAATGTAAATAGAATTAACATGAACTGAATTGTTATCCACACAATGTCCCTCGGGAAAAATGATTCACCAAGATAGCACCACATCCTAATATTAAGGCGGGGATAATGATTCTCATTTTTTTTTTAAATGCAGCTAGTATAGATATGTGTGTGTATACATATGTGTAAAAGCAATAGACACGAGCTGTTTCAGTGTCATCCTTGTCTTTCTCCTTGCTGTGATTTTTTTTCAGCTGAAGACAGGTTGCTGAGCTAAATGGAGTCACTGCACGAGTGTAAGGACAGTAAGTTCCTGCCAAGTGCCTTTTCAGGGTGGTCATAGTGATAGTAATGTATTAGGTATATGATATGATGGCTCAAGTAGCTGGGAGTTTTGAGGACTTATTCCAAACAACAAAGTGTGGCAAGGTTTCATTTCTCCTAACTTACATACCCTCGGTAGGGACCATAGAATCATAGAATGTCCTCAGTTGGAAGGACTCACAAGGATCTTTGAGTCCAACTCCTGTCCCTGCACAGGACACCCCACAGTTCATATTATGTGTCTGAGGATGTTGTCCAGTCTCTTCTTCAACAGTCTGAGTCTTGGGGCTGTGACACCTCTCTGGGGAGCCTGTTCCAGTGTCCAGCACCTCTGGGTGAAGAACCTTTTCCTCATGTCCAACCTGAACCTCCCCTGGCACATCTTCCTGCCATTCCCTTGGGTTCTGTCATTGATGACTAAAGATGTTCCCCTTGTGAGGAAGCTGTAGGCACCCTGGTCTCCCTTGGTAGCTGGGGGAGATACAGACACTATTCATGTCTTTCTGAAGGTTCTTCTTCCTTCTAGCACCTAAACAGGACCACTTGAGTAGCACTGGCACTGAACATGGGCCAACAGGAGTTGGCCAGTTGGTCGGTGGTTTTTTAATGTTCTCTAGGAGTGTTAAGAGGTCTGACTGAGACGGTGTTTTAGGCAGTAATGGTTTGCTAAATACAATAACCACTTGTTTCTAAGAAATATTTTTGAGTAGAAACAGTTATTTTCTAATGAGGTAAGGATTTTTTTAAAATATATCAAAAGTTTCAAGTTCTTCTGTGCAGTTGCTAAAATTCTTGGTTTGGTTGTTATTTTGTTTGTTGTTTTGTTTGTTTGTTTTTCACACATAACTGAATAAATTCATGTTCAACATTGAGCCTATGTCTGAATTCGTGTGGATTTTTTTAATCTACCTGGAAAGTTTTCCCTAGTGTAGAATTGTACATTAGTGTGGAACTAAATGGGCAAGCCCCTTAAAAAGCTGTAGTGAACACGGCTGAATCTCCATGTCTGTCTTTGCTCTTACACCATGTGGGAAAGCGTACATGAAAAGAAAATAATTAGCTTACTTAAATTTTCTCTACCAACAAGGAAAAAAATCTTTTAAGATTTCAGAAACTGATGTTAAAAACAGGCAAGAAGATTTCAGTTGCAATTTACCATGTTAGAATTTGTTAAATGTAAAATCAGTACCTAGCTTTTAGTGTATGTTTGCAGAAGAGATGCTATGTTTGATGGGAAAATTGCTCACAAAGATGTAGGCAAGAGGCTACTTGTAATGAGAGTGCAAAAACCGGCCATGATGCTAATAGGCAGAATAGGTAAAAACGTGAATAATGCTTAAATAACAGAGGAAATTGGCAAAAACCTGCTACCATTACGTAAGCAGTCTGTTATATTTCCTTATGTAGGTGAGTCTTTAGATATAATGCTAGGGTAAATCCTCACTCTTCAGTGCCTGCACAACCTGCACTGCCTCTGCAGAGTGCTGAGGAAAATGGTATAATCAATTTGTGAAAACAGTGAGGTTATGGATGGAGAACTTTCCTTCAATTAATCTCTGCCAAGAAGGCTCTCACAGGCTGGTAAAAATGGATAGATGCATAATAGACTTCCAGTTTGCACTACAGAAGACTCTTGGTACTTGCAGGAGAAATTTCTAGCAAACATCCACTACAAAGGGCTCTCTATTGAAATGAGAACAAAGGTTCCACTGGAAATATCTCTGAGGATTCAAATGTACCTTTTCAGAGGTGACATGCTGATACAAGCCAGTTCTCGAGGGGTTGCATCAAGGCATAAATCAGCAGTAATTTCAAGCCTGCGAGATCATAGCACTCTCATGAACAGAAAGAAAATCAATCCGACACCAGCTCAAATAATAGCAGTTCTGGGAGTCACAGTATATAGTACAAGTCCATTGGGAGGGTCTGCTTGTCAGAACAATGGCACTTGAAGACACTGAATGCTTTGACAGACATCAAAGCAAGAAGAAAAGGAACAGTAAGATCAGCTCTCAGTCATGATGGTGTCAGGCACGCAAATAGCAACCTGAGTGATACTTCAAATGAAGGTGCTGCAGATGTTGGTCTTGTGGTCAGACAGTAGTCAGGTCGTCTTGCAGAAAAGTACTTCAAATGCCTGAAAAGCCTTTAAAGTTTTAACTTAGGAGGTGATGTCAAAACTGCATCATAATTGGTGGTATTTCTTCCTAGAGTTAGAAGAGCAAAAGTTAAGAAAACTAAGTATTCAGGAAAAGACTGAAAAGTTCACTTTCTATATGTAGTGAATAATGGTGGCTTCATAAAAGTTCTTGCACACTGCTGTGATAACCCCTTTGAATATCTGTATATTTGCAAGACACTAAACTATAGGTCATATGCCTGCTGTGAGTGCTGCAACATTTTCAGCCTGTACTGGAAATAAACAAGTTGCTGAATCAATACTGCTTCTAGAAATCCTAGCAGCTATAATATAGCAAAAAGAAATGACCCCAAAAAGGTCATCAGTCTAAATATGAACAAGCCACAGCAAAGCCGAGGAGCAGACAATACTAGAGAGATTCTGATAATATTTAAGATAGCATGCCTCATTAGCAATATTCAACTGCAGGTGGCAGGTGAGTGGTGTCAAGAGTTTTGTGTCAGAGATTTCTGTGAGGTGGGTTGTTTTGGTTTTGCAAGTGGAAGAGAAAATTGCGAAGCCCCCCTGAGATCTACCACAAGGTCTTGTGGGATCTGTCTTAGACAGGAAAATGAAAACGTAAGAATAATGCCAGAACAAAACAAAACACACCAAAACAAAAATCTGTCAGGATAACTCCCTTCTTGTGACTTTGTTAACTGTGATGTCAGCTGATTAAATCTTCTGTCTCATAAAGGGTGATGGCACTTAGACGTGTTCTTATCCTTTGATAGTCCATCAATACTCTGGTGAATAAGTCTGCTTTGTTCAATGAAGACTTCTTCCTTTATTCTAATTAGAAACAGGAAAAGTAAAAATGTAGACAAAATAGTCAGTTGAATGTTTTTAAATGCTATTGCCAAGGCATCCTGGTATCAGTGACAATGTAGTAACTGAACTGGTTTTTAGCTGTTCCATGGTATTGATGTGTAACAAAATTTAAATTGGCATCTCAAAAAATTAATAATATCTAAATGGAACATGTTATTTTCATTTTTTTTAATCTCTGAGCTACTAAATTGGATTTTAAGAATTACATTGTTGCTAATTAGGTCTTACTGGGTCTTCTTAATTAAGCACACAGTTGGAAAAGACATGTAGCAATAATTATCTCAATTTGATGGCTATACAATTTACATTATCAACAAATAGCCAAAGCACAATTCAATTTCCTTGTTACATATAAATTAATACAATTCTTGCTGCAAGTATTTTAAAACAGCATATATTCCAAAGAATCATACTTCCATATGTACTAGATGAAATGAAGATTCCCTTTTTCCTACTTGCATATGCGTAAGTACGTATACACCTCACTTTGTTGTGTTACATTGTTTGATAAATTATAGCACTTACATAGTGTGCATGTATTTGAAAAGTGATCCTGTTTACGTCTTTCTGTCACAAGAGCTCCAAGATTAAACTGTGTTCTCATAGAACTTGGCTATTAAATGGAATCTCCTAATTTAGGTTTTTACAGTGCAAAATTGTGCTCTTGACACCAAACTGGTAATGTTAACAGTGGAGAGAAACCTGAGTTTCCATATGCAAGCATTTTAACACTGCATCTGAATACAGTTAGTACAAAGAGGTGTCTGGTATATATTGGAAACGTCCTGTGAAATGGGAGGAAGCCTGGTTGTCCCAGGCATACTTGAATGTCAGGTGGAACATCCCTTTCTTCAACTCTATTCTCTTCTTATATTGTTTTTTACTAAGAAAATGTAACTCTGCCTGTACACCCTCCCTGGGGTAAAAACAACTTCTGAGAGATCCACGTAGGAATGTTTATTGATCATGTAATCTCAACCTATACTCTTATATGGGCCAGACTTCCTATATCTCTTTCCCTATATTGTCCCTGCCATACACTTGGGAATTAAGTTGCAAAGGCATTAGATGACGTGCCCATGTGTACTGTACCAAATCTGTAGATGTCAAGTACATGGCTCGTTTTACTTAAGTCCAGATATTTTTATTTTCTGCACGATTCCTACTTGAAGGTTCAAGGTGTTGGGATATTTTTCACAATGTTCTTATTATTTGATATTAAAAGTTCAAAGCAGGAGTTATCTTGCAATGCAATCAGGAATTGTATTTTCTAAAGTGTGCAGTTCTTCAGAAAGAGATCAGGAGATACACTGAACCTGTCAAGGACATATTGCCCCAAATCATGGATGTACGTCACCCCACAGCAGTAGAGCTTGATCTTTTGTGCTTGAACCTCCATTGCTTATGCTCACTAATATCAAATGATGGGTTTCCAAAAGAAAACATTAGGGAGTTGTGTGATTTTTACAGTCAGTGACAATTCTTCAAGTAAAGTGAAGGGCATGTGTTGGCCAAGAATTCTGTATCACAGTTGAGTAGCTGACATAACGTATGTTTTTCAGTTCACTTTCAGTCTTGCCATGTGCCACAAAATACTGCAGCAACCTGACATTTTTTTTCAGTTTTATTCTGCAGTATTTTCTCTCTGAAACTTTAGATGAAATGGGCAAAACTTTGAATTACTTTGTTAACTAGATTTAAATTAGACTTTTACTAATTTTAAATTAAAATCTTTTAATGTGAAAATGAACCTTATTCCACTTGCATCTGTCACAATGACAGATATAAATGTCTGGGCAAGTATAATCCATCCACAGGTTAAAACAGCACGTCCTCTAAGGAGTGTGTTAAACCCATGGTATGTCCCTAAATGTGCTTTGCTTTTACATATCAGATTTAGAAAGATAAGTAAAAACCCATATTCTCACATTGTTTTCTTTCATCTGTACGTTTGTTCATCTGAAGATGTGCTGTGTGGTCCTCTTGCAGGAGTAGCAGAATGTGTCAGTATTTCACAATCTCATTTGTATGCAGAAATACTGGGCATGTCGTTCTCAGTGACCCGTACATCATTATGTTGTCTTCAAACATCTTTTCATGTGTTGATATTTTATGATCTATAGAAAACGTTAATCTGCATTTTGTGTGTTTCTTTTTCTAAAAATTCCCAGTTTCTTCGGTCGGTCTTCTAGGGATTGCCTTCCATTACTCTTTCTTGGTTTTCTCATGACTTTTTTTCCTTCCAGTATTATATACTTTCACCCTCCAAACTTAAGCAGACTTTCGATATTTCTTCATAGTGCTAATTCCATGCATCATCTAGAAACGTAATTTATTCCTGCTGTGCTACTGCTCAACTGTTCCAGCTGGTATCTTTCTTACTGCATGTAACAGTTCTGTAAAACAGAGAACTTTAAGGACGACATAAGGACTTCCTTTATTTATAATATCTAAACAAATATTTGAAGGATATAGTTTTGAAGGTATGTTACAAGGTCCGAATATTTTTTTCCCATGTTTTTTTCTTCTTGGTATTGCATTTCTCAAAGGTTTAAGTCAAGAATGTTTGCTTTGTTTTTCCTTTCATATTTTACCATTTTGTATTTCAGAAAAGACTTGCAGGATAAAGGTGCCGTTCTTTTTGCCTTCAGCAATCCAGAGCTGAAATACCTGCTTAGTAGCTCATTTTTAGAAACCAGTGGTCTGAAAAGGTAATAAGCAGATGGTAACTTTCAGATAAGGGTATATGTTGAAAAAAGGAAAAAAGAAATACGGGCGAGAGCTGAGCAAATGTGGACCTGGGGTTTGTAGTTGATTGAATGGCCCCCTGAGAATGAAAAATGGAATCGCAGGAGGTTCCCTTTGGAATTTAGGTTTTGAATGCATATAAACAAGGACTGTTTCCTGGTTATATTTTAGCGTCATAACTGCAACTGCATTTTATTCTGTGTACTTTGGAATATCTGATTGTTGGACATAATGCTTAGTTGAGGCCAAAAAGGGTCACAGTTCTTCACGCTTTCACTCTTTTACACTTCTAGAAGACTTTATTTAGCTACATGATACTCATTACCATCCATATCTTCACCACTCTAAATAATCTGGATTTACTGGTAACCAACTGGGTATACCACTGGTGATGTGATGGGACTGATGGAGGGTCATCAATATGGAAATTTGCTCACTAAACGGGCACCCTATCAGAGCAGCCAGATAATATTTAAGGCACTATTAAACTAATGTGGTCTTCGTGGCAGCACCGTATTTGAGTATAGAGTGTCTATGCAGTGCAAATGCATACAGTGAGGGTTTTAATGCAAATACCTATTGATTAGTATGTGCACTGCAACAGCCTCATCACAGGCTTTCTCACGAGCCACTGTTATCCCATTATTCCTGAGCTTAAGGGAACGTGGGATTCTGGTCTAAGCAGAACGTGAAATTAGGTGGTGGATGTAAGAGGGGTTTGATGCCAGTGAAATGTGAAAACAGTTTCTAATAACATGAACAACATGCATTTGGAAAGTTGCATAAAATATACATTAAAAATATAAATCCATATACGTCTCCACATTAATTCCATTACTTAAAAGGTGATGTTTTCCCATCTAATTGAAACTCTTGGTTTTGTGGTTTGTTTTTTTTATTTTGGGGTGGAAGGGGGTTGCAAGTATTTAATTGTGAATTTAAATGATTAGTTGTGTATTCTGTAAATGGCATATATCTGTTTTAAAGTATGGTTGAAAATTACTTGATATTCAGTGCCTAAGTATATATTTCGTGTATCTGTATGTTTATTATAAACACGTAATATATGTTATTTCTAATATTTTGAGGGTAAATGTTTGATGAAACCCTTCAATGACAGAACAGTGATGGAAAGTCAAAAAAGTGCTATTTATTGTGAGGAGGAGAGCACTAAGACAGTTATACAAAGGTCACTTACAGGAACTGTGAGCTGTTATTAGACTTTATCATTTTGCTGACAAAGTCAACATGATATTGATCGGCTGGGTATTCTGTTTAGTTACTTGAAGGCCAGTTATTTGAAGAAACCTGTGTAAACATTCATGCAATATTGTTTATACTCCTGCCCTATAGAAGCATTTTTTGTTGTTTATTGTTGTCTTTTTATTTATCTTTTATTTGTAGTCTTTTTCCAGATAAAATCTGAAATAAGATTAAAGTATTTGATTGTCAGTGTTTTTTTCTAGCTTCTCGTGGTTTTTTTTTTTCCAAACAACATTTTCTTTAAACGTTTTCATCTTTTTTCATACTGTTTTTTTTAAATTGGAGGTCAAACTGTACTTTGACAGTCACCTTCACAAGATGTTTTGCCAAAGACAGCATAGAAAAGCCCATGCAGTAGTGATGCTATTGATCTTTATAGACATTAAGCTTCCTAATGCTGCTGTGAAATAGGCAAAATAGTGCATTAATTTTATAGATGACCAAATGCTTCAATTTGTTTTCCTCCTTCGATTTTTCCGAGTAACGCTGTGAGTCAATAAGTACTATTATCTATGACTCTGGAGCCTATTAAATACAAATATTTCATGCGTGTGTGTGTAGGATCATTATATATGTATAACCAGCTCATCTGTAAGTGGCAACCAGCGTGGGAGATGATTCCTCCTGCCTGCTCCCTGGTCCCCCATTGCTGCCTGGCCTGTGGTACCCAGAGCATCCCAGCCTGACCACCAGCATCTCTGCACACACGTCTGGGTCACAAAAGCTTCGAGTTAAATGAAGAGAAACCAGGGTCTCTTGTCCTCCTCCTCTTCTTCCTCCTCCTCTTGGATGCTCTCAGTAGAGTGTGACTGGGGACGGTCCATCTTGGTTGAACTCTATGGGAGAAATGTCAACATACTTTCTTTGGATGAGGAAAGGTTTGGTTATTCACTATTTAAGCTGAAGGTCTCTCAAAAGCTCTGAGTTGAATGTGAATGTCTTTTAGCAGTAGTATTAGGCAGAGTTTGGCATGTGCGTTCTCTTTAAAGGAGAGAAGAAGAACGAGGCAGAACTACCGGTTTTGGGGTTTCCTTTAGGAGGTGTCCGATGTGGTGACATGTTGGGTATTTTGCAGTTGAAATTAGAAGAGAACTCATTTGGCACTTGTAAGATTTTTCCAAAGTCTGATTTTAATCAGCCAAGTAACTGAAACCAACTCCTCCCACAAACCCATCATAAACCCTTATTTCTTACTCAATCTGTTTGCTTTCTGAGCTTGCTTCTTGGCCAATTTTCCAATGAAAGTTTGCCTTTTGCTTCCTATGGGAGCCATTCCCTTAGCGTAAGTGAACGCCCCAGTGAAATGAGGCTTCTGCACCAGCATCTGTCATCAGCCTGCATGGGATGGTTTAAGGATGAAGGAAACCAGTGGAGACCCCGTAACCGCTTTTGACCGCCATGTGAGAATTCCCCAGCATTGGGTTACCCAGGACGAAGCTGTAGTGGGAGGAACCGCGTGGACATCAGGTGATGGGGCAAATCCAGAGACAACTCGGCATCCCAGCCTTTCTCCTGCTCCAGAGTGGGATCCTGATCTCCTTGGTGAGATACAGGCAACCGGGCAAAGGAGAAGGCGTCAAATAATGAGCCTCGCAGCACACGCCGGAGTTTTGCCAGACCTCATGTGGGCAAGGAGATGCATAATGGTCCCTAGAAAACCATAAACTAGTAGAAATCAGAGTACACCTAAAGCTGCTGTGATTTAAACCCACAACCAGTCTTTTCTTCTTTAAATCTTGGGAGTGACCGAAGCCAAAAAAACTGCACTGGGGACTGAAATCTCGACTTTTTCCTCAGATATTCCCAATGAGGAGTTTCTTATACTTCTCCTAGACCTTGTAAACATGACACATTTACGTGAAAATGAGTTGAATTCTCTTCTACCTCATGTCTCACCAAGCAAGCAAGGTCCTGATCTTTTATTGCAGTGTCTTTGTAATGCCAAATAGCATTTTAAGGGGCAGAAATAACAAAACTGAATCATCGGATCACAGTTTGAGCATCTGATCTCAGCTGGGGTTTTAGGGGCAGGCACTTGTAAGTCAGACAATTAGTCTTCTAGAAGAATTTTACCGTTCCTTGATTGTTTAGGAAACACTGGAGAGAAGTAGAAAATGCGATACTTTCAGGATGTTTCAAAGTTATCCAGTTCAACTGCTCATGAAGAGCAGCCATCGTTGACTTGATACCCTCCCCTGTGATTGTTAGGACTATTACAGACACTAATCAATCTGCCTTCAGGAACTTCATTATAAAGAGGCAAAACGGAAGAAACTGAGAAACAAAAATGTGTTTTCATCCACCAGGAACAGAACAAATTCTTTGAAAGTCTCGGCCGTATAACATCACTCTTCCTTTTTGTTAAAGCCTCATTTTTTAAAGGTGATTTTCCGATGTGAAGCACTGCGGGGCTTTGCACTTCCCACCCCGTCAGAGGCACGAAGAGCCGGTGTCTGACCAGCTCATGGTGTGTAGCGTTCGTTTGAATTGGAGACGTGCAGATGAGTCTTCACTCTTGATTAGTGAGAAAAGTGCTCATTGCATTAGGTCAGACTGTGTCCTCATTTACGTCTGTGAGCCCCGCAGGAGCGAACGTGGGTAGCCCAGCCTCGGAGGGTCACGCTGGTCTCTTGTCGCCTCGAAAATGGGTATTGTATCAATCTGGTGTTTACCAGACTGTATTTTATTCAGGAATCAGTCAAGATAGATTTGCTGAACCAAACCCAGTCAGGCTTTCACTGCAGAGGGGCAACGTCTGCAGAGCGCGGCGGCGTTTGTGGTCGGCGTTGAGACCGTTCACGGTACAGATTGTGTTTTGCTGCCTTTTGCAAGAGAGCACTTGTAGCTGCAAAACCAGAGGGCTCAGCACTGTATGGCTCCTTTCGCAGCACAGCTCCTGAAAACAGGCTCAAATGTTATATATCTCGTTGGCAGTGGATGGCAGTGATGTACCCGACCTCTATCCCTGATGTATTAGTAACGGCAAAACCAGTAATGCTGGAGTGTAAATGTGCTCTGTGCTGCTCTGTAACCTAAAATCTGTTGATAGTTTTGAAAAGTTGGATAAAACTACCTGGTCAA
Organism: Nesoenas mayeri; assembly: GCF_963082525.1. Classification (NCBI taxonomy): domain Eukaryota; kingdom Metazoa; phylum Chordata; class Aves; order Columbiformes; family Columbidae; genus Nesoenas; species Nesoenas mayeri. The sequence continues at coordinate 1,377,970 of NC_137568.1, forward strand.
TTTAGTTTAAATTGAAGGCAGATCTTTAGAGCGAGATTAGTTCGTTTTAGTTCTTCCAGTTATTTAGGATCTCCAGTTGGTCCAACAAAGGTCTTAAAAATCAAGATTTGAATGGTAGGATTTTGCGCTGATAAAACTCTCATGAAATTCTTCCCCAGCAGCACATTTTTCTTACGAGTGTTGGAGCAGTGCTTGCAACACGTATTTTAGGGTTAAGGATTTGGCCAGAGGGCAGAGTGATCACAGAATACAAAGGCCGCATAGTTTTCGATTAGACAAGACGTGTAAAGCTAAACTTCATGCCGAGACATTTGGTGCAAACACACATATTTGCTGCTCTTATATGGGTGACCAAAAGTGTGTATTTAGCCACACGGGTTATTAAGTGCAACTCAGTTAATGGCATTTTTCTCCCTTCCCTCCCACACCACATTATTTCCTAGTGGATTTAGTTCTCTCCATCCTACAAAATACCCTCCAACAAACACGTGTGAGGAGATTTCTACCAGCAGCAATCGCTGAGCTGGTGCTCAGATCACAAATAAACCTTCCTTAGGGCTGCATCTTGGTGTGGTTTTGGTAGCCAAACAAAAAAACCTTGTTTGTCATATTTGGATGTTTCTTGTGGAACTTATTAGAAGTTGACACAGCTTCAGCCACTTTCTTACAGGTTTTAATGGGAATTTCCAGCCTTCCCTGAGCTCTTAGCTGGTGTGCAGTAGAAGGAAACCAAAATAATTTCCATCTTTGTTGTCTGCTGCTTTTGGCCAAGCCTAAAATATCTGCACTTAATTCCAGCCACACTTAGAAGATAATAAGTTTTAATTTTAAGGGAGTGGAGCATCTCCCGTGTGAGGAAAGGCTGAGGGAGCTGGGGCTCTGGAGCTGGACAAGAGGAGACTGAGGGGTGACTCATTCATGGGGATCAATATGGAAAGGGGCAGTGTCAGGAGGATGGAGCCAGGCTCTTCTGGTGACAACCAGTGATAGAACAAGGGGTAATGGGTTCAAACTGGAACACAGGAGGTTCCACTTAAATTTGAGAAGAAACTTGTTCCCGGTGAGGGTGGCAGAGCCCGGCCCAGGCTGCCCAGGGGGGTTGTGGAGTCTCCTTCTGTGCAGACATTCCAACCCGCCTGGACACCTTCCTGTGTAACCTCATCTGGGTGTTCCTGCTCCATGGGGGGATTGCACTGGATGAGCTTTCCAGGGCCCTTCCAAACCCTGGGATTCTGGGATTCTGTGTAATTGCTTTGGTGTGCTGCCCTCGTTTAGCACAGTGCATAAGCTAAAAGAAATTGGAGAAAATTCGGCTTTTTTTCAGTAAAGCCAAAATATATCATGTTGACATAATTTCAAAATGATTGAATGTACTCTTTTTCTCGTAAATGCTTCCTAATTCTGTGTCTAACCCTGTTGCATTTCAGTCTAAAAGATCCCTTGGATAATTGCAATCAGTTAAAAACCTGATGAGCTACAGCCATTGTCATTCACTCTAAACCCTGAGTGCTTTTTCCAGAGGTCAAAACAGACTGAGATTAAAATGAAAGATTTACTGGGAGCACCAGTTCTCCATAGGGGCTGTTTACCTGCAGAGGTTGGGTTTATTTGGCAAACACAGTGATCACAAGAACAAGTATCACCTGTTGTTGCAAATCTGCGGCAAGATCGTCTTAACATTTTAGAAAGGCTTGTCTCAAGATGAGGAGTCAGATGGGAAAATTTGGGCTGGGCAAGTGAAGAAATAACAAAAATTCCATCTTAATTTTTGGGCGGGGGCAGAAGGAGACGGGCTGTAGTTGTTCTTTAAGACAGACTCTTTTCTCAGCTTGTCTCCTGCTCTCTCTCAGCCCCGTGCTTGCCGTCTGCTTTGCCGCCTCCTGCAGAGTCCCGGGCATCGCGCTGCTGACGCTGGGGGTGAACCCGCTCACCGGCGCCCTGGGGGCCTTCAACATTTTCCTGTACACGTGTTGTTACACACCCATGAAGAGAATGAGCATCGCCAACACGTGGGTGGGAGCTGTTGTCGGGGCCATTCCCCCCGTCATGGGCCGGACTGCGGCGACCAGCAGTCTGGATGCTGGTGAGTATAAAACATTTACATCTACTCTGCCCCGGTGAGGCTGCATCTGGAGTTGTGTGTCCAGTTCTGGGCTCCCCAGTTACAGATATATAAAGGATGAGTGTCAGGAGGATGGAGCCAGGCTCTTCTCAGTGACAACCAACAGTAGGACAAGGGGCAATGGGTACAAACTGGAACACAGGAGGTTCCATTTAAATATGAGAAGAAACTTGTTCCTGGTGAGGGTGTCAGAGCCTGGCCCAGGCTGCCCAGGGGGGTTGTGGAGTCTCCTTCTGTGCAGACATTCCAACCCGCCTGGACACCTTCCTGTGTAACCTCATCTGGGTGTTCCTGCTCCATGGGGGGGTTGCACTGGATGAGTTTCCAGGGCCCTTCAACCCCTGACACTCTGGGATTCTGTGCATTACCAGAGGGAGTCCAGCTACAGAGATGCTGAGGGGTCTGGAGCATCTTTCTAATGAGGAGAGGTTGAGAGAGCTGGGGCTGCTCAGCTGGAAAAGCTGAGATACTGATCAATGGGATCAATAGGATCAATAGGATCAGTATCTCAGGGTGGGTGTCAGAGATGGACCAGACTCTGTTCAGTGGTGCCCAGCGCCAGGGTGAGGGGCAACGGGCACAGACTGAAGCACAGGAGGCTCCATGTGCACATGAGCAGAAACTTGTTTGCTGGGAGGTGCCAAGCCCGGCCCAGGCTGCCCAGAGCGGGTGTGGAGTCTCCTGCTCTGAGACATTCAGACCCCCTGGGCCCCCCTGTGTGATCTGCTCTGTGACCCTGCGTGAGCAGGGGCTGCACTGGGGGATCTGCAGAGGGCCCTCCAGCCCCACCAGGCCGGGATTCGGTGACTCTGCACTGCGGGTCCCCAGCACCCCCAGGATGTTCCACAGCCCACAGGAACTGCAGCTTTTCCTTTTTGTGCCGATTTCTGACCCCCCTGGCTCTCGTGCTGGGCTTCACCTCCCGTCCGGGTACCCGGGGTGACAGCGGGGCCACCCCGGTCCCTTCCGCGGGCTCTGCCCGCTCGGAGCAGCAAGGCCGGCGATGGGGAGGGGTTCCCGGGGAGGGCAGAGCCCGTCCCGCGGGGCTGCGGGGACGTTTCTGGGCAGGCTCCGCGCCAAACAGCCCCGGTGCTGCGGCAGCGGGGCGTTCCCAGCCCGGCGCTGCGGTAGACAGACCCGCTGCTGCGGCCGCGGGGCCTTCCAGGCCGGACCCCGCGCGGCGCAGCCCCTGTCGCCATGGGAACGGGCCCTTCCGGTGCGGGCGGCGCGCAGCATGGCGGTGCCCCTGGCGAGCGCGGCGCTGGGCGGCGTCCGGAGCGGGCGGCGTTCGGCACGGCCGGTGAGTCCCGGGCCGGGGAGCCCCGGTTCCCCTGGGCGGGCAGCGGGAGCCGCTTGCGGCGTGGCGGGGAGAGCGCTCGGGCGGCTGAATTCCTGGCGTGGCCGGCCCGGGGAGGCGGGGGTGGCTCCGGCTCCTCCCGGGCTCTCTCGGCCTCGGCTCTTGCGCTCTGGAGAAAGCGGGAACTCTCTGGAAACGGAGAGATGGGCTGAACAGCAGAGGCAATGCTGCTGTTGGGCGGCGTTCTTTATTTCATCAGCGCCGGGGGACACTGGGGATCATCCTCCTTAAGTTATAATTATAAGTATATAATAGAATAAGTATAATATAATAAGTATAATAATATAATTATAAGTATAGTTACAATTATAAGTATATAAGGTAGTTATAATTGCCTTGTTTCTTACTGGCAACACATCTATTAAATATTAGTTACGTACCAGCGGAGCGCTCTGGTTCCCATCAGTGCGTTACTGAACCTTCTGTCTCCCTCTTGTCGTGCAGAAGGATCTAAAAATAAAAAGTGGCCCCTGGTTTTGCAGGTGCTCAGAAAGCATTTACCGTGTGGTTGGGTGACGATGGGTGCGTCTCTTGTAAGTGAATCACGGTGTGCGTGAACTGAGCAGCTTCTCTTCACTCTCCATTCCCAGCTGCGCTCTCGCGGGCAGCCCCGCTGGGGCCGATGCCCAACGAGGATATTGACGTCGGCAACTTAGAAGCGCTGGAAAAATCCCGCAGTTTCAGTCGGTGCTTGAGGCGGGCGGAGAAGGAGCAGGAGCCGCGCTGGGGGCAGACGGCCCGGCAGCACAGCAGCCTGGAGCAGGAATGTGCAGAGAGCTGGAGAAGCTGGGAGAAGTTTTGACGTGCCTTCGTTTTCCACCTCTGTTTTATAGCCTCTGGGGTGCTGTGGGGAAGTCGTTGCCTGCCAGCGTGCTGCAAGAAAAGAGAATCAGCTCAGCTCTTGTGCTTGCGTCTTGTTTCCAGCCACAGGCTCAAGCTGCGAACCTTGAGCACGTTTGACTTGTACAGAAAGCACGAGGACGCCATGACCCCGGCAGGGCTGGCGTTTCACCAGTGCCAGCGGGATCACTGTGGTGATGGAGTCACTTTGGTCACTCGGATCTCTTTTGGTGACTGATCACTTTTGGCACTAGGATATTTATATACATTAGATATATATTTTTAAAAAGTGAGGGGAGAAAAGACCATCTAGCGGCTCTCAAGGGCCAGTGCCCTCCCCAGCACTGTGTGCCCCCCACCCTAGAAACAATACCTTGAAAATTCTTCCGGTGTGATTCTCAGGGGAGCCCCCGCTCCCAACGCCCTGGCCCGGGACCCCCTGACCTCCCCCACCTCCGCCAACCCAGTCTGATCTCTGGCCGTCCGTGGTGGCCGTGGCTTTCTGGGGGGCAGGGGGTGGTGGAGGCCGTGGGCGGTGGGTGAGGAGGGGGCAGCCAGGCAGGCTGGGGGTTGTGGGGCGAGGAGGCCCAGAAGGGGCTGAAGCTCCCGGGGGCACAGGCCATGGAGCGATGGGGCTGCTGCTGCTCTGCCGGCTCTCAGGGGTTGGCAGCTTGGAGAACGTGGCCAGAGTGTCGGGGAAGGTGGGCGGCGTGGCCGGCGTGTTGCTGGGGGTGCACATCTGCGGGGTGTCAGATCGGCCATGGATGGTTTTTTAGAGTCTCAACCTGCCAGCCTCCCCATCACTGGAGATGTGGCTGCATCCCGCACCAGGGGATGCTCGAAGCCCAGCTCTGGCGGGTATTGGGGTACCCAGCGCTGCAGGGTCTGGGTGGCACCCCCAGAACATGGGGGCTGCCTGGGGAGGATCTCCAGCCCAGGCAGGGCCAGCTCAGGCTGCGAAGAACATTTTGGACATCCAGGGTGCTCAAGCCGCTGGGGTGCAGCGGTTTTGGGGAGGGGGAGGCTGCTCTGATGCCTGCTGCCCCGGGCATGGAGTGACAGGGTGATGCAATGAGGACCAGCACAAAGGGTGAGGAGAGTTTTGGGGTCCCACAGGACCCTCTTCACCCGACTCCCTGTCCCCCTACTCCGCTTCGCACACCATTGGGGCACAGAAAGTCAGGCAGGGCCCCCGGGACATGAGGCGCTGGCCATCAGGCTGAGGGACGGGAATGCCAGCACAAGATTGCCCGTGTTTCAAAAGGGAGGCAGCCGTGCCAGCTGGAGAACCTCTCTCGCAGCTCCGTCCCCAGCAAAGAGCTGTCTCTAGAGCAGTTCGTGCTGCTTACAGGCAAGATCAGCCTTTGCATTTGAACCACCTTCTTGCATAGATGACAGGAAACATACTCTGGTTTATGTCTTTATAGCTGCAAAGGCCAGGACAGTGTTCATGAGGGAGCAAGCGATGAGCACATTTCCTGGTCAACAGCCGCTGGCTCACGCCAACGGTCGAGAGAGGCAGAAGAAATCCCTTGAGAACAGCTCCCTCTCAAAGACATCCTTCTGCTTGATGAACCGCAGGGAAAGGCATCCTAAACCAGGCACCTTGACCTTGTTTTCAGCCCAGGTTCCCGGGTGCTGGTGCACTCGTGAGCCAGTCGCTGCACATCTGCCACCAAGGGGAATCGCCTCCGAGGCCAACTGTGCCATGGGGAAAGGAAAGGGTGAAACGTCGGGAGAGTTTGATTTAGTGCACAACACGGATAAAGCCATTCTCTCTGCAATTAAAACTGAGCGTGTTTAATTGAGTAAAGTGAGATTTCATTCCCCATGACTTGTCTGATTGTATTTTGAATCTGGGCACGGGCTGCAGTGACCTGCCACAACATTTGAGGTGTCACCAGCTGCACTGTAGGTGGTAAAGTGGGAAAGGCAGGAGGGAGCCTCAGCATCTCCCATCCCGTGGATGATTCATCACAAAGGACCAGGGCGGCGCCCGCTGGCTCCTGGGGCGGCTGTTGCCGGGCAACAGAGACACTATATTGTCCCCTGTCACCTGTGCCCCTTGCCCATTTGGTCACTGGCCGTGGTGGGATCACTTGCCGTGGTGGGATCACTGTGGTGGTGGACTCATTTTGGCACTTGGATCTCTTTTGGTGGTTGCATCGCTTTTGGTGGTGGAATCGCTTTTGGTGGTTGAACCACTTTTGGCGGTTTGATCACTTTTGGCACTTGGATCGCTTTGGTGCCTGGATCACTTTCATCACTCGGATTGCTTTCGGAATTTGGATCTGTTTTGGTGACTGATCGCTTTCTGTGGCAAGAAGGAGCAGGAGAAAGACAGCTGGCTGTCCATCCCTCCAAGATCACATCGGAACAGAAAAGCTCCCGTCTCCCTCCTTCGCGTTCAGTGTTTTCGCGCAGAACAGCAGCGATGGACACACGCAGTCTGTTGGAGATGCTGGACGCAGCCATCGGGACACCCAATGTGGGGGCTGTCGACTTGGAGGCACTGCGCGAATTGCTGGAGGCCATGATCGGGAAGCTGGGCCAGCTGGAGCTGTCTGGCCTGGAGCCAGGGCAGAGCCCAACCCCCGGCCTGGCAAAGGACCAGGACAGCAAGGACCAGCCTGGCCAGGAAGAGGAGAGAGACACCTGCAAGGTAGAACCTCTTGCTGGTCCCTGGGTGCTCCCCCACGAGACGCCCCCTCCTCCGGGCTCCGCGCTGCCGTCGTGCCCCCCTCAGCCCAAGGGCTGGGTTAAGCCCGAGCTCCCGCAGCAGAGCACGGCGGGGTCCAGGTCCCCAGGGACCCTCCCCTGGGCTCACCCCCCACCCGCTCTCCCAGAAAAGGGCTTCGCTCCAGGACCTGTGGGAGGAGATGGACAAGCTCAAGGAGGCGCATTCCGGCCTGGCACAAGACATCCAGGAGATGAAGGACGCCCATTCCGGCCTGCTAGAGGAGATGCGGGCCATGCAGGAGGCGCATGCCGGCCTGGCCGAGGACATCCTGGAGATCCAGGAGACGCTTAGACTGGTGAGCGCCCGCTGGTGGCCCGGGAGGGAGCTGGGCCGTCGTCCCTCCCCGCTCCTGCTGCCCTGTCACACTGTGCCCCTGCCCCTGGGAAATAAAGCTCTGCCCGTGCAATTCAGCGGCGGCCCCCGGGCACAGCCCTGCCCAGCGTCCCTCTGCCTCGTGCCCCAGCTCACTCGGGGATACTCTTATAATCCCGCTCCCACATCTGAACGGGTGTCCCTCTCCTCGCCCAGCTCCAGGGGAAGCCCCAGGACGCTGCCGGGCTGCGCAGGGACAGGAGGCGGCTGCGTCCCCCGCTCCCTCGGGGACACCAGCCCTCCTGCCTCGGGGCACAGCCTGTGGGTTGGGGTGCTGGGCAGTGATGCTGGGGGTCCCATCCCTGGGGATCACATCCCCTCGGCTCCATGGCCGGGCTGACCCCGTGGAGGAGGAGCCGGCCAAGTATGGCCCTGTCAGGGCACCGGGGGGCAGAGGACACCCTGCTGTCTGGGGGGACGGGTCTGTGCCCACAGCTGGGTGGGGTGGGACGGGGGTCTGGGGTCTGGGCTGGGCTGTGGGGGCAGCACTGGCTGCTGGGGCAGCCGGTCCTCGTGGTGGAGCTGGAGGGAGCTGGGGGGACATGTGGGGTGGTGTTGGGCAGTGTGGGACAACAGCCTGTGTGCTTCAGGGTGGGGGCAGGACCCTGTTGGTGAGTGTCTGTGGCTGACCCTGCCCCTCGCCCCCAGGTACCTACCTCCTCCTCACTGCAGCATCAACCCGCCATGCTGGAGCACCCATCTGCCTCGCCTCTCAGAAGCCTCACCCTGCCACCGAAGCTGCTGCCACACCACACTAAATCAGCGCCCTGACAGCCGGGCAGGACGGGGGTCCCGGCCCCGGTCCCACCGCCCCGGGCAGCAGCTGCAATAAATGGTGATGAGCAACCAAGTGCCGGTGTGGTCTGAGCGGGGGTCCCTGGGGCAGGATGGCAGAAAGCCCCGCTGTGTTTGCTTTTTCAGGAGAAAAATAAGTGCTAAAAAGCCGCTTTGGGGGTGCCCAGGTGGATCCAGTGCTATCCAGGGCCCCCCCAGAGGGAGCACCGGGAACACTGGGAGCAAACCAGTGGGCACCAGGGCAGAGCCAGCAAAGGCCCATCCTGCACCCCGGGTGGGGCTGAGGTGTCCATGGGCTTCAGAAACACCCCCTGGCACTAACTGGGGGGACGGGGTGAGGGGGGAACCAGGGGGCTGTGCGAGAAGCCGGGCTGGCTGTCGGCAGCCGGAGGAGCAGCAGCAGGTGCCGAGCTGCAAGGCCAGCAAGGCCGAGCTGTCACAGGAGCTCAGGATGACAACAGGCTGACCGTGAGCCAGCACTGTCTCCTGTGGCCAAGAAGGCTGATGGTACCTGGGGTGCATGAGGAGGAGTGTGGCCAGCAGGTCGAGGGAGGTGAATCCTCCCCCTCTGCTCTGCCCTGGGGAGGCCCCATCTGTGTTGTGTGTCCAGTTCTGGGCACCCCAGTTTAAGAAGGACAAGGAATTACTGGGGAGAGTCCAGCGCTGGGCTACAAAGATGCTAAGGGGTCTGGAGCATTTTTTCTGATGAGGAGAGGCTGAGAGAGCTGGGGCTGTTGAGCTGGAGAAGAGAAGCTGAGAGGGATCTGATCCATGGGATCAGTATCTCAGGGTGGGTGTCAGAGGATGGACCAGACTCTGTTCAGTGGTGCCCAACGCCAGGGTGAGGGGCAACGGGCACAGACTGAAGCACAGGAGGCTCCATGTGAACATGAGCAGAAACTTGTTTGCTGGGAGGTGCCAGAGCCCGGCCCAGGCTGCCCAGAGCGGGTGTGGAGTCTCCTGCTCTGAGACATTCAGACCCCCTGGGCCCACCTGTGTGATCTGCTCTGTGACCCTGCGTGAGCAGGGGCTGCACTGGGGGATCTGCAGAGGTCCCTTCAGCCCAACCAGTCTTGTATTCTGTGAAATTAAGACACAAACTGGTAGCAAAGTGTCGCGGTTGAGACGGCCAAGCGACATGGACCAAATTCTTTCAAGATGAAAGTAATAGATGCCATTTATTGCTACAAGTGCATTTTTATACAATTCTGCCAGTTCATGTGTCTTTTCACTATTGATTACAAGTTACAGCACTAACATCTCATTGGTTAATTTTTCTATCATCCATGTTATTCTTCTATCCCCTTCTCTCTCTCGGGTACATCTCTCCTCTCTCCGGATACTCCTTTACTCCCATCCTCCTCAAGGGTAAACCTTAATATCTCAAGGCTGATCTCTACTCTCATATTTTCTGTCAAGGATTCCACAGACCCGCTGCAGTTTCCCACACTAGATACTTTCAATTGAGCTGCTTTTCAGATCTCTATAGGCAGATGTTTGCTAGAAAATATGTGTTATGGAAAGGTGTGAACAATATCAATAATACTGACTTCTTGATGCTCCTCGTAACATCCTTGACTTCCAATAGATTCTACTCTGAGCCCAGGCAGGAGTGAATATGGGAAAGATGGTGCATTCTTTATATGGTAGCTTGTCTGGTGAGTGACTGACTTGCACAACCTCTAGAAAAACTGCTGCGTTGCAAACGCTAATGCAGTCTGTGACCTTTGCGTAATAGGAACATTGGAAGCGGATTTTCCAATGGTGCGCTCATTAATAAAGTGTAGGGAAGGGGCTGGTACGATGAGCGTAAGGCAGATAGAGTTAGTCCATGTCTTTAATCATCTCTACTTGATGACTGAACTGTTTCACACACAGTTATCTTGGAGGCACAGGCTGGAATTATACATCAGACCTGTACCACCTCATTAATATCCAAGTAAAGATTAATATACTTTTCAAGATGATGCTAGATACCCTTCTACCTGTCCTGATGTCTGAGAGGCCACAGGTGCTCAAGTCTAATACAAATAGGTTATACTTACTAGGTCACCCAGTTCCTTGTAGGGATGAAGGGTTATGCCCCACAGAGTGTTTTTCTAGAGTTCTGTCCAGTTCTAGAAGTCACTGGCAGCAAAGTCCACTTAGAGCAGAACATGAATTAATTCATTTTCCTTGAACTGTTCTGCCAATGATTTGCTAATTTGTACTGAATTCTTCCCAACAAGAAGCAGAACATTGTCTGTGTTCACCTGGTAAGGAAGTCACTCTGCTGCTGGAACAGCACTGGCACGCTTACCAGGAAAAAGGTAAAACATGCTCCTACAGGAACGTGGCAGGCAGCATATGTTTAGGTGGGACTTAGAAGCTTTAGCAGTGTACTAGTACTGTATATACTGTCTACAACAGAATCCTTCCCTGGCTGAGTTAACCTGGAGGGAAGCATTGGGCCATGCAAGGTTTGAGAAGGATCCAGAAAATAAGGCAGTTAATGAAGAAAACACATTCTGTAATCATCATACACAAGTATCCTTCGTTTATAATAGATGAGAATGAGACCATCGCTAGAGGCATTGTAAATCCCACTGCTATCATAAAAATAGCCAAAGAAAGTAAATATTAATCTGTACAGCACTGAAGAGGCCATTTATTCCAACTAAGCAAATGTGCAAGAAGGCTGAACTCAATCACACTGCTTTCGTTAAAAGACATTTAATGCCATTTTTGAAATGTAGATCTGAGATCCTTGGTAGAGAGTTCTGTGGTCTCATAGTCACTTCATTTCTTACTTCACTACCGACTTATTTATGTGACTCTTTAGTGGTGCAAGGCTTTGCAGTCACTCAGGTATTTCCTGGAAGAGGTTAGTTTTAAACCAAAATTAAGTTCAGGAGTGGATTCAGTAATTGTCTGAGGCTGGGAATGTTGATAGTGATGTCTTTGTTGACAATGTGGAAAGGTGTAATTATTATTTTTGGAATTAGTTTAGATACTGTCAATTTGTTGCCAATGTGGCATATACAGTATGTTTTAATGAAATAAATGTTGCCATGGACACATATTAAAAGTGTGTATTACCTGTCAACCCTCTGAAGACTGAAATGCAATCTGTAATGAGGAAAAAGGTCCAAAGTAAAGAAAAAAGAACCGCACAAGAGATTTCAGATGGTACAGATTCTGCTCTAAATTTCTCTGGGTAACACCTATTACTTCAGCTTCGTGTTTCGATTACCTATGAGAGAGAGAAGTAAGATTGCTGAAAGTCTGTATGTTTTGGAAATAAAACTGTCAACAAGTAAAAAGAATAAAATGACCAACAGGAGACCTGTCCTCTACTAACCACGTTGATGATGTGCTCCCATGGTACCACGGCCCAAGCATCCAGAGTGCCTGGCTCTGGGAGTGCAGAGTTGCAACCAGTGTGAGCTTAGGTCTTTTGCCGCTTTCTCATCAGACACCAAAAGTGGCAGGAAGAGAAACCAGAAGAGCTGTCTGCCTCTGGACACAAAGCGTTCTCACGCTTCCGCGTTGCTGCAGCCCTGCCTCATCTTCTGCTACCCGAGCTCCATTTCCAGATGTTGCGGAAGGAAAGGATAGTGCGTGGCCCCATGTCACCAATCCAGCCCAGTGGGAGGTCCCAGTGTTTGGCCTGGCACAAGCTATTGCAGTGTGCAAGTGCTCGGCAGGAATCCAGTGTAACATGCCCTAGACTGCCATGAGTCATCCTTGGGGATGGACAACATCTGATTCAGGACTGCCAGAGTCAGCCCACCTCCTCTTGTCACTGGTAGCAATACTAAACCCTAAATACCCTGTCCTGGGTCTTTCTACATTCATATTTGGGTTTCTGTGTTGCAGGGAGAGATGATGCCCAGCCTGGGTCTTCTTCAAGTCAACACCTTGAAGAGATGGGAACTCACGTTGCTCCTGACATGGTGTTCTTTACGTAAAGGGAACAAATAACTCGGGGTGCACAGTCAGATGTACACTTGAGAAAAAAATACTACGCTCCTCCAAACCAAAGACTTTGTACCTGCAAAGCCAGCTACCCACAGGTGCATTCCTGAGAGGGCTTTGGGACTTGCATCTCGCAGGTGGTGCTTGGGCAGTGGTGGCAGCTGGGAACAGGCCCAGACTCCTCGGGGAAGATTTGGGGATGCTGGTTCATGTTGGAATTTGAGTTTATAGGGTGCTTGCCTTTTCTTTCTGTCTCGGCTGATTTTCCAGGATGGACACTCCATGGCCAGATTTTGGCAAGCAGCTTTTTGGTCATATCTGTGCTTTATGAAGAGAATTCTGAATGGTCTGAGATGGAGGGTGGCAGCCTTCCCTCCATGATGCGGTATTCTAAAATTTGAAAGAGAAGATAATGAAATCAGAAAAGCCAGCTGGCCATTTAAATTTTTTACATACTTAGTGCTGGCACCCGTACTTTCCATCTGCCATTAGACATCTTTAAATTCTCCCTAGTATGACCGTCAGGTCATAAACCAGTCCCTCCTCCAGTGCAACTTGCAGGCAACAGCATTTGTCACAGATATCCTCTAACAAGTGCGTAGCACCCACTGGTTCTTCAGCAGGTCTTGCACGAAGCCTTTCCTGAAGTGTTCATGGAAATATGAGCTGGAAGGCTCTCATAAACCTACCAATGGACTCCCATCTCCCTGCAGAAAGTCAATGGCTATTAACTTCACCCGAAAACACTGGCCTCTGCAGCACCTCTCTGGTGCTCTTGTGGTCCTCTCTGTCCTTGTGCTTCTCTGAAACATCAAGATGCAGTATTGGGAGCATCTTGTCTAGTTAGGGTTCTGGCAGCCTGCACAACAGATCTATATAAAAAAAAGGGTTTTGTGTGATTGTTTGGTGGGAGAGGGGAGATGTATTTGGTCACCCTCTATTCTTGCATCTTTTGCTTAAGTTTTACTTGTGGCATCCCAAAATGTCAAATTAAGGTAGTGCTTTGCATTAGAGACAAACAAGAGAAAATGATACAGTTCATTATGAAACGTTCCAACTGTATTTAGGAGAAATCGCACTGTTCAGAATGAGACCACCTGATTATTTGTGAAATAGTCGAATATACAGGGTTCCACAGGACTGAGTGGATATTATGGTCAGATTGCAACTCTGGTACGTAGTGCAGCAAAACACTTGCTCTTACTTCACTATTTTCTAAAGCAATTTGAGTTCTTCTCCCACTTACATCTACAGGCCTGTGGTGATTTTTCAGGGACGGTGACTCCCATTTATTCAAAAGGGAATTTTACCTAATTTAGGGTTGCAGTTTCAGGGTGGGTGTTTATAATTCTCACAGATGTCTTTACCACACACAGGGACTGGAAATTACAGTGACACAGCCTCTGGGAAATGACAGGAGCTGTATTAACCACAGAAAAACTTCTCTTAGGAATTAGTAGGAAAAAAACAAAACAGTGAGAAGCTGTACTGTCCGGAGCAAATGTGAACTGGCGTAAAAACAAATAGCGTCATTCATCTTCCTTTCTGAATTATATTAGTTTGTTTGTTCAAGCTTGTATATACTCAAAAAGCTTTGTGTATATCCTTTTTAAAAGGATTTATAAGAAGACTGAACTCACTGTCTCAGCACTCACTAGGACTGAAAGTGTTCCTATGACACTGCTTACTGGATTTGAAGTATTATGTTTCAGCAGGCGGGAGAACAAATTTTCGTACCCGTAGTAGGCCCATGAAGCCCTGCGAACCCTAAGAGGGGTCAACAGCAGATACTTAGGTAAGGATGTGAGAAATGAGCAGCACTTAGTGCTGCTTTTTCTGTCTTTTTGTATGGAGGAGTAAGAATTTCCCGCAGTATTGAAGACGGAGTTGCCTGCACAGTGAACAGTGAAACTTACTTGTCTTCTAGTGCTTTCAAAATAATGTTTTGTATTTCTTATAATGTTATTGAATTATTTCATGTAATTATCCCATGGCCTCATTCCCGAGTGACAACTGCCAGCTCAGAGCCCAGCGTCATCAACACGCAATTGCCATTTTCTCCTCTGTATCATTTTAGATTTACCTGTCGTTTTCTCTCCCAGTCACCTGGTGATAAGACCCTTCTGCATTTCTGCAGTCAGCTGGCATCTCTATTACCTTGCACAGCTTGGTATTGATAACAAACGTTGACAACCCTTATGCATATTATTTATCTCATTATAGGACAGTGTGACCCCAAGCGGAGCTTCGTAGTGACCTCCCACAACATGAAAACTGATCAAATATTCTTATTCTTTGTGTTCTAGACATGTAGCCATGTGAAAACCTTTCCTCTTCTCCATTTTAGTTTGCTTCTTTAAACACCTCACAGTACATCCTGCCAGATGCATTCTGGAAATGAAAGTAGGTTATACCAAATGCATCTTCTTTGTCCACACGTTTATTAAAAGTATAATCAGAGAATTTCGGGAGATTTGTGATGCCCGGTCTCTGTCAAGGCTACGTTGATCTTCCTCGCTTTGTACCTACTAACTCTATTCCTTAGAAGAGTTTCCGCCTATTTCCCTAGTGCAGATGTTGGGGTTATTTGCTTACAGTTCATCAAATCTCGTTTGAAAGCCTTTGTAAAACCTGTTGCCACTTTTCTGGTTATGAGGCAGATACAAAGGGTTTAGTGGTTTGGCTTTTTTATCCGGGAGAGTAAAATCATGAGTTGCTGCCATCCTGTCTGTTGTTGCCACTCTTTCTTTTCTTCACTCTGTAACCGCTTCTATTGGCACCTTGAGCTGAGACAGATATTCCATGTGCTCACTGAAAAACCATGTTCTGATGGGTACCAGCATGTCCTCTTTTTTAATATATTTTTGTAACCACCGCAAATGAAGTATATGAAACACAGTTTTTTCTGCTATGGCTTCATTTTTTTCTGAGCCTTTCTGTTGTAGCTTCAGCACCTATTGTCTCTGCAGGGTCTCTGATACATTTCTTGCTCTTACTGTGTTTGAAAATTTATGATGTTTTTGTTCCTTACCATGTTTCAATTCCTGTTATTTGCCTTTTTCTCTCTGCTTACCTGAACTCTGACAAAATAGTGCAGCTGCCATCACAAGAACTGTTGTTTGTGGAAATGTCTGGATTTGATTATTCTCTCATTTACAACAGGTCAAACTAAGAGCAACACTAAAATCAGTAAACAGTGGTCTTTTTAAAGGACAGAAGAGTTACACACCTTGAATTTGCCAAAGCATTTCTGTGACCTCTAGACCCAGGAATCCCACATCTGTTGGTCTACCAACCCAAGGCTGTGGTCGTACCTCAGTTTCTAATAAAGACATCACGATACATAAAATTTCAGCCTAATGCTCATTTTGATCCCCATTCAGAGCACAATGTCTGACATGTTCAAAGGCTACAGTGTGAGACTTGCATCTCTAAGACTCTGTACTGAAATGCTTACTTAACCACCCAGCTCCTGAAGCCAAGTGAGGGGACCACGCGCCCTTCAGCAGAGGAACTACGAGCCAAATACTCCTACCAAGCAGAGCCCAATCAATTCTGTTTTCCCAGACACGCAATTTTACCAAATCTGCTCTTCAGATTTTGGAGTGTCTTGTTTTCCACTGAGCTCATCCAGATGACTTCCAGAATATGGGCTACAAAATTATCAGGAGCATTTGAAAGTTTAGGCTTGTAATTTTTGCTTTCAGCTAGAGGAATACTGGAAAGAATAACGTTACTGAAAACAGCATGAACATATGCTGATCATGTAATGTACATAGCGAAGTGTCTTCCTGTTCTTCAGGCAATACCGACATTTCAGGCTTTCTCTTTGTATGGCCTGTCCATGAACATGATACTGACCTGGCTAATCTGGTTTGAAAGGCTGAGGCACCTGTTCCTTCCTTAGAAGCTTTTACTGCAATTCAAGCAGTTGAACAGAGTGTGTTAAATTAGAAATATTAAAATGGAAAGATTTGAGGAACCTTTTTGTTCCCTATCTCACCTTTCAGACCTCTGGCATTATTCAATCTATTCTGGATCACGGGTGAAATCATTTAAACGAGGAAAATGTGATAATATAATATACACTGTGTGGATCTAAACAGAACTCAGAAATAAAATGTATGAATCTTCTCAGACTCTGTCACTTGCAAAATTTACAATTGGTGAGGGGAACCAAGCAAAATTGTACCTCTTTCGCCAAAAGTAAAAGCACATTGCTTTTGAGCAGTCTGGTTTCTCAGATCATCTCAAATGAGTGACCGTGAGCTCTGATGTTTGAACTGCAGGGAAGGAAATGAAAATAAATAATCTCCCCCCTTCAATTGTTTAAACTAATTTGGGAAAATTTTCTGTCTCCACACTATAGAAAGAAAGTGGGTGTAAGTAAGAGATAAGTAGAGGATATCCGTCATATGGCTTCATGAAAATGTATCATAATATAAATTGTAAGAAAAAGAATTGTCATGCATAATTGTACTAATGTGGTGTCTGTTTATAAGACATATTGCCTTTGATTAACTTTTTCAGAATTATAAGCCTATGAAAGACGCAGAAGGTGATGTATTTAATCTCAGCCACAAGGAGATGCATCTTGGCTGCTTTACAATGGTGTTTTGGGGACACATAATCTCAGCTGTATCCCCGGGAGTCTGGCTTTGTTCCCACTTTCTTCTCCGACTCTTTTTCACCAAAATACAATGGAGACCTTTTCCGTTTCCTTTATTTAGCTGACAAGTACAGAAATATCTCCTTCCCTGAAGGCATTTGATTGTGACCTTCGACTGTGTGGCTTGTTGGAGTCTTTATGCAGCAGAAGTCCCATCACATTTTCTCTCTAACCAGAAGAACCATTAAATTGTAAGTGCTCAAACAGCTGGGATTCTCTTCATGGTGGGTGAATAGGTTCCCACTATGAAAAAGAAAGGCCCCATTACTAGTGTGGCTCCACACTGGAAACTCTGTTTAGAAATGCTGGAGAAGTAACTGCAGAGCCACAGTGTCCTATTAACATTGGCAAAGAGGGAAGGGCTACAGCTTTCCTTTCTCTGAGAGTCAGTTATATAATACAGAACAGTTAAAACTTCTCTGAAGTAAACAACAACTGAGACACATATAACAAGGGTCATCCTAAATGCTCATATGATATGAAGAAATGCTTTGTGCAAATGAGTACTATTAGGCTACCGAATCACTTCTGAAAGGAAGCAGAAGGAACACTGAGATGTGCATCATTGGCAACTGGCAGGTTACAAAATGTACTGGAACTGTACACAAGAAAACGGAAATACAATGATGTAGTTATAAGGATGCAGACTTTGTTGCCCTCTTAGAGTTCTTCCTCTCTGACTTCAGTGACTCTTGCCTAAGTTATGACTCCTTCTGTTATTCATGATCTCAGAATTAATTCAGAAACTGAAAACAGGTCACTTCAAGACAGAGGATGAGGAGAAATTGACAGCAATATGAGGATAACATTTTTTTAAGAAGTGGGTAAAGCTTGCTCCAGTCTCATTTGACTGTTAGCAGGTGGCAATGCACTCCCATTCTTGGCAAATTATTTTAGCAGGCTCTCTGAGCAAATGCATATGGGGGCGGAAGTTATGATGCAGTTCTACAGTAGAAAAATAACTTATAATTCAAGCTTTATGTATTTCAAGCTATTATGAGCAGCTGTGAAAACACATTTATTTTGACTATTTGCTTTAGCTTCAAAATTTGTAATTTGAATGAGAAATCACAGGGTGTTCCCTTTCTATTTTGTTTTTTAAGGATTTGTGTGCAGGCTTCTTTACACCTGTGGATTCCAGAGCTGTAAGTAATGTAATTAAAGCCTGATCCAAATCTCACTGAAACTGGCAAATGGCTTTCCATGGGCTTTATGGGGTTTTCTGATAGACACTCTCTTGCTTTGGATTAAACCAGATTCTTTACTGTTTTCACCTCTACATGAAAAACTTTGCCTATTTTGTGGGTCTTCTTTACAAACTGGGGCAAGACTTATTTCACTTTCAGGCTCTGACACGCCAGAGAAAGTTGCACATCTGCAACTTTGCAGAGTTATACAACTCTGACTATTGGGGTTGAAGTAGAAATGGCAGCATGAGAGAACTAATGTGTGGCTTGAAATGGGTTTTAGGAAGATGCTGAACTCTTGGACTGTGCTGCTCTGAGCACGCACCAAAACACAGGGTGCCAGGAGAACTTGTGGGTCTCACACACCAACTGAGGAGTTTTGGCAGTGATAGACTAGAGCCTTCTGACTTGGTTCTCGGATTTGGAGTCATAAGCTTCCTCCATCCTCCCAGTATGAACACTTCTGCATCTTGAAACTTTTGTATTTCCCTTGTAGTCTACCATCTCCTTCACCCCCTTTGTTTAGCAACTGAATGAAGGAGTTGTTTGAAAATCCAGATTGGGACTGTAGAGTGATCCATGGCCAGGTATAACAGAAATAGCTCATTCTTATCTAATTTGAGATTTTGTTTAAATTTAGAGATTACCTTTCCAGAAAGTACAGGAACCTGCAAACTCAGATCATCAGAAGGAATTCATACCGTAAAAACCAAGGAACCATAGATTAAAATGGGACACTGAGCAGTTCCACGTAATGGATTTTATCACCTGCAAATGAAAAAAGGACACTTGTCTTCTGCCACCATTTCCCAGGACCTCACAGAGAGCTCCATGGAGTGAAAGCCAATGGATAGATCTGCTTGGAAACATTTGCTGTTGCTGTGGTGATTGGCCCTTCTAGTGGTCTGGGGTTTCTCACTGAGTGCTCGCCAACTGTAGGCTTTATTCAGTTCTTCCAGTCTCTTCCATGGGCAGGAAGATGTCTCTTAAAGAAACACTCTCTGTGGTATCAATGACTATGAGATGCTAATCTCTGTAATTATAAACCACTGTGAATCACTATGTACATTCTGCCACTCAATAGGAGAGAGTTTATATTGCTTAGCTATGGCTGCTGAGGTTGAATCTCCTCCATGCAGTGACTTTAAGAGACTCTGAGGAAGGTCGATTATAGCCACACTGTGCTTACTTTAAGCTCAAAGAGTTACAATTAAAATGATATCTGTGAAGCTATTGAAAAACTAAATTGCTTTTAAGGTTTCTCTGGGCTGTTTCGAAATAATGAAGTCTTGCTTTGTAGAGTATAATATCTAGTTTGAAGAAATGACGTGTTTTAAACCAACAGAAAACCGGTGTTATAACCCATAGTGCTATTCCTTTCTTCAGTAGTAATGACATAGCTTCATTTGCATCAGAAGGACATTGGTTTGGTTTTATGTTGAATTGTCAAGGTCAGTCAATCCACTCTGCTACATCAATTCTGTTTCATAGGAAGTTCTTTTCATGAAGAAGTTCTTTCTCCGGCACTATTTGTAGTGTGCTGAGTCCCCGCCTGGAATGATTGTGCCTATACTGAAGATTCAAGTTAAAGTTTCCCTTGAGGCTTCATAGAGGTGTTTGATAGATCAGAATTAGTTTGTATCTTCTTAAGAATAAGATAGGTACAAAAATTGGAGAAACATGTAAGCTGGAAAAGCAAGCACTTGTTTTTTGTTAAAAAATGGGGTACTTGACTATTATTTTTTTTTTAAATCTTCCATTTAATTTACAGAGTAGATGCAAAATGAATTGAATTAAGATTGACCGTGCACTCTGAATTCTGAAATGTTCTGTCTTTCAGTGATAATTTAGATCACAGTTTTAGGCACCTTCATGTCAGAGAACAGGGTGGCAGAGGCTCAGAGTGCAGTTCTTGCCTACACCTTTCCTGAGCAGAGTTCCCACTTGCTTTGAGAGAGGGGTGAGACAGGAACCAAAGGGGTCTTCTCCTGCAGAGAAGTGCCTTCATGTTGGTTAAGACTTCCACATCTTCTAGGATGACCTCACTGCTCAGGAGGGGTGGAGATTGTCTCCACCATGGATTTTCCTCTGGTCTGATATTAAAGCCATTTGCCTACAATGTGAGATCTGTGAGTTCCAGGTTGAGGGAGCTTACATGCAGTCTTCTCATTCTTCAGTAGTGCTCTAATTCATGTGTCTATTTGTTCAAAAATTCCCTCATAACCTCTTGATTTGCCATCTTTCCTTCCCTTTGTTGCTCTCCTCTCTCTCCCCATCAGCGTCTGTCCCCAGATGAGGGTGTTGGAGTCTAAATTGCGAGTGGCAGCGGGCAGCCATGGAGAAGGCCTGAGCAAGGCACCCGTGCGGACGTCTGCTGGTGTGCCTGGCCTTCTGTACAACTGATTCCTGCACTCTTGGTGCTTGAACAGGCCAACTTCTGCAGAGTGATGCTTGAGAATCTTACAAAATCAAAGGTAAACCAAAATACCTCACTTAACTGCCTATAATCCCTCTTAGAATATGTCTCCATTTACCGTATGGAAAGCCTTATCCAGTGGGGGCAACTTTTTGGGGGCTCTGAAGACCAACTTATTAAAAAAAAAATCAACTTTCCTATGAGTAGAGACACGTGTGTGAGTAGCTGGTACTATAGGGACTTAATGAGATGTCTGCTGTTGCAGATCTGTGCTCCTCCTTAATCCCGTACCTGAATGTGACTGCTTTAAGAGTTACATGTGTCGTGCTCATTTACTCTGTAAGACATTGACTTGTATTGCATTTTATGTAATTCTTAAACGAGAACAGCTTTTTGGAGAAATATATTGATTCAAAAAAATTCACATTGTCAGTGGTAAGAATTTCATATGCAAGAGTTTCTAGGCTCTTAGAACTTAGTTTTTTATATTGACACTTGGTGTTTCACATTGAAGAGTTTCTAATTGTTCTATATCAATCCTTTATGACTTTTACAAATTGAATTCAGCTAATAGTTTATCTTCTCTATCTGTACATTGTTTACAGCCAAATTGACAAAATTCTGCTTTTATAATACTTTAAATTTAGTTTTATCAGGCTTCATGATGAACTGGATAATATTATTTTTTTTTTCTAGTGGATTCTTTTTCAAATTAAAAAGAGGATTAACCTTTTAATTAAATAATTAAATTTTTAAAATGATACCTACATGTTCCATAATCATTGCTAGCAATGTTGTGTAATTCTCTCATCTTATCAAAGAAGTTTCAGTAATGGAAAACATTTTAATTTTTCAAATGTAATCCTTGAAAATCCTTTCTCTGGAAGCTCTCTCTTCACTTTGCACATTTTTTTCATGATCTTGAAATAGATAGTTTAGTGTTTTGAGACTAAGATTAAAATTAACAAAACGCATGAAGCCTGTGCGCTGCTGTTGATAACACAGGTATGGATAGTTCTGGCCAATGGAGACTGGCCATGTCACCTCTTCCTAAGTCTGAATAAAGTGCTGAAACATTTACACGTGACTAAGTTATCCCAGACTTTTATTCATCCCCCTTACTGAATGCTATGAACTCCCTGTTCCAGAATGAAGCTGCTGAGGGGTCTGGAGCACAAGTGTGATGAGGAGCAGCTGAGGGAACTGGGGCTGTTCAGCCTGGAGAAAAGGAGGCTGAGGAGAGACCTTATTGCTGTCTGCAACTACCTGAAAGGAGGTTGTAGCATGGGGGGTGTTGGTGTTTTCTCCCAAGTAGCAAGTGATAGGACAAGAGGAAATGGCCTCAAGTCAGGCCAGAGTAGGTTTAGATTGGATATTAGGAAAAATTTCTTCATGGAAAGGGTTGTCAGGCGTGGGAACAGGCTGCCCAGGGAAGCGGTGGAGTCACCATCCCTGGAGGAGTTTGAAAAACGTGTAGATGAGGTGCTTAGGGACATGGTTTAGTGGTGGACTTGGCAGTGTTAGGTTAACAGTTGGACTCAATGATCTTAAAGGTCTTTTTTAACCCAAATGATTTCATGATTCTATGAACTAGTGATTTTCAGTGCTTGCAAAACATTCGCCTTTGTATTTTCTTTACAATTTTCACTTCTTTTTCATACATTTTTGATCTTAAGTGTGATGTCTGAGCTGTTTCATGTGTGGCAATGAAATGCCACATGAATGCCCAGCTACTTTTTCACAAGGGTAAAAGTGTCCACAAGTATCTCAGATTAGGTCTAACCAAATAAATTTAAGACATTAATTTCACGAACATCTTTATTTTGTTGTTCATGAAGCACAAACTGTACCTATAGAATTTTTGAGCTAAGTAACCCATTTCCTCAAATTACTCTCAGTTTTGTACATTTATCCATTCACTCATCATTCAGAAAAAATAAACATAGGGGGAGAAAAAGACAACAGTTCAAAATCCAGTACTGACCTAAGAAGCGGGTCCCACTGTTCACAGTTAACATTATGTCAAAGATCTGCCAGGTGTGGAGAAACACTGCCAATGTTTAGTTTCTGAAAGCTGCCTGGGACTGCTGTATTGCAACTTCCAACCAAGTGCCTTTACAGCATATCTGAAAAAGACAGTATAGTCTTTACATTAGCAGGGAGAGCAGACCAGGGAGTGTTTTTGCAGAGCAAAGTAGTTGGTGCTAAGACCTACATCTGCACTGAATGAACCTCCCAGACTAGTTTGAACTGGAAGGAAATCAATTTCTGTACCCAAGCCTGCTCTTACATGTGAGCAAATACACACTAACTAGGGGTGGTGAGGAGATCTCCTAGATCATTGCTGATCTCAGCTCGAATGCTAATGTGTCCAACTCTCCAACAAATTCCAGTGTCTGCTCTCACTATTTAGAGGATGGGTCTCTGCCAGGAAACAAAACCATTGACCAGATAGGAAAACCACTAACCAGCTTTGTGTTAAAAAGGTGCTTCCTTGCTGAAGAGTTTCTTCCTCTGTTCATCAGCGTGACATTCTGTGGGAAACTCTGTTTGTTCTTTAGGAGAAAAGTTTAACGAATTAGGTTAGTTAAGTATTTATACATATGCAGTAAAGCAGCACACAAAGTCAAGAAACATTACATGTATTGTTAGAGTACTGCGAAGGCAACAATTCTCCTGTGACTGAAACAGATGCGCACAAAGTGGCTACGTACACATGGCCAGCTCACACGCTAATTCCAAGATACCAAAACTATAATTAAAATTCTTAGACTCAAGACATGCAAAATTCATGTAACACTTCAGTTGGAAGGCATTTTGTTCTGACAAGAGATTTGTGAGGTCCACTGAGATTCTGGAATATGTTTAGACGTGAGACATTCAGTCTCACAAGAGCCTAGCAGTGGAGAAGAATCGTTTCCTGGACCTGTTAGCTACACGCTTACAAATACAGTCCAGGGAAAACCTCGCAAGGTAAAGAACCTAAATCTTCTTGCCAGTTACCATAGGACAATGCCCTGGAAGAAGATGCAGGAAGCTGAGGGAACTGCCAGAAAAGCATCATCCAGAAGCCAGTATGAGAAACCTCAAGGGGGACTGCAATAACTAAGAGCCAAAAAGAGTCATCCAGGCAGACACAGGAACACAGGACACCTCCTCGAGACAGCCTGAGAGAAAGTTTCCACTAAGTTTAGTTGAACTAGGACAGAAAAGAAAGGATAGCTCAAAGGAAGACAAAGTGAAATATGGACATCATTAAAGAGTTCATATGAGCGGAGACTAACTAAAAATACACAACATAATACAAAACACATAATAACATACTCAACAATGGAACATTTAAAGCATTGCGTACTAAGAAACCTACTTTCTGGGTCATCTTCAAATATTTCCTCTATTATGACATCAAGGCGGAATGGAGCCTTGGGTAAAGCAGGAACACTCCGCTGACACAGCACAGGAAGTGTTTCTTGATCTTGAGTATTTTTCACTTCTTTGTGAACACCAACTTTATTTGCAAGAGCCTTTCTTTTACTTTCTCTGCTAAGAGCTAGAGACATATTCTCTACAGATGACTGAGTATCGCAGCTCAGCACTTCTTTGTCATCAAGGGTAAGAGCGCGTTGTCCGTTATCTTCACTATATTTGGGAAAATATTTATTTGGAGACAAATTAGCTTAATCCAGTCTGTTTCAGAAAATCACGAGTCACAGCAGAGGTTTTATTAAGAACATACCACTACATTAAGAAAACAACTTGTAAGGGCTGGTTGAAACAACCTGTTTTTCAATACCAAGACAACAAAAACAGTGACATGATTTCCGAAACCTCATAAGGATTGGCACGCAAATGGCACATATTCTTGGGCACAGCTCAGTACAAGAACTACTCACTGAAATGATCAGAGACCACAGGTACAAATACAAACTATTGGAAAGAAATGTTAATAACGTGACAGACAGTTCATGGCAAGAACAAAAGGCATGTCAGATGTTTTCATACTACCAGTTAGTCTTCACTGTAATGTGCAGGATTTCCAAACATCATAGCATGCAATAAGCCTTTTTTAACATAACCAGTGCTAACTACGGCTCTAAATGCAACTCCATTCCATTTGGGCAAGTTTTTTTTTTCAAAGACAGTGGGGAAAAATGAAGGGGACTAATAAAATAAAAACAATTGTAATTTTAAAAATAAGGGGTCTTTTTTCTACTGCAAGTTCATCTTAAGCAATTTCTTTTGGCATTTGGCACAATCGGTATTTAGACTGTGAAGTGAAAATACTATAAATTTCAATAGTTGCTGCTGATTTTAGAGATTTATTTACTCTTCTCTGAAGTAATTTGCATATGCTGAAATGATAAACATCTACCATGGATACGTAAACCCGGTGCTTAGGGACATTGTTTAGTGGTAAACTTGGCAGTGTTAGGTTTATGGTTGGACCTGATGATCCTAAAGGTCTACTCCAACCTAAATGATTCAATGATTGTATCATTAAATACCAGCCAAAGCTAAAAAGCACATAGCATAAGAAGAATCTTGGTAACTTAAGTGATACAGTGAAATATAGTTGGGTGAAACGCACGTAAAACTGAAATGTGAGAACTGCAACACTAACTGGATTAACTGGAATGCTGATTGAAATCACAGCATCTGAAGTTTTGCTGTGCTTCCTTATATTCCTCTAGAAACCCACAAGCATATACAGATTTTCTTTTCTTCATTTCATCTCCAATATGTATTTAGCCACTATAAGAACAGCTAAGTTACTGTACCTACCCTCTTTATTAAATAAGAAATACTTACTGCCCTGTTGTTCCCCATTCAATCTTGCCCAGTTTTTTTAACAAAGGTGTAACTTCATCAGTGTTTCGGGAGAATCTCGAGAGAAGAGACATTACAGAGGGTGACAGGAATACGTAAATCACTTTGACACTTTGGGATGTACGATATTTTTCAGCACAATGCAAAATAAGAGATTAATTACCTACTCCAGTTTCAGTCTTTCATTCCTATTAACAACAAATTGGGTTGCTCAATTATCTTCACATTCATACTTAAACTCTTGCCTCTTGCTTTCTGTCTCATGCAGGGAGCACTCCAACATTCACTGAGTTTTCACACCTATACCCAGTTTAGTTCAACAAATTATTCTGCACGGAGAAAATTAATTCTCCAACAGTCTTGAAGAATAAAATGGTAACTGAAGTCCAAAGTGCAGGTTCTTTTTGTTCCCTTTATTGTTACACTAATCAACAGCTGTTTCTTTTACTGATGAAATCTAGCAAAATATTTCAAGTACTTTACAGTTAAGCTAACAGAATTGGAAATAGAACTTCATCAAATCCTTAGCTTTGCTGTCCAATTATAAGAAACAATTTGTGAAAACTGAAGTGTAGCCTATCATTTCTTCTGCCCCCCCGCCTCTCTAGGAACGTATCCACCCTTCAATCTACAGTATCTTACGCCCACAGAACGTCCCTCAATTCCCATGCACCGCCTAGCTGTGATTTTTTCACCTTTGATGTTATTTTAGAGTGGCATCATCATGCAAGACCTTCATACTCATCTTTTATCAGATCTCCTTTCCCCTGTTTTGTTCAAGTTCTTGTAAGGTCTTCCAATGCAAACAAATTTCACTTGGTCATTTTCTAGTTTTTTCTAGTTTGGGTGATTTTGCCACTGTACATTTCAATAGCCTTCTCTGAAATACTCATTCACCAATGACATTCTCTTCAAAATAGGGCCTATGTACCAAGTCGAGAAGTTGACTAAAAGATTATTTTAAAGATTCCTTGATCCATATTGTAATGATTCAACTAACATATGACAGCAGTCATCACAATGTTTGTCAAGCACTGCAACAGGCTGCCCAGGGAAGTGATTTGAGTTGCCATTCCTTGAAGAATTTGACTCCACAGAGAACTGGGGTTGTTCAGCCTGGAGAAGGCTCTGGGGAGACCTTATTGCAACCTTTCAATACTTACAGGGGTCTCCAAGAAAGACAGAGACAGACGTTTGAGCACCAGCCTTACGACCAAGCTGCACAGGGTCAGCTGTACCACAGCAGTGACACACTTACTTGATTACTTATGGTATAGAAATTACATTTGTCACTTCCAGTGGGGGCAACACGATAACTGGGATATTGCCCAAATATCTTCTTAGACATCTAAGTCTCTCCTGAAGATCAGAAACTGATTCAATTTTTAAAAAACAATTAAGCCCTTATTTACTCACATTATTTCTACCGATAAGGAAAGAAGAGGAAGTTTAGAAGTGGCAGATGTCTGCCAAGGATTCTTTAAATGCATATGTTTGTTTACATCACAGCAAATTGCACGTGCTTTCTCCCCGATGGCTCAAATGAAGGCCACTGTGCACTGCTAGTCATGAGTTTATACACATCTGAACTAGCAGTTTTTCGGTAAAAGGCAAGTGAGGCAGCTCAATTTCTGCTATTTAACTGCTATAGGAACAGTTTATGTAATTAAGAAAACCAGTTCATCCATTTACCCCTCCATATACGTCCAGCTCCAGTCATTTACCTTCGAGATATTTCTTCCTTCAAAATGTTGACTCTTGAGACCTCAGTGTCAACTGACAACTTTAAATTATGAATAAGCTGAAATTAAGAAGCGGAGTCTCAGCTTATAATATACAAAAATGTATTACCTACAACATGATCAAGCCAGAGTATGACATCTTTAGTTTTACAGACAAAAAACCCAAGAGTTTACTGGTTAACAGCCAACAGCCAGTTCTCAACTGTGTCATCTTACAATTGCTCAGACCTAATGGTTGGGGATTTTGCAATGTTAGTATGTAAACAGAAGCAGGAGTCGGATTTTCCTTTTGTATAAACAGCTCCTGAGAAGGTGACTTCCAAGTAAGCAGGCAGGCCCACGGGAGGACAGCAGTGGCTGCCAGCTCCCTCAAGTCCCACCGGGGAAGACAGAGGCAAAGAACAGAAAAAAAAAGGAGAGATCAGGCTTCTTTTGTGGGTCAGATGAAGACTTAAGGTTCTTCATATGGAAAATGACAACTGGGTGCAGGGAACATGCCAATCTAAAAATCACACTACTTCAACATATGACAAGACCAGTTATTGTTTTTCTCACAAGGACTACAAAGGCTCTAAATGAAATAACTGTGTAGTACTTTTAGAAAGAAAACAGGGAGCTCTTTAATAAGCACCCGGTTTTAAATATTAAGATTTAGAACCCACTACCACTGCATATGCATGCATATATACAATGTACATATGTATACACACACACTGCCACAGGCGTTATGAAGACATTCAAGGAAGTGTTACACGAGCTTATGACTCCATGAGGTAATGTTTACTCAGTGTAAGGATCCTGATGTATCCTAGTGATTATAAAACCCTTAACTTTCAGCTTCTTGGACTCTCTGAATGCCCAGGTTCTTAAGATTCTTCTCTAAGCACCTTTTCCTCTCTGTTGTCAGAGACAAAAGATTTTACAGTCTGGACCTTTGGTCTGATACAGCATGGCAGGCAGCGTGGGTGTCTATGAATGGCAGAGACGATGGGGAGAAGGAATGCAAGTAAAGCCCTGGGACCAAGAGGATCAGGAGAGTGTGGCTACTCATTCTGGAGTAGTTGAGTGAGAAGGCTGGAGAGCTCTGCAATGGAAAAGGCTTGAGAGCCTTCTAAAGTGCTGAGAACACTGCCCTTCCACTGATCAATACCATGGCAGAGTTTTCCAGTCCTCCCCCTCCATTTGCTGTTTCAGAATGCAAGTTCGTCGAGGCAAGTACCATCTCTTGTGTTTCATGTCAGTCATCAGACCCAAATTAGTGAACAAGACCAAATATAAACTGGAGGGGTGTGTGCAGGGGTGGAGTAAGGATGCATTACTGCAAAAATCTCAATACTGAAGTGAGCAAACTGAAAGATCACAAAAACTTTCAATCCGTATTTGACTGAATTCATTAAAAATAATTTCACATGCAAGAATGTAACTACCTGAGTGAGATCACAATAGGTTCTTGCAGAAGGGGTCATTGTTAATTCCTCTGCAATCCTGACAGCACCACTCAAGCATTTTTTCTTCTCTTCAATGACTTCCTTAGCTTTTGCAATACTACCACTGTAGTTGTTGAGACTCTTCGCTAATTCTGCCCACAACTTCTCTCTTCTGTATGAAAAATATTACTTTTCAGAATTTAATAAGAATTCAGCTGTACAGATTCAAGCTTCAACTAGAACACACAATTGCCAGTTGTACCGCAATACAAAGAAGATACATCTCATAAAGGAATATAATTTTCCTCAAACAGTGTAAAGCATAGAAAACCCACTTAATAATCAGAGGAAACAAAAAAGTTAACAGTTCATACTGAAAGGTCATTTTGTTTGGAGAAACATTTTTTTATTAAATGTTTCAAGCACTCTTCCATTCAAGTCTCCTGCTATTTCCATACAAATCCAACTGAAAAATCAACCAGTTCAATTTTGCAATTCAGTCTATTAAGACAGCAGGCTCCTCTCCCACAGGCTCTTCTGGAATCCTAAGCTTTGACACCTCCCCCATCAAAGCTGATGACAAAGATTGTTGAAAATTAAGAAATAAAGTGTTCTTGGACTTCTATCAGCTTGGAAAATTTGCAGAAAGTCAATTTTAAAGTTATTCTTCCTGTTAAACTCATCCTCCACTAACGGCAATATCAAAAAGCTCTCAAAATTGAGCTATTTCAGACAACTAACATCATGAAGTGTATTCCAATTTTTTTCTTTCTTTGAAGAGCAGAGGCTGCATGTGCTACAACAGCTTTGCATGGCTGGAAAACACTAAGATGCCACTAAGAAAGAGCAAAAATATTGCACAAAAATTAAAGACAGTTATTAGGAAACACTGCTACGAAGAAGACTGAAATGTTTTTTTAGAGTTCTTTATCTGAATTAGAAACTTCTTGATAAAAACAACTCAGCCCCGCCACACTACAAACCAGATTACTACCTTGAACAGGGAGAAGTAATAAGTTCATCAAATGTTCTATCGGCAGCTTCTGCGACTTTGTCTCCTTCCCGCTTCACTTTCAATTCCAAGTATTTCAGGGTCTTTTTCATTCAGTGTTGAATAAACATGCATTTATTATTTCATTATTCGTTGTTATTATTTCAAATAAATTTGCTTTGAGATTTTGAATCATTAAACACTTCTATGCCTCGGTATCTTAGAATACAGGTAAAATGTGAATAAACAGCAAAGACAGAACTGCAGGCTTTTCCACAGCACATTCAGTGAGAGTTAAAACAAAATAATTATCATTTAGGAGGTTCATAGGTTACTCAGTAAAAACTATTAACAGCTTTAGCCAGTATTTTAGGATTCTTCCTATATTTTATATTGCGCATAAAAATGCATTACTTGCTTTACATGTTTTACATCTTGTGTCTGTCAAAATTTCCGTTGCCCACATCATTTCTTTTCCAACTTTAAATCAAGAAAGAGACATGGAAACTAGGAAGGTAGCGTAGCTGCTAGAGCAAAAGCAAACACTGAATTTTACCCTGATCCAAAGAAGCACAAGCTTAGTACTTAAAGACTGGCTTATGTATGGTTCTGCAAAATATATGAATTGACCCAGTAACTTTGAATTATGCACAGGCACATGTACTCCTTTACAGACCACTCCTGTAGCCTTTAAACTGCAGAGTACAGTCTGAAGTTTAAAGCTGTATATTCACAGAAACAGCACAAAGAGCTGAAGGACAAAAGAGATGTCAAAACAAAGGCAGTAAAAACATGTTTAAATAGCATGTTAGTATGTCACGACTCGTAACAAAAAGCTTCCATCAATGGATTTAAGATTAGATGATTTATTTAACTTATTTTCACCCACCTTATCTGCATCATGTAAGCGGCTGATACTACAAATAGCTACATACAAAGCTCCATCAATTTCTTCCACAGTTTCGCTGTCCTAGGGAAAGAGTCACCAATGAATATAAAGTTGGTTGTATGACTGCAAGACAAGATGGGCTACATTAATTTGCCATTTTGACAAAGAGGCACTTGATGTGGGCTACTCATCATCTGTGTAAGGCTCTGAGCACCTCTGTAACTGCAAACAGGCCCAAAATACTTAGCTCACCTGAATTACACTGAGAACATTTACACTGTAGTATTTCTGAAACACGGATTCCAATTTGTTTGTTTGTTAAATACATGCCATTTATTTGGACACACACACAAAACAAATGAAATGATAGTACGTGAAGGAAAAGCAAAATAAAGTTACTGATACAGAGAATACTGCATCTCAGAAAAAAAGGAAAATATTTGGGGAAAACCAAGAAAAATTAAAAACTGCAAGAAGCTCCCAGTGGCATACTGATGAAAGGCAATAAAATATTTCCATATGAATTGGCACAGGAGCAAAGGTAGATACAGAAACGCCTTATTTTGCCACTGGCACTACTACAGCTAGTGTTAAGAGTACTGGTTAGAGTGCTGGTATTTTGTAAAAAGCAAAAGGAGAATATCATCAGCTGGGGATTCCCCAAAAAGTCAGGGATGGTGCTGCGTAAGTCTGTCGCTATTGGACAACCAGTTCACCTTGCTAAAAGGCAACTTAACTAACATGGACACACCTCCAGTTTCTGAAGAGTTCCCCACTAGCATTAAGGAGAACAAACTCAAACTAGAGAGAAATTAAAACTCAGAGTTCAAAAACCTGAAACAGATCTGCCTCCAAGCAGACACTGGTTTCAGTAAAAGGAAGCGCTGCCCACAATCTGGGAGAGATCTGTCAGTCACACACATCACCACAGAGTTTATTAAAGACTCTTGTTGTCACCTTCATCTCTAGAACAACTTTCCAATTAATGTACCTGAACATCTTCGACCAACTATGTCTCCTTCCCAGGAGTAGAAAAAGGGCAGAAAACCCTGCTCCTATTAGGACTTGGATGTTAACTGTGTTAGAAATACTTCCCTATGACAATTGTTACCACTCTATTTTGAGCAGATGCAAGGAGATGTAACAGATAAAAATGGAATTACATTGCTCCCTCTCTACTTTGTAGTTCTCATTATGATCCAGGATGCAGTCATAAAAATACATCCGAAACTCAAAATATACTAATTCAGTGCTATAACAAATGTGTTGCATGAATCTTGCAGCTATCTTGAATTTAAAAAGAAACATAAAACCCCCAAACTCAAACATTGCGAAGCCTCAGATGTCTTTTTCAGAAAAGTTAAATTCAAAATGAAGAGTTTCACAGGCAGCTGAACACACCAGCCCTCCTCAGCTGTGACTGGGTTGGGTTTGAGTTGCATTCATTTTATCAAGTTATTTTACAAACACTATAGGTGCACATCAAGTCTAGGATAAGATGGAATAATAGCATGTAACTTTTAAGGCTGCAGGCTTTTGTGTTCTATGTGCAGTATTAACTATGCATATACAAAAATAACAAGTGAAAATATAAGGAAATTTCATATTAACACACCATGTCTCCTGATAGAGCTAGAGCTGCTTCATCCCTCAGTCCACCATCTGAAGAAACTCGGTGCTGAACTTTTTTCTCTTCAGTACTGGGTCTGAAGGGACTGCAAAACAAAACTTGTAAAGAAAAAATCTACACATTTTAAAGAAAATATCAAGCTACCCGCAGATACTTTAGACACAACACGAGTAATACAAAATCTCTCCTTAAGTACACACACACCCCCCAATTTCTGAAACAGTAGAATTCACACTGCAATCTACTACAGATACCTCCTTTTTCAAAAAGTTTCCTTTTTACTGGCATAATCTTAAAATTCATCTTTTGTAACTATTTTTCACCTGACAATTTTGGCAAGGCTAAAAAAAATCCTTAGTAGAAGGTAGTGATTTTTAACCTCAGTGAGAGTAACATCCCAGGATTAATTTTTCATTTGTTGCCTAAATATTTTCCTTTAGATATTCCATGAGATATTGATTAGGTCGCTAAAATCTTTAGAATGCACGGCCAGTTCTATTAAAACCATCTACTGACAACCTGTTAGGAAAACTCTTAAAATTCTGTTGCACGGTCACCCATACCTGCTCTTCTTCCAAGTACATAGAGATCTAAACAGCTGTCAAGACTCTCAAGAGCAGGGTGCATAAACCAGCGTCATGACAGCAAGGACACACAGTATGGCTCTTCCTCTGTCCAGTCTGTCGTTTCTGATGGACTGTGAGCAGACCTGGAGAAGACTGCTGCACTGACTGACAGCCATACATGAAACCTTGAGTTTCTGTTTTCCTTTGGGCAAGGTTAGCCATGCACCAATCTCAGAAGATAAACTTCCTAAGCGTCCCTTACAGAGTAGGTGTGTGTACAACAGATCACTTATATAATAGATCCGTAAGAATTATCTGGGCCTATTCTCATTTGTATCAACATGAATCTCCACAGCAATGAAGGAGGAGGGAAAGACACTCACTTGAAGATTGCCTTCAATTTCACACGGCTAGACAAATAAAGCAAATAAATGTAATTTACATATGACACCACCACAGAACACTGCTGCCATCTAATCTAGGCAGAAGGCGCAATGGGAGCAGCAGGAGAGTGGGGAGAAGGAGGCACTTCAATGATACAGTCCTTCCCACCACAGCCTGCCATTGCAGCAGCTTGCTGTTCTCCCTCCAAATCCTTACCAGGCAGTGCTTACAACTTTCCATTCCAAACACTTTCAAGCCAAACCCATCTGTTGCTTGTAGCCTTTCAATGAACTGGTATTTGTACTCGAGGGTCGAGCAGTACTACAAACCCATACTGAGAACACATTAGTAAAGTTTAAAGAACACATTAAATACATCAATATATAAATCATAATTTTAAAAAACCCACACAACCAAACAACTCAAAATATCCCCAACAACTGAAGAAAAATGGCTGGAAATGCTTGCTCAGTCAAGTCCTGCCACAGTCTGGCATCTAAACACATAAAAAACCAGTTGAGTTCATAAAGGTTTACCTTGCTAGCCTTCGTGAATTGCCACTGCGCAGCCCAGGTTTAAAATCAGGTTTGGTCTAAATTCAGAGGGAAAAGGTAAAGCAAGTTCAAATACAGGCCTAAAGCCAAGTCCCAGTAAAAAAAGTTCTAGAAGCCTGTTTTCACCTACACGACTGCCTCCCCCATCCCCATTTCCATCCAAAGATCTGACTTACTTGTATTTTGCAACAAAGGCTAAATCTGAAATTCATAACAGGAAAAAAACAAACCAACCAACCAACCAAACGGAATTTCCACATCTTATCTTTTGCGTAGATTTAAAAAAAACATTTCAACAAGCACTTAGTGTTTGTCAAAAACATAAATTTCTGTGAAACAAATGGCATTAAAATGTCCTAACACAGAAAATATTCACAAGCAGAGCATTTTTTTTAAATGCACAAACAAAAATATATTAGAATCATAGAACCATCTTGGTTGGAAGAGACCCTCAGGACCGAGTCCAACCATCACCTATTCTTAAGTCATGCACTACGATGCAAAGTGAAGTTGTTTTTTTACAGAAAGCTTTTCAGTCCTTTTATTTGGGAGCTGGCAGGGAAAGAGGTGTTTTGGTTTTGTTTTTTGTTTTAAATATACACACGCACTGGTTCCTTTCTTGCACATTATGTGCAGACAAGAGGGTAGAATGATGCTGGAAACATGGGGCACCAATGAGAACTGTAACAACAAGCTTTCCTAAAACCAGACTTTAGACATCAGATGCCCACTACGTAGCTACAGCACGTAACATGAAATGTGAGGAAAGCCTTGCTGGGAAACAGGTAGTTATTAAATGCAGGCCCTCACCTCAGAGGGGACCTTAGCTTGCTTTCATCACTCAGATTGAAAATGCAAAAGATCCTGGAATATCACTGTTTCATACCACCACAGTGACTACTGAATAGAAAGCTTTAGATCAACTTACTTCTGTAGAAGAGAAGCCAATAACATCAGTGTCTTCATCCTCCACATCATCGTGCAACACTGTAAAAGCAAGCATAGGAAACTCTTGGCCACAAATGTTGTTACCGTAGGGCATCTTACTCAAGATGACAAGCAAGAACACACTATCACTGGAATAGTCTTCTGCATACTATTCATGAAGTCAACAGGAAGTTGGACATCGACTTTTGTCATGACAGTATTTGAAAACTACGAATAGGAGTCTGGATAAATAGATACAGAAGTCATCTGGGAATTACAAAAACTTCCTTGCATTGAATGATCAGGGTATTAGCTCATGATTACCTGTATCAGGTTGCTGCTACATTCAGGAAAGGATAAATGCATGAAAGGGAAGGCAAACAGACAAAAGAAAACACACAAATGTGTACCTATAGTACAGGCAAAAAAAATGGTTTCATGAAGTGCGCATAAATACCAGGTACTCAACGCAATTTTAGAACTCTTGGAACTCAAGCAGAAAATCCCAGAGAAACGAGGTTTCTTTTAAAACAAACTTTTCTGTAGCTTTGTCAAGAAAACCAGAAGGGAAGACAAACGTATTGGTTGTTCTTGCTGAACAACCAATTTTCTTACTGGAAATGCAGTAAATAATGTGTTAATCAAAATCTGGCAGCCCATCACTTGTCTTTAACAGACCATATAAAATAGACATTTACAGTGAATACTGCATAACACAACATCGCTGGAAATAAAAGATCCAAAGGGTTACCTTTCACACTCATACCTTTTGACATAGGACACAAATCACTGTTGCTCTGATTTGGTTCTGTAAAGTCCTCTTCTAGTATCTTAGGACACTGCCTTCAGAAGTAAAAGTTTAAGATCATTAGATAGATCAACCAAACACGAATTCTGACTTGTACCTTCCTCAGAACAAAGCTTGGCCACTTTTTACAAAACGACGTTATGTAAAAGAAGATTAAGATAATGAAACGCACACCACACACACAGGAGAAACAATTTACTGCATGAATTAGCAATAGAAATGATACCTGAGCTTCTAGGTATGCAGAACCAGCATTAAGGGAACTAGAACCAGTGTTAACAGACTGCCACAACATCAATTTTAACCACATTCATTTCATAATTACTTAACTAAAAATATACTGAAGAGATCAACAGTGATTTCTTTATATACACAGAAATCAATACTAGAGATTGGTAGCCTGATAACTCAGTATTTGACAACATCCTAAAATGCATTTAAAATGTCTTTTTCCCTGAACTTACTCCAAATGCTAAAACTTGCCACAAACTCTATGTTTTATACACATACATATTATATAAAAATGGACTCATTAGCAACACTGCAGAATAGAAACATTATTTTCTACATTCCCTCAATACTGCTTCCTGACAATTATACTGTCAGAACTTAAAAGTAACAAAGGCACTAATCTCAACATTCACATACCTCACAGGTCTCATTTCCCTTCTATTAAGCTCTTCCTTACTGTCAGCCAGCAAGAAGTCTTCCTTTCTACTCATGATGGTGTCTGACTTTACTAAAAAACAAAACAAAACAAAACAAAACACCATTCTCTACAATATACACGTCATAATTTGAGCAAACACTACGGGTTGCTTACATCACTTGGCAAAGAGTAAAATGACAAAGACCCCAAATCCATAGAAAACATACACCTGTTTTTTCCTTGAAAAGCGAATCTGTTAAAGGCAGCACAAGACTGGCCTGTTCTGCTCTATCCAGTTCCTCCTCTAGATGCGCCACCAGACACAGCAGAAGACACCACCACAGGTCTTCAAACCTCCCTCCTGACCATACATCCTCAATAGGACTCAGTTGTCTGCAGTGCCTCCATACCGTATGTTCACCCCCTGTCTGCAATCCACCAGGTGTACTCACCACGACTCCTGACAGGAGAGCTGCTCTTTCTCCCCAGCCGGCACCCAGAGCGCCACTGCCGCCGCAGGTCCCGTCCGGCCGCCGCTGAAAGGCTGGAGCGGGGACACACGGAGAACACGCAGCAGAGCGCTCCCTCAGCACGAAGCCCGGAAGGCTCGCGGCGCCGTCTGCGCGCCAAAGCACCTGCCCCAACCACCAATCACCGAGCGCCTCCTCGGCGCTTCTTCCCACTGCAGCCAATCACGGCGAGGCGGGAGGAGGAGGGCGCTGTTTGCTGTGGCCCGCGCGGGCAGCCCTCGCCGCCATGGTGGCGCTTTGAGGCGGGCGGGGGGTGTGCGGCCCGATCCCTCCGCACATCTTTGGAAACAGCGCGTGTCCTGGGCCGTAAACCGATAGGTCCATGCTTTGGAATTAACTGTATTCTGCGTTCTCATTATTGGCAGAAAAAATAAGATGTGTTTCTCCTGGTTTAGCTATCACACGTGCACCGGGATACTCTCCAGATTTCTAAGACAGTTAAATTAAAACATTAAACTGATTTTCCCATGCAACTTTTACACTTGCCAAATCATGAGCTAGGCCACTCCTCCAGGGGGCAAGTTTTGTAACAAATTCTAGTTGACTGATATTTTTGCGCTGTTCACAGAGTAAAAGCAGATTCTGCCCCAAACCTTGCGTTTCAAATGGACTGAGTAAATTTTGTCAGGCTGGGGTTTTGACTTGAATAACAAGACAGAGTTTGAAAGGTCACACAAATGCTGGGTTTTCTCAGCAATAGGGAGTACTTCAGTGGCAGGGCCAAGGCAAACAATCACTGTGTTGAGAAAAGAGAGGAAGGAGAAGACTGCAGTCCTGTCTGCCAAAAGGGCAGAAGAAGAATTTCAGGAGTAATTGGGAAAGAAGCACGAAGAAAGGAGCAGTAAACTTCAAAAATGAGCCAATGCTGTGGAGCTAGTTCTTCACCTACTTTTTGGTAAAACACCCAAATCACCATGGGTTTCATTTGCCTGCACTTGAAAGTGTGTGTATGGTGTTTGTTTGTAGCTCTGTCAGACTACACGTGAAAGAATAAGGAAACATACACTGCCCCCCTTCAGTTTTGCATTCACACCACTCTGAAAATCGGAAGACGAAAAAGGCAACTTGGTTGATTGTTTCAGAAAAAATAAGACAGCAGTAATTTTCCAGAAAAGAAGGAATACCTGTCTGTGCCAGTAGCTATTCAGCGAACATTACTGACGTTTCTTCCTTTGCCACAATAATCGTTCAAAATGCAGGCGATGTGATCCAAGTCGGTGTTTCTGCTGTGGCAACCAGGAGATGGCAGCATGGATTAACCCTCCTTTCTCCTCGTCTGTATTTTGCTCTTTCTCAGCAAGAATTTGTACTTTCAAAATGTAATCACTAAATGCACTAGAACTGGCCAGTGTTTATGGGGTTTGTTCGTTTGCTTGTTTGGGGTTTGTTTGTTTGTTTTGCATTTCAGTGATAGATTCTGCAAATGTGTATCTTGGTTATTTGATGTGTAATCTCTAGTGGATTTTTTCTGTAGTATTTCCAGGTGATTACATGGTAAGTAGAAAAATAGTTTTCCCTGAAATGTTATGTGAGGGGCTGCACATGTATTTAGAGAAGGAAGGAAACCCCATTGTGTTACTGCAGAGAGGGCCAAATGCAACAACTGAGGAAAGTTTGTAGATATGGGATGTGCAGTTGTATAGGAAGTATAATTTCATTAGTGATTGTGTAGCATGAACAGCTGAACGATCCTTTTCCTAAGGTTTACAGGAGTTAGACAAGTTCTCTCAAAACATTCTAGTGGTCTAACAGGGAGGCACTGATACCTGAAGGAAATATTGTGCTTAATCTCAGCACCTCACCCACAGTTTCTGCCTCCTAATATTTATGTCCTCACTGTAGCAGTTATTGGGTGCTTATATTCAGTAGCTACTATTTATCTAATTTTCTACTAATGAAATTAATGGCAAAGTATGCCAGATACCTTTTTCTCATCCGCCCTGTTGGTTCAAAGCAACAAACTCTCTGTAAATGGTTAGTTTGGCCCTAGGTTCTTTAGTCGCACTGGTACCATGTTCACATTGTTTTCTTTTTTCTAAAGAATCTTTTTTCTGTTTGAAGCACAGTGTAACAAGTTTGCTGAGTCTGTCTTCATGTCTATTAATAGTAAAATATGGCATGAAAATTCATAGGTATAAAAATGTTTAATTTAAAGTGTTATTGTTATTTTTATAAGACATCCCGAATGCTTCAATCAAGCTTTTATCCTTCAAAATTGCTCTTACAAGCTTTTCACTGGGAGCATAACGCAGTACTTTTTGTCTAAATTCTGTCTTGCTTTAGCATGTAGGAAAATAGCAGCCAGAGGTTAGATTGTGAGTTCGTCTTGTCCACTGCGCTCAGTTGCTGAATCCGGAAGCCCCACAGAAGTGAGGCTGTGGCAGCTTCATCTCTCCAGGTCTGGCCAGCAGTGTGGCTGAGCACACATTCCCAATTTTAATTCGCTATTGAAAAGGCTACGATGCACCATGACCACATGGTGTTAATAGGGATATCTGAAAAATAAAGACTTGTTAAACAAGCAAAAGATCTTTTTGTGACTTTGGCTTTCAACCTCTGAAACTCAGTGTGTCTATAGCAAAGCAGAGATTTGGGCCCTAATGCAGAAATGAGTATCAAAGAGAGAGACTGTGCTGCCTGCGGGGTCTGACTGGAGGATCTGTGCAGGCACTGGAGTTTGTTTGTGGTGTCTTTCAATTCTATTTGTGTGTATGGAGATACATAAAAGATGTTGACATCTTTCTGAAATTCATTTTGTATAATAGATCAGCCACTGTTAGGCTCATTGAAGATGAAACTCTATCTCTAGGCAAATCGAGCTTTCTCTTTTGTTGCTAAATCTTTAAGAAACTTGATTTCACAGCAAAAATTCCATCTGAAGTTCTCCATGAAATATGCTTTCTAGTCCAAATCTTTGGAGCATCCATTATTGTTTAGTTATTACAACAAGGGAAAAACAAAGTCTAGGTTTTTAGAGGCTAAGCACATAGCTGAGGGGAACGTGCTGGTGAGTGGGCTTGTTATTTGTTTTTACCCTATCATATAATGTAACATGAAGCTCATCGTTTATTGCCCAGGTGATTTAAAAACACAGCTTCAAAAATACTAAAAATAAATGGAGCCTTCAGGAGACTTTATTAGAGCCTAAGGAATAGCAGTACCTGAATAACATGTGAACCCCATACAGACAAATACCAAGCAATGCTTTTTTGGATGTAAATATGTCAATTGCATCCATGCTTGTGTAGTCTGGAATTACTATAAAGCCTCCAGGAAAAAAAAAAGAGTGGCTTTCTGTGCCACTGATTTCAGAAACCAAATGAGATTATAGACTATATTAATAGTGATTCCATAGTCTATGGAATATACTGTTGCAGAAAGTAGTATAATACACGGTGCTGCAAAGGCTGCGTGTAGTTTTGACTGCCATATTTCTGCTCATGCATGGAAAGAACAAGTCCAGCTATGTTTGATGGAACTTGTTTGCAAGAGAGTGAAGACATGGTAACCTGGGCAACCGGACCCTGGTAAGCTCTGCCATGCACAGCAAGGCTTGCAGTGTGCTCTTTTCATGTGTTTCTGGCCAAACTAACTGGATGCAAGGCGATTATACACATATCACAAACACATCCCTTGCTGTAGTATGTTTATTGTTCAGAGACAGCCACAAACAGAGGTGCTGGAGGCAAAGTCTTAGGAAAAGCATCACCACTCCCTAAAGCAGGCATGGTCTCTCTTCTGTTCATTGAGATTACATATGGAATACAAGGGAGATTTGGCTCGTGACCTGTGCTGGACTTCATATGCGAAGGCTATAGGTAGCCAGAATGCCTCATCTGAAATGGCCAGAGAAGACTTCTCTCAGTTCACCTTTGGGGTCTGTCTAGGGCAGCAGCTGTGCACTGTATGCCACGATGGATGCTGAGATAAGTGCCATGATCTGATCCTGTGATAAAGAGTACTACCAATAAAAGATCTGCATTTGCCAAGAACCAAATTTATTAGAAGATTTGTCAGAATCACCTGTGTGAGATGAAAAGATCAGTACTCTTTCAGTGCCTGTAAATGAAGTTTCAGCAGTTCAAGATGCGAATATACAATAAGATTCCCCTCACAGCAGATTGTAGAAAATACGATTTACCATCTGTGTCTGTACAAGTCTCTCAGCATCCCGCTGGGCTGCTCAGCTTTAGTGTCCCTTACTGGACCTCTCTGTGAGACAAAACCACTAGCTTCTTTGTCTTTTATAACCAATATGTAGAAAATAGTTGATTTCTTAAGGCATTCAGAGGATTTACCATTTAGAATTCTTCATAATGCATTGAAAATGGGTATCGATGAAGGGAGAGTGTGGTTTATTCCTATGGTTAATAAGGCTTTGCCTCATGGCTACGAGCTTGGATAGTGCAACTGGTGAAATGACAGGTTAGTACTGTAATCCTCCACTAACCCCTTGTATGAGTCTGAGCTGGTTAGTTACTTGGTCATCAGTTCCCCTTGTCTATTTTGATTGTTTTGTGAATTTTTGTCTGAAACTGTAGACAAAGGAGTTGGACAGCTATTAGGGGTTGTAATACCCATGAGAAATACCACATACCATTGGTTCTGAATTCTGTTCCTTTACCAATAAAAGTAGTCTTGTTTAAAACCAACAGGAATACCACCCTGTGACACACCCACTCCAATCTCTGGCATCGTAATTACCATCAAATCGGCTGCCTATTCTATGGAAGATAATTCAGCATTTTACTAGAATTGATTTACAGATTTGATGGTGCAAAAACTGTGAATATCTTCTCATGCAGAAAGCATGTGGTGCCTTTCTCATAAACACAACAGGTAGTGTGTATGTCATTCTTTAATGCTGCTATGGGGAAAATTGCAAAATGGAAAAAATACTAATAAGCTTTTCCAGACGGCAGTATAAAAACATTATTGCTTCTGCTACCATGCTTGCTATTTATTATATCTCCTATTACCCAAACATGCCTTAACTCTATCACAGATTTCCCTCAGGTCAGTTCTGTTGGAAATGCCTGGAACAGAAATATGGAGAGGGTCTTCTGCTGAAGGTATCCTAAGAGTGTTCTTCATTTTAATAATTTTGTATTAAAATGCTGGGGTTTTTTGAGGCAGTTTATCTGGTTCTGAGATTTGCAACTAGTTTTTTTCAGTTTTATTCTAATTTCTGAATTTACTATTCCTCCAGTTTTAACATCAACTGAAGGGAAGGGCACAAAACATCAAGACATGGAGACGCTTTTAAAGTCATGGTTTAGTTAAACTGACAGCAGTGGCTTTCAGCAGAAGTGAAGGGCAAAGCATAGATTAGATTTTTAAATATAATAAATTTTGTTTATTTTTTTGGAGCCAAAAGGGTACAAGAAAGCATTAATAATATGGAAAATGAGGCCATCCACAAGCGAATTAAATTGGCAAAGTTAAAAAAAAGTTAGTAATCTTTATGCTTCAATGCACTGGCCAGTCACGGGGTATAGGGAGTCTGAGTATTTCATCATTCTGTTTCCTCTGAAGCATCAGGTAATTAATTAAATTGGACTGATTTGTTCCACTGTGTCAATCTCTATGTTCACTTGACAGATAAAGACTGTGCATAGTAAATAATACATTTTAAAATCTTGAGCATTTAAAATAAATTATTTTCACCTTTTTCAGCTGAAGGAGCTGCATCTCTTTAGCTGGGAGAAGAAGAGACTGAGGGGTGACTCCATTAATGTTTATAAATATGTAAAGGGTGAGTGTTACAAGGATGGAGCCATCCTTGCCATCTTTCCTTCCCTTTGTTGCTCTCCTCTCTCTCCCCATCAGCGTCTGTCCCCAGATGAGGGTGTTGGAGTCTAAATTGCGAGTGGCAGCGGGCAGCCATGGAGAAGGCCTGAGCAAGGCACCCGTGCGGACGTCTGCTGGTGTGCCTGGCCTTCTGTACAACTGATTCCTGCACTCTTGGTGCTTGAACAGGCCAACTTCTGCAGAGTGATGCTTGAGAATCTTACAAAATCAAAGGTAAACCAAAATACCTCACTTAACTGCCTATAATCCCTCTTAGAATATGTCTCCATTTACCGTATGGAAAGCCTTATCCAGTGGGGGCAACTTTTTGGGGGCTCTGAAGACCAACTTATTAAAAAAAAAATCAACTTTCGTATGAGTAGAGACACGAGTGTGAGTAGCTGGTACTATAGGGACTTAATGAGATGTCTGCTGTTGCAGATCTGTGCTCCTCCTTAATCCCGTACCTGAATGTGAC
Source organism: Nesoenas mayeri (assembly GCF_963082525.1). Taxonomy (NCBI): domain Eukaryota; kingdom Metazoa; phylum Chordata; class Aves; order Columbiformes; family Columbidae; genus Nesoenas; species Nesoenas mayeri. The sequence continues at coordinate 1,420,617 of NC_137568.1, forward strand.
TGCTTTAAGAGTTACACGTGTTGTGCTCATTTACTCTGTAAGACATTGACTTGTATTGCATTTTATGTAATTCTTAAACGAGAACAGCTTTTTGGAGAAATATATTGATTCAAAAAAATTCACATTGTCAGTGGTAAGAATTTCATATGCAAGAATTTCTAGGCTCTTAGAACTTAGTTTTTTATATTGACACTTGGTGTTTCACATTGAAGAGTTTCTAATTGTTCTATATCAATCCTTTATGACTTTTACAAATTGAATTCAGCTAATAGTTTATCTTCTCTATCTGTACATTGTTCATAGCCAAATGGACAAAATTCTGCTTTTATAATACTTTAAATTTAGTTTTATCAGGCTTCATGATGAACTGGATAATATTATTTTTTTTTCTAGTGGATTTTTTTTCAAATTAAAAAGAGGATTAACCTTTTAATTAAATAATTAAATTTTTAAAATGATACCTACATGTTCCATAATCATTGCTAGCAATGTTGTGTAATTCTCTCTTCTTATCAAAGAAGTTTTAGTAATGGAAAACATTTTAATTTTTCAAATGTAATCCTTGAAAATCCTTTCTCTGGAAGCTCTCTCTTCACTTTGCACATTTTTTTCATGATCTTGAAATAGATAGTTTAGTGTTTTGAGACCAAGATTAAAATTAACAAAACGCATGAAGCCTGTGCGCTGCTGTTGATAACACAGCTATGGATAGTTCTGGCCAATGGAGACTGGCCATGTCACCTCTTCCTAAGTCTGAATAAAGTGCTGAAACATTTACACGTGACTAAGTTATCCCAGACTTTTATTCATCCCCCTTACTGAATGCTATGAACTCCCTGTTCCAGAATGAAGCTGCTGAGGGGGCTGGAGCACAAGTGTGATGAGGAGCAGCTGAGGGAACTGGGGCTGTTCAGCCTGGAGAAAAGGAGGCTGAGGGGAGACCTTATTGCTGTCTGCAGCTACCTGAAAGGAGGTTGTAGCATGGGGGGTGTTGGTGTTTTCTCCCAAGTAGCAAGTGATAGGACAAGAGGAAATGGCCTCAAGTCAGGCCAGAGTAGGTTTAGATTGGATATTAGGAAAAATTTCTTCATGGAAAGGGTTGTCAGGCGTGGGAACAGGCTGCCCAGGGAAGCGGTGGAGTCACCATCCCTGGAGGAGTTTGAAAAACGTGTAGATGAGGTGCTTAGGGACATGGTTTAGTGGTGGACTTGGCAGTGTTAGGTTAACAGTTGGACTCAATGATCTTAAAGGTCTTTTTTAACCCAAATGATTTCATGATTCTATGAACTAGTGATTTTCAGTGCTTGCAAAACATTCGCCTTTGTATTTTCTTTACAATTTTCACTTCTTTTTCATACATTTTTGATCTTAAGTGTGATGTCTGAGCTGTTTCATGTGTGGCAATGAAATGCCACATGAATGCCCAGCTACTTTTTCACAAGGGTAAAAGTGTCCACAAGTATCTCAGATTAGGTCTAACCAAATAAATTTAAGACATTAATTTCACGAACATCTTTATTTTGTTGTTCATGGAGCACAAACTGGACCTATAGAATTTTTGAGCTAAGTAACCCATTTCTTCAAATTACTCTCAGTTTTGTACATTTATCCATTCACTCATCATTCAGAAAAAATAAACATAGGGGGAGAAAAAGACAACAGTTCAAAATCCAGTACTGACCTAAGAAACGGGTCCCACTGTTCACAGTTAACATTATGTCAAAGATCTGCCAGGTGTGGAGAAACACTGCCAATGTTTAGTTTCTGAAAGCTGCCTGGGACTGCTGTATTGCAACTTCCAACCAAGTGCCTTTACAGCATATCTGAAAAAGACAGTATAGTCTTTACATTAGCAGGGAGAGCAGACCAGGGAGTGTTTTTGCAGAGCAAAGTAGTTGGTGCTAAGACCTACATCTGCACTGAATGAACCTCCCAGACTAGTTTGAACTGGAAGGAAATCAATTTCTGTACCCAAGCCTGCTCTTACATGTGAGCAAATACACACTAACTAGGGGTGGTGAGGAGATCTCCTAGATCATTGCTGATCTCAGCTCGAATGCTAATGTGTCCAACTCTCCAACAAATTCCAGTGTCTGCTCTCACTATTTAGAGGATGGGTCTCTGCCAGGAAACAAAACCATTGACCAGATAGGAAAACCACTAACCAGCTTTGTGTTAAAAAGGTGCTTCCTTGCTGAAGAGTTTCTTCCTCTGTTCATCAGCGTGACATTCTGTGGGAAACTCTGTTTGTTCTTTAGGAGAAAAGTTTAACGAATTAGGTTAGTTAAGTATTTATACATATGCAGTAAAGCAGCACACAAAGTCAAGAAATATTACATGTATTGTTAGAGTACTGCGAAGGCAACAATTCTCCTGTGACTGAAACAGATGCGCACAAAGTGGCTACGTACACATGGCCAGCTCACACGCTAATTCCAAGATACCAAAAGTATAATTAAAATTCTTAGACTCAAGACATGCAAAATTCATGTAACACTTCAGTTGGAAGGCATTTTGCTCTGACAAGAGATTTGTGAGGTCCACTGAGATTCTGGAATATGTTTAGACGGCCATAGTGAAGCTCTGAAATTTACTTCACCTCTATCACAGTTACACGCTACCACAATTACTCTCTCAAACCATCCCTAACCCCCCGCCCCCCTTATCCTCCCCAAACATTATTAATCATAGGGATTTTCTAGGTATGTTGCAGAGGTAAAGCACTCTGAAGTTAAGCACGTTAATTATATAATACTGTGGGACGCATCTACCCCCCCACTATCTAATTGGAATTTCCACATTCCACCTTGCTCCCAATTCCTTCAGTCCTATTCCCAACAGTGATTTTCAGTTCTGCAGCGTCAAACCTGGAGACTGTTCTCCACATTCAGTCTCACAAGAGCCTAGCAGTGGAGAAGAATCGTTTCCTGGACCTGTTAGCTACACGCTTACAAATACAGTCCAGGGAAAACCTCGCAAGGTAAAGAACCTAAATCTTCTTGCCAGTTACCATAGGACAATGCCCTGGAAGAAGATGCAGGAAGCTGAGGGAACTGCCAGAAAAGCATCATCCAGAAGCCAGTATGAGAAACCTCAAGGGGGACTGCAATAACTAAGAGCCAAAAAGAGTCATCCAGGCAGACCCAGGAACACAGGACACCTCCTTGAGACAGCCTGAGAGAAAGTTTCCACTAAGTTTAGTTGAACTAGGACAGAAAAGAAAGGATAGCTCAAAGGAAGACAAAGTGAAATATGGACATCATTAAAGAGTTCATATGAGCGGAGACTAACTAAAAATACACAACATAATACAAAACACATAATAACATACTCAACAATGGAACATTTAAAGCATCGGGTACTAAGAAACTTACCTTCTGGGTCATCTTCAAATATTTCCTCTATTATGACATCAGGGCTGTCATCAGGAGCCTTGGATAAAGCAGGAACACTCCGCTGACACAGCATAGGAAGTGTTTCTTGATCTTGAGTATTTTTCACTTCTTTGTGAACACCAACTTTATTTGCAAGAGCCTTTCTTTTACTCTCTCTGCTAAGAGCTAGAGACATATTCTCTACAGATGACTGAGTATCGCAGCTCAGCACTTCTTTGTCATCAAGGGTAAGAGCGCGTTGTCCGTTATCTTCACTATATTTGGGAAAATATTTATTTGGAGACAAATTAGCTTAATCCAGTCTGTTTCAGAAAATCACGAGTCACAGCAGAGGTTTTATTAAGAACATATCACTACATTAAGAAAACAACTTGTAAGGGCTGGTTGAAACAACCTGTTTTTCAATACCAAGACAACAAAAACAGTAACATGATTTCCGAAACCTCATAAGGATTGGCACGCAAATGGCACATATTCTTGGGCACAGCTCAGTACAAGAACTACTCACTGAAATGATCAGAGACCACAGGTACAAATACAAACTATTGGAAAGAAATGTTAATAACGTGATAGACAGTTCATGGCAAGAACAAAAGGCATGTCAGATGTTTTCATACTACCAGTTAGTCTTCACTGTAATGTGCAGGATTTCCAAACATCATAGCATGCAATAAGCCTTTTTTAACATAACCAGTGCTAACTACGGCTCTAAATGCAACTCCATTCCATTTGGGCAAGTTTTTTTTTTCAAAGACAGTGGGGAAAAATGAAGGGGACTAATAAAATAAAAACAATTGTAATTTTAAAAATAAGGGGTCTTTTTTCTACTGCAAGTTCATCTTAAGCAATTTCTTTTGGCATTTGGCACAATCGGTATTTAGACTGTGAAGTGAAAATACTATAAATTTCAATAGTTGCTGCTGATTTTAGAGATTTATTTACTCTTCTCTGAAGTAATTTGCATATGCTGAAATGATAAACATCTACCATGGATACGTAAACCCGGTGCTTAGGGACATTGTTTAGTGGTAAACTTGGCAGTGTTAGGTTTATGGTTGGACCTGATGATCCTAAAGGTCTACTCCAACCTAAATGATTCAATGATTGTATCATTAAATACCAGCCAAAGCTAAAAAGCACATAGCATAAGAAGAATCTTGGTAACTTAAGTGATACAGTGAAATATAGTTGGGTGAAACGCACGTAAAACTGAAATGTGAGAACTGCAACACTAACTGGATTAACTGGAATGCTGATTGAAATCACAGCATCTGAAGTTTTGCTGTGCTTCCTTATATTCTTCTAGAAACCCACAAGCATATACAGATTTTCTTTTCTTCATTTCATCTCCAATATGTATTTAACCACTATAAGAACAGCTAAGTTACTGTACCTACCCTCTTTATTAAATAAGAAATACTTACTGCCCTGTTGTTCCCCATTCAATCTTGCCCAGTTTTTTTAACAAAGGTGTAACTTCATCAGTGTTTCGGGAGAATCTCGAGAGAAGAGACATTACAGAGGGTGACAGGAATACGTAAATCACTTTGACACTTTGGGATGTACGATATTTTTCAGCACAATGCAAAATAAGAGATTAATTACCTACTCCAGTTTCAGTCTTTCATTCCTATTAACAACAAATTGAGTTGCTCAATTATCTTCACATTCATACTTAAACTCTTGCCTCTTGCTTTCTGTCTCATGCATGGAGTACTCCAACATTCACTGAGTTTTCACACCTATACCCAGTTTAGTTCAACAAATTATTCTGCACGGAGAAAATTAATTCTCCAACAGTCTTGAAGAATAAAATGGTAACTGAAGTCCAAAGTGCAGGTTCTTTTTGTTCCCTTTATTGTTACACTAATCAACAGCTGTTTCTTTTACTGATGAAATCTAGCAAAATATTTCAAGTACTTTACAGTTAAGCTAACAGAATTGGAAATAGAACTTCATCAAATCCTTAGCTTTGCTGTCCAATTATAAGAAACAATTTGTGAAAACTGAAGTGTAGCCTATCATTTCTTCTGCCCCCCCGCCTCTCCAGGAACGTATCCACCCTTCAATCTACAGTATCTTACGCCCACAGAACGTCCCTCAATTCCCATGCACCGCCTAGCTGTGATTTTTTCACCTTTGATGTTATTTTAGAGTGGCATCATCATGCAAGACCTTCATACTCATCTTTTATCAGATCTCCTTTCCCCTGTTTTGTTCAAGTTCTTGTAAGGTCTTCCAATGCAAACAAATTTCACTTGGTCATTTTCTAGTTTTTTCTAGTTTGGGTGATTTTGCCACTGTGCATTTCAATAGCCTTCTCTGAAATACTCATTCACCAATGACATTCTCTTCAAAATAGGGCCTATGTACCAAGTCGAGAAGTTGACTAAAAGATTATTTTAAAGATTCCTTGATCCATATTGTAATGATTCAACTAACATATGACAGCAGTCATCACAATGTTTGTCAAGCACTGCAACAGGCTGCCCAGGGAAGTGATTTGAGTTGCCATTCCTTGAAGAATTTGGCTCCACAGAGAACTGGGGTTGTTCAGCCTGGAGAAGGCTCTGGGGAGACCTTATTGCAGCCTTTCAATACTTACAGGGGTCTCCAAGAAAGACAGAGACAGACGTTTGAGCACCAGCCTTATGACCAAGCTGCACAGGGTCAGCTGTACCACAGCAGTGACACACTTACTTGATTACTTATGGTATAGAAATTACATTTGTCACTTCCAGTGGGGGCAACACGATAACTGGGATATTGCCCAAATATCTTCTTAGACATCTAAGTCTCTCCTGAAGATCAGAAACTGATTCAATTTTTAAAAAACAATTAAGCCCTTATTTACTCACATTATTTCTACCGATAAGGAAAGAAGAGGAAGTTTAGAAGTGGCAGATGTCTGCCAAGGATTCTTTAAATGCATATGTTTGTTTACATCACAGCAAATTGCACGTGCTTTCTCCCCGATGGCTCAAATGAAGGCCACTGTGCACTGCTAGTCATGAGTTTATACACATCTGAACTACCAGTTTTTCAGTAAAAGGCAAGTGAGGCAGCTCAATTTCTGCTATTTAACTGCTATAGGAACAGTTTATGTAATTAAGAAAACCAGTTCATCCATTTACCCCTCCATATACGTCCAGCTCCAGTCATTTACCTTCGAGATATTTCTTCCTTCAAAATGTTGACTCTTGAGACCTCAATGTCAACTGACAACTTTAAATTATGAATAAGCTGAAATTAAGAAGCGGAGTCTCAGCTTATAATATACAAAAATGTATTACCTACAACATGATCAAGCCAGAGTATGACATCTTTAGTTTTACAGACAAAAAACCCAAGAGTTTACTGGTTAACAGCCAACAGCCAGTTCTCAACTGTGTCATCTTACAATTGCTCAGACCTAATGGTTGGGGATTTTGCAATGTTAGTATGTAAACAGAAGCAGGAGTCGGATTTTCCTTTTGTATAAACAGCTCCTGAGAAGGTGACTTCCAAGTAAGCAGGCAGGCCCACGGGAGGACAGCAGTGGCTGCCAGCTCCCTCAAGTCCCACTGGGGAAGACAGAGGCAAAGAACAGAAAAAAAAAGGAGAGATCAGGCTTCTTTTGTGGGTCAGATGAAGACTTAAGGTTCTTCATATGGAAAATGACAACTGGGTGCAGGGAACATGCCAATCTAAAAATCACACTACTTCAACATATGACAAGACCAGTTATTGTTTTTCTCACAAGGACTACAAAGGCTCTAAATGAAATAACTGTGTAGTACTTTTAGAAAGAAAACAAGGAGCTCTTTAATAAGCACAGCATTTATTATTTCATTATTCGTTGTTATTATTTCAAATAAATTTGCTTTGAGATTTTGAATCATTAAACACTTCTATGCCTCGGTATCTTGGAATACAGGTAAAATGTGAATAAACAGCAAAGACAGAACTGCAGGCTTTTCCACAGCACATTCAGTAAGAGTTAAAACAAAATAATTATCATTTAGGAGGTTCATAGGTTACTCAGTAAAAACTATTAACAGCTTTAGCCAGTATTTTAGGATTCTTCCTATATTTTATATTGCGCATAAAAATGCATTACTTGCTTTACATGTTTTACATCTTGTGTCTGTCAAAATTTCCGTTGCCCACATCATTTCTTTTCCAACTTTAAATCAAGAAAGAGACATGGAAACTAGGAAGTTAGCGTAGCTGCTAGAGCAAAAACAAACACTGAATGTAGAACCCACTACCACTGCATATGCATGCATATATACAATGTACATATGTATACACACGCACTGCCACAGGCATTATGAAGACATTCAAGGGAGTGTTACACGAGCTTATGACTCCATGAGGTAATGTTTACTCAGTGTAAGGATCCTGATGTATCCTAGTGATTATAAAACCCTTAACTTTCAGCTTCTTGGACTCTCTGAATGCCCAGGTTCTTAAGATTCTTCTCTAAGCACCTTTTCCTCTCTGTTGTCAGAGACAAAAGATTTTACAGTCTGGACCTTTGGTCTGATACAGCATGGCAGGCAGCGTGGGTGTCTATGAATGGCAGAGACGATGGGGAGAAGGAATGCAAGTAAAGCCCTGGGACCAAGAGGATCAGGAGAGTGTGGCTACTCATTCTGGAGTAGTTGAGTGAGAAGGCTGGAGAGCTCTGCAATGGAAAAGGCTTGAGAGCCTTCTAAAGTGCTGAGAACACTGCCCTTCCACTGATCAATACCATGGCAGAGTTTTCCAGTCCTCCCCCTCCATTTGCTGTTTCAGAATGCAAGTTCGTCGAGGCAAGTACCATCTCTTGTGTTTCATGTCAGTCATCAGACCCAAATTAGTGAACAAGACCAAATATAAACTGGAGGGGTGTGTGCAGGGGTGGAGTAAGGATGCATTACTGCAAAAATCTCAATACTGAAGTGAGCAAACTGAAAGATCACAAACACTTTCAATCCGTATTTGACTGAATTCATTAAAAATAATTTCACATGCAAGAATGTAACTACCTGAGTGAGATCACAATAGGTTCTTGCAGAAGGGGTCATTGTTAATTCCTCTGCAATCCTGACAGCACCACTCAAGCATTTTTTCTTCTCTTCAATGACTTCCTTAGCTTTTGCAATACTACCACTGTAGTTGTTGAGACTCTTCGCTAATTCTGCCCACAACTTCTCTCTTCTGTATGAAAAATATTACTTTTCAGAATTTAATAAGAATTCAGCTGTACAGATTCAAGCTTCAACTAGAACACACAATTGCCAGTTGTACCGCAATACAAAGAAGATACATCTCATAAAGGAATATAATTTTCCTCAAACAGTGTAAAGCATAGAAAACCCACTTAATAATCAGAGGAAACAAAAAAGTTAACAGTTCATACTGAAAGGTCATTTTGTTTGGAGAAACATTTTTTTATTAAATGTTTCAAGCACTCTTCCATTCAAGTCTCCTGCTATTTCCATACAAATCCAACTGAAAAATCAACCAGTTCAATTTTGCAATTCAGTCTATTAAGACAGCAGGCTCCTCTCCCACAGGCTCTTCTGGAATCCTAAGCTTTGACACCTCCCCCATCAAAGCTGATGACAAAGATTGTTGAAAATTAAGAAATAAAGTGTTCTTGGACTTCTATCAGCTTGGAAAATTTGCAGAAAGTCAATTTTAAAGTTATTCTTCCTGTTAAACTCATCCTCCACTAACGGCAATATCAAAAAGCTCTCAAAATTGAGCTATTTCAGACAACTAACATCATGAAGTGTATTCCAATTTTTTTCTTTCTTTGAAGAGCAGAGGCTGCATGTGCTAGAACAGGTTTGCATGGTTGGAAAACACTAAGATGCCACTAAGAAAGAGCAAAAATATTGCACAAAAATTAAAGACAGTTATTAGGAAACACTGCTACGAAGAAGACTGAAATGTTTTTTTAGAGTTCTTTATCTGAATTAGAAACTTCTTGATAAAAACAACTCAGCCCCGCCACACTACAAACCAGATTACTACCTTGAACAGGGAGAAGTAATAAGTTCATCAAATGTTCTATCGGCAGCTTCTGCGACTTTGTCTCCTTCCCGCTTCACTTTCAATTCCAAGTATTTCAGGGTCTTTTTCATTCAGTGTTGAATAAACATGCATTTATTATTTCATTATTCGTTGTTATTATTTCAAATAAATTTGCTTTGAGATTTTGAATCATTAAACACTTCTATGCCTCGGTATCTTGGAATACAGGTAAAATGTGAATAAACAGCAAAGACAGAACTGCAGGCTTTTCCACAGCACATTCAGTAAGAGTTAAAACAAAATAATTATCATTTAGGAGGTTCATAGGTTACTCAGTAAAAACTATTAACAGCTTTAGCCAGTATTTTAGGATTCTTCCTATATTTTATATTGCGCATAAAAATGCATTACTTGCTTTACATGTTTTACATCTTGTGTCTGTCAAAATTTCCGTTGCCCACATCATTTCTTTTCCAACTTTAAATCAAGAAAGAGACATGGAAACTAGGAAGTTAGCGTAGCTGCTAGAGCAAAAACAAACACTGAATTTTACCCTGATCCAAAGAAGCACAAGCTTAGTACTTAAAGACTGGCTTATGTATGGTTCTGCAAAATATATGAATTGACCCAGTAACTTTGAATTATGCACAGGCACATGTACTCCTTTACAGACCACTCCTGTAGCCTTTAAACTGCAGAGTACAGTCTGAAGTTTAAAGCTGTATATTCACAGAAACAGCACAAAGAGCTGAAGGACAAAAGAGATGTCAAAACAAAGGCAGTAAAAACATGTTTAAATAGCATGTTAGTATGTCACGACTCGTAACAAAAAGCTTCCATCAATGGATTTAAGATTAGATGATTTATTTAACTTATTTTCACCCACCTTATCTGCATCATGTAAGCGGCTGAGATTACAAATAGCTACATACAAAGCTCCATCAATTTCTTCCACAGTTTCGCTGTCCTAGGGAAAGAGTCACCAATGAATATAAAGTTGGTTGTATGACTGCAAGACAAGATGGGCTACATTAATTTGCCATTTTGACAAAGAGGCACTTGATGTGGGCTACTCATCATCTGTGTAAGGCTCTGAGCACCTCTGTAACTGCAAACAGGCCCAAAATACTTAGCTCACCTGAATTACACTGAGAACATTTACACTGTAGTATTTCTGAAACACGGATTCCAATTTGTTTGTTTGTTAAATACATGCCATTTATTTGGACACACACACAAAACAAATGAAATGATAGTACGTGAAGGAAAAGCAAAATAAAGTTACTGATACAGAGAATACTGCATCTCAGAAAAAAAGGAAAATATTTTGGGAAAACCAAGAAAAATTAAAAACTGCAAGAAGCTCCCAGTGGCATACTGATGAAAGGCAATAAAATATTTCCATATGAATTGGCACAGGAGCAAAGGTAGATACAGAAACGCCTTATTTTGCCACTGGCACTACTACAGCTAGTGTTAAGAGTACTGGTTAGAGTGCTGGTATTTTGTAAAAAGCAAAAGGAGAATATCATCAGCTGGAGATTCCCCAAAAAGTCAGGGATGGTGCTGTGTAAGTCTGTCGCTATTGGACAACCAGTTCACCTTGCTAAAAGGCAACTTAACTAACATGGACACACCTCCAGTTTCTGAAGAGTTCCCCACTAGCATTAAGGAGAACAAACTCAAACTAGAGAGAAATTAAAACTCAGAGTTCAAAAACCTGAAACAGATCTGCCTCCAAGCAGACACTGGTTTCAGTAAAAGGAAGCGCTGCCCACAATCTGGGAGAGATCTGTCAGTCACACACATCACCACAGAGTTTATTAAAGACTCTTGTTGTCACCTTCATCTCTAGAACAACTTTCCAGTTAATGTACCTGAACATCATCGACCAACTATGTCTCCTTCCCAGGAGTAGAAAAAGGGCAGAAAACCCTGCTCCTATTAGGACTTGGATGTTAACTGTGTTAGAAATACTTCCCTATGACAATTGTTACCACTCTATTTTGAGCAGATGCAAGGAGATGTAACAGATAAAAATGGAATTACATTGCTCCCTCTCTACTTTGTAGTTCTCATTATTCTGGCACTCCAATCTCTGGCATCGTAATTACCATCAAATCGACTGCCTATTCTATGGAAGATAATTAAGCATTTTACTAGAAGGTACTCTATGTTTTAAGGTGTTTGTGTTACTCACGCATAAAGAAAAAGGAATGGAATCAATGACAAATGGAGAATCTGAATTGAAATAGACTGCTAAGCAAGTGGGGCACATTCTTGGGACTGTGAGTGTTTTAATTTTAAATCTGTCATCCTCTACACAAGATATAATACTGTCCTGGTTTTGTTAAAAAACAAGTTTCTCTTTTAGTGAATTTGCCTGTCAGCTAAAGCTTCATGTGAGCTGCATTTTGCTGGAGAACCAGACACATGTTTTGGTAAACATAGCAATGGAATGTGAAGTTATTGATAAGCATGGATGGACATCTCGCGAGAGGGGCGACGAGAAACAGGTGACCAAGAAACTGACCAACTGAGTATGGTTGATTCTGTGATTTCCTTAGCTCCAGTAAAACTTTCCACATTGATATTTTGTCTTAGGCGTCTTTCTCAGCATTACTGCAGGGCTGAGGAGTTTTACTTTGCCACTACAAAGGCACCTTGTGTGTGTTCGGGTCAGGCTGCGAACAGAAAGTACCTGGCGTTTTGGTGCCGGAGCCCCTGTGGAACAGCTTTCCGCCTTTCCCTGCTCCCACACAGGGATTTTTCGGCTCCTCCGGTGCATCCGAGCTGAGTATTTGATTGAACCTGCTCTTATGATTGAAGCAGTTTCACATCGCATGAGTATCACACAGGATAGATTTTTGTTCCTGTAATAAGAGATATTTTAGCATGCTTTCTGTTTTTATGTGCCATTTTAAAGTGCTCCTGCCCGGTTCTGTGAACGGGGAGCGTTTCCCAGCTCTGATCCTCAGGAGGGTTCGTCCTCAGGTGCTTGGGTGGCACCACAGCTCCAGCACAGCTCTTGCCACCTACTTGAACTGGGAAAGAAAAGAATTATTAGTCCTTAGAACTTTATAAATTCAGATTTGATTCTGTTTAATACAACTATACATCTTACGCTATTCTGGTTTTAATTAGAAATATTCATGGCTACATTTGATAGGGAGCTAGTTTGGGTTGCACTCGTCCGCATCTTGGTTTGCACTTGTCTGAATTTTGGTTTATATTTTTGTGTGCATAAGTTGAAACTCATACGAGGGGCGGTAGCAACGTGCTCTGCCGGGAGACATTAAATTCCTGTCCGCGTATTGGTTGGTAGTGTATAGTTTGTTTCTGATAAGCTCAATAGTATATTGATGATGCTTGGATCTCATGTGCCCTGTGACAAGTCTGGAAGAATTGGTCTTCTCTGCTGAGCTACCCTGAGATAAGAGGTTTTGTTTCCAATTGTTTCATAATTCCTTGTGAGGATTCCTAACCCGGACTGGCAGTTTGTATAATTTATCCAAACTTCTGAAAAAGATTCATCTTCTGTTCACAATTTCAATGTTATGATGGGGGCGGCATGCTGGCAGCCCAGAGTAATTCTAACCGGCGCTGTCCCCGTCCCTGCTGGTTTTACAGCAGATGTTGCGAATTGTCCAGTGAATTGCTGTCTCTCTGAATCCAGCTCTTCTTCTCATTTTCAATGAATTTCACACCCACTGCAGTCTCCCCAAAGATTGCTCAGTAATGGACGTTTATGGGAACATTCACTAAAATAATAGGAAAATTTGCGAGTTCCTGGAAGCTTTTGCTGTGATTCAGTAAGCCATTAGCAGCTCTCCTTTTATTTACGAATGCCACCCCATCTCACATGTACTTGTGTGCGTATGCATTTATATATATGTCTTTCCAAATGATGACAAACCAGTAAAATAATCGAGGGTTAAACTGGTTCATGGAACTTTCCAACCTGGGAGGTGTGAAGATTTTTCCAGCCATGGGCAGGATCCTTGTGAGGAACTGGTTTAATTAGATTAAGAGATGATTCTTGTTCTCAGTGAGTTCTGGATTTAAATAGGCAAGTGTGGGAATGAAAGAAAAGGAATGTGAAGTGACTTCTTCAGGATCATTCTGTGGGCTACTAATACCTGACCTATGTTAAGAGCCAGGTCTTTGCTTTCTAATTCAGAGTATTATCTACTCTTGGATCAAGCCTGAAGACTTCTCAGGCAGAAAGAACTGAAAAAGAAATCAATATATCTTTTTTTTAGGGTATGACTGTGCAAAAGTCAAATGGCAGATGCACTCTTGACTCTCTCAAGCAAGGGAACTATTAATGCCATTAGCAGAGAGTCATCTGGAAAACTGCACACCGGTCTGGTCTCCCGTATGCAAGAAAAGTTCATTCAAGTGGGAACAGGTGCTGAAAAGGACTTGCTGGGATGTGAGACTGAGCGAGGAGCCAGGCTTAAAAGGTCCTGAAAGAGCTTGGCTTATGTGGCCTGGCAGGACAAAACCTGATGTGGATGTGATTGCTCTATAAATGTATCGAGGGGTAAGTACCAGGGAGGAAGAGGACCCACTTGGACTGCACAGCAGCGTTGGTAGAAGAACTAATGGGCGTAAATTAGCTATGTGTATACTTAAGATGGGAATTAGCTGAAGGTTTCTGGCTATCAAAAACTTTTTAGCAGTTTATGAAAAGGTAAACCCTTCCCCATGATGTGGTTGCCTGTGTATTGGAGGCAGCGCAGCCCCATCAGCTTTTATTCAGCAAGAAGGGGGGACTTTGTTCAGTAAGGGGGTGAGTAACTTGCTGAAGGTTTGCATCCACCTGTTTAAAACAAAAAATCCCCATAAATGCCTGGCCTGTTGTCTTGCGTTATGATGAAATTACCAAGAAAGTATGGATGTTGTTTTATAGATCCACTCTTTGTTTCTCTAATAAATACTCATTCCATTTGGAAATCTTGTATTTTGGGACTTTTTCCTGTGAGTGGCCCTGTCTGCATTTAAGATGTGATATATTTACGTTATGCAGGACAGTCACTGTTCAAACCACCTACATTTCATCTCCGAGAGCTGATAGACCTGCCTGGACCAAGACACTTAACCTGATAAAAATGGAGAGGAGAGGTTGGGGAACCTGCCTTTGGGGCCCTTTCTCATTGTGCTCAGGGTTGCGTTACGGGGTTTGTGCTTCTTGCAGATCAACATCACTACTATTAATACATCCGAGGAACTCGGTAAACTCCGAGTAAAATCTGTCCCTGCGGGCACAGTGGCTGCTGCTTGGGGACACCCGAGGGACTGATGGTGCCACCTCATTTTAAATGGCAATTGAAGCCTATTAGTCTGTGATTGCTAATCGGAATGAAAGTTGTTTTTTGTTGGCTTTTATTACTCATTCCACTCTGTCCATATTAGTTACAGGCTTAATGTGGTTGCTGTTCTGCTTTGCCAATATCCGGCATTCCCAAGAGACCCTCTGCTAAAATCTATGTTTCTCTTTACAGCTTGACAAGTTGCTGTTACAGCCATAGAATGCTTTTAATACTTTATACTTCTCAATGCAAAAGAAACTTTTTTATTCTAGTCATAGGTGAGGGTGATAAATGTTAAAGTGCCTCCTGTTACTTAATATTTAATTATGAAAGCATCCGCTGGAAAAATAGTATGAGCCTGGTGTAATCAGCACTGGAGCAGACCTGCTAATCTTGTCATTTGGTCTAGACATCAAGGATGCTTTGTACTAGTCTGGCTGTAGCCTGATAATCTAAGACCTTCTGGACTAAAAGTTCTGGGACACTTTATGAAGGGAAAAACTCCCACATAAAGCCCCTTAGGTTGGCGTGTTCCTCTTCCAACCGATAAATGCCTATTTGATTAGTTCATGGGAAAGGTATTTGAGTGAACCTGACCGTGGGGGCAGCTCCCAGTCAAAACACGGGTGCTGGTCCTGGCTTGGTTGGTTCTTTGGACTGGGATAATTCTGGTTAAACAGCATTTCCATTTGTCATGTCGTTTTGTAGAAGTACTTCTTTAGTTAGTTAGAGATCCCTGGTCCCAGGCATTTGCTCAGCACTGAAGAAAACGTTTCCTTGCGCTTCTCTCTTCTTCTTTATTGTTTAATTGCAATAATCCTCCTTGCTGCCTATTTTAAAACAATTTAAAGATTCTAAATAAACATGAAAATAATTGCCAGTGTTCTGTTTTATCAAGCTTATCCACATACGCATTTTTCATCCATCACAGTCCAGTTTTAATCTGTGACATGGTTTCTGTTAGGCCTTAGCATCTTTAATTAAGGAGTGGGTGGGAGGGCAGCAGCAGGAGAGGGAGGGAACCCCCTTCACCTATAAGATGCATTGGGAGAGTAATTTGGGGTCAAAACGAAGAAATTCTGTCTCTCAACAGTGGCCAAAAACGAATGTCTGAGGAGGAGTATAAGAACATAAATGAGGTCTTATATTTTTTGATGAATATTTTAGTTCTTTGCATGGAAAAGTTCAGATTTTATCTGCCCTGGAAGGATTCCAGTGCTGTCTAAAGAAAAATCCCTGTCTGAGGAGAATGCCTGTCTGGTCGGGCACAGCCCTGGGAAGCAGCGGTACGGCTCATCCGCCGGGGAGTCACGATGACATTAACGCTGGGATAGATTAAACACGGGGTTGCCTGAACTTGTCCTTGCTGGGGCCAGAACACGACGAGCTCCCAGTCTCCAGCACCAGTTGTACCGCACTGCCCCAGCAAATCCATACTGAGATAAAGCTGCAGCCTTCTATCTTCTCTAGTGTTATCTTGCAAATAGATGCCCATGAGATTAAGAAAAGATAAACTGTGGTCATGCAGTGGGTTTGAGGAAACGGCCTCAAGTTGCGCCAGGGGAGGTTGAGGTTGGATGTGGGGAACAATTTCTTCCCCAAAGGGCTGTGGGGCATTGGAACAGGCTGCCCAGGGCAGTGCTGGAGTCACCATCTCTGAAGGGTTGGACAGACCGGAGATGAGGTTCTCAGGGACACAGTTTAGTGCCAGGGGTGGGTTATGGATGGACTTGATGATCTTGAGGGTCTTTTCCAACCAAAATGATTCTATGATTCTGCTTTCTTCCCTGGATGTGAAGACAACCCAAGACAAGGGGTGTTTATTTGAATCCTTGGCCATGTGCTGTGTGCGACGTGCAAAACCCGAGGCTGGAACCCAAGGGGCTGCAGTGGAGCCGCGTTGCTCCCCTGGCTGCTCCAGACCTGCTTTGACTGGTGCTGCTGATCCCTTGGGTACCACTGTGTGGTGACGACTGGGATTCCTGTCTCCAGCATTCAGAGAGGTGTGAATAAACATCTCCTGCACTCCCAGATGCATTTGCCTTTCTTCCTCCCCCAAAATAATGTCTTTTGTAAAATGAGAGAGCTTATACGTCACCTTTTATATGTGGGAAGGAAAGGCAAGAGGTTACAGCAAAATAAAACAGGGGGTTTTGTCTTCATTGTTTAGCAGGAGAAACAACCCTTTTAAAGTATACCTCTATTAAATCTATTTGTAAATATAATTTATTTTAGAGGCTGTATTTTCATTTTATTTTCTGTTTTTAATAGAAAGCTGGGTCTGCTAAGAACTGAGTGGTGCTGGGCAACAGGATGGTTGACTAAGATGAGTTTTTTCCTTGGTTTGGCTGAAGTTCTCTGGAGCGAAATGAGAAGCATCCTGGGGATGAAATGGGGATGAAATGAGAAGCATCCTGGAGAAGCATCGAGCTCAGGGCTTGACTCGCTTCACAGTATCACAGTATGTTTGGGATTGGAAGGGACCTCAAAAGATCATCTAGTCCAATCCCCCTGCTGGAGCAGGAACGCCCAGGTGAGGTCGCACAGGAACATGTCCAGGTGGGTCTTGAGTGTCTGCAGAGAAGGAGACTCCACAACCCCCCTGGGCAGCCTGTTCCAGGCTCTGCCACCCTCACTGAGAAGTTTCTTCTCAAATTTAAGTGGAACCTCTTGTGTTCCAGCTTGATCCCATTACCCCTTGTCCTATCATTGTTTGCCACCGAGAAGAGCCTGGCTCCATCCTCGTGGCACTCACCCTTTATATATTTATAAACATTAATAAGGTCACCCCTCAGTCTCCTCTTCTCCAAACTAGAGACCCAGCTCCCTCAGCCTTTCCTCATAAGGGAGATGCTCCACTCTCTTAATCATCTTTGTTGCCCTTTGTTGCCTGGTGTTTTGGTGTTTTCAGGCCACTGTGTCTCTGCTCTCTTAACTTATCAGGTCTCGGTGCCACATTACTCTGCCAGCTTTTAGAAGCTCGGCTTAGTTGTCAGCAGCTTGTCTGCTAATAGGCACAACGGTTCTCCATCAAGGCTGGGGGAGCAAAGCATCTGGAAATGAGGAAACTTGGGGAAAATAGCACCAGGGAAACCCAGCAGAGCAAACCCGGGCAGATTGGGAGTCAACTGCCAAAATATCAACATTTATATAGTCAGTGCATGCGCTTGGGAGTAAATGACATGCTTATAAACCCTATGAGCAATCCTCCTAACCTGTTTTGTGTACATTTCAGTGTCGAAAATATCTTTTCAACCTTTATCAGTATGAGTGTTTGTTTAGATAGAGATTGCCAAGGTGCGTAAAGGAGTTGGATGCCCAGCTGCGTTTCGCTGGAACAAGGCGCTTGCGTTCAAAGTTTCTTTTGCCTATTTACCCTTATTTTCTTCTTTTTATTTTAAATATTTTGTTTTATTATTTTTGGGCGCACAAATTGAGACACTTTACGCTTGTGTAATTTCTGCAGCTGTGAACAGACTGTTCTGCAAAACTGCCTTTTTTCCCGTTTTATTTTACGTAGCGAAACTGCGAGTTATACCCGAACTTTTCAGCACTCAGTTTAAACAAGTGCCAAAGTGTGGAGCTCAGTAGAAAACACTATTTACTGAGTAGCACAATTCTGCCAGTTATTTTCATGATGTGATCTGTGTTTAAATGGCTTATAAAATATAATTAGATTTCTTTCTAATTTTAATACTTCTATGATGTGGATTAAATAATAGGTGGTCTGAGCATTACCTCTGCAGAAGCGGTTTGGTAAGATGCTTGTGCCCAACTAGTCAGAATTTTCAATGGCTATTTTTATATCTGTCTTTATTTCTCAGTACAACGTGCAGACACCATAACCATGTGCTTTTTTAGTTTTATTTCATGCTTCCTCTATAAATCTCAGTTTATAAGGAGCATTGCTAAATGTTGCAATTCATTTCACCACTTCATATTTAATTATTATCGTGGAAGAGCATCTTGGGACTTGTCTACACAGGAACTGCAGTGTAATTAAACAGAGGTATACATTTAAGACTTGCCTACCTGGGAAATTCATTTGACTTTTCGAAGGATGTGAATTTTAAAGCAGATTTTTCTTTCTCAGGGTGACCTTTATGGGCACTTTTGCTTTGGAATACAAACTTTTTGCTGCAAGCTTGATTTTGGAATTGCAGAATTAGTGTTTCTCAGGTATCGACACACACTTTCCTCACTGAAAATTTGAAGTCTGGCCCAAAAGTAGATATTTCAACAGATATTTTTTTGGTCATAGAAATAGAACAGGGTTCATTTTAATTCCAGTTTGTAAGGATTTTTTTATTTCAAGAGTTTCCACGAGAGCGACTGATTTCATTTTACAATCCTTTCTTGGGAGAACCTAATAGCTTTTATTTTTTATTTTTTTGTGTTTGTCCATAGATAGGTAGCTACATAGAGGGGACGGGTGGCATCATATACTGATCTGGCTCTGGGACAAGCAAGTTAAATTCACAGAATCCCAGAATGTCAGGGGTTGAAGGGCCCTGGAAAGCTCATCCAGTGCAATCCCCCGATGGAGCAGGAACACCCAGATGAGGTTACACAGGAAGGTGTCCAGGCGGGTTGGAATGTCTGCACAGAAGGAGACTCCACAACCCCCCTGGGCAGCCTGGGCCGGGCTCTGCCACCCTTACTGAGAAGTTGTTTCTTCTCAACGTTAAGTGGAACTTCTTGTGTTCCAGTTTGAACCCATTACCCCTTGTCCTACCGTTGGTTGTCACCGAGAAGAGCCTGGCTCCATCCTCCTGACACTCACCTGACATGACAACCTTGGATAGCTCTGTGTTACCTCAGGTTCAAGGGAGGCGCCCCACTTTAACAGTGGCCCTTGGACCTGGGTGTGCGGAGAGCTACCAACATTATTCAAAATTAAAGAAGAAGCAAAAGAATGGAGCTCGCTCCCCCTGAATGCTGCAGTTTACCCAAAATCCAGAGTGCACGAAGGTGCGACGGGAGAAGTGGACTGTAAGTACCGCCGGGTCGGGTAGGTCAGGTCCTGATGGGAAGAACGGACTGTAAGTACCGTCGGGTCGGGCAGCGTGATTGTGTGACTGCTGTTGGCTGAGACGCAACCTGGTTGCGAAGCGAGTGCGGAGTCCTTCTAAGTGCGGTTCCAACACCCCGTGAGGGGCTTGGCCACTGAAGGGACAAAGCCAATGAAGAACTCTCTCTGTGTTGTGGGTTCAATGCCCACGTTGTGAGCCAGTTGTAGTGGGTTCGATCCCCATGTTGTGAGCCAGGTTTCGTGGGTTTGATCCCCACAAGAGGTCGAAGGGGAGTGACCTGCCAGAGGTACCCCCCCGACAGTCCCTTGGGGGGTGGGGGGGTGGGGATCATGTTAGAATTTTGGACCCCCCAACAGTCTCTTGGGGGCGATCATGTTAGAATTCTGGGATGAAGAGAAGTTCACCCAAGGAAAAAGCAAAGGATAAATGGACTCAAGGAGTGGACCCCCCAGTTTGTAACAAAGTCCTGGGGAGATATAAGAAAGAAACTAGAAAAACTCGAAGAGATAAGGAGAACCAAAGAGTTAACTCATCCCTCATCCCATCTGTTGGGACGGGACAGTTTATTTGGTGTCAGAAGTGGGATATTCTGTGAGAAGCGGTTTGGGGGGGGATAGGAGCCAGAGGCTCTAAAGGAGGACGGATCGGTCTGTGCTGTGTTCTCTGGCAGTAGGTCATGGCATCCTGGGTCGAGCCAGGCCTGGACTGCTCCCTGATACTGAGTTTGCTGAAAGATTATAAGGCTTGCCAGAGTCCTGAGGGTCTTAGGTGGGCTTCTGGACATTGGTCGTCTCCAGATATTGTACCTGAGCAAACAAGGGACTTGGCAAAAGAAAGCAGATTTGAGATCTCTGCTGTTTTGGAAGCAGCATTGATAGCTGCCCCGAAAGACAAGCAAACTGAGCAAGAGATCATTAAATCACTGTAGACAGATTTACAAGCAGAATGGTTTGAGCTTCAACAAGCGGAGAGAGAATTTGCTGATAACAAATGAAACACAGAAAACTTTGCAGAACAGTCTGCAAGATGCCTTTTAGTACTAGCTTTTTTTCTTTGTGGGTATCTGTTTGAATGTGTTGCAGTTTCTTGTCTTTGCCTGTTGGATGGTATAGTGAGACCACAGATTGACCTAAAATGTACATTTTGTGATGATGAGCAATTTAGCTCTTAACTGTGTGAATGTGGTGATGGGGTTTTGTGTGTGATGGCCGTTACTTTTCCTTCTAGCCCGCTGGCTTTATTCCAGCATCCAGACTTGTGCAGCTCTGTGACAGGCTGTGTCTCATCTCCATTTACTAAATTTGGCTCCTTTGTATGCTCACCGGATAAAGAATCCTGGTTTTGGGGTAACAGTTGTAGCACCCCAGATGGGACACTGATAAAAGCCTTGCCCGGTCCAGCTTGCTGCGGCGGGGGGGGCGGGTGCCGATGGGGCTCCAGCCGCACTGACCTGTTTTGTCAGAGACCAGCGGTGCCTCCACCTGCTGAGCAGTGAGCGGTTCAAAGGTGCGATGCAAACATCGAGATACTGTCTTGAATTAGTGTGACTGTGATCTGTTCGCATATTTGAACTTGGTGTTTGGTTTGCATGTCTGAGCTCAGTATTTTAGTTAGTAAATTTAAATTTGGTATCAAAAAAATTTGTTTGGGGAGGTAATTACAAAATGAGAACCGGTTCCATTACTAAAGTACCACCTTGTTCCCCCTTCAGATGCATCTGTACACATGTGAGTAAATTAGTGGGGGAAGTGATCTGAATGTGAAATTCTGGGTTAGCTGTATTGCAGTTAGTGTTGTTCTGTGGACAGACTGATCTGGATCGAAAATTAATGGAAGGGATTGATGCTTAATATGCTGTTTATTGACATCTGTAAGAAATTACAAAAGGTAGGAGCTGAGGGATATAAGAATTGCTCAGCTAATTGAAATTGCATATAAAGTTTATAGTCGCAGGAATTAAATGAAGAGAGAAAAAGGGCTCCCCTCCTCCGGCTGCCGACAGCCAGCCCGGCTTCTTGCACAGCCCTTGGGTTTCCCCCTCACCCCGTCCCCCCAGTTAGTGCCAGGGGTGCTTCTGAAGCCCATGGACACCTCAGCCCCACCCGGGTGCAGGATGGGCCTTTGCTGGCTCTGCCCTGGTGCCCACTGGTTTGCTCCCAGTGCTCCCGGTGCTCCCTCTGGGGGGCCCTGGATAGCACTGGATCCACCTGGGCGCCCCCGAAGCGCCTTTTTAGCACTTATTTTTCTCCTGAAAAAGCAAACACAGCGGGGCTTTCTGCCATCCTGCCCCAGGGACCCCCGCTCAGACCACACCGGTGCTTGGTTGCCCATCGCCATTTATTAGCGCCCGGGGCGGTGGGACCGGGGCCGGGACCCCCGTCCTGCCCGGCTGTCAGGGGGCTGATTCATTGCGGGGGGCTGAATGGGCGGCAGCATCTTCGTTGGCAGGGTGAGGCGTCCGAGAGACGAGGCTGCTTGCTTCTTCAGCACGGCTACCAGCAGCGGGGAGGGGCCGCCTGGGGGCGAGGGGCAGGGTCAGCCACAGACACCCACCAACAGGGTCCTGCCCCCACCCTGAAGCACACAGGCTGTTGTCCCACACTGCCCAGCACCGCCCCCATGCCTCCCCAGCTCCCTCCAGCTCCACCACGAGGACCGGCTGCCCCAGCAGCCAGTGCTGCCCCCGCAGCCCAGCCCAGACCCCAGACCCCCGTCCCACCCCACCCAGCTGTGGGCACAGACCCGTCCCCCCAGACAGCAGGGTGTCCTCTGCCCCCCGGTGCCCTGACAGGGCCATACTTGGCCGGCTCCTGGAGGTCGAGGTCTCTGGGGTGGCCCTTGGCGTTGTGGGCAGCTGAGAGCCCCCCATCACGGAGAGCTGCTCGTCCTGCCGGTTCCCATCAGTGCCGTCCTGGCCCGAGAGCTGCATCGCGTTCTTCTGGGAAGGGGAGAGCGTGTGACCCAAACACGGGGCCCCGTTCCGCACCCCCAGCAACCCTCCCCTAGCCAGCTCTCCCCGGGGAAACTGAGGCACAGATCCCCCCGCAGGCTCAGCATCCCCCTCCCCACCTCCGTCATCCCTACCTTGTTGCGGCTGCGGGCGCTGGGTTGGGACGGCCGTGGGGTGCTGGGCGGTTGGGGCTGGAAGCGCGGGGGCGTGAGGGTGTGTGGGCCCCCGCAGCTCCGCCGAACAGTGGGGTATCTGCACTCGCCCGTCCGCTCCCTGTGGGACAGGACATGGGGGTGCTCAGTGCCCGGCAGGTGGCACCCCATGTGTCACTCGACACCAGGGAGGGGTCGGGGGTGCTCCCTGTTTGGGGGGCAGTTACTCACGGTCCAGGCGCCAGCATGTTGAGGGGCCGGTCGCAGGACAGGCAATGGAGATCAGGCAGGAGCTGCCTGGAGAGGGGAGAAAAGGGCTGGGGAGCTCCTGGGGGGCACAGCCCCACCTGCACACCTGCCACAAAAAGCCTCTGCACCCACCCCCCAAGACTGGTTCAGGAGGGCTCCTCCCACACGTGCCCCCTCATTGTGCCGCCTCTATCGCTGGGAAGCTGCCGCTGGCAGGAGCACAAGGCACAGCCGCTTGCTCAGCATCCCCAGGGGCGCTGCCCACACGGCTCCCACGCCAGGGTACCGCACCGGCACGAGCTGGGACAGCCAGCAGGAACGGGGCCAGCACTGCCAAAGCCACCACTGTCCCCATCACACTCACTTCCTAATCCCAGCGGCATCTTCACGCTCTGGCTGCAGCGCCTTCTCCTGGAGCTGCCCCCCGAGGCTCTCCCACCGCTCCTCCTGCTGCCGCCGGAACGCCCCCAGCTCCCGGCGGTCCAGCTGTGGACGGGTGACACCCTCAGCCAGCTACCCCAGGATGGGACATGGCGGTCCCCGGGGGCACAGCCGGGAGGGGGGACCCTCGCAAGGATGCTGCCTTAGGCTGCCAGGCCCCCAGGGTGCCAGTTCTGCGTGGAGGGGACGAGCCCTCACCTTGCAGTCCATCTGCCTCTGCAGCTCTTTCTGGAACTGGTGCCAGCTGTTCTCCTGGCCCGTCACCCGGCTCGTCACCTCCTCCATCACCTTGGTCAGCCGCTCCTCGCACGCCTCAAGCTGGCTGTGACTGACTTTGTCAGCCAGGGCGGCTTTGTCTGCTTTCTAGCAACGGGGAAAGGCAGGAGAGCGGTGGGGACAGGATGCAGGGACAACGGGAGAGGGGAAGTGGCTACGTGGCCCTGTTCACCCCATCACCCCCGTGGGCTTGGTCCCACAGCCGAAGGGACTCGGGGTCACAGAGGGACCTGGCAAGGGACCCGCAGCCGGGCTGGAAATCCTCCCTCCCCCTGGCTGGTTCTGCCAGCCGGCACCCAAGGGACAAGGGGTGTTTGTCACCCTGCCCGGGACACCCTTGGCTGGCACCAGGGCCCCTTGAGCCCGTACCTTATCGATTCCCAGCACCAGCAGCTGCTCCTTGTCTGCTTGCTTCTTCTTGAGCCTCTCCAGGGCCTGGGACAGAGCCTTCCAAGGCAGACAGCAGCCCGTGATGCCAGGGCAGGCTCGGAGCTGCCCCCCGGCCAGCCGAGCACCCCCTGCCTCCCTACCCCGTCAGAACCCTCCAGGAAAGGCATCGAGAAGCTGTGCAGGGCTGCGAGCAGGGTGGCAGGGGGACAGACCCCTTGGGGTCCCAGCCTGGGCTCTGCCTGCGGGTTACAGCCACCCACCTTGATGTCATTCTGCTCCTGCTGGCGATCCTGCTGGAGGTTCGCAAGGGCCGAGCTCAACTTCTCACAGTCCTTTTGGAGCTGCATGATGCTGGCCTGGAGGCACTTGAGCTGCTCGTCCTGCTGCAGGGACTAAGAGGACAAGGCGGTGCTGAGCAAGGGGGTGGCTGCCCCGTGGGCACAGACCCAGGGTATTTTGGCTGGTGGCCATGGGCCCTCAGTGCAAGCAGGACATTTGCTCCAAGGCTTTAATTCCCTTCCATGCTGCTGAGTCTCACAAGCCAATTAGGGGGCAGCGAGGGGCTCCCCCATGTTACAGCCAAGCAGAAATGCCTGGGGGGTCCTGGCAGCTCAAGCCCCCTACACCGCATCTCCTTACCTGTCTCCTCCACTTTGGAGAACTCTCCACCTTGCCGCCCGCCTTCTGGGCCAGGGACTGCACCTGCTCCTCGAGCTTCTCGCAGCGCTGGAGGATCTTCCCCAGCAGCACCCTGGTGTCTGTGTTGCAGACGGAGCACCCTGTGTGCTCGTGTCCCCCGCTCTGCGCCGTCGCCCTCGGCTCGTCCGGCTGCTGCCAGGGGAGGAGGAATCAGCTCTGAGCCGGGCTGGATGCCGCCCACAAGCCCAGGTGCCGTGGAGGCTCCGTGGCCCCGTCCAGCCAGGGGACATGGCCGGGACCCCGCCAGGACTCCCCCCGAGCCAGCGGGGGCTGGGAGCGCTGCCCCGGGCCTCACCTCTGCCTGCAGCTGCTGCGCTGCCTCCATCACCAACTTCTTCACGTACTCAGCCGCAAACTGCTCCAGCTCGGCCTGGGTCGGCTCCTGCTGCTTCCTCAACTCCTTGCCCTTGGCCTTGACCTTCTGTCCCTTGGGCCTGGCCAGCGAGACGGGGGCAGGGGCAGGCTTAGCCTTCGTGGGGGTGTCCCTCGGCCCCCAAACTGGGGTGCTCCCAGACCCCAGGCTCCCTCGCAGCCCTGCAGGGTAGGAAACCCTCTCCCATCCTTTTACCGCGGCTGTTGGGTCATCTGGCCGCTGCCGTCTGCTTTCCTGTCGGCTCCAGCCCCCCTCGTCTTTCTGGGAGCATCCTCCACCTTGCTGATCTGGGAACGGCAGTGGGGGCGGTGAGGGCACAGCCCCCTGTGTCACTGCGGCACGGGGACCCTTCGGCTGCCCCCTCCCTGCCCAAACTGGCATCCCCGCAGCCCCTCGGGGACTGCTGCCGGCTCACCTTCTCCTCCTCTCCGTGGAGTGTCCTGGCCATGTCCTGCAGGAAGGACACCTGGCACCTGAGGTCGGCCAGGATGCTGGTGATGCTCTCCCGGCCTAGAGGGACATGGTGCAAGGAGATGTGCTGTCGGTGAGGGGGTCTCACCCATGGGGGTCTGAGCATGACGAGCCCCTGACCCAGGGTGTCCCCACACCAAACAACCCCCGCCAGCCCCGCCGTGCTCTCACCTCCCTTCGGGAAGAGCCGGCGCACGTCCTCCAGATCCGCACGTTCTGCTTTGGTGGATTTAAGCTGCTCCACCTCCTCCTTCAGACCAGCAAAGAGGCGGCTGATCTGCTCAACCTGCCAGAGAACCTCCCGCATCTCTGAGTTACAGCTGGAGGTGCTGGTGGAGCCCGAGGAGCCCCAGGAGCCCCAGGGCTTGGCCAGCTCTTGGGCAATCCCTGGGATGGTGGCTTTGGAGCTGGAGGACCCAGGCTGCACCCCAGGGGTGGTGGTGTGGGTCCCGGTGGATCCTGCCTGCATCCACGAGGTGCTGGGCTGGGCATCAGGGGCCCCTGACTCTGTCCCCAGGTGGGTGGTGGCCTGGGTGCCCAGTGATCCTGACTGCATCTCCGAGGTGCTGGCCTGGGTGCCCGCGGATCCTGGCTGTGTCCCCGGGGTGGTGGTGCCGGCATCAATAGACCCCTTGTGAACGGAGGGAGTGCCTGACAAATTCACAGGGGTCGCTGGTTCCCCCTGTGTCCCTGCTTGCATCCCCGGGGAGCCAGACCCTGCAGTCCCCTTGCTGGTCTCCATCCCAGGCTGTGTCCCATGTCCCTTCGGCCCCAGTGCTGAGCTCCTCCTGGCCTGGCTGTCCATGGCCACCTGGGTGGGCTCAGCGGGGGCAGACTGGCTCCAACCGTTGTCCTGGGAAGAAGAGGCAAAGGGCAGCAGGGTTACTGGCAGCTGGGCAGCCGTGAGGACAGACCCCAGAACCCCCCGCCATGTCCCCAGTCCCTGTCCCCAAACCACCATCTCGCGGGGCCAAACTCGTGTGGAACACGAGAGCCCAAATGCAAAGGGATCACGGGGTCAGCCCGGCCATGGAACCAGAGGGATGGGACCCCCAGGGATGGGACCCCCAGGGATGGGACTCCTAGCATCACTGCCCAGCACCCCAACCCACAGGCTGTGCCCCGAGGCAGGAGGGCTGGTGTCCCCGAGGGAGCCTTAGCAACCCCTGGGACACCCTTCCCACTCTTCCCTCCTGCTGCCCTTCACGCTGCTGACACCCATGGCCGTGGGGCAGGGGCACAGTGTGACAGGGCAGCAGGAGATGGGAGGGACGATGGCCCAGCTCCCTCCTGGGGCACCAGGGGACGCTCACCAGTCCAAGTTTCTCCTGGATCTCCAGGATGTCCTCTGCTGTGCCAGAATGCGCCTCCTGCATGGCCCGCATCTCCTCTACCAGGACGACATGCGCCTCCTTCATCTCCTGGATGTCCTGTTCCAGGCCAGAATGCGCCTCCTGCATGGCCTCCTTCATCTCCCGCATGTCCTGTTCCAGGCCGGAATGCGCCTCCTGCATGGCCTCCTTCATCTCCCGCATGTTCTCTGCCAGGCCGGACTGCGCCTCCTTGAGCTTGTCCATCTCCTCCCACAGGTCCTGGAGCGAAGCCCTTTTCTGGGAGAGCGGGTCGGGGGTGAGCCCAGGGGAGGGTCCCTGGGGACCTGGACCCCGCCGTGCTCTGCTGCGGGAGCTCGGGCTTAACCCAGCCCTTGGGCTGAGGGTGGCACGACGGCAGCGCGGAGCCCGGAGGAGGGGGCGTCTCGTGGGGGAGCACCCAGGGACCAGCAAGAGCATCTACCTTGGAGACGGCTCTCTCCTTGTCTTCGGTTGTTTTTGGCATGGCCTCCTTGGCCATGGAGGAGACCTCGGAGTTGCTCCCGGTCCCCTCCAGCGTGTCCTTCTCACCCAGCTGCTCCTCTGGTTTCCAGAGCTGCTGCCCTGTGCCCAGGGCTCCGTCCTCCTCCTTCTCCTGGCCAGGCTGGTCCTTGCTGTCCTGGTCCTTTGCCAGGCCGGGGGTCGGGCTCTGCCCTGGCTCCAGGACAGACAGCTCCTGCTGGCCCAGCTGCCCGATGATGGCCTCCAGCAATTTGTGCAGCGCCACCAAGTCGACAGCCGCCAAATGGGGTGACCTGATGGCAGCGTTCAGCATCTCCAGCAGTCCGCGTGTGGCCATCGCTGCTGCTTTGCCGGAAAACGCTGAACTGGATGTGGGAAGACGGGAGCTTTTCTGTCCAGAGATGATCTTGGAGGGAAGGACAGCCAGCAGCCTTTCTCCTCCTCCTTCTTGCCACAGAAAGTGATCCAGTCACCAAACAGATCCAAGTGCCAAAATCAATCCAAGTGATGAAAGTGATCCAGTCGCCAAACAGATCCAAGTGCCAAAAGCAATCCAAGTGATGAAAGTGATCCAGTCGCCAAATAGATCCAAGTTCCGAAAGTGATCAAACCACCGAAAGCGGTTCAACTGCCAGAAGTGGTTCAACCACCAATAGCGATCCCACCACCAAAAGTGATGCAACCACCAGGAGCGATCCCACCACCAAAAGTGATGCAACCACCAATAGTGATCTCACCACCGAAAGCGATCCAACTGCCAAAATGAGTCCACCACCACAGTGATCCCACCACGGCAAGTGATCCCACCACGGCCAGTGACCAAATGGGCGAGGGGCACAGGTGACAGGGGACAATATAGTGTCTCTGTTGCCCGGCAACAGCCGCCCCAGGAGCCAGCGGGCGCCGCCCTGGTCCTTTGTGATGAATCATCCACGGGATGGGAGATGCTGAGGCTCCCTCCTGCCTTTCCCACTTTACCACCTACAGTGCAGCTGGTGACACCTCAAATGTTGTGGCAGGTCACTGCAGCCCGTGCCCAGATTCAAAATACAATCAGACAAGTCATGGGGAATGAAATCTCATTTCACTGAATTAAACACCCTCAGTTTTAATTGCAGAGAGAATGGCTTTATCCGTGTTGTGCACTAAATCAAACTCTTCTGATGTTTAACCCTTTCCTTTCCCCATGGCACAGTTGGCCTCGGAGGCGATTCCCCTTGGTGGCAGATGTGCAGCGACTGGCTCACGAGTGCACCAGCACCTGGGAACCTGGGCTGAAAACAAGGTCAAGGTGCCTGGTTTAGGATGCCTTTCCCTGCGGTTCATCAAGCAGAAGGATGTCTTTGAGAGGGAGCTGTTCTCAAGGGATTTCTTCTGCCTCTCTCGACCGTTGGCGTGAGCCAGCAGCTGTTGACCAGGAAATGTGCTCATCGCTTGCTCCCTCATGAACACTGTCCTGGCCTTTGCAGCTATAAAGACATAAACCAGAGTATGTTTCCTGTCATCTATGCAAGAAGGTGGTTCAAATGCAAAGGCTGATCTTGCCTGTAAGCAGCACGAACTGCTCTAGAGACAGCTCTTTGCTGGGGACGGAGCTGCGAGAGAGGTTCTCCAGCTGGCACGGCTGCCTCCCTTTTGAAACACGGGCAATCTTGTGCTGGCATTCCCGTCCCTCAGTCTGATGGCTCTGACATGTCCTCTGATGCTTCAGAAATGGTGCTGCTATCTACACAGCCATTGCAAGATCCTTTTGCACTGAGAACTGAAGTTGCTCCATAGCTGAAAGGGAGATCCCAACACAGAAAGCAGGGCTGCCATGATTCCTCTGAGAGTGAACCCCACATCCCAAAGAAAGCCGGTCCTTAGAGATGGCCAAGTTTGGAGCAGCGCTGTCACATGTGAGCTGCGAGTCACACAAGGAAGAGTTCCAGAGGACAGAGCATGTCCCCAGATGGTTTTTGCCAGCGCGGACTGAGGAAGAGGCGTCGTGTCCAGGGACCTCTGCACAGACATCTCCAGGCAGAGCAAGACACTGGGAGGCAACAGCCCCTCTCAAACCCCAGTTTTGCACCCCAAGTAGCTGCACTGCAATGGGCAAGCCTTCATCCCGGGCCAGAGATGCTGGATCCAGAAGTCATGGCTTGCTCCTGGGAGGGTCTTTTTGTGTCAGAACCTCCTGTGTTTCGCCACGCATTTTTCACTGTCAATGACTTTCATTTCATTTCCCTCCACGCTCTCCTCCGTTTTTGCCGTGGAGAGCAGATGCCAACAGTCTATTCCAGCCTTACAGGATCCTGTAGACTTCTCCTTTGCTGTCTGTGGTGCTGGTGATTGCCTTCTGCTGCCCCTGGTTCATGTTGAAGACTCATTCCTGGCAGACGAGGTTGGTGCTGCTGAGCAACACTCTTGGCTTTTTGCTAGTGCTCAGTAGGACACCTACAAGAAAGCAGGTGTCAAAAACCTCTCCGTTCTTGTGTTGAATGGGGTTGTGAGGAATCATTTAACTTCTCCTTTTCATCCTGAGTTCCTGGGGCTGAAGAGCGTCCTGTGGGACCCCAAAGCTCTCCCCACCCATCGTGCTGGTCCTCATTGCATCACCTCATCCCTGCCGCTCCCTGCCCGGGGCAGCAGGCATCAGAGCAGTGTCCCCTCCCCAAAACCGCTGCACCCCAGCGCTTTGAGCACCCTGGATGGTCCAAAATGTTCTTCGCAGCCCGAGCTGGCCCTGCCTGGGCTGGAGATCCTCCCCAGGCAGCCCCCACATTCTGGGGGTGACACCCAGACCCTGCAGCGCTGGGTACCCCAATACCCGCCAGAGCTGGGCTTCGAGCATCCCCTGGTGCGGGATGCAGCCACATCTCCAGTGATGGGGAGGCTGGCAAGTTGGGACTCCAAAAACCATCCATGGCCGATCTGACACCCCTGCAGATGTGCACCCCCAGCAACACGCCGGCCACGCCGCCCACCTTCCCCGACACTCTGGCCACGTTCTCCAAGCTGCGAACCCCCGAGAGCCGGCAGAGCAGCAATAGCCCCATCGCTCCATGGCCTGTGCCCCTGGGAGCTTCAGCCCCTTCTGGGCCTCCTCGCCCCACAACCCCCAGCCCGCCTGGCTGCCCCCTCCTCACCCACCGCCCACGGCCTCCACCACCCCCTGCCCCCCAGAAAGCCACGGCCACCATGGACGGCCAGAGATCAGACTGGGTTGGCGGAGGTGGGGGAGGTCAGGGGGTCCCGGGCCAGGGCGTTGGGAGCCGGGGCTCCCCTGAGAATCGCACCGGAAGAATTTTCTAGGTATTATTTCTAGGGTGGGGGGCACACAGTGCTGGGGAGGGCACTGGCCCTTGAGAGCTGCTAGATGGTCTTTTCTCTCCTCACTTTTTAAAAATATATATCTAATGTATATAAATATCCTAGTGCCAAAAGTGATCAGTCACCAAAAGAGATCCGAGTGACCAAAGTGACTCCATCACCACAGTGATCCCACCACGGCCAGTGACCAAATGGGCGAGGGGCACTAGTGACAAGGCACAATATCTGTAAAGGGGTGACACAGAGCATCAGCGAGACAGCGCAGATCTGAACCCCAGAGGCCCCCGTCGCTAACAAGGCCCCACACACACCCACCAGGGCTGGTCGAGCACGCCCTGGGGAAGGCCCTCAGTTTGTTTGAAAACGCTCATTCAAAACGGGCGTTGAAGAGGTTGTTTCCTCAGACTGCTGTTAGCTTGGGGGAGGACGGCTCCATAAGCGCCCAGGCTGTGCTGTAACAGCTCCCAGACCAGTGCCGGGACCGGCAGGAGCCCACGGGCACAGCTCGTTCACCGGCCCTGCGCCTCCCCCCAGGGCTGCGTCACGGCTCCCCCAGCCCCCCGCACGGGCCATTTCTCACTGAGGAGCTGATGGGAGACCCAGGTGACGGAGCTGTCCCGCTGGCACTGGTGAAACGCCAGCCCTGCCGGGGTCATGGCATCCTCGTGCTTTCTGTACAAGTCAAACGTGCTCAAGGTTCGCAGCTTGAGCCTGTGGCTGGAAACAAGACGCAAGCACAAGAGCTGAGGTGATTCTCTTTTCTTGCAGCACGCTGGCAGGCAACGACTTCCCCACAGCAGATCACCCAGGGAAACACTCCCCCTTTCCATATTGGTCCCCATGAATGAGTCCCCCCTCAGTTTCCTCTTGTCCAGCTCCAGAGCCCCAGCTCCCTCAGCCTTTCCTCACACGGGAGATGCTCCACTCCCTTCAGCATCTTGGTGGCTGCGCTGGACTCTCTGCAGCAGTTTCCTGTCCTGCTGGAACTGAGGGGCCACAACTGGACACAAGATTCCAGGTGTGGTCTCCCCAGGGCAGAGCAGAGGGGCAGGAGAACCTCTCTGACCTACTGACCACCCCCTTCTAACCCACCCCAGGTCCCATTGGCTTCCTGGCCACAAGGGCCCAGTGCTGGCTCATGGTCACCCTGCTGTCCCCTGGACCCCCAGGTCCCTTTCCCCTACACTGCTCTCCAACAGCTCGTTCCCCAACTTATACTGGAACATGGGTTGTTCCTGCCCAGGTGTAAGACTCTATGTAATAGTAGCATTTCTGTAGGAAAAAAGAGTAAGATGCATTGGTTAAGTGCAGTATTAGATAGTCTTTGATAGTACAGGTTTAGTTGGAAATATGAGCTTATTTAGTGAAAATCAATGTAATTAGTACTAAGTACTGATTTATGTTGTAAATTACATGTACATCACTGGAATCTGAATTAGGCACCTTCATCAGCCTGCTGAGCAGTCGTGGGCCGACTAATGCTAAACAGCCATTGAGACAGAAACACAGAGTATAGTGGCATAAACCTTATTTCATTTCTCTGGTAAGAGCTAAATAACAAGAATTTCCTTGAAGAATGGGCATAACTCATAGAATTCTTACTTCAGTTTTACTGAAGGGAGGGATGATCAACTAAAATAGTTTATATGGTTGGACTGAGAGGGAGCCAAAGGCAAGGAAGGGCCCATGTTTCAAAACCTGCTCCTCTAATTCATCCCTACCTCCATCCCACAAGGCCCTAAGAGTCAGACTTAGAATCATGGAATCATTTTAGTTGGAAGAAACCCTCAAGATCATTGGGCCCAACCATAACCCACCCCTGGCACTGCCCCATGTCCTGAGAACCTCATCTCCGTCTGTCCAATCCTCCAGGGATGGTGACTCCAGCACTGTCCTGGGCAGCCTGTTCCAATGCCCGACAGCCCTTTGGGGAAGAAATTGTTCCCAGATCCAGCCTGAACTTCCCCTGATGCAACTGTATTTAGTACAGTAACACCACCTACTGTGCTGTTGGAAGATAACTGCACTGCCTGACCACCAGGTAGCAAGATAACCAGTTGACTACTACAATACTACTGAATAGCTTAAAAAAATTTGAAACCTACCAGTAAAACATACCTTGACACAGGAGTCTGAAACTTCCAGAGACACCAAAAGCAAGGTTTCAAACTCAAGACTGCGCTAATTGAGTATGTGCCTGAGGACTGTGGAGGGGGGATGAAAGACCCACTATTTCTCCTCTCCAACTCCAAATGTTTGGCCAACATCGCTCTTACATTGCTTCTGTACATAAATATTGCAAACCATACTAGATATATCTGTATCTGGAGAATGGTGCAGAGACATGAGACCAATTTTTGATACTGATGACATAAAAGATTATTTTAAAGCATTGTTATAATTTCATAGTCCAAACAACTCCTGCATTTGGCAAAATGTTTTTGCAGCTTTATCTAAGAAATCTGCACACTGTGTATGATGCAAATTTGTCCATTGTATATGCCCATGCTTGAAAATGTACTTTGTCTAACCTGATCTAACTGAAAAATGCAAAGGAGTTTGTTAGCACTGTGTGTGCAACCATCCTGTCACATTAAACTTCTATTAATAAAGCTATTATTCTTGGCATTTCACATCATTTGATACTGATATTGTCACTAAAATTTCCAGAAAACCTATTATATGTAGCTTAAGTTTTAAACTAATCATCAGTCTTTAGGAAGAATTACAACCTCTACCCAAGCTTAATGACCCTACCTGGAGATGTAGTTTTAATAGTAGCAAGGTACAAATGGCTTTTCCAGCTTTGGTCAAGATGTGGGCACAGGCAAACACTGTAAAAGGAATTGCAAGCCACTATCAATTCATAATGAGATCTCAAACAGGATGAAAACAAAAATTATTCTATCTACCCCAAGCCTTTACCTTCTGCTTCAGGAAGCAGAAACAAAGCTTGTGACTGCTGGCCAGGTGGTATTTGCCTCCTTCCCTTGCCTTCTACCTGGGAGATCCAGCAGCACAGCACTTGTGGAGGGCGATACTTTTGCCTTGGGAAATCCAGGCTGGTAGATTTCACTAGGGCTCAGCAAATGCTTAAGGATTAAGCTTAACTTTATGGGGATAAGCACACCCAAAGCAGCTTTTCCTAAGATGAGTTCAGAAAGTGAACTTCCAGGGATAGGGCAGTGTCCGCTTCTCTGGGCAGCCTGTTCCAGCACCTCACCACCCTCATGGGAAAGACTTTCTTCCTTTTATCTAATTTAAATCTTCTCCCCTCTTTCAGTTTAAAGCCACCAGCCCTTGTCCAATCACTACACACCCCTGTATAACATACCTGACCACCTCTCCTGCAGGTCCCCTTCAGGAAGTCTGCTACAAGGTCTCCCTGGAGCCTTCTCTTCTCCAGGCTGAACATCCTCAACTCTCAGCCTGGTATCACAGAAGTGCTCCAGCCCTCTGATCATCTTCATGGCCTCCTCCAGACTTGCTCCAACAGTTCCATGTCCTCCTTATGCTGGGGGCCCCAGAGCTGAACACAGCATTCCAGGTGGGGTCTCAGCAGGGCAGAGTAGAGGGGGGGAATTGCCTCCCTCAAACTGCTGGTCACGCTGCTTCGGATGCAGCCCAGGATCCAGTTGGCTGTGTGGGCTGCAAGTGCACATCGCTGGGTCACGCTGAGCCCCCCATCCACCAACACCCCTACGTCCTTCTCCTCAAGACCGCTCTCAATCCATTACTCGCCCAGCCTGTGTTTGTGCCTGGCATTGCCCTGACACACGTGCAGGACCTTGCATGTGAAGTCAGGATTCATTTGCTTGTCTCCATGTCTAAAACTCTTTGCTTAAAGACAAAGTTCATGTGAATGAGTTCTGGTAGTTTGCAGACAATCAGAGAGCTAGTACAAAGTTATTCAAACCACAACATGAGCAAAGGTGGATTTTCTGCTTATACACTTTGGAACAGCTAACATTTGTTGCAGTAATTTAAATAGGTCCTCAAGAGGAGAAAAAATAAGCAGAAACAATGGTTCACTTCTGTTTAATCAGAGACTGTTACAAAGTGGTAGAGATACTTTACAGATGTATATGTGCAATGATCCACTCCTGAAGCATACAGTTCATAGAAGGTTCCAATGGATGCAAACGATGTCAGATCCATATTCTTCTTTGTACACTGAATGCTATAAAATTAAGCTAGTTACTGTTACCATTACTTGCATGCATTAAAGCGATGCATGTACTTACCAGTCTCTCACCTTCTTGAATTAAATTCAACATCAATATTTTGCCACCTGTCTTTAGAAAAAGATCAACAATTCCATCCCTTTCACACTACTTACTCAAAAACAGTATCAAGTTACAGAAAAAACCTTCATGACACACTAGCTCCCGTGGGCTGTACTGCTCCTGAGAGGGGACAGAATTCAACCACGTGCTTTTAGGTCTTTAAGAAAGTACTAACGTTTGAAGTCTGGGTTTACTGCGCAGTGGTCACGATCTCTGAAATGGTGATTCAGAGTCAGGAAGCAGAAGCCTGAAGGAAACAGGGTTAACTGAGTTGCTGTCCATATATACCACATCAGAACAGAGAAGGAAGACTTCTGAACCACATTAGACTGGACAGCTGCTGTAGTGGTGTATCAGAAAATGAGCTATAACTTAAGACCGCTCACCTGGTTACAAAAGCTCAGATTTCTAGTATTATTTTAGTGCAGTATCAAAGAAAAATAAACTTAATTCCACCAAAAAGCACTGTAATTAATTGCCATAAGTTTCACAAAGAGATGATGTTCTACCAGAGTTCGTATTAAGATCTACTCTGGACAAATACACTTTTTGTTGATAAAGGCACTAAAGAACACCACCACCCTTCAGCTATCCCCACCCACTGCCCCGTGGTGTACAGGTAGTGCAGGTCAGCATCCAGCCACCATCAAAACTAACACTTCACAAAGGAATTCAGCAGGCAAAAGCAATCAGTTACTCATTCTGACTTATTACTGAGCATTAAGCATCAGCTAGGGCCACAGAAGTTACGAGATGCACACATTCTGTTAATAAGGATAATGGTCTCACAGCAAGGTATCCCTACTATTCATGCACATCTGCCATTAAGGTTTAGGAAATACAGGCAAAGGTAAGTTACAAATTATACAACTTTGCCCTTTTTTTTCTTCTAGGGAGAAACACCTACACAACATTATTCAAAAATTTGCATGTAGCTAGTTCTGCAGTCAAAGCAATTTAGTGTGAATGACTGAGAAGTGATGCAGAGAAGACACCAGGAGATGGGCTTCAAGCACAACTATTCTAAAACCTGGGAAGATACAATCCCCTTGAAATTTTTTATGTTAGTATGATCAATTCTGCAGTGTCGCATAAGGTTCCAAAATTTTAAAATAAGCAATACTGCTAGAAGCATCAAGTCACTCATCAATCTACTCTAGATAATACAGATAAGCTGGCAAAACTGAAGTGTCTGCTCAGCTACCACGCTAGCGTGATCTTCCAAATACCTTGTTTCTATATAATTATACACCAATTAGGTCAAAAGCCCCTCAAAATTCACAATGTGATAACATGCCCTTGACAAGTGCATTAAACCAGAGGGTTCTGCAGCTCACCCAGCTGTGAAACTACGCTCTGTGCTACAGCACAGAAAGTCTCCATCTCCCATGCTGCTACATCGAGATAAGGTACACAAGGCTTGCATAAAAATACGTGTATACAGCTATTCTGGAGAAGGTTGCATCTTTTATCTAATCACAAAGAATCTCTCCTATTTTAAGGTGTAGACTATTCTATAAAATAAAAGGCCAAAATTTCAGGAATACAGAATAGGGCAGAAGGAAAAAAGAAGAGGGGCAGAGCAGTAACTCTGGAGTAAGATAAAACAGCTGGGCAAACCCACTTTTGTTGGTAGCCTCTGAAGTGCTGAAATGGGGGGGTAGGGAAGAGAAAGAAGAACAAGCTCCTGGCTTACAGACCTAACAAAGTAAAAATGTGTTGGTAGGAGACAGTAATTAGCAATAGCCAAAGAATACTGAAAGAATACAGAAACGCTCATTCCCCAACACAGCAAATGTAGTCTCCTATAACTGATTCACTGATAAAACAGCCTCTCTTACAATAGGCAAGTTACTGAAGAAGCAACTTCAACTTTAGATATTCCCACTTTTCAGTAACACCAATGGCTATTTGTTAAGGTGCCGTATTAAATTTTCCTTAAAAGTGCTTGCAGATATTACCTACCCGTAAGTGTAGTTAAATCCATTACAGCTCTTCAAAATCTAGATGTTCACTCACTACTGAAAACAGTAGTAGATAACAGATACATTCACATTTCAGAGACCAAAATTCCCCTCATGTATTTAAGTGGTATCATTTGAACAAATTATTTCAAATAGGAACATCAGGTACTTACAGATTAAACTAACCTGTACTGGCAGTGCTGTGGAATTTTTCTTCTCTACCAGTAAGTAGCAAATGCTGAAATTCTGCTGCTAGTTAACAGAAACACAAATTGTATTAAACCAAGGAGTTTAACTCATGATTTAGATTTTCATTTAAAAAGCTGCCAAACTTCAATTACTGCAATTTGTTGTTTAAGAAAAGCATATGAAGTAAAGGCAACTATAGACTCTTTTCAATTTGCCCTTACTTTTCTGCTATTTTTCATACATAAACCCCAAGTTTAACAAGGTAACCCTGTTGCCTATCACAAACATAAAGGAAATTACAATACTTACATTGCCAGGTTCCTTCATTAAACAGACTCAAAGTGTTTTCTTATTCTAGACTTTACAAATGAAAGAGCAAAATGTCTTTTCTTCCACTGAAATTTATGGGAAAGAAGCTGAAGAATTCAGTGCAAGTAACATATATGCAAGTAACTCAACAGGAAAAAAAAAAAAGGGAGAAAGAAAAAAGCTCTGCATGATCCCTTATCTCAAAGCATTACCTCATTTCCTAAGCTGGGAGACAGTGAAATAGGTTCCTTTGGTTGTATAGCATTGATTTCTGGTAATTCAAAAATCTTTTATACATATTGGCTACTAAGGGCAGCAGAAGTTGAACTTCTACACATATCCCCTTTCTAAGTAGCAGCTGGGAATACGGCTAAGATTTCAACAAAATATATGAAATAAAATTGGATGTACCAGAAGCCCGAATCTGGTGTAAGGCAGCTAGCTAAAAAGAGACATACTTTAACTGCTAGAAAAAGAAGTTTTTAAGGAAGTTTCAAACTCTCCACGTTGCATGTTTGTTTGTTTTCAGTCAAGATGGTACCAGCATTATAATTCTACTATTTTCTGAAAACTTTTCAACCTCTGTAAATTATCGAGAAATAAAATTCTTACGATCTTGCTCGGGTGGAAGTGCCTCACTACTCAAAAGCATGATCAGGTGTGTAAGTAGGAAGCCTTGGTTCATCTCATGGACACTCAATACTGACTTGTCAGGATGACGGTAACATCCTGAATCCTGCGGCTCAGGGCAGGATGTGGCTGGCTGCAGAAGCAGCAAAGTGAAGCGCCTGGCTCCCTCAAACGGACCTTCGCAAAAGTAAAAATGCATTCACTATACAGCACAGTCTACAAATGCTGTACTCAAACTGTATTTCCTTCTAGCAGAGCCTTAATAGGAATCTGTGCTCCGACAACCAAAGACTGCATAAAGCTCATGTTTACAGCGTAAGGAAAGTAACTTTTTTTCCAGAACTTCAAAAGGAACATCATAAACATTACACTTCAACATCACTTCATTTATATCTTGATCTTTTCAAAGGTTTCCTCAAAACTTCTTTTACTCTAAACTACTATCTGCCTACCCCAACAACTACAGGAAAATACGGTAGTCACCGACAGCTCCATTTTTATAGACTCTAGTTACTATCATCATTTCACGGGTCTGATTAGTTCGGTTGCAAGTATACACACATTTTTAAAAAATTCTTCTGGAAGCAGTCTATTCCTCAGGGTATTTAAGGGCTACAATCTCTATTAGGCAAGGCACAGAATGTATTATGAACTCATCAAGCAACTGTAAAGCAAGCCAAAACTTCATGCGTGTATGTACTTTATTTGGCACATCTCCCATTCACTTCTCTGTTAAAAACAGTGGGTGCAAATTCACCCAGTTTAGTAGAGTATCAGTTAACTCTTGCCCTTTCAAAAGATCATGTACCTCTACTAAAGCTTAAAAAAAATGCAAAGTAGTCCCCAATACTTACTTCCAGTAATATCTACAAAAATCAGGTCACTAAAACACTATCATCATTAGAAAATAAATTCCATGAGATGCACAACTTTGTGATACACAGAGTGCTGCAATACGGGAGTGCCTGCAAAAGCACACTGCTGTTCCTCAAACAGACCTCGTTTACAGTGTATCTCTTGGAACTATGCCCCTTAGATCCACACAAGGAGGCAGAGAAGAAAATGTCACTAACGGAAGTTCAGGAAAAGAGCAAAATATGAACTATTTGCACTAGATGAGAATTTTACAGTTATAAAACCGGACTCAAACTTCTATTGATTTTCTGTTTCACTGCAAGACCTCCTTGGACAAAACTTGTTCTTCAGAAGCTGAGTTGTCTTTAAGCAACCTCAAGCATTCAAAATGAATATATCTGCAATAGTGTGAGCGGCAACACTAAAGCTCCTTTTTCTTCACAAAGGGTACAATTTTTTGCTAGTCATTGTGTGAAAGAGAGA
Source organism: Nesoenas mayeri (assembly GCF_963082525.1). NCBI lineage: Eukaryota > Metazoa > Chordata > Aves > Columbiformes > Columbidae > Nesoenas > Nesoenas mayeri. Next base: position 1,460,227 of record NC_137568.1, read on the forward strand.
ACTTAGATAACCACATACCTAAGCAAATTTTGAATATGCAACAGAATTCCACGAGGTTTCAAAAAAGTGCTATGGCTTTGAGTATTGCTGCAATAGGCAAAATACTGTCAAGTTTAGTGTATTTGAGAGATTGAGGAAAAGATTTTCCCTGAAACTGACAAACTGAAAAATCTGCAGCTTTGATTTCTCATTCTTCTGTTTCACCACCTTCAATCTCTATTTCTTCGCAGGGCTCTACATTAATATTTGTTGTGGTGCAGCTCACAAACGCAGCAGTATGAACATCTTAACCTCCTCCAAAGACACCATATTCTGTAATTTAGGCTACACGATTTTGTGACCGTAAATGTCACTAACTAGTGTAAACCTACATATTTTAAGCACTTCATTAGATGCATCTCCCCAGAAGAAGAAACATTATTAATTGGTATTTACATGCGACTAGTTCACAGACCACACAAAAGTCACATTAGCAAAACCAAACCCAAATACAGCACAAATGCAATGCAGGGGAAGAGAGGGAGGGGGCAGTGTGGCTGAAGGACTAGTGAGCAGCCTCGAAGGAAACACCTTCCGTTAAGAGAGAAAAGGTACTCAAACATCTTAAAACATGTTCCCTCCCGCTAAGACTCTTAAAAGCACAATAATAAAAAGATAAATATTAATATAGAGCCCATCTACCAAAAGAGAATAAAAAAACCTAAGTTAAAATAAATTTAGGGGCCTTCACCAAACTTGCTGCAAGTTTGGGGACATAAATATCCAACAGCCATAAAGCTGTGAAAGCCCCCAGAATGAATAAAATAAATCCCACTTGCCTCAGACTGAACAGGGCAACACTGAGACTCTGCCTCAGCCTGTCCTATGGCAGGGCTATAGGAAGAAGAAAAATTTAAATTTTAGAAAAAACATGACCCAATTAAGTAAAAGACATGCATTCAAAGTTAACAAAATTCCAGTGATCAAGCAAACAAAAGAAAATGACTGCTACAGCACCTATTTAGTTAGGCCCAAAGGAAACTCTTTACAGTTAGTAGCTATTTCTGAATTGGACAGTTTGTTTTGCTTTGTATCTTGATCAATGGAACCCAAGTCAGTTGTCTTGGGGCATTCTTCCCATAACTGATAGTATTTACTCCACCAGTTCACAAAAAGATTCCATCAGCCACTGAAAATGTTCACCCTCACCTTAGTATTTATGTAGAAACTAGACCAGTACAATTATTAAGCCATCTACTATTATTCTTAAAGTGTCATTAGTTACCATTTTAAATTGCAGCCCCAACTCATGGACTGGTATATTAGATTTTCAATTTAACTGAAGAGTCATAATGCCCTTCTTGCTGTTTGTAAAACTGAAGTAACCTTAATATTTTATTGTCTATCTTGTATGCAAAATTATTCGATTTCTATAAAATAACTGCAGGTTACATATTCCATTCAATTTTATCCAGGTTTTAAGAAAGTAACTTATACAGTTCTATGTAAGTACTGTTTAAGAGCTCCACACACTAAAATAACTGCGGAAACCAAAGAAGGCAGATGCAGTTGAATGTGTTTCTAGAAGCTTGTTTATGTTCTCCCATGCATGCACAGAGCGAGGAATAGTTATCCACTGAAATTATTACATATACATCCCAGCCTCAAATTTATTATCAGCACCTAAAAATCTCATCTGTGAAAAAAAAAACCCAAGTTCTTTAGTCCACATAAGCCAGTTGAATTTTCGAGATTTTATTTCAAGCAACCTTTGCCAAAGGCAGAAAGATATTCTAGAGGAAGTATGAATAGTCATATCAAGACTTCCAAAAAACTAGCCTGGGCTTTTCCAAGGTTCCTTCATGACAGTCTCACCCCTTTGGCTCTAAAAATCAGCAGATATGAGACCAGCCTCTCATAACGACATTGAGAGACCATGCATAAATAATTTAGAACCTTTTAAACAAGTCCTAGACGCCATAAATTCTAAGTATGTTGCTAAACATACTTTCCCACCTGTGTATAAACATTTTCTTGCAGCCTGTTTTTTGTATTCAAAGTTTGCATTACATTCCAATTTAAAGATCGACCAAAAACCACTTGCAAGGTTTAACTTTACTGCAAGATCTGCCGTGGCAAATTTAGACAACAAATGAAAACCGAAGTATGTAATTACATCACTAAAATCCTGCAACAGATACAAAAGAGATATGTTTTTCTGTAATAATAAAAGCTTCTGCAATCACTTTCCAGGGAGAGCAAAAAACTGTCTGCATAGCTACGTTACATTAGGGATTTTGTTGGTACAACTATGTTTATTAAACTTTGTACTGTAAACCAAGCCTTAGTCTTTATACAAGCAATTACCACATTCTAAGTAGTTTTCCTCTTTTTGGGAAAATGCACCATAAATCCAACTCTCTGAACATTAAGAAGCAGTGTCCAAAGAAACGAAGGCAGGGACCAACAGACAACATATGCACTGAAACACCCGCCTCTTCAGGGAGCATACACAGGAGACACAAGAGTAATTAAAGAGTAATTAAAGATAGCCACATCACAGCTCTTAGAGCACAGAACTGACAGGAGCAGGAAATGGAAGTATCCACGTGAAAAATCATGGAAAAAATGTTTACCGGCTTGCTGTAGATTATTAGAGTACTGGATGAATAACACGTGGCAGCACTTGGCTGAGGGATTATCATAACATTACTACTAAGGAAAGTTCAATCTTAAATAGCATCGAAGCTATAAGTCTATCTAGTATTAGCTACAAAATGGTACTATTATCAGAATGAGACATTCACTATTTAAAAGAGGGAAACTCTTAGTTAATACAACTTGCAGAGTATACTGAGTTAACAGTACATGCAGTAAAGTTTTCAAGTATTTATCCCAGGAAAAGTTGGGGTCTGAAAACATACCAGTAAGTTACAGAAAGACACCAAAAGGAGAAGGTATTTACTTTACTAGGGGCAGGAGGGGAAAACATCCTCACGGTAACAATACTATCTTCAGAAAAAAACCCAGAAGTTCTGTAGTTTTAATAGCACAAGTTAAGATCAATTTATAACATACTAATTTTATGTGTAGCATTACAAAAAGGATGAATGTAAGACAGGGTAAAAGTCTCTCCAGTGTTTTGTAATTATCCTTATTAGATAAAGAAAAACAGAAAACCACAGTACAAAAGCATTGTCTAAGCAAAACAGTTTTATCTGTTAGACTGATGTACAAAGCAAGATGAAGAGCTAACGAAAGACCTGACATCAAGGCCCACTCAGCACATTTGCAAGCCAAATACTGCACATCTGACAGGTGATCAGCAGATACCAGAGAGAACTGCTTCTCAACAGAGGCTTGGAGTTATGGTCTTCAAACTGCCAAACATGTCAGAAAAAGTGTCTGATAACTCTTAATGGTTAAACTAAGGCTGTTCAGCTGCAGCTCGCATGTTTTGGATGCTCTGGGCACTTTTACGAACCATTCTGTGACCTCAAGTTTGAAAACAAGAGACAACGTAGTATTTTAGCTGTACTGTATTTCTGGACTATTAAGAGACAGTACAGAATAAAGCCACATTAAGGACTTAAGTGTAGCTAAAAAAAAAACCCCAAGACTCTCACGAAAAGAGACAAAACACTCAGTATTATATAAATTATTGTGAAAAAGTGAAAAAAACTCCACCATCAACCAAAACACTATGGAACATAAACTGACAAAGAAATGCTGATAGTCTTTCTAAACTACCCTAAACTATAAGGTATCTCCAGAAATTAAATTGCACAGATAATGCTTGAGGCTGGAACATGTATTTAAAGTTGACCTGCAAATGAAAAATTCACCACTCCTTTTTTTTTCCTGTTGTGAAGAGACCGAGGAAGCTCTCACTGCCCTTCTCTCCAAAAAGTCTCCCTCTGCATTGTCATTTGCATCAGAAATACTGCACACTAATGTTAGATGTTAGACATTCAGAGAACTACAACCTTGACAGTAATTTATCATTCTACTCTTATAAATAGATAAATTACTAATTCATATGGGGAAGACCTCTCTGAAAATTGTAATAAGGAGAACTGATAAAAAGGTCTCTTAGGTTCTAGACTCCAGACACTTCCATTAAATGGCTCAAGAAAGCCAGACAACATCATAGCACACTACGGACTGTCCACCTTTTAGACTCTCTTGATATCTGAAATTCTGAACATTTAAATACCGTATAACATATTACTCTTGCCCCTCTTGTCTCTTTTATACACTGAGAAGAAATTCAAGTTACTTTTTTCTCTTTTGCAGGTCAACTTCAATACAACATCAACTGGAAGTCACTCACCCATGTGACATGCACCTAAGCTTCTAGAAATCTTAATCTAAAATGCTCCTGAAATTCATATCCGTTTGCACATTAAGAAGAGTCAGTTGAAGAATAAACTAACAGGACACATCTGGCACTAGGATGCATCTTAGAACAATCACTTTTACATCTCACAGGGAGGTGCCAGGACTAGAAATCATTTAAAATCTATTGAGAACAAGAAAGCTCAAATAAAGAAACATATGCACTAGGAGAAGTTACAATCTAAGAGCTAAGATGTGCCTCCTGCAGCCTCATTTTTGAGGAGTCAGTTAATAAGTGTACAGGTCTTTGTCTACTCAGACGTGCGGCTAAGGAGTGACTTAATTTTAGAACGATTCAGATTTTATCAAAACAGCACCAATAACTGTGTTCACTACACCAACAGCTACCACGGCATGCATCTGTACAAACCTTTCAGGCAGTTGTCCACAGCTGGTCATGAATAAAAAGGCATATAAATTTTTATCTTCTTTTATTACAATGAAGTTTATAACGGTACAGAAAAGTCACGAGACCTTAGTGGGTCAGTTTACTTAAACCCTGAAACAGGAGGAACTCTAAATACATTAAATATTGTTACAAGTTCAGACTTAAATGTACAAGTAGTTGGGAACAGTTACAGCCCTCACCAAACTATGTTGGGGACATGAAGTCCAACAGCACTTGAAGTGCTGTGAAGGCATCATTTCACAAATAGCAACATAATGTTACAGAACTTGCCTTTAAGGTGGTATGTTCATGTAATTCCAGCGCCTTCACAATTTAACGAACCATATTTACTATACTTCACTTCTAAAAACCTAGATGAAACATGAAAAAGAAGCCATACAGTATAAATTGCAACATCAGGAAAAGTTCCTGTTATTATTCCAAATAATTTTCCCATGTAAAATAAGAATGTCCAATAGTTCCTTGCATGTGGGAAGATACTTATTTTTTAAAGTCACAATGCAGCCTTAATTGACGGAAGCTCGGCTATATTAACAGCACAAGATGAGAAAAGGTTTAATCTCCAAACCTATTAGAGCGTGTGTAGTAGCATCAGTAGCGGCCACCCTGCGACATGACAGGAGGTCTCATTCCCATTGGAGGTCGAGGAGGTCCACTTTGGTAAGGGGGCACCATTGGAGGTCCCTGACCGTATGGAGGCATCGCTCCAGGAAGATATCCTGGCATGCCCTGGTGATGAGCACCATACTGACCTATAAACAGAACATTTAAGATGCAAAGAATAATTTAAAAAAAAAAACAGGCAGAAATTGCATTTTGTGAAAAGCTTCACCATCCCCACTGCCAGTATATGCCCCTTCATGTTTTAAAAAAGTTTAAAGACAAAGCTTTTCAAGAAAAGAGAACTGCAAAACTTATGATTACCATGAGGTGGCATGGGAGGTCTCATTCCTTGCTGTTGCGGAGGAATTCCTGGCTGTGGTGGCATCATACCTCCAATTGGTCCAACTGGTGGATTACCCAAGGCAGCCTGTCCCGCTCGAGGAAGATTGCGCTGATATTTAGGCAACTGTGCCCTTCTCTCTTCCTAAAACCAGGAACAGATAAGAGTAACACATAGTAAGACTCAAACCCATCAAAACCAAGCAAATAAGAAGTGTAACAAAGTAGATCACAGGTACTACACTATTTCAAAGACTGCAGCTGGTAATGTTACACAGTAGCATCTGGATTTTTCCCCCTTCCTTCAAAGTTACTCTATCAATAGTGGCTAATCGAGCATTTTGCACCCAACACACACACTCCTCCTCCCTCAACTAAAGAAAGTCTTTCCCTCATAACAAGCTGGGGCAAAAAAGTCAAACACAAATCTGAAGATATCTGAACTGAAATTAAGGTTCATTTTATCCATGAATTCCATATTTCTGACTGCTGTAATAGCATCAAGACCACTTCCAACTGTTGTCTTTTGTCCTACATTCATTAGCATCACCAACAAAAATAAAGCTTAAATCTGCAGCAGGAAGATCGCAATATGTCAGTCATCACCTTGCAACCAAAGTTTTATCAATGCATGATTCTGCTACATTTGCACTGTTATCAAAATACGCATAACGCAGACCACAGAAGAAATATCAGCATGAACTGCATTTTTCAGTATGACAATTAAAATATTTTCACTTACCAGTGATATATCCTCATCTGGATGGATCAACTTACTGGTTGCACTGGTGGTTGTTAGGGTAGCAGGCTTACTTGTTATTGATGTAGCTGGTTTAGCTGCAGTACTGTTTGTCGTGCTAGTGGTTGAGGCTGTAGACTGTGTGTAAGCAGGGAATGTAGGTTTGGGGGGTTCTGTTGTTGTTGCAGGTGTAGAATTCAAAGGTTTGAAATCAGTACCAACTGGACCTGGAACAGCTGCTGCAGCCTGTGAAACACAGAGACAGATCAATATTTATTTCTCAACGCATAAGAAATTAAATGATGTTTGTTAGACCTCTGAAACCTTCCAGTGAGATACATAATTAAAACAAGCTTGACAAAAGTAAAGTTCAGCCTTACTGCATACTAGAGCAACTGAAAACAAGACAAAATAAAACCCAGTATTTACACATATATACACAAACACACACCGGAAAGTCTAAAATTTGCAGGTCAAAAGCCACAACTAGAAAAAAAGGAACAACAAAATGCCCCCCACTATCAAAATTTTCATCTTAAATACTGAGTTTGGTAAATGTCTAAATCTTTCCTGAATCACTGTTCTATTAAGAGCCTATACATATAAATTCATCGTTCTCTTACTAAATGATTAGCATAATTCTCTACTAATTATTAGCATACTTCAACAACCATTAGAGTACAGCTCAAAGGGTTAGTATTCATTAAAATTAGGTATTTAAGAAATGCTCTATTGCGTCAGGGTTTTTGTTTTAAGCGCTCTCTCTATAAAAACACTGCAATATTTTCACAAAGTATTATGTCTCTCTATAGATCTTTAATCTCACTTGTAAAATGAAGAATCAACTGAAGACAGATATGAGGTCCACTACAGATTCCAGCATCTCACTTTCCTATTTCTTCCTTAAATTACAACTGTGAGACAAGTTTGCTTTACTTGGCTTCCTCTGAAGACACAGCAATCTCCAAAGTAAGCTTGAGCTATAAGAGAATGCTTTTGTTTCTGGTCACTGTACATTTAGATTTATCTGAACTTTCCAATCAAAACAAAAATATTTCACTCTTTTTGCACATAATGCAAATTACAAATTCCCTGCATTATGATGTACAATATTAAACAACATAAACTAAAAAGCCTTCACCATGCATCAAGCTAACCACTGCCCACTAAAATGCATTTAACTGCTTTCATGCTTTTTTAACCCTTTAGAACCAGGATGTAACATTTTGTTCTTTCAAACTAAGAAAAATTAGACGCTTTGACATGCTTACTTCTAGCAAGTGATAATCAAGGACTCCGCAGTTTTACCAGCTAAACATAATCAGGAATATAACAGAAATTATCTGAAGATGTTTAGTCAATTTTAGATTTTACAGAACGGTCCAAAGGGTTAAGTTGCAAAACAATTTTTTTTTTAACTGTGACTTCCTGCGTACTTGTGCTGTGCTAGGAAACAGAGCGTTAGAAGATGCTGACAGAGTTTCTGAATTGGAGGAAGCTGTACTTGAGCTTGTGACAGGTGTCCCCATCTGTAGCATAAAAGAAAGGAAACAGTGAAAAGTCTCCAAACAAATGGGTGGACAGTATCCAGATGAAAGGATTTCTTACACTAAGCCATTTCTTATGAAAGGACTGTGTTTTTGTAAATGAGTATTTTCCCTGCAGAAGTCCAAAATGCAAAGAGTACACTACCAAGGTCTCTGCAGCATACTTGTAAGCAAGCAAAAACTTCAAAACTTATACAGAACAAGAGTCATCAAAGGGTAGAGGTCACAAGCCACTATCAATTCCCCACTTCCCTCCCCAAAACATTTAAACAAGTTTTTACTATCTTTACTTACTCAACTTTCTAAAGTAAAAAAATCTCCTAATTCAATCAATGTTTAACTAGTTTTAAAAGACTATAGAATAAATCAGTCCATCTATGGGTTGAGAGTCCATTATGAAAAGGAGAGAACAAGTCACGTCAAGATTTATACTTTGGAAATTTTAGTAAAGTTCTGTGCAATCAGATTCCTGTAGCCGACTAACACATCCCTTCAACCACCCAAAGAACCCTTAAAAATGACAAACTAAATGGATTAAAGAAAGACGTGTTTTGCATACTCCTTTCTTCCCCATGTGCTTACAGAATTTCTGTCTGGTTTCATGGCTACTACAAGACAAACAAAAGAACCTTTTAAAATTTGCTCAAGCACTACATTGAATTAAAACTTAAGAATCAACCAAAGCAAGAAACATAACCAATCATTTATTGGGCCTCATCAATAATAAAGAATAGACACTATTGAGACAGTGGCAATTTGAAGAATATAACAATAGATTCCAGGCTATGATACCTTACCTGCCCCGCACTTGGGAAGAGTGGTTTAGTAACCGGAGGCTGGGGGGTAGGTGCCGCTGCAGCAGGAGCTGGAGGTCTGTTGAGAATGCCCGGAGCTGTAACAGGCTGTGCTTGGGTCATCGGAGGCATCCCAGGACGAGGACCAACAGGCGGTGGCATACCTACAAACCAGAGAACAAGTAACCAGTTAGATGAAGGAAGTAAGAATCCTCTACTCCTTTAGAGGATTCTGTTCACAGTGTTCCCAAGAACGAAGTCTCTCCCAAGGAAGATGTAATTTTAAGGTAACAGCAAAATAAAACATCACAAAAGTTAATGTCAACAATCAGTAAAAATGTACACACATAGGCAGTAACCTCAGACACTTCAGAACAATACCAAACTAAGCCGTGTTTTCTAATAGAGCTTCAGTGAAGCAGCTTATGCTCTCAATAAATCAATGCAATTAATGTTGTTCTTCACACAACAGATTTATTACTTGGGTGTATCATCAACATTATTTCTCACTTTGCACAACATTTTCAATTGTTATGACTTTCCAGCTGCAGCCACAGACATTAAAAAAGGACTGAAGAAAGACTAGGCAATAGAAAGCCAGCAAAAGCGCAATGAGAAAGCTATATTCTACTTTTTACCTTCACAATGGTATCAAACCCAATTATTTATAATCAAAAGCCATAAATCGACCCTTTCATCTGTGCACAGGAGTGGCTTCTGTAGCAATCAATCGACACCAAGGTGGTGGCATAAGTCTGTATATTCTTTATATAAATCCTAATTCTCATTGGAAATAAAGAAACATCATGTAGCTCCCACCATAGTATGAGTTTGACAACCCTGACCTACCTGGTGGCATGCCAGGCATAAGAGGCGGTATTCCTGGCCCAGGAGGCATCATTCCACCCATCGGCATCATCCTATTAAACAGAAAATGAGCACTGGTATGAACACTCATGAGAAACTGTTAAACTGGCACATACCTGTATTAGATAAAATATTACGGTAAGCAATTTCAAGAAGCTCTGAGGCAACTCAGAACCAGCTGACTCCACTGTTAGAAATGTTTTTCCATAATTCCTCAAGCTTCCTCTTCCACTATTACCAGACTTCCAGAATTGGTGTCTCCCTTGAAACTTATTTCAACCTACCAGTTTCAGCAGGGTGTTCCAAGAACGTGATCTTAGTACACTGAGAAAATTTGGACGTAGGAAAAACAGCTAACTCCCATCACATTAAAATCGCTGTACATCTGCTATTACTCCTTCCTGACACAAGTCTACCTGTGGCTATAGCACTCTCGTATTATTTTAACATACTCTCCTTACTCTAGTGAATGGTTGACAACACAAATTTGTAAAAGCATCCACAAAAAACTGATAAAAGCAGAGTTGAGACCACAGGATAAGAAAGCTTCTGGAGTTCAAATTACATTAAATATTCCCTACGCTAAGGATAGAAGATTGTATATATATATATATATAATTTTTTTTTTTAAATTAGAATTCCTAATTAGGGCACACTTTTGCTTCGTATTAAAAATGGGGGTTTTGGGTTGTTGGTGTTTTGTTTTCCTGCTACTGATAACTGAAGAAAAAAAATGGTATTTCCTAACAGAAAGGTGGCATCTAAATTACTTATCCTTATCTCTTAAACCACACTACAAATTAATACACGTTCCCCATCTAAACCATACATACAACCCTTAATATAAGCAAATTCCTCCCGAGCAGGGCTGCAACTCCATTAAAAAATATTTGTATTATCTGAGATTAATATATACAATTTCTGTACAGAGAACAAACCAAGTGTAGCTCAAGTTCGCCTTTTTTTTCTCCCCCCAGACTCTCAAAGCTGGATTAGGGAAGCAAAACAAAGAAATGCTTTACTTAGCAAGATAAAGAGAGATGCAGCAAACAAGTACACTCCAAAACCCCACAAAAAAGCAGTTTCTATTTGTCATACAAAGTCAAGACACCTTCACCATTGCTGTTCACAGTAAAACCAAATCATCATGAAGAGGCAAGTACTTCTTCTGCAAAGCAAACTGCTACTCTTATTTTTCTTCCCGACTTGTCTACCACTGCTTCAAAAAGACCAACCAATGCAGAACCAGTAATGACTGGGAACAAAGTACCATCACCCGCTTTTTGAGCTAACGGTTGGAGAAGGCAAAAGTCAGTCTTGCCAACCATTCTGACAACTGTTAGACCCAAAAAATGTGCTGATGTTCACTGCCTGCTGCCACCAGAAAGATGACTTTCTGAGAAACTGCAGGGATTGTGCTAGAACTAGTGTCACATTAAAACAAAAGTTGCTTCATGATGAACACCCACAAGATGTTCAACTGTGACATGATTTTACGACAACATTTGTGTCTCAGAAACAAACAAATGCCCACACTTTCACCTCAGTGAACTTCAAAACAGAGAAACAAAGTTCCTGGAGTGTACCGGATTGAGCAAAAGGAGCTCCACTCTGGTTCAAGAGAGGTCTGAAGTCCCTAAGGGTCTAGTTTGTTACTATTTTCTAGAATGCATTTCTCATAACATAGTTTTGTAGTATTCATTTAGAGAAACCATAAAAACTTCAGATATTATACAAAAACGAAACCTAATTAGACACTTCCCCCATATTCTTAGGCAATACTCAGAAGTTTTCAGTAAGACAATTTCAAGCTTATCAAAAACATGACATAAAATGACATAATGAATGTACCTAGAATTACATTAATGAGATGCTTACATGTTTCCACCACAAAATGACTGCATGTATTTTCTCTGTTGATGTAATCTGTGAAAATTTATGACAAAATAAAAATCTAACTGTGATTTTCCAAACACACTGTGAAAAGGTAGATACGGTGTCAACCCCAACCAAACCTAAAAACCAACATCTTACTTTTGCCCAAAATACAAGAAAAAAGTAAACCATCCAGTATTTTTTTTCCTGTTGGCTTGGTGACTGATAACCAGATACACAACATATGTGGAATACACAAAGGAACTGTGGTTCACAGAAGGCTCTAAACCAACACAGAACTTTAAATTATTATACTACTCAATAAAGCCAACGTAATTTATACATAAGCTGACAGTTTGGCCATATTTTAATGTTGGTTTACAGCCATCCAAGTTCTTTGGCTAGTCTTAATATCAAGGTTACAAAGTTCACAGGTTCCTACATTTTTCTAATTAGCTTTTCTTTTTCTTTGACAGTTTAAAGTGCACATTATGAACATGTAGTATTAAATCTTTCTTGCTACTCACCCAGGTGGCATTCCAGGCATGACTGGAGGCATTCCAGGCATCATAGGCGGAACACCTGCCATTAACGGTGGTATACCTTAAAAGAAAAATAAACATTAAACAACTCCACCAACACACAGTCGCTAACAAACCTCGTCTGATAAATTCAGACTTGGAATAATGCTTTACAGGAAGCTCTGAAACATAGGTTTTTGAAATAACACTGCTTACAAACAATGCAATATCAAAGACTATCTGCAAATCTTAGATTCACTGTTCTCAGTCCTGCAAGACTCCATATATTTTCTTAGTAGTCTCTAAAGAACATTATCATTACAGAAAATATGACGAGCCCAGTTTTTGCTGTCATTGATCAAAATCCTCTCCTCAATATACTTGTGGCCTGTGTATAAACTGCCTGCTCTATGCTGGCAGTCTCTAGATATGTGGCAGCCTTTCTTCCTTGTTTTCAAAATCCAGTCACAAAATACCACCAAAAATATAATTGGTAGACTTATGTTTAAAGCACTAATCTGTTCTAACATGTTCGTTGAACCTAGGTACAAGCATTAACTATACTAATCTACTTCACAAGAGAAGACACGTACACATGCACAGAATGGGGGAAGAAAACGAAGAAACTGGTTATGTGCGCCTCACAAAACAATTCCGTGACCTCTACCACCCAGTGTTAGAAAGGGCAGATTATTATTTCAGGACACAAGCAGCAACCTGTGTTTCGTTACCTGGAGGCATCCCTGGTGCACCTGGCACGGGAGGCAAACCCGGCTGTGCCATGGGGGGAATGTAGCCCTGCTGGGGCTGAACCTGCTGGGGCTGAAATGAAGTTGAAGCTGCAGATTCATCATCTTCATACTCATCAGAATCATCTTGTTGTTTCTTTTTCTGGCTTTCTGCTGAGGAATACAATGTATATAGTCACACTGAAGGCAAATTGTTACAACAGATAACATTCAAGTCTTATAGGTGTGTTCAAAAACGCACAGAATTACAAAGAATAAAAATTACCTGAGCCCACCCATACCTACAAATAATAAAGGGAAGTGACTCGCGCTATAATGACCCTCAACATAAATGGCAGTCTCCCTTCCTGTCAGTTTCATGCTATCCAAAATAAACCCAAGCAGTTCAAACAAAGCTACACTTAAACAGCATAGAAATCTAGTATTCATGCATCATAAGGCTTGTATCAGCCCTGGCCTTTCCTCCCCTCACCCTCAAAAATAAAATCACCATCCTCATATTCATCAGGTAATTGTTATAGCTGCACTGGCACGCAGCTACTTCTGAACAGGAAAAGAAGAATATCTCTCAACCTTCTACAGGACTGGCAGATGTGTAGAGCTGCAGTTAGAGAATGCACCAAACCCAGCCCTCCCTCTTCTGAGTATCAGTAAGAAACAGACTTGGGAAACAACGGATAGCTAGATAGATTACACTTTACCCTGAGTTTTTTGTTCAAGTAACCTCCTCCGCTCCTCCATGTCTTTTTCCGGAATGCCCTCCATGCCATAGATTTCCAGTTCGATATCTGTTCTTCCAGGAATAGCATTTGGAACAGCATCTATTGTTTCTTTATGTACCTGAAGAGAAAAAAAAAAAATCCTCCTGACCACAATTCAGGTTAAATTCTATGTGTTCATCAGCCAGTTTCAAGATAGAAAATGAACATCCTTAATAGGAAGAATCTGGCCAAGCATTTTCTTGATATGTACTCCCTAATCGCTGTTAACTACTATAAGCATCTAAAATCAGTTTAAATAAACTTGTCTTCTGAATACCAACACAAGTCTTTCACTTCTCCTACACCCCAAACTGACAGCAGAGATCTCTACTGCACACTTCACACAAGACTACTGACACAGGACTCCTGTTACAGAAACAGATCATTGCTTTTTCTCAGCGGTTTTTAAGAAGCACCAAACCCCCCACCTTTTAAAATTCACTGTTCCTTCAAATTTTAGATACTGTTAAGAAAAGCTTATGTAAGTCTAAAACTTCTTACCTGCATGCAATGTATAGCTAAGCCAGGTCCTGTATACAGTTTCTTATGACATATATGGCATTTAAAGTGCTTTGCTTTTTGATGCTGTATAAGGATTTTTTCATCATCAAAATCCCTGTTACAGTACCTATTGAAGACTGTTAAGGAAACATTTAAACCCCAAAGTGACTCTCTATATAACACAGTTAGCATCATGATTTTTCCTCAAACAAAAACATAAGAAGCATCTCTGAGCATTCAAATAATGACACATACTTCATGGGTGTCTGAACCCAAACCTCCTCCCGCTCAGACCACCCAGCGGTTCCCTCTTCAGACAGGTACAAAACCAGCAAGATGTGTGCCCGCAATGAGAATCATCATTTGATTACATATTCTTTTCCACGCGTGTTTCAAGTCCGCTTTTTTCTAAGTGCACTCATTCCTTCTCTGCAGATGTGTAGATTAAAATAATGTTGCTGACACATTAAAGGAGAAACAGACTTAAAACCCACAAAAAGGAAGTGATGCTAAACACTTAGAAGTGTCTATTTAACAACAAGTATCAGGAGCTAACATTTATAAAAGAGAAAGGTTTCAGTCAAAAATTCCTCTCCTTCTTCAGTTATCCAGCTATCAATTCTTATGACACTGCATAATTCACCGCAGTCAATAAAGAATGCTGGTTTTCAACAGAAGGACTTTAAGCAAAGAACTTTCCGGACATCTATGTGACAGAAAAGACAAACTGCCATCTCCCCGCCGCAGGTGAGCGTTAGTATTTCAGCAACCCACAGGTATCTTCTTAAGCGACACAAACGCATTATTTATTCGCTGTTACTTTTTAATACAATGTGTCCCTCGCTTCTACCAAAACGTGAAGTACATTAATACTTAAAATAGAACGACAGATGCCTTCCAACAGAAAACGGTAAAATATCTCAGCGCAGCTTATAAAATCCTTTCTTAAACAATTTTAGATTGGGCAGAAACATTCTAGAGAGGGAAAAGCTAAATCTGTAATCACCCTCTAAACAAAAAGCAGATTGTAAATAAGTGATCGTTGAAAAATCCACCGTTATTTCCAAATACTGCAAAATTACACGTGACTTTGAGGCAGTAATTACAAATTTGAAGGCGGCCCCCCAAGAAAATAAGTTTTTAAAAAATATCTGGTTTAATCACATCCGCCTCATTTCTTCTTGAATAACTGTATTTATCACAGGGATTTTCTTCCGCTAACATCCTTCCCTCTGGGATAAAACCCGTCCTCCATTTTCCCCACAACCCCGGCAGTCTCGCCGGGGCTGCCCACGGGTGCGCCAGGACCGGCCGGTGAAGCTCCGGCCCCCAGGAGCGGCGCGGGGCCGAGGCCTCAGGCGCGGGAGCGGGCCCAACAGGCCGCGGCGGGGGGAAGGGCATGGGCCAGGCCACATCCCCGCGCTGAGGAGCACAAAAGCGGAGCCGCAGCGAGCACGGAGCCCCGCTGTAACGGGGGTGGAGAGAAGGGAAAAGCCCCATCGGGGGAGAAACGAGCTGGGCGCAGAACGGGACAGGACGGGCCACAGACACGACTGGGCCAGGCCGCTGCCCTCCCCCACCCAGCTCCTCGCACCCGCCGCGTCCCACACAGAAGGATACCAGCACCAGGGCTTCAGCTGCTTCTTCTTCTTACGGCCCATGACGGCGGCAGCGCCTCCGATCTACACAGAAAGGAGACGGCCGAGCTTTTTCCTCCTGAACGGCAACGGCCGCACCAGCCCCACAGAGCCCAGCGACACAAAATGGCCGCCACGGGCCCTCCTGGCGCAACCGCCTCCGCGCTCCCAGAGTGCACCGCGGCGCGGCGGGAAGGGACCAGGCTCCCCACGTGACGGGGCGCTCGGGCTGTCCCGTCATCCCCCGCGGCGGCGCCCGGCCGCCATTTTGTGCCAGACCCCGCTGTGAGGGTGTCTGGGCGGGTGGGTGTTTTTTCTGTAAATGTCGTGGAGAAGCTGTTTTCTCCGTACGGAATCAAGCTGGGCACGAAGCCGGTAGCTCTGATACAGGCTGCTCTACGCGGCGGCTTGGTGGTGGCTCCCTGTGTCCGTGTAGCTGGCGCTAGCCGGGCACACTAAAACTGACAGAAACGCGTTGAGCCGTTTCCTGTGAGAAGCTGCCGCGAGGCTGGGCTAACAAACGCGCTCTTCTAACAAAGTAAATCAGAAGCACAGTAGGCTGCTTAAAAACACGGCACGGCTAATCCTGTCCGGTGTGATCTGAGCAGGTCCTGCAGTAACTCGGCCTTTGGAGGGTTATGTGCGCTGACAGCAGTGTCTGAATCAGTCACACAAGCACCGTCGCAGCCGGGAGCCACGGCGGCGCTGCCCGGCACAGCGCCCGCTGCCCCTGGAGCGGGTCACGCCCGGCAAAGCCGCCCCGCACCGAAACCCGCCAGCCGGCCCGGCCCGCGTGGGCGCCGGCCGCGGTCCCACCCCCGGGGCGGGGGACACGGAGAGCGCAGCCCGCCCCGTGCCCGCCCTCCCGCCGCCCGGCCCGGCCCGGCCCTGCCCGCGGGGCGGGAGCAGCGAGCGCAGCGCCCGGAGCGGGCGGCGGGCCCGGGATGCTGCCGGACGGTGACGAGCGGGAGCTGGAGAGCAGCGAGGAGGGCGGCGCGGCGGGCGAGGAGCGGCGGCCCGAGCGCCACGGCAGCACCTACCACAGCCTGTACGGCTACTGCAGGTGAGGGCCGGGGGCACTTCCAGGCCTTGTCACTTCCCAGCTGCTTGAATTCGCTTTATTTCCCACCTCCCCCCCCCCTCCCCGCCCGAGTAGGTTTTGTTTTTCTCTCATCATGTCTCGGTTCCCTGCTCCTGCTTTAAACCCCCCCAGGCCGTACCTTTCCCCGCTGCAGCGCCGGCTGTGTGCTGATGCACACCTAAGGGCGGGTTGTTCTGCAGACCCTGCGGGCAGGGAGCGGCCCCCGGCGATGGCAGCGCCGCAGAGACACCGCCCGGCGACGACTTCAGGTAAACCCGCCCGCAGAGCCGAAAAACCGCCCGTGGCAGCCCAGTGTGAAGTCTGTGCGGTGTTGCTGTTAGGTGGATGGTAAGCAGGTATCTCCAAAGCAGAAAGCTCTGTGAAAGCATGCTGAAATCCCCTGGGTGCTTTTTTGGAATACCTACAGAATGGACACAACTACAGAGCTCAGATAATGTATTAAAAGTGTCATCTTTGACTTTGAATCCCATTTTCTTTGCTATCTAAGACTCAGAATTTCTGTATTGACCTAGGGCTGTTTAGCCTGGAGAAAAGGAGGCTGAGGGGAGACCTTGTCGCTGTCTGTATCTACCTGAAAAGAGGTTGGAGCATGGGGAGTGTGTTGGTCTCTTCTCCCAAGTAGCAAGTGACAGGATGAGAGGAAATGGCCTCAAGTTGTGCCAGGGGAGGTTTAGATTGGATATTAGGGAAAAATTCTTCCCAAAAAGGGTTGTCAGGCACTGGAACAGGCTGCCCAGGGCAGTGGTGGAGTCACCATCCCTGGAGGGGTTGAACAGATGTGGAGATGAGGTGCTTAGACAAGGTTCTCAGGGACATGGGTTCATGCTAGGGTTAGACTCGATGATCTTGAGGGTCTCTTCCAACTGTAATGAGCCTATGATTCTATGTAATTATTAAACAATTTTAAGCGGACTTCATGTCTTTCCACGAGCTCTGTAACGGAGCTGTTGCTCGGTATTACAATTAGAGAAACACAGAACAAAGAGGGTCACTGACTCGTTCATCGACGCTGAGTTCAGCATCAGCTGACACCACAACTCCAGAGCTCTGGGCGAGTGGGCAAACCACTGAATGTGTGTGCGATGGGTCAGGAGTCCCAGAGCAGCGTGGCTGTAAAGCAGAGAGGTGACAATGGTTCCCCCTTGTAGAAGCAGGAGGTTCTGCCCTTGTTCAGAGAAACAAAACAATAACATTTGCTTTTGCTAATGATTTCTTCTTGTTTTTAAAGCCTCTCCTTGCTGGACACTAACTTACCAGTTGAAGCGGAGACTGAATTGCGCAGTTTTCTCGCTAAGCGTCTCACTAAAGGAGCCCTGTTTGAAGGAATGGGGAATGTAGTGTCAGTGGGGCTGAGGTAAATGTTAACAATTATTTCTGAATAAGAAACTGTAAGAAACATTGGCAGCATTGCATATCTTGCCATCTGCTGCTGCTGCACTTAGGTTTAATCCTGATTCCATGTTCTCAGTCCATTGCTGCTGTTAATAACAGCTTTATGCAATGGCACTTTCGTCTTTTTCTAGATAGATTTGAGAAAAATATTGTAGTGAATAATGTACTGTTTGAATACTTAGAAAATACTACATGTGTTTGGGACTATTTTCTTTTAAACTACTCTGATTGCACCACAGAGGAAAAAGAGCGGGTCTAAGACCTCTATATGTGACCACAGAGGAGACACTGGTGCTAGTGGGTGAAGTTCTTTTATGGAAATAATGCATGTCAGCTTTTTGTACCTATTTATTGTGATGTATCTGTAACATTTTTATTTTTTTTTTTTTCTGCATAGCATACCAGAATATAAAGTTGGTTGTTATTACTGTCGTTTCCAACAAGAAAATATTCTAGAAATGGCAACACTGGAATCAGATGCCAATGCTCCAGAATATGTGGTTTGTTTCTTAGGTGGCTCAGAGAAAGGTCTGGAACTATATCCTTACCTTTAACCTTCTTTTCTTTGTGGAGAAGGAGATGATGTAAAAGTTATGTGTTCATGTTGTCTGTTTCCTGCTTGAAATTAGCACATTCATACACACCTTCCAGTAATTAAAATGTCAATAACAGCCATATACTGAAAGGGAAAAATGCAGGTCTTAACTGGTGCATCTTGTTTTCCTTAAGAAGATACATTCAGACTTGAGTTGGACAAATACATTCAAAGTCTGAAGATAAACCTTGATTTGGAGGTAAGGCCTAAGTTTGGTTTTTTAAGTGGTGAAGATGGTCTTTGCTCGGTATATACCACAATATTAGAGTTTTGTCTATTTCTTAAAATGCAAAGGCCTTCAATGCCGATAGTGGCTTTAAATGTCCAACTCATTATGTTAGCGTACTGTGATTTCAAATTAAGAACGTTCTGACATCTTAGGTTGAATAGATTATTAATAGGCCTCTATTTGTGTAGAAATCTGATTTGTAGTTGAAGTTTTCACGTTTCAACTTGTTACAGCAAAAAACCTTGGAGACGTCTGTGAAGCCCCACTTGAGCAGCTGGTTTGAGAATGCTGTCTGCCCTATTCAGAGGGTAGTGCAGCTCTTCCAGGAGAAACTCGCCTTTTTGTTACATGCTGTAAGTGTACTTCAAACTGGATAAGTAAAAAAGGTTCAGAAGGTACCTCAGTGACTCCAGCATGTTTATAAATGTTTATTGCATTTGCTTTCCCAGACAGGAACAAATGATGAACACCTCTTTTCTTCTTTTTTTTTAAATTCAGGGCAAATACTTTTCCCCTACTTTATTGCTAAGGAAGCACGTAGCAATTTCTTCCATCAATTTTCATAGTTAACTCATTTTCAATTACATTGTAGCGTCCAAGTTGAAATTAGCATGAGAAAATGAGAAACAGCGTGAGAAAGCTGTCCCTGCTATAATTCCTCTGAACCAAAAGGGATGTTGTATTGTGTATATGGCTCATGTAATTCACTGGAAACAGGAATTAATCCTTGCTCTAGTCCCTGATTTTGAGGAGAATTTGGATGGAATAGCTAGTAGATTATAACTGCTGTATTTCTTCTGAATGCAAAACCAGCTGCAGTGACTAGAACATGGAGTATTCCCTTAGCTCTACCCTCTCTCTGAAAAGAACAATTTAAAGTACCACGTCATGTATTTATTGCTAGTAACTGCTGTATAGCAACAGAAGTATTATCGAAGTTGTATCTAAATTTTTTCTTGTTTGTTTGTTTGTTTGTTTGCTTTAAGGCTTTGAGTTACACTCCTGTGGAAGTAAAAAACGCAGATGAAAGAACAGAAAAAGACATTAGCAGGTAAAGATACTTTGAGTCCAAGGAACCTGTAAGTTGGCTTTTGTGTATGGTACCCTCCTGTTGTTGCTGCTCAGGAGCTGTGAAGGAGCAAAGCCTTCACATGAGCTTTTGTCTCAGGTTTCTGGCAGCCGCCAGCCTCCAAGGGCTTGTTCAGCAGGGAACAATGACGTCCTTGTGTATCGCCATGACCGAGGAGCAGCACAAGTCAATCATTATAGACTGCACTGGACCTCAGCCTCAGTTGCATAATGCAGGTGAGATTACAGCTGGGAATTCTTCACCTTACCTGCTTGACTCCCTCAGCTGCCGAGAGTTGTGGACACTAGAGGTAGTTGAGGATAGGTATAACATTATGAGTTGTTATGTGAGAGTGATTAAACAAGGTGAATGCAGCTGTATGTTTGTTAAGTTCATTTACTTTCTCTCTTCGTGTTCCCGAACACGTAACAGGAAGCAACAGATTCTGCGAGGACTGGATGCATGCTTTTGTGAACGGTGCTGAAGGTGGAAATCCGTTTCTCTTCCGGCAAATTTTGGAAAACTTTAAATTGAAGGTACCCGTTCATACATATTAAAGACTTAGAGAAGACATCAGGGTTACTGAGGGAGCAAATACTTCTTTTGCAGCGAAGTTTTAGGTTACTCACAGTGTCTATGCCTCATTAACTGATTAACTCGGAAGTTTAATTTGAGGAGTGGCTTACTGTAGTTGACAAGACCAGAATGTAAAGTAGTGTGAGAGTTTCTTCAGTGAGTACTCCAAAGGCGTTTTCTCACATTGAAAATAACCCCCAATTTTTTTATTTTCTTAAAATACTGTTAATTTGAGCTGTGCACACCCAATATCATGTAACTGAGTAATATGGATTCAGTACTTAGCACTTCTTAGGTGATCTCTCATAGTAGGTGAGGAGAACTCTTGATACAAGTTTGGGCGTTATCAGGTTGTGCTGTCCCCATATTCTGCATCATTACAACAACAGTAGTAACATGCATCAAAGACAGTTCTCAATTCTTACATTACTCTTGACTAGTAATATAAAATTCCTGTTAGAAATGCTTTTGCTTCTCCTGCTATTCTTCCTTCACTTTTCCACATGATAGGATATTTTCTTTCCATGTAGAAGGATAAGAAAACCCTGTTACTCTTTTCCCAGGCTATACAGGACATTAACAACCTGAAGAGGTTTATCCGCCAGGCTGAAATGAACCACTACGCCTTGTTCAAGTGTTACATGTTTCTGAAGAACTGCGGCAGTGGAGACATCCTTCTGAAGATCGTTAAAGTAGAACATGCAGAAATGCCAGAAGCCAGAAACGTAGTGACCGTCCTTGAGGAATTCATGAGAGAAACATCAGTGGCTTAAAATTATCTTAATTATTCTGTACTTGTTTGAGGGTATTGTATAATTTCTTCTGTGCGGCTTGGTTACACTCTTGCAGGCATTTTAATTTAAAAAGTATTACTTAAGTTAAAACTAAGTTGCAGTTTCATCTGACTTTTCTCTTTTTTGGAGAAAGTAGTACGACCTTTTTTTAATGTGTGAATATCAGATCATACAAAGTTCTGCATAGTTGCCAGTGCTTCCCAGATTCTCCAAATGACTCACTCCTTTTCTGAGGAAATACTGACTTTTGGTTTTTACAGTCATTGCACAAAAAAAACCAACCAAACAAAACCAACTCTTACCCAGTGAGCATTTCAGTGTTTTAAATATTTTAAATATCTTTAAGATTATCATGTCTAATCATTAAGATATGGTTACTTTTGTTTTAATGTATAGAAAAGCACAAACATGGATAAATCATAGCAAATGAATTAATAATATTTGTTTAAGAGAACATAGGTAACAAGTCTGTAGCTAGTTTTCACAGTCTACTTTCAGATTGTTCTTCTGGTAGTAGATAAAAAAACTTGGTAATCAGTATGAAACAAATACCTTAAGACTGACCAGAGTTTTAGGAATGAGTTTGTATTTGCATTGTGATCAAGGCCACCTTTGTATGTTATTAAACCCGTTTTCCATAACTGTAAATAATCGTATGTTGTTCAATCATAGTGAATTAAACCTGAAATTTTACAGATTAAGTATTACCTTTAAATTAATAGAAACTTCTTCAGAAATTGAAGTGAATTAAATTTACAAGTTAATTATGCAGACTTTAAAACATGAATTCTTACCCACATCATAGGACATTTAGGCAGCAGAATACTTGAAGAAAATCTTTGGCTACAGCTGGAATCGAAACTCCCGAGGCCTCTGAGTGACCACATAAACGAGGACTGTTCTGCAAACTCCAGACAAGCTGAACTCCCTGTTGTTTTTATTTTTGGAGCAGCAGCAGAGGGTGTTTGAGCACCTGAGAGGGCACGGAACAGCTTTTCCTGAAACAGCGACAGTCTTACTAACACTGTTCGGTTTGTTTGTTCTGCTGTACCCCGCGATGACAAAGGCTGAATGCTTTCCTGTGACAGCACTGCGTTGAGCCTATAATAAGGTTTACAATAAAACACATTAATAGTGTGTTACATTCAATTACAAATTAATGTTGTCCTTGATGTCTCCTGTTGAAAACCCTTTATTCGCTGCTGCTAGTGTAACGTGCAGGAGGCCACAAGCATCTTATGGGCAGCAGAGGTGACACGGAACATGGACAGGTCAGAAAAGAAAATAAAAGTAGTTTGAAAGAAAACAAACCCTTTATTCTGTCTTTTGCAGGAGCTCTGTGAAGTAACAATGTTTTCCTTCAGAATTTTATTCTTGAGTAAAGCAGCGCCACTCAAAAAAATGTGATGCAGACCTGCTCAATTTTATTTAAAAAGAAAAAAAATTAATGGATTCTGCACTCAAATAATATTGTTACAACAAAAATAAACAGAATGTACACAATACAAAAATATTTGGAAATACACCATAGCATCTTACCTTGCAAATATATTTTTGTTTTACTAGCCCTTAACGGGAAAGTATCATTTGTTCAGTATTTTAAGGCAGAAAATTACATTGTTTAGTGCTTTGTATTTAACACTTGGATGTGTTGTTAGCATTAGCAGTGTAAGCAAAAGAAAAGCTGCATAAATCTAGCTTATTTGCAAACTAGACAGACACTGTGGGGGAGTCAGGAGACGGTGACTAACATATCTATTAAGCTCACTGGAAATTAAGGTACTTTTGCTACTTAAATCAGGCCTGGGGAATATTTTGTGCTCTGTGCTGTAAAGTACCCTGAAACACAAGTTTTCTGTACTACTACTGGCATTTCAGGAATACCTCATTAGGAAGCTTTTTCCAATTAGGAGCCAATGATTAATGGCAACATTAAAAACACATTTACTTTTAAACAATCTTGGGTTTTGGTTTATGTGTGATTCTTTCTTTACAGAGCTGCACAGTGCACTGTTTTCCTCTCTAACCAGCTCTCACTGTCAGCGGTTGCTGCCGGCAGGTGTCCCCGAAGGAGCTCGGCAACAGCACCCCAGGCTCTCCAGGCTGCGGTACTGCTCCCTGCACCCATCCTCTCTGGACCAGCGCTACAAAATATGTACTAAATGGGAAGTCCAGGTGTTGTGTCCTCACTCGAGGGCAAAAGCCAAAAATAACTCCCTCTAACATGCACTGTTCAAACCTGTCCACTGAGAACAGTCCTTGCCTTTTGCTCTAGCGCTGCACATCCGTAAGATTCGATAGATTCACATTTTACCCGACTGACGTGACATCCTGGCAGCAGCTGAAATAAAACCAGAACAATCA
Source organism: Nesoenas mayeri (assembly GCF_963082525.1). Classification (NCBI taxonomy): domain Eukaryota; kingdom Metazoa; phylum Chordata; class Aves; order Columbiformes; family Columbidae; genus Nesoenas; species Nesoenas mayeri. The sequence continues at coordinate 1,484,067 of NC_137568.1, forward strand.
CCAAACCCGGTCCCTCAGTGGATGGCTCCTTCAGGAACACGCTGCTGTGACAAGCTGGAACCACAAATGAGCAGGATGGAAAATATTGCAACTCCGACACAAGTCAGCAGCCTCAAGGACATTTGGAGGTAAAAGGCAAGTCTGGTTGCTATTAGCTCTCTGGTGCTGCAGCAGTGTGGCATTCCTGGGTGTATTAGAAAATAACATAACTAGATTTCCTGATACTCTGTAAAAACATAAGTTTCACAGTGTAATTTTAGTGATTAAAAAAAAATAGCATAAAAGCTTAAGCACTTTGTGCTGCTCCTGACTCCATGAGCTGATATATTCTTAGAAGACAACAGGCTCTATGTACAACCCACTCTATGTATGGGGAGAGATTTCAGCTCTGATGAGCAGGGATGTGAGAGGGTTTGATTTATTCACCCACAACACATTTCGTACTGCTTTAAAATCTGGCCTTTCTGATCCCCAGGGTTGCTTGTAGACTGCTCAGACAGGGTATGGGGACACAGAAGAGGAGACAGAGAGATGAACAACACTTTAAAAGAACAAGTCATAAGCTCAACCTCAGACCTGCTTCCAATCAGTTCGTGTAAACCATGTTCATCTACGGATACAGGACCGAAGGGTGCCTGGATTACTCTGATCAGCTCCCTCCTACACCTGAGCAGAAGCAAAAATATGTTGGCTAGGGTCAGACTGATGAATAAACTGGTGGCTCTTGAACTTGTAGCATGCTGCTTCACCCCACAGCACATCACCAGAGGCACAGAAACCTTTCCTGGGGAGAAACTGATGGGCATTAAATAGCTTTCAGTTGAGAAACCAGAAGTCAAAGTCAATCAGTGCATAATGTACTCTGGTAGATTATAGGCAAAGTAATCTGTGTTTTGTTGCGATTTAAATTTTAAAGTTTTCCTAAAACTTCCATGGGAACTCCCATTTCCACTCACCTCTGTTTAAAGGCATCTGTAATCAGAAAGACTTAGAAATAGGTCAGGAATGGAATGTCTGCCTTACACGCTAACCATGTGTCTGTCAGTGTTCTCCCAGCTCCCCGCCCTCCTGCTGCTCCCCAGGGAGATGATCTCCACCGCTATGAAACTCACTGGGCCAGCACCTGAAACGATGCGTGTAAACTCTCACAACTGCTTACATCTGGACCCAAACCACAGAAGTAAAATGGCACAGGGAACCAATCCCCTTCTCCAAAATGAACAGACCTCTGACCCTTGTCCCTTCCTCTTGTTCCTTGTTCTGAGAGTGCACAAGCAGTTTACCAGCCACACAGAATGGCAAAGGTGCAGTTGCCCTCAGAGGTTCCATTCCTGTATACAAAGGTGGCAAATATTGTTTCTTCTTCAGGTAAGGCTTATTCCAGACTGTAGAAACACTTATTTTGTCCATGCTCCCGTTCCACCAAGGCAACAGGAATTCTACTAGTGCGTTCTGTGGGGGCAGAACTTCACCCTTCCAGATCAGGGAGATTTTTTGCCTAAGAGGCAAAGAAGGGGGCAGCTCCTGAGCACTTGTGAATGTCCCCTCCAGAAAGACAGACTCCTACTAGTAATTTGTGGCATCATCTGGCAGCACTGATTACACAGCTGAGAGAATAAAGCCCACGATACAGAGACATTTTGCTACAGAGCAAACACAACTGCTACAGTGCCCATGAGATGTGCTGTGGAAGGCTCTGGTGGCTGGTGCCTGGGCACCTGTATGCAAACAGAAGAAAGGAAGAAAGGAGCTAGTCTAGAGAGGCTCCTACAGCTGCTTTATCCAGGCCATCAAATGAGGTGGGTAAAGGGGGAGAAAAGAAGGGCATCCATGTTCCTGGACTATAGTTTGACAGCTCTCTCAAGTGAGAAGCAAAATAACATAGGCACCTTACAGAGAAGTGTCCCTATAGGCGTTGTTTGTGCTACAGGTGTTCCAGTCTGGTCCCCAGGTCCATGCTACAGACCAGTTACAAATTGCTAAAACCTGGGCTTGACTCATGTTAAAGAAAAAGGCATCATTGCAACTGACTGTTGCTTGGAGCCCCTGAACATCCACTGCCTCAGGAAGAGGCATCCTCAACATTTAGCCGTCACTTTAAAACCAGTTTTGTCAGTTTCACAATGGTCACTGTAAGACTGTGAGACCATTCCTGCCTCAGTGGGAAACAAGTGCTACATACAACCTGATTTAACTCCACTTATTTCAGTGGACAGATTTGGCCCCAAATGGACTGTATGGCTGTAAAGATGAGATAGTGTCCACCCTGTGCTGCTATGGGTGATCCTGGTCCCCCTTTTCTAGTAAGAACCTGCTGGAAGAGTGGAAATCCTTGCTAGCAGCTTGCTACAGACCAGATGTTAGGTCAACGTGGCCAGAAACAAAGTGAGAAACAGCACCTGATTGTCAGCTGATAAAAGCACAACTGAACATTTGCCCTCCTTTTCTCCATTCCCCCAAAAAGAAACCCCAGCCACATCCTCTAGTCACAGCAGACTGGGAAAAAAAATAAGTCAAGTGAAACATGCACAGTAAAAGTCACCTCTGGCTGGGTGCCCACAGCACTCTAAGAGTTCCCAAGGTTTATAGTGCAATTTCATTCGACCTGTAGTTGAAGACCAGTCTCCTTCGCCTTGGGTGATCAAGTTCTGCCGATTCCTTTGAAAGGTGTGCAAGACAGGTGTCACCGTAGGCTAAAATATCTCAGGAACCATTCAAGTAATTAGACTGTGGCACTGGTATGGCTGAACAGGCAGATGTGTCTGTAGAAAGCAAACCCAAGCTGTCTTCTGAATACCATGTGAGTCTCTAATTAGTAAATATCTGCTCTTCTTCCCTTTTAGCGTTCAGTAACATTGAGGAGATTCATTCAACAAGTGGCCATAATTCTAGCACTGACCTGGAAAATACAAACTTCTCATACAAAATATTTCTGTGTGCTAACAAACCAAGCGGTAAGTGCCCAGGTACAAGCTGCCCAAGGGGAGCCCTGACAGTGGAGAATCCGCAAGGTCCACACCAGCCAATATTACAGTACCTGCTAGTTCTGTGAACAAACTGATCAGCCCATTCTTTCGCGAGATCTTTAAGCATCTCCTCCAGCACTCACTGGTGTTCAAAAGAATCATCCTCCCTTAAGTAAAATATAAAAATAGATCCTCCATCTTTGTTCATTTAACATAGCTGGCAGATGACTTCCGCTTTCGAGCTTTCTGTCCCACGTTTTCAAGGAGGGGGAGGTAGCTTTAGATCCAACAGGCTGTAGGCAAAAATGTTCCAGAAGATGGCAAACAAGACAAAAATGACATAAATAGAAAGGAAGATCCACCATAAAGTCTGATCTTGGAGTCTCTGCTCATAGTTCCTCAGGATGATGACACCGAGGGTGATGCCAACCATCACTCCTCCCAGGTGAGCCATGAAGCTGGGGTGTGGGCATGGTGGGTAAGCGGAGGGGTGGAATCGCAGCCACACAGCTCTTCCAAATTCAAAGCTCACTGGAACAAAGAAGGAAAAAGAAATTAATCGCCTAGGTCTATCCCTTCTTAACTCCATATTGCAGGCAGTGCTGCATCCACTGAAGAGATGGAGAGGGAGAAACTGCCTTGTATGGTGAGGACAGGGAAGACACGGCCATGTAAGGGCTGCAGCACAGACATGAGGTCTCCCCAGTGGCTGATAAGGGGTCTGGGTTCATGGGAGTGTGGATAGGTGGAGGAATATTCACCTTCCGAAATTTATATAAAACCATTTAAAAAAAGGAGGAGTTAGACTTTGAAGACAATTGTCTGTGATGGATACATGGCCTAGTTTCCCTTATCATGTCACCCTAGGGATGTGGCTGAAGAGAATTCATTAGCGTGTGTATCATGCTGTTGCTGTCCCAGACAGGAAATGCTCTAGGAAGCCTAAGTATTATCATTATGAAACCATTGCTTGTTTGTGAATTCAAAGATGAGATGTTTGAGTCCCAGATCTCCACAAATGCCACAAGCTACAGATGCTGGCTAACGACAAATCCTCGTTTACAAGCGCTTCTGCTGAAAGCCAAAATCTGCATTTGAGACTGATGTGGTTCCTGTTGCCAGAAGGTCCAGCTGCGAGTTCCTACCAAAACTGCTGCAAAGTCAAAACTCTCTGAATCAGCATGAACACTTACGACAAGGACAAAGCAGGATTGCGTGTGTGCCAGGTATTGCACAATACTTACTACAGATCAAGGCCACAGCCATGCGCAGCAGTTTGAATTGGCACTTCATTCCTGACCAGTTCTGGAAAAGAGACAAGGAAAACAAAGTGATGCTGCACCCAAACCAAAGGGATGCTAAAACAAACCAAAATTGTCCTCCTCTGACCCTGCAAATCTCGATGTGAAGAAACCACGTGTCTGCATTACCACCCTGTGAGACAGAGGAAACTTCCTCCTGCTTCTGTTGGCCCAGTGGCAGGGAACACAAATCGCAGTGAAAAAATGAGACTACTGCCTTCACTGCACACGAGCATTAAATAAAAGGTTTTCTTTCAGGCTTGACACAAAAACCACCATACATGCACATTTTCCAGCACCCATATAACAGACCTTCTGTCTCTACTCAGCTGATGGGCATTATCTTCCCACTCAAATCCCGAGGAGGACACATTACCATCATTTTAATGGTTATTCTGCTCTGACATTGCTGGCACAGGGCAGACACGCAAACCTGCACCATCACACACTAATCCTCCCTCCGCAAAGCCATGTTTTCCCAGTGGTCAGTGTAGGAGTCACACAGGCTGATAGGCTGCGCTTTACCACCACCTAGCTGAGGACCTTGGACGAGCTCCTGTTTCCAGCTCTCAGAGGAATGATGATGCTGGTACTTCCTGACCTTTGCAAAGTACTGCATTAGGTGAAATGGCAAAAAGATGCATCACTCATATGCCCAGGCTCCAGCTTCAGTCTGGGGTTTACGAGTGGAGATAAGGGATGTTCTGCACACAAATCCACCAAATTCTAAATTTCCTTAAGTACCTACTGACATTACATGGCACATGCAGACAGAAACAGGCCTGCAACTTCTGCAGAGCCCATCAGCTCATTCTTTTCCCAGCATTTGCCAGCCCTTGCAGGGAGAGCTGATAGCCGGGAGTACATCGGTAAGTCTTGGATTACCAGCCCCTTTGGCTCCTCCTGGCAAGCTGCCAGTCATCAGGGCACCAAGCCACCGACTGCGGTGTAACATTTCCATTCCAGGACCATTTGAATCATGAAGAGCAGACTTAACTGGGGCAAGCTCTGAATGACCAACAGCTGGGTCAGGCGCTATTTCCAGTCCCCTTGGGCCACCAGGCCTGGCTCACTTCCAAAGCGGTTAGACCGTCATTCTGGTACTCACCATGACTATATTGGCCAAGTGAGCGGAGACGAGAGCATACACACCTCCAGAGGAGCCCACCACAGGCGCAGTCATATCAGCTACTGACACTGCCAGGGACCCTGGGAGAAAGAACAAGGGGTTTTGACAATTGCCAGCCAGATAAACACACTCTCTCCTACCCTACATCTCTGCCACTGCCTCTTTTGTGCTAATTGCTGCAGGTCGGTAATACACAGATAAAGAGAAGGGAGGGTGGAATCGATTGACTTGTGCAGCCAACTCAGTCCTGTGGTACTGCCAAGGCAGCGACTGATTGATTCTTTTGCGCCTACTTTAAAAGCAGCCAAGCAAGGCAGCAACATACCATCGATTCTATGCTGCAAAAAGACACTGACTAAAATAACAGGGAAGCAGCAGATGATAGAAAAATGTCTGTGTCTTGTTCCTTACCTGAAGATAAAACAGACGTAGCTCCCATGCTGGCAAGAAAAATACTTGCACAGTAAGAAGGAACTGTGGATTTGTAACTTAGCACAGGTGTCTGATCAAAGCACAGCCTGTTACTTGTTAAACTTCAGAGTAAAACTAGCTAAAAATAACCTGGATGGAGGCAGTAAACACAAGACAGCAAAAAGACAGGTCGAGCACATAAAGGCACCACTAATAACAATAGAACCAAACATAGACATTGCTTCTCCTTATGCCAGTTGGAGGCTTGGATCAGCTCAAAGCTCCTCTCGTTGCAAACTTTAACAGAAATTTAAGAGACAGAGACAAAGGCAGACTTGGTGCCACAAGGCAGGGATAATGAAGATCTTTGTGATGAGCGGGAATGGGAAAAAGACACAACGGCAGATCTCGAGAGAGTCCTCAGTAGTATAGAATCTAACAAACTTATTTGCTAATTGCTCAGCTGATTCTGGGTCAAGAAAGTGTTGAGGTTCCACTAGCCGACTCTGCTGATACCTCCCCCTTCTTCACTGTATGGCCCTGAGACTTCCCAGCTCTTAAACGCTGCCATTAAGGAAAAAGTTAATGAGAAGTTAAGAAAGGAGTATTAAGAACTTGCAGTTAAGTCCTCGGATATTGCACTGAGCATATACCTTCAGTCTCTTGATCTCAATCTCAACATGTCTTCTTAGTATAGTCAGACTAATGAGGAAAAAAAACCCATAAAAGTAGGGAGTGGCCATTGTGGCTCGTGTCTACATTTTACTGCTTATTCCTGGTTGTTTAGGAGTTATCTTTATATTGCCAGATCATAAGCATAAGTGTGCCTCTCTCTCTCTCTCCTGGCACACATCAAAGAATAAAGCATGTTTAATACTTGGCTAACAACTTAAACAAAAAGGGTATCATGGGATGCCTTTCTGTGTGGGACTGTCTGGTGACATTTGTAATTCAAAAGTTTTCCCTTTCCATTTGGCACTTTGACAATTTATAGGTCATAAGTTGTGAAAGGCAAGCATGTGAGAATGTGGCATCTTGCCTGAGGAAAAAAAGTGGGATCATTTGTGTAACAGAAATGATCCAATAGTGCCAGGGGGGCTAGTGAGCTTCACACAGGCTCTGACTACAGCCTCCAGAGCTCTGGGTGCTAAGCCCAGGCCAATGCCTAGTAAAACCTGCCCCTAGCCCTGCAGATCCTGCCGGCAAGGCCATGGCCACAGGAATCCAAGAGGCAGCGGCAATCAGAGCTCTCGCCTGGGCTCAACTGCAGCAGACTCAACGCTTGCTTCCTTCGCTTACCTGGCACAGTTGTGCGATGCATATTTACAAACATATAAATGAAGCCCTGGGGTGTGGTAGATGTATCTATATAAAAGAGCTAATGTCTGGAAAGTTGTAGATTGGGGACCACTTTAGTGCTTATTAAAGTAACAGGCAAGGGACAGTGGAGCTGGTCTGCTAACTCCTTTCTCTGTAGAAAATAATGTGGTGTTTGTACCACGCCTAGTCCTGTGTCCTAGTCCAATTATTCTTTGCACAATCTCTCTACTGGACTACAGAATTTATTAGTATCCAATGCAGCCTGTTTTACAAAGGCGTTATCTGCTCATTATGGAAAAAAATAAAACTAAATGCCTGGGAAAACAAATCACCATAAACCAGTCAATCATTGTCCAGCTTCCACTGTGAAGCCCTTGGTTGTTTTCACACCCTCCTCCTGTTTTGATTAGATGTTGATCTATTGTCAGCTAACTTCCATCACCTCCAAACTGCTAGAAATGCCAAACAAATAAAAGCCATAAAGCACAAACTAAAAATCAATCAAACCCCACGGCTTCATGATTAAATGAATTTTCAGATTCCTGTGCACTGCTCACAACCTCCAAACACTTTTTGCTTACTCATGCTGTAGAAAGCAGACAGCACAGGACAAATGGAGGAAGAACTGGCACAGGACCTGGGGAAAAAAAATGACTCTTCATGCAGGGATGCCTGTGATGCCACTTTTCTTCTGGGCCTTTATGAGACACAAGAGGAAAGGAACAGCAAAACCTCCACATTCAGAAAGACCATCTAAAGGAAGGCTATTTTAAACTAACAGGTTGTTGGTGCCTTTTCAGCAGATCTCCTAAACACAGAGCCTGTGGCTAGTTAGAAACAGATGTCAAGTTGTAGTGTATTTCCCACTTCCAGCCTTCAAAAGAATTTCAACACACAGAAGATCAGCAACTGCTCTTCTCCTACACCCAAATGTCACAAAATATTTCTCCTACACAAAAGTCAGCACAGACCATTTTCACGTTTCTCCATCTGGGGCATCCAGAGGTGTCACCTACCTGCCACAACTCCAGCAACATACACAAAACTGATCCTCGCAGCTCCATGCACCATTTCCAGGGGAACCCCAACCAAGAGCTGAAGGACAACATTGAGTCCAAGGTGTTCTATCCTGCGGCAAGGAAAAACAACAGTTGTCCTCTTTTCTATGTCTTTGTCTCCCTTCTCTACCCTTGAGACAGAGATGTCTTGGAAAGCAAACCAAATAACACCTCCTTCATGAAAGTAGATTGTAACACTGGGAAAAAAAAAGTGGTTCCTGAAAAAGAATTAAAAAATCAGCCAGAGCTACGATGTTTCTTCCCTCCCTACTGCTCATTATCTTTTTCATATCCATCCAGGTCCTTCCAGACAAAGATCTCATTAGTATGTTTGGTTCTTAGTGAGACTCTTTTTTTTCTTGGGGGTTTGTTTGGTTTTGTTGTTATTGTTTTTCTTGTTGTTATTGTTTTGTTTTCAAATAGGGGGTTTGAAGAAGTTAAATGGCTCGTCCAAAAAAGCAGCAAGATGGTAGCAGAGCCTGGAACAGAAGCCAGAAACTTGACCTGCTCCTTTCTTCTCCCGTCTTAATGATACAGCCTTTCCCTGCATGTATGACACTGCCATGATGGGAGCAGATATTAAGTCCAGAGCAAGGTAAGCCTAGCAGTCCCAAGACAGTTTCTATTGCGTTGTGACACATATGCCACTTTACTGTTTGTGCTGTCTGACCCTCAGCCTTTTCCGCTGTGCCAGCTTCAATGTGATCATGGCCAGAATGGGAAGCAGAGGGCATTTTTACCTCTGGTTAGGTGTCCAGTGAGACACAAGGTGTATTCACTGAAGGCCTCTGCTCACCCGTCCTTGTTCTCATGATAGTCAATAGCAAAATTCCTTCTGAACGCAGGGAAAAGTTGGGCTGAGACTAGTCTTGTAGATAAACCCTGCTGTGCACATCAGGACCACTGCAGCCTAGAAGTAGAGAGTGTGACAGCTAAGATGGGCTTAGCTGGTAGAGTCCAGTGCAGCAGATTTCTCCTGTGCTGAATCAAGAGTTTCAAAGCAAGCCCTTTGTTGTCCTAATCAATAGTATTTAATGAAACTGTCTTGCTACTTTTCAAAGCTCTGTACAAATATTTACCCGTGCCTTCGCATAGGTAACAACAGCCCCAAGCCCCTGCACAGGGTCCTTCTCAACACGGTGCTGGTGTCGGAGATTTATCAGGGCTGGGACCTCGGCAAAGGGCCACACCATGCTGGACCAGGGGTCTCATGCATTCTGTTTGGAGAGTGTCCCAGTCTGCTTACAAAGCAGGTGGGCCTAAATGACACAACAGTACCTTTAACACAAAAGGCCAGCATCTTTTGGGGGAAAGAGTGCAAAATAGCTACTGCACTGAAAAACTATGTCCTGGTTTATACAAGAAAAGGATTGCTCAGACAGCCACAAGGAATATTTGGTTTAAGGTATATGCATTTTCACTGTCTCGGTCTTTCTTCATGTTACCATAGCAATTTCCCATATACATCAGAGAAAAATACTGATGATGAGATGCAGCAATGACAGAACAGTCTCATAAAAAAGAGTTTAAAGTTGGACCAGAAAAAAACTGCTAGAAATGATACTGCTGGAAACAGTCCTCTCTGGATATCTTAATAGGTTTGTTTCCACCGAATTTCTCTCCAAGGATAAATTTATCTCCTGCACGAGACACACAGCACTGCAATTTGTCATAATGGGAAACTGCTGCATGTAATGGAGTGTTTTTATTACCTTGCTCAAGACTTTTGAAGCCACTGGGTACAGGCACATTCTGGCACCCATTCTGATCCTGCGTGCTCACAGAACTTAGGAACTAATTTAGGAGCAACCAGCAAAGGTCAAACTGAGATCACAGAAAAGAGTCAAACCATCCAAGTGCCCTTTCACAGAGGGGAGGGAAGCAGCTTTGGCTGGCACACAGTCAACGTCATGAGGCAGCACCTGACATTTCCACACAAAGCACTGGGTCTTATTTTTCAAAGGAAGCTTTTGTAAGAGCTCGGCAAAGTTTATCCTAGACTCTAAACTGACTGCCCTGATTCACAGCTGTTCTTAAAAGACTTTCCAGGAGCAATCCCATTCACTTCTCCCCATCACGCTAAGAGCTTTGAAGGCTTCACAGTCAATAAGCACCCATAAAATATAATTAGCCTTTGCCAGTGCTGAATGCATCATTCTTGAAATGACAATTTCATTGATTTATTAAAGACTTTCTCCTTCCCCGGGACCAAACAAATGGGACTGAGCATCAATGCAAGTCATTAGTTATGGCAGTGTTACAAATGCGTGGGCCGCAGATAATCAACGTCTGCTTTCCATGAAAGCAGAAGGGCAGAATTTACAACTTCGCCTGCCTTTTCAGCCCTTGACAAAGCTCCCTCCACCAGGACCAACATGCATTTTTGGAATCTTTCTCGAGGCACAGCCAGCCAAGCCTTAGCAACTGCTGTCTTCATGGACACCTTCTGGCTGTCACTTGCTCTTCAAAAAGCAGACCAAGAGCACTAAATTACGGAGCAGGCCACATTACCATTTTAAAGTCTCAGCTGGAAGCAGGATAACAATAGACCCCATGGCATTGTGTTAGCTTCTCATTTGAAAATTAGAGGAGAATGATGGGCTTCCACTAACAAATGTTATTACCTTTCCAAGATTTATCTGTTCTCTTGATATCAAAGGAGTTTAGCGCACAGAAGTTAGCAATAAATGAACGTTTAGCCTAACTTCAGATAATACAGATAAATCACTGGGTTTATTGTCCCATTGGGACTCTCCATTGTTTCGAAGGCTACGTAGCTACAGAACTTTGAATCCATCACAAAAACAATGAGTCTCCTGTAAAACACCTTCCTCGCTGTTCATCTTGGAGCCAGCCACAAATGTGAAATAAACCTGCGATATTTTTCAGCCAGTAAGTGTGAAGAAATGCCAGAGTTCTGTCTGCTACAGGAAAGGGTCACCTTGCACAGGTTAGGAAAGCTTGGCACAGGTGATACAGGAAGAAATTGGAATGCTGCAAAAATTGTTCCTGTGCAGGTGCTTCTCTTCAAATATATCCCAAAGCAATCTGCGGTTACATGAGTGAGATAGTAGAACACCACCATGACCAGAAGAAGATGCAGATACAAATTAGCTAATGTTAGTTAATAACCAAGTGTTTCTTCCTTTTTACAAGCCTAGCTTTACCCATATCCTCAGCAGTGGAAATCTACAATCCTCATTTTACATAACCAGCCTCACGTCTAAGCCCAATAGTCTCCACTGCAGACTGAAACTTGTACACAATGGATTTTTGGAGGGATTTAGCATGCAGAGAACAGATGTTGCCTTGTACAAAAGTTACATCTATAAATTTTTTCCTGCTCTCCCATTGGGTCGAATCTGTTCTGTGATTTTTATCCAGAGATCTGGGGCACACCTCGTGCTTAAGGGCAATTACACGTGGAGGCAGTTACTTCATGGCAGAGAAGAGATATCAGCATGTCTTCCATCAGAGACATAGAAAAAGGAAAAGATCAGCTTCATCCTTCTGGCCTTTCATAGAAGAACATTGACTGATGGGAATATAGGCTCTCTGTTTAAGAACAAATGGTCTTTATCCACTTTCAAACTATAAACTACTGCTAAAAACCTTGTTGTGATTTTTTGATGACAGAATTAAAGAAAATTGCAATTATCTGCCAGGAATGTGCAAAGATAATGATCTGAGAAACTACCCAGAGGGGGCAGAGTGTTTTGTACAGGGATGAACTTTCCTGTGACACTCACTCATCACCATGGCATCACAAACATCACACAACTAAATCTCTTTGAAACTCGGGAGGACTAGCACAGTGGAGAAGCACAGAGTTAGAATCCCCATGCCTTTTATTCTCTTCCCAGGTCTGCTACATACCTCCCACGGGATGAAGGAGGATTCATTTTACTGTGCACCTTCATTTTGCGTTAGATGGACCATTCTCTGCTTATCTGGTCAGTCGAGATTGTCAGCTCTTCAGGAACAGTGGTGTCTGTACAGTGTGTACAAAATGGGAGTTCAATCTTGACTCAGGCTTGTAGGCATTACCTCAGTCCCTACAGAAGGGACGACATTACTAAGTGATGACATACCATAGGCACAGGGAATTTCATTGACTTTTCCAACCTCAACCAGGAAGTCTAGCAAGAATGCACCACGTAGTTTCTTTGCAGGCTTGTTCTGGCACCTGCACAGCTCCTCGAGAGGGACACTGGCCTACAGTCTGGTGAGTTTTCGGAAGCACACATTGGGAAGTGCACAGTAAGAGGGAGGTGTGGTCCAAACACTGCTGGGAAGAAGAGCAGCATATGTTAAGTCCTTTATGTTGCCTCCTCCTTTCAAACAGCTGCGAAGGTTTGCCCCACATTGCCAACACTCCACAACAACCTCAGATTTTTATACGTGCTTTAAATTGATTTCTGAGCTGATTCTGCACTTCCTCCCTCTCTTTGGGGAACCTGAACTGAGGAGAATCTCTGCAGTTTGTAAGTACTCACCCTGCATGCATGAATATGTAGGTTAGGTACCTCCAAGCCTGAGCACGGAGCTGAGGATGGTAAAGTAACGTGTTCTTCAGGTATAAGGGATGGGTCACTTGCAGCACAAATCTGTCTAATACCACTCCGTTGTAAAGAAAAAAGGCAGCCTAGAAGAGCAGGGAAATTTCTTGGTTAGCAAATGCTTTCTCTGGCTGAAAAGCACTCGGTAGCTCAAAATCATGGAGAAGAAAGTCAAATGTACAATAATTTTTCTCCCATTTGACAGCTTCACACACCATGGAAGTTCCTTGCATTGAGGAACCTTCAACACATCAGTATAATTCAGTGTGTGGCTTTCTGTAACACACCAGCCACTGAGTCAGAGGAACTCAGCACCCTACTGATCAGTGCCACATTATATCCTTCTGTGTACTTATTCCAGTGCACTACTCAGCAACTGTGCAAACAGCTCATCTGGGCAGCAGATGAGCAGGTCAGAATATTTAATCTAGTTTCTATTCCCTCCTTCTTCTCTCCATTCACAGAACAGAAATAACTGCATAGGAATTTTTCTTCCAATTCCGTTATTTGACTTACCAGTTTCCCTAGAAATGTTGAGACTTTCTCTCCTCAAAGTTTTGCTATAGTTTCCCAAATTCTGTAGTTTCATATACAAATTGTTTCAATGACTAATAACCATGCTTGGAGACATATAGGATCACAGTCTCCAGTTAAACACACGCATGAAGTGAGCCAAAATGGCTATCAGCTCTGTGCTTGTCCTTGTCTCAGTCTGTGTCCCACTCTAACCCTTGTTCATGTCCCAGCAAAGCCTCTGGCAGTGTGGGGTGAGTTCCCAGCGGGAGGACATTACGGTACTTGCCTCTACAATAGTGATAGTGATCATGAACCAAGGTGGAGGGCAGCAGGTGTAGCTGTCGTAGTACCACTTGCGGTCTATCTCTCTTGGCAGGGTCTCGTATGCAACATGCCGGATCAGCCTCTGTGAAAGGCTCAGCCCTGTTTCCTCCAGCAGCGCCTTGCTGCACAGCCTCCTGTTGCCCTGAAGGATGGCTTGGCGGAAACTATTCGACCTTTTGTTGCTCATCTGGATAAAAAGAAAAGGAAGAAACGCTGAGGACAAAGCAAGGCCTGGTTCAACCATACAGGGAGATCAGTGCCAGTTTGGCAGCACCAGGTTGGAGCTGTAGGGACCAAATCTCAGCATGATCACGGGGTAATCTACATGTGGTGTGAGGAAAACCAGTACCAGGGTTTGCTAGTATGGTGCAAATAAGCAAGGTCAGGGTAAAACAGTGGGAAAGCAGAGCAGAGGTGGCTGAAGCACCAGGCTGAGCTCTTTGGCCCATTCTCAGTTTTCCATCCACTGTGTTCACCATCAGTTATCACAATCCCCGTTCCTGTGTTCTCCTGCCCTCAGCTCTCCCTGCTCTGTCACACTTCCCTGCACCTGCCATCTTTTGGGGCAGAAAATTTCTTGAATGTAGCAGCAGGTACATTCACAATATCTAACCCTTGTGTTCTGGTCCTTGTTGGCAGGAGTCAGCTCTGGGCAAATAAAGTTATCTCTTTCTGTAAAACAAAACTGCATGAGCAACAGAGGCAAAACAATGAACTAAACTGGTGGACAGGCTGTCTTAGCTGCTGTAAACTTGCAGGAGGAAAGGATTTCCTCTTTTAAAACAGTTATACTCACAAGGGGGAGGTTTTGAGATGGCACAGGCTTTGGAGGACACAGCTAATTTGTATATGCATTATCATCATAGAATTAGCTATCTATCTTTTGAGATGGATCCCAATTTGGATGCATAATTAAAGCAATTGCATTTGCAAATTAGGCAGATGGAATTTCATGCCTAGCCTGCTTAGGAGGGAAAAAGAAAATCAGGTCTGAAAGAGCTTGCTCCAAGATTTGGGTAATTGCTAATTAGCCCTGATGTCAAACAAACCTGCTGCATTAGAGTCACTGTCTGTAATGGTTGAATCTTTGGCAGGAAGGCTCAAAAGGATAACTGTGCATCAAGACCACTGCAGGGGGACCCTTTACAGTAAAAGACAGAAAAATGAATGCAACAAACTGGTCCTTCTTCTGAAAGAACTGCTGACTGATCTCAGAAACACCAGCAGTCTCACAGAACCAAATAAGAGATGACATTCAACAGCATTGGCTTCCAGTTGTCTTGGACCACTCTGGTTTCACTTAATATCCCAAAGACAGCAAAGCCCAGAGCTTGTGCTCTCAGTGCCCAGGCAGCTGGGTAATTGTTCCAAGCTGGACCAAGCTGCTTAAAACACAGTAATCACTGCAGGGAGTCACCTCTTGTTAATCACTGCAGGAAGACGAAGGGGCCATCTGAGGTGATGGCACTACGGCCCATTCTCCCAGCAGCTGCCCAATCCTCCTTAGCCTTCCATTTGCAGTCTGTGCTGTGTCAGCGGGAGCCAAACTTCACCCAAAAATTAAAAGCCTTACAACTCTATCTCTTCAGAGCTCTTAGCACTAACTAAACCTCCTGCCAACTCAAGCAGGAACATAAAAACATTTGTCAGGCCCTCTTTAGAGCAGAGGATATGGAAAGAAGGTCCAGGTTCCCTCTAAATGCCTTGGAGTAGTTTTACACCCAGATGAGGCAGGGACACAGTGTCAGGAGCTACTACGCACACAGAAAAGCCCCACAGTCCAGTAATATGTGGATGACTGGACATACTGAGCACCTGTTAAAATGAGGCATCTCAGTGAGAAGGCATCCTGGTCCCCTACCTGAAATTATTGCCCATCACACCAAAGGGGAAACGAGTGCCAAAGGGGCAACACAGGTGACTGCCAGGTCTCAAACACACACATAACCCCACAGGCCTTTGGATGATGCTTTTAATCTCATACTAGGAGGTGATGGGCATGAGGAGAGACAGAGCATTAAGTCACTATCGCTGCTCTCACCATCTCTTGATGAGAAGCCTATTTTGGAAGACTCAAATTTTCCCAGAGTCTCCCCCATATGGTCATAATTTTCTGACTTGATTTTGGAATTACGTAATATTGGTATTTATGAGCCAAGTATTTAATCATCAGCTGCAAGAACATTGGTCCCATTGTTGGCCTGCACATCATTACAGCTCCAGGAAGCTCAAGGCAGCCCACCCCACTTCTCTTCACGCAACTGATCTGAGGCTTCTTTAATGAGCATGATATTAAAGCTGTAGGCAGATGAGTACAGCAAACAGTATGTGGGGAATGAAGGTGGCAGTGGGGACAACATATTCCCTTAGTCCTTCATGCCTGCAAAAGGTTATTATGCAGAGAGAAATAAATTTCCCTTGCAAAACGGCCAAGCTGACACGACTGGTAAACATGCACTGCCACCTCTGCCCTTTGGTGTTCCCAGACCAAAACAAAACAAGGCTTATGCTACAGCTCTGCTCAAAGGATGGGTTTGGTACATCTGCCAGAAGGGAAAATTTTTTCCTACTTAGATCTGAACCTGTCTCCAACATTGAAAATGTCAAAATTTAGGATAAGAGTCCTTATCTATCGTCTAGTGTGGGACAGTGCCAAACTCTGGCAAAATACAAAGCCCCACTTCTGTTCACAACACATGCCAATCCAGAACTAGTCTCAAATAATCTGTAACTCGCAAGGGCAACTATCGGTTCCCATTACAGACCAATTTCTCTGGGCTTCTTGGCTATCTGCACTACTGTTGCTGCCCCAGATAAACAATAGCCAAGTCATGTAGCATTTCCTCATCTCCAGTTTTGTGGTTGTGTGGGGCACAGTACACTTTCCATGGATTTTATTCAGCCTCACTCAGGAGGTTTTGAAAAATATGGATTTCTGCCCATTATGCATTGACATCTTTGAGGCTAGGCTACAGCTTTTTTAAAAACACGTACTACACTGTGATAGGTAATGCATTTAGCAGTCCAGCTCCGGTCCTCCAAGACACAGAACATTAAATCAGAAGTTAGCAAAAGCTTTTTAAAAGCCTCTGTCAGCTCCAGTTTTATAACCCACTTTACTTACAAATGCAGCCTTTCCAATCAATTTTGCTTTCAAGATTCACATTTATTTCCTTCCCTCACTGTGCACTTCTACAAAATGCTAATGTGGGTAAAGACTACTTCTCCCAAAACGCATATCTCAGCATCAAGTTCATCTGTCACAGATGTTCACATCCTCTGAGCCAACCTGGGAGCACTTTCCCAAACAGTATCAAATGGGAAAAAAGCAAATATCAACATCCTGATTAGCTCTGACGAAGCAGTGGTTTCCTCGGGGGACTGGAGAAAAGTTAGAGGCAGGAGAGACCAAATAAATCACCCTGGTCACTGCAGGGGTATTCCCTGCTCAAGGTTTTCTCTGGACTCCTGTTAAATGTGTCAGACTTAGACCTTCCAGCACTTCCATTAGAAAAAGTAAACCACATTCAGATTTCAAGGTTAATTGCAAGAACATCGCTTGCAAGACAAGACTAACACTGTGGTTAAACAGTATTGTGTCAAAACAGAGTGAGTTTGAAACTTCAAACCCCCCAACACTCGTTCCATTTTCCATTGGTGCTGGGAATGGTTCCACAACTCAAATGAATCCAGATTCAGTTTTCCAAAGCAATTTAAAAAAAAATATCTTCATGACATTTCCCACGCAAGTGTGTGTTTTAGATACATACACAATTAAAATGACCATTTAAGTTGACATTGTACTTTCAAGTTCCAACTATATATGATTGGAAACAGCTGAGG
This sequence comes from Nesoenas mayeri, assembly GCF_963082525.1. Taxonomy (NCBI): domain Eukaryota; kingdom Metazoa; phylum Chordata; class Aves; order Columbiformes; family Columbidae; genus Nesoenas; species Nesoenas mayeri. Next base: position 1,501,494 of record NC_137568.1, read on the forward strand.
AATCATGGTTAAGGATGGAAATTTCTATGCTAAGTTCCACTTTAACTGGCATAATGATGATTTGCCAGAGTAGCTCACTTAGAAGAAAGTTCTCTCTTCTGCTGCGACGTGTAGCCAGTATTTAATGGACTCAGATCAATGTTCAATCTAAACACACTCCAAAAGCAGCTCTTGCATTGCAGTTATTAAGTTTCAAGATACTCACCTGGCCTTCTGCAGCTTTTTTCCCTGCTCAGAAGATGCATGTGGCTCTTGGAACACTAAAAATCATCAGTTTTCTCCAAAACAGGAAGGAAAACAACATGAAGGCAGCATGAGGCACATTTGTCAGGAGAGGCATCCAGCTCCTGGAAGTGCTCCCTGGAGTAAGAACTTTGCACCTCAGTAGTGGTTTTAATGTATTGAGAACTAAGAGTTGGATAAGGACACAATCACATGACCGCTCTCACCTATCTCTGAGAAAACTTCCTCCTTACTCATAATAGCATAATACTAGATCAAATACTGAAGTAGGGAGATTTTCAAACCTTTTAAAATTAAATATTTATTATTATTATACTCTGAATAAAGGCCAGGAAGAGAGCTCAGGAATTCTATGCTTCCAGCCAAGACCATGAATCAAGGACAGAGGAAGCACTTAAAGAGGTGTCCAACTGGAAGCTGAAGGATGTCCCAGAGGACTCCAGATGGGAGTCCCTGACGTTTGGCAGAGGCCCTGCCCTGGTTCAGCAGTGCAGCAACTAGAAACACAGAGGGGAAGAAATGGAGCTATAAAACCCGCAACTTTTCCCGCAGCAAACCTTTCCAGGTTAGCGACAAACAGCGGACAAGAACACTAGAACTGAGGTCTTGGGTTATTCTGCAATAGCCTTTAAGCTTAAACCACTCAGAAGGAAGTGAACAAGGATTTAGCAGGAAGAGGATATATTCATTTGGCCAAACTTTTGTCTTGCCTGGGGATTCCCCTGAGAACTGGAGATTTAGGCTTTATTGCTTATCTTCCCAGGGGCTCAGGTAATAAATAATTATATACGGTTCCTGCAAAGCCTTGTTCACCAAAGCCTTCTATGCAGGCTGTCAGCTGGTTCAGTAAAGGACGAGCAAAGACACTGAAAGTGGAATTTATAGCTACTTCATGACTGTGCTATGAAGCACTTCTAAGTACTTTTAAAAAAACCCCAAAGCAAGCCATGGTTTAAAGGACCTCTCCTTCCCCCAAGAACACGGTACATAACTTCTTAGAAGCTGATCTCCACAAAGATAATAGAGCCCTCCTGGTGCTGTGACAAAGCACAAGCATGTACTTAAACACCACCACATGTACTTTCCAGGACTGACAGCTATAAAATGAAGTAAAACACTAATTTCACAGTGATTCTGTCTCAGCTATGCTGCTTCTTTCCCTCAGGAAGTTCTCAAGGCAGGTTTGAGAGCAGGAAACTAGGGAAAAGAAAAAGAGACATAGAAAGTTTGGATGTTAGAAATCAATAGCAACCAGAGGAGTGAGAAGAGAGATGCCATTTGTAAGTAGTTTAACATTCTGGCATTAGTGTTGCCTATTGATCAGAAAATGCAAAAAATGCAGATGAGTTTAGAAGGACTGATGACATAAAAATCAATGGCTTCTTTACAGGAGTTATTCAATAGTAGTGAAGAAAATTTGCCATTTTGCAGAAATCACATCAGGTGGGTGTGAGCTGGCACAATCTCCCATTCCCCAAAGGAGGAGGATGTTCAAACCTTTCACCTCCCACCTGCTGCTCATTAGCTTGTGCTGCTCCAGGGCTCAGTGCAGTGAGGAGAGAAGAAAAAGCCCAGTTCTATTCCTGAGCCTGATGCTAGCGTGTTGGCTGGCCCTAGGCCATCACTGCTGTAAAAGAAATTACGCGATACCGCTTCCTGCTACCTAAGTGTTGTGCAGCTCAGTTAGTGAATGCTTGCGTGGTATTTTGAATACACCCAACTGTAGAACAAGCAGCTGTTACTATAAATACACTGCTGATCACCGAGTGCCATCGACAATTTATCAACCTGGACCTGAGGAAAACCTCACACTCACTGTGTGATCTATTTAATAGTTGCTACATTTATTTTACTGTGTACTGAAATACACACAAGGGGCTAACAAGGCAGCTTGATCAGATACAGCAAATCTATGTCACAGCATCACAGTAATTTCACCTTCACATTGCCCATGGCCAGACTGAGGTTGTGACCTGGATCCTTGACAGCTGTGCCCTGTTATCATGCTTTTCTGATTCATGGAAAGACAAGACACACAGAAGACACTTTCTTTCTAAACCAATAACACATGCATAAGTGACCAGCACAAATGGAGGGACCAAATCCCCATGTCGACCACAGGAACGCATAGAGATGCCTTCAAGAGGTCACTAACTTTAATTGCTCATTGACTTTGTCACCCACGTTTCTCTTGCTGCTGCAGTAAATCTGCTGAGATTCAGGTGGGGAATGACAGCAAGAGTGGTGCAAAGCTGCAGGAATAGCCACTGTTCAAGATACCTATCTCACAAACAACATTTCTAGGCCATCCTGGGCATTTAAGAACACGTGTATACATCTGTGTTGGCTCACCAAACTGCCTTGATGAGAAACAGGGAGATCTCTTCACTAATTAACTCATTAATAGAGATAGGGAGGCATCCAGATTATGACTCATGCAGTCTGAGACATCTCACCTGGGATTAACAAATATGACCTAGGAACGCCTTATCCCCGTTGCTGTTGATGCCTACAGCAGTGTAATATGACTCCACCCAGCAAGTCAACACATTATCTATATATTTTGTCTGGAAGTGGTGAAATCTCTAGATAAAATAGGAGACATCCAGACTGACAGACCTCTGCTTGCAAACAAATGGCTCTTTGTGACAGCTACCAACTGATCCTGAGAGCAAAAGCCTCTAAAGCAGCAAGCCACCACTGCTTCATGCTCCTCTTAAAACAGCTCCCACAGTTTCTTCCAATGCAAACTTGTTTCCCTTGGAAAAAAAAAAAATCAGCAGTAACTTGACTCTTGGCCTGAGAGTTCAGTCCCCACTGAATGCTTCAGCAAGCCCATGCAGAGTGTGTGTGATGCGGGGACACAAAACACCGGTGTTGATAGAGGGAGGGAAGGAGCCAGTGTTTGAAGCAGAGCAGAGGACTCATTGGCCCTGCCAACCAGAGCACTCACCAGGTTGACGAAGTCCTGGTAGCAGATCCTCCCCTCGGAGTTGCTGTCTGCCAGGGCCAGCAGGACCTCCAGCTTGTGGGGGTCCAGCTCTGAGCCGTGTCTCTGGAGAAGAGAGCGAAACTTCTCGGTGCTGATGTAGCCGGTGTTGTCAGGATCGAACTGGGATAGGATGGGAAAGTGCTAGAATTAACCATTCCATGTTACACACAGCTCTGCCCTCCTATGTATTCATCACCTGCTGCAGACCCACAGGGACCTCAGGGGCTGCTCTAGGCTTTGGTGACACCAAGTTTTTGATGATCACCTCTACAAATGCCTTCAAAATGGTGCGTCCACTGCCTGAGAGCTCTTTATTTTAAGATGGATTGGCAAGAATGTCTTTCGGTAGGGAGCAAAGCAGATTAACCTTATGATAAACTAAAAGTGACAAGGCAACCAGATACCGTTTTCAGAACATAAACCAGAGTCTTTAAAGGAAAGTCACAGGTGAAATTTGGAGTGAATCCCCACTCTGACCAAAAACATCACAATTTTCCCCCAAACTAAGCAGTTCATCTCCTAAAAATGCCACCAGCTGAAAAGAGACAGCTTTGCCTGACTGTTCAAACTTGAGTGCTTCCAGCAGCCTCTGTGCCACACTGAGCTCCCCAGGGCGCTGTGCACGGGGCTGCCAGCCCGCAGGCAGGATCACCCCCGGCCCGACAAAGCCAGCGCTGGCATCACGCCCAGCGCATTCCTTTTGTGCTTTGAAAACCAGAGGACGCAAGCTGCCAGACCAGCCCGCGTTCGCTGTGCTGCAGCCCCATCTCTGCCAGCTCTCTGTTGCTGGGAGATTTGCCTTTGATTTCCCAGACTTGGCTGTGAGGACCCTGGTACTCACTGGCCTCCTTCTGTAGATAATGATATCAAGCTTGTTGGTTGGGCTGAATGGCTGTCAGGGGGCAGGGTGGTCAGGAGGGAGTCTTTTCATGGAAATGCTTGGGACATAAAAGGCCTTGGCAGAGCCAAAAAGGTCCTGACAGTCCTCGCTCTTTCCTAACAGAGAACAAAAGCTGAACAGCCACCGAGCCTTCAATCTGACACAGTGCAGCAAAGGCTGCCTTGGCAAGGGAGGAGGTGAGAAGGGGGTGTGGGAGAGGAGGCAGCCTGCCAGCGGCAGGGCTGGCACCGCTCTGCGGCGAGCACAGCAGCTGTAAAACAGACCCGCTCCAGGCACAGGCAGCTCGTTTAGAGGACGCAGTGCCCACGTGCGAAGATCTGGCTCCATCTCCTCCCAGCCCAGGCGCCTTTGTCCTGCTGCTCCTGGGGATGCTGCGATCACTGCTTTGTCGAGGAGGAGCTGTCTAACCCGAGATCACAGCCCTTTGCTGTAGTGGGGCTGCTCTGCTGTTTTGTCAAAGCAGCAGCCCCTTTGTGAGGAAGCTGCTGGTGCAAGTGGATTAAAGAAAACAAGACAAACCAAGTGATCTGTGGACAATCAGAGCTGGGGACTTTCCCCCACCCTTTGCCAAGGGCTGTTCTGTCCTTGCAAGGTGGCCCGGATGCACCTTCCTGGCAGCTGGCTCCCAGAGCCAAAGGTGGATTTCCTCAGCTGTTGACTGTTAAACTAGGGCTTAATATTAATCCCAGGAGAAGTTTAGCTCTCCTACGCCAGTCAGCCCACTCTGATGCTTTGAGTTAACAGATAAAATTCTAAAACCAACCCCAAATCAGGGCTTCTCCACTCAGGCTCAGCTCATGCATTTTGGCTCTTGCTGGGACTCCCAAAGCAGCCCAGGTGTGCTGTGCCCGACCCCAGAGGCACAGATACCCAGGAAATAAAGTATTATTAGCACAATACCTGAAATGACCTTTCTCAAGGGGAATTTGCAGAAGCTGGGAGATGAGTCATTTAGCGAATGGATTTAACACCTGCAATCCCATAGATACTGCTGTGTTCATCCTTGTTTCCTGAAAACATTTGACCTAACCAACATCTTACTTAACGGCACCACTTTAACTATCTCTTGACATTTAAGACGTCAGAACCTATCTTGTCTAGGACAAAACCATTTGATCTTTGGAAGCTTAAATGCCTCTCTATTTTGAGGGCCAGAGTCAGCGACTGAAGCGTGGAACTCTCCCTCCGCACTGTGTGCTCACTGTTTGACTTCGTAGGACAGACCAATGGTCACAGCAGTGGGGAACATGGTTATTCCTTCAAAGAGCAGAGGACATACAGACCTGAAGCACCCAGGCCCCCAAAACACAAGAGAGCTGCTCAGATCACAAGACACTTTTAAAAGACTTTGTCCTGATTTAAAGCATTCCAAAAAGAAACACTTTGTTACCGAGAACAGAAATTACCCAACCACTTCAGAGCTTCAAACCAGCCCACAAGGACACACCAAAACTCCAGACTCACTAGTGCTACAGCAGATATGATCCTGTCACTCAGACAGCACTGTCTGTGCCTGCTGCTGGCTGCAGGCTTTCCAAACGGACAGACAGCTGAAGCCTGTGTGGTGGCTGCAGAAGAGCCTCTGCTCCAGAGATGCTTCTTTCTCACATTCCTTCTTCAGCTGTCTTGCTGCTCGTCCCACCGAAACCAAAGCAGTGGTAGAAGGTAGCTAGTATTTTCAGTAGTGCAAACATGCTAGGGAGCCTGTTCTCCCTCTTTCCTGTTACTGTGTATAATTTTATTTTTGGTACTAAGTTAATTATACCAATTAGAAACAGGTTTGAATGAAAACTGTGGCTCTGAACAGCACAAAAGAGTAAGAGGTGAACAATGAACAACTGGCATCTGAACTAAAAAGGCCTGTCCCAGAGCAGGACTAGACCACTGCTTCCACAACCTAGAGCAGAATGTTGTACTGTAAACCCCAGCTGTAAGGGAGTTCTCTTATTTATGCTTAAACAGGGTTTTTTTCCAGCATATAAAGACCTTGTCTGTCAACACAGCACTCAAAATCCACCCCAACACTTCAAACTGCCTCAAATCCTGTTTCTGATACCACAACTAGCCACAAAAATCAAGGCATTGAGCTGGTCCTGAAGAACATGTGTCCCACACAGGGCACAAACAACATGTGATGGCACATGCAAAACACTTGGGTCCATCAATTATAAAAGAGGCAACTGACCTTTGCTAGACGTTTCATGTATTTATCCATGATGATCTTGTTAAGGACCAGCCCAGCTGAGCACCGTTGTCTCACGGTGAGAACAGACGAGGACCAGCAGCATGGCTGCGCTGAGCCCCAGGTCCTGGAGCCCCAGGTCCTGCCCCACCGGGACAGGTGCCCAGCCACGGCCTCCCTGCAGCTCAGTCGCTTCCTTCAGTGCACTCACTTCTGCCTCTGCCCGTCTACTGGGGCAGACAAGTGCAACACACCCGGCACAGGGATAAGGAAGGGCATTTGCCCCCCCTCACCCTCACAAACAATAGGACACTAACAGCAATTTCATGCAAGGTTTCCTCCGCATTTCAATGACAATCACCCTTAACTCCCTTGATCCTCAAACCAGGCTCTTAAGCAAAATTGTAAATATGTTAATGATCGTAGCAGCCATCTGACCCAGGATCTTAATTCCCTGGCCCAAAACAAGCTGTTTTTTCCTATTTCTTCATTATTTTTGAGCAGACACTCCATAAACTGAAGGCACCACAGCAAAACCACAAGACGAAAATAAGGGGAGGGGGCCCCACAAACTCTGATGGAAATATGGTTGATAAAATTAAATCTCAAATTATTCTTCCTCTTTAGTTAAAGACACATCAGACACGGCTGAGTGAGTAAGTAGGGTGGAGGCTGATGCTGCAGACAGACAATGGGTGTCTTGGGAAAACGCAGACGTTTCACAAAGCGCAGGCAGCTGCTCCTCTCCCCCATGGCAAACAGCCCTCTGGGGCACCAGAGCAGCTGGAGGGTCAAATGCTGAACTGGGCACAACATGAGGATCCTTGGCTGGCTTTGGGATTGCAGATATGTTGCAGGAACAGAGAATTTGCTACCACCCATGGTTTCCCCATTCAGGGACTGCCACGAAGAGGAGATATCACCCAAGCCCTAAGTTGTTGCCACAGGCAAGGCTCCAAGCAACTTAATCTAATTTGTAAGTTGACTTTGAGTTGGGTCAGACCTTTCAGCTGTGAATCATTCTACGGTCTGGTAGTATCTCCACTTCTGGGAGAGACCGGCCTGGCAGTCGAGCCTCTTGGCACTGACTCCAGCACTGCTCCAGGCTAGGAGGTACATTCTGGAAATTAATTGGCTTGAGCTTTAGCTTTCCTTCCTGTTGCATAAAAATGGCACCAGAAAGGAACTGTCAATAGTAGGCCTGCTTCTTGTTCACATGTAGGTCCTTTCCCATGACTGGCACTGGAAAAGGGGAATCAATCATGTGCAAAATCTGTTCATCTCCAAAGGTTTCAGAAACCACTCTGAGCTTTGGTGGATTTGAACTGAGACCATTAGATGGCACAGTCTCCGCAACTGAGAGATGCTAACAAGCTTTGGAAACAACCAGACCACCCCCAGCCTCAAGGGCCATGCTATAGTTAAATCAAGAGTCTCCAAGTTGACACATGGAATTGACAGACTCCAAGTTCAAGCTGTGAAAATACGCTTAGGACAGGCATTGTGAAACTCTCCTCGAGATAGTCATGCATCTTAGCAGAGCCCATTCTCTACCTTTCAGGAGTCTCTGGGATCATGCTGTGAGTCTAAGCCAGTCTAAGATAAGTGCATATCCCTCCAGCTCAAAATCCAGCTTCTCACCATTAAAAGTCACCTGAAACAAGTTGCCTGAACACATGTGGTAAAACATTAGTGTTGGCTCCAGTGACTCACACTCTCTTCCCTGTAAATAATGAATTTACCCACCACTGCCCAGACAATACGAAGCAGTTAAGGGCTTTCCAGCAGTACTTTCAGTGCACATTAGATTGCTTTGACCTGAGGTGAACCCAAGGGCTGGAAACATCACCCAGCTCTCAAAAGCCGGACTTCATTTAAGCATGGATGATATACCTTCACTAACTCACCAAGCAGGGCCCCCAGAAAGCTGCAGTCAGAGCACAGCGCTACCCAGCTTCGCTTTCACCCGGGCAGAGAGGTGTTCACAGCACAGATGGCCCGTTACCTGGATTCAGATAAGTGCCTCTCTGCATGCAGCTCATAGCAAAGTTGAGATGGTATAAGATTCCCTTTTCCTCAAAGAGCAGAGCAGTCTGGAGGACCACATCCATCAGCTAGCTGGCCAATCTGTAGAGGCATTTCTGCTCTAATTTATTTCTCCTGCTATGTTAAGGTGCAAAGACCTACATTACTACCATCTGTTGTTATCTTCTGCAAGAGCACTTAATCTAGACAGACACTGGAAGCACAGATTCAGCATGAATGGGGGAGTAAGAAGTTTCAGGAGTGCACCACTGCTCAGTCAAGCAGACAGGAAAGAGGGCTTTGGGACCAGGTTTGATTCTTGGTATTACCAAGACTTCTGGAGTGAGTCCGGGTGCCTCTTGTAGTGCCTCAACGTCCCCTCAACGTACCTGTGTCTGCGAGATACAGCACAGTGAGAGCTGTGGAGAGCTCACAGGGCACAACTGGATGATGGCTGCAATGGCAAAGGGCAACTAGTGAGCCACAACGCCAAGCAGCGCAGGGGAAATATGAACAAAACTTGCTCTCTGCCAAGGTTTCACATATAGAAATATATTGGACTTTCCAAAGCCAATGATGGCTGGACACCACACTGGACTCCTGGACTCCACAGAGGTTCAGACCCCTGGTCCAAGTCACCATGAACTGAGCAAATCCTGAATTCAGAGACTCCAGGAATTTCTGACCCACAGCTTGCTGGGGAAGCCTATCATGTTCAGCTAGGTACCTAAATCCATAGTTCTGTCTCCATACACATTTTTAACACAACTCTCTCCTCAATCCTTCCTCTGCCCATGGGTTTCTTGCTGCAAATCCTTCCTAAGACACTAATGGAGGATAAAGCTGAGATGCACTCACAGGACCTGTTGAGCTGGCTTTCAGTCCTCTGCCTTCTCGACAACCCACAGCTCTGAGAGATCCCACTGCCTCTCTCCAATCAGCCTTCTGGCAGAACACTCACAGGAATCAGCCTCCAGTCTCAGCTGGGGAATTGCACACAGTGTTCAAGCCACACGGAACTAAATTATTGAAAATATGCCACTGTGCTGGCTTTGAAACCAAAGGCACTCCCCAGAAAGAAGCCTGAGTAAATAGAAGCTCCATTATCAGCAGCACTGACAAGGAAGGAGATGCAGTACCAAAAGTGAGGGAGATAATTACATGATTAACGAGACAGCATGGATGGCAGGAGATGCTCTCCATTATGCCACAAGGCTTAATGCAAAGAGACATGTTTATAGACCGAGCCTTCTCCAGCTCCACTTCTTCCTCTTATATTATTTATGTAAGTGCTTTAAGACTAACTGAAAGATGCTGAGGCACTCTAAAAAGTGGTGGGGCTTTTTTTTAGGTAGAAATATAATTTTTGATCTTGATTCAACCCTGGGAACCTTGCACGTTTCACAGGATAGATGTCCTTAGCTGTAGCAACAAGCTGGGCAGGTTACAAGTCCCATATCTTCTCTCAACAGCCCAGCTCTGGTGCTGACCATCCACACATTTCTGAAATTGTGGACAAGATAGAGCCTGCAAGAGATCACCTAGTGACTGCCATAACCAAACCCTAACAGTTAAAACCTTTTCTTAAATCCTTTGGCAAGAGGTTTAACACTCTTCCCAGATCTGCTTGTCAGCACTGGCCCAGACAGTGTTACATGTACAAGTACCCAGTCTCTTGCTCTCCCTTCTGAATTCCCCTAGTTTTCAGGGCTCCACAATCTCCTGAGGCAATGAGCTCTGCAGTCTAATTAAAATAAAACCCACTTTTCATCTGGATGGTGTAAGGCATTAAATATCAAAAGCTGAAAACAGCAATATCCATACAACCAGGACACACGATATTTTCATTTACCACCACATAATTATTGTTTATGTCTTTTCAGTCATGTCTTATTGGAGAATCTCAAAATCTTGTATCAATAGTAATTATATCTCCCAGGGCTTCTACACTGAGAGAGAATATAATGCGTAAGCCACTTTTTTCAGAGCTGAAATGCAATACACTGTGGGTGGGATGCTGCATTTATCTGGACTACAAAACTCAATGGAAGGCCTAGCATGCACAGTCAGCCTCACAGCCTGGAGACAGACAGGCTCTGATCACTATTGCTGCAAGGAAATTAAGACAAACAAACAACACACAACAGTCAGAATAGTTTTTCAGCTGGGGCTGTATTTCAGGCCAAGTTTCTTCAGTCAGATCCCTGCTTACCCCCAGGTTAACTAAACGTACACAAACATGCCTGTAAAATTCACAGCAACTTCTCGGCTGGTACAGATGAGGCAGACAAGTCTCCTCAGTCAAAACAAGGTTTTGGTCTGATATTATCTGGCAAAAGTAGCACAGGTGATGCCAGCACAAAATGGTCAGGAGCAGATGAAATGTTTCTGTTCAGTATATGGACAAAAGCCCAATGAATTATCTCTGTCATACAATGACGATACATTTTCTGTCCCAGCAGCAACTTTAGAATGTTACACAGCAGCTGCAAAAGTTAAATGGTTTTAAATCAGCAGGTCAAGGTAACTTTCATATGAAAGATTTTAAGAAGCTAGCGCTAATACTCATTTTCTGCAAGTCTGGGAACACTGGAGGAACATTGAGATCTGCTTTTTACCTTTCTTCCAGCTTTGAATCAGCAATGCAGCCCTTTCAACCACGGCTCCATAACTCCAGCCCACACATGGTGACAGGCATCCACACTGCTCCCAAAACTGCAGGGCTGCGACAAGAATTTAATGGGACAAAGTGTCTGCCAGCCTAATAGCAAACCACAGCAAATGAACAGATGACTGATACTGAGTAATGCATAATTGAAGGAGGAGTGGTCTAATATCAGTCAGAATAGGCTGCAGAAAACAGATTATGTTCAGTTGATATTATATGGATAAGAATACAATCTTGGTGGTATTAACTGCCAGTATTAACTGATTTCTGCAGGGCATTTGACTTGCCGTGCAACCGTGTGTTTGAGGGCTTGTGACACAAACTCAGGCTGTCACACATTCAACACGCCGATGTCTGTTTGACAGGTCTCAAAAATAAAACAAAGCTAGAGAGCTACCATCACCTCCAGATGCCACTAATGGGATCCCGTGAGAATTCGATCCTGCCCCTACAGAATTATCATTAGTGACTTTGGAGAAAGCCTAAGTCTGCATCATGCTCACGGATGAGTTAAGCACCAGGTTACTAAGCATGAGCTGGGTCTTTTGGTAAAGCTGGGTGCTTGCAAACAATACATATTACAGTAAAAACAAACAGAAAGCCATCTGGCCAGGAGCCAGGACTGCCAGCCAGCTCACAGGATGGGGAATACTGTCTGCACAAGCAGCCACTCTGGGGAAAAGAGAAAATAGCCTTGTTTGTTATACCAAATGCTCTAAACGTAATGCTGTCTTCAAAAAAGGAATTGTGAATTGCAGGTTCGTAGATGAGGTGACATTACCTCTGGGTTTGGCACTTTCTTACTGGTATAGTCTGACTGGCTCCACTGACAGGCTCATTTCGTTAGCTTACAAAAGGGCAGGTTAAGCAATGACTTGATCACTGTCCAGAAGAACCACAAAGGGAACAGAAATTTGGCAGTAGAGGATTCTCCACTGTGACAAAGGTATAATCCCATTTAGGGGCTAAAGGTCAAAGCAGAGCAGCTTTAGATTAGAATAAGTTGATTATTTTTACTATTAACAAGTGAAATGGCTCACTAACTTCATGAGAAGTTTTACAATGGAATTGTAAGTTTTCCTAGGAGATGAGGTGAGGTTGAGGTCAAGCAGAAGTCGGCTCAGAAAACCTTCTGGCCTTCATTTGGAGAGACCAGACAATCCCAATGGTTCCCTTGTGACCTGACTGCAAATTGTCAGGGCTCAGAAAAACTTAAGTGAAACAGATGCATTTAAAACCCCAACTAAAAGCTGCCATAAGACATGTATAACCAGAATGACCCACCTATACTGGAATTCAAAACATGCTTCTGGTTAGAAAAACAACCATGGAGCAAAACTGCTACTAAACAGACTGGGAAACATATTTAACTCATGCTGATTTTACATTTGGCTTTGCTCAGTCACAGGTACTAGAAGCTACCAAAGAAACTCCTCTGCTTTCCAAGCTAAACAGGAGCAGAAGATAATGTCAGCCTTGTGAAGAGGAGACAGAGGTATTGCGGGATTCCCTGCAATGCCTTGTAGGCAGAGGTGCTACGCTGCAATGACACAACCATCTCTAAACACTCCAGCCAGGCTGGTTCCAAATGCAGCACGGAACTCCGAGTATTAATTATTACTCTAACCTCTACCATTTAAACACTTGAGAGCAAGCAGTCCTTGCATCTTTCCAGTGTGATCCCAGGGGTTATGACTACAGTAAGGAGCCAGACTGCTGCAAGCTGTGGTGGTGCACGTTGTTTCTTAGGACATATACCCAAATCAGCCCTGGAAGGCACCCAGACTGCAGGTTTCCTAGACGGAGGACTGCAAGGGTAAGGTCTGCAGTGTTTGCACTTTCCCAGTGTTTGCTGTGTCAAATATACTTTGGTTTAAAGGCAGAAGAGATTTGTCCAAGTGCCAAAGGTGCGCAACTACAAATCAGAAAAATCAAGCCACATTTTTGGCTTCTTATAGGTCCTTACTGGATATAAGGGACAAATGCAAGGCAAGGCACAGAGTTACTCGAGTTTTCTTTGTGCAGTTTTCAAATGCACACAAAGCTTGTTAGAAATTTCAAAGCAGATAATGACTCAATAAAGACTCCAGAGCAAGAATGCAGCTAACTTCATAGGAAGAAGTGCCACTCATGCAGGTACCCAGCCCAAGCCTCATGGCTGGAACAGAGCAGCTCTCCCTGCAGGTGACAAAACAGCGCTGGCCTGGGGCTGGCCGTGCCCTGGTAGGTGTGGGCTTGGTTTGAAATGCCTCTTGTAAACAGTTATCAGAGGAAAGGCTCCTTCTCCCAGCACTGACAGAGCCTGGCCCTGCCTGAGCTGTGTTAGGGGCTCCTCACTGCCACGGGAGCCAGCAGCCGATAATCCCTTCACAGCCTCCAACACAACATTGCGCTCATCCCGTCACTCACACCTGCACTCACACAGGGCCCTGTCTCTGTCTCTGCCTCATTTCTGCCACCTTTACTGAGCTAATCAAGATTTCTCATGTGTACAGGGCTCACACATGCTTTAAAGAGCACCTGCTTCCTCTAGCAAGCCTGCACTCTCTTCCCAAGCTCTAATATTCCCCTTTCACTTGAACAAGCTGGTTTGAATGCAGTTTAACCGTTCAAAGCTGAAGCCCCCACGGCCACCAACAGGCAAGCAGACCTCCCACTTAGTTTTCCTGCCACACTGCAGGAAAGAGACCTTCTCCTTCACTAGGACTGGGTGGATATCTGTACACAGCCAGCTTGGGGTCAGGTGTGCAGCACATTGGGGGATCTTTGGCAGAGGCCGAGCAGAGCCTTGTCAAGCCTTACTGAGCTTTGCTGAGCCGAGCCTTGCCAAGCCGTGCTTTATTGAAACATGAATATATATCTACGTATATATATACACAAATACATGTGCCCATAGAGACTATTAAATCTCTGTCCCTGGAGAACACCCAAAAGAAAGGTTCTGAGCCACACACCAAGGTCATTGGGCCCTGTTCTGGCACTAGACTGATGACACACACATTTAACGGTCGCCTCCCACACGTACCACCGAGAAACTGAGTCCCTATCATGAACTGGAGGAAGCACAGGGAAACTGTGCTGGGCAATGAGACGCGTCCATCCCCATGCCAGCGGGTTTACACCAACATAAACCAAGCTGAGCCTTGCTGAGCCAAACCCAGCCTTGCCAAGCCATGGAAGCAGCAGGGAGATTAAGGGATCGATGTGTTTGTGCAGGCATAGGCACGCTCACAGCAGCGGCACAGGGACTAGAAGGGTCTCCAGAAAGGCTGCTCTGCCAAAGCTGACAAGCTCGAACACTGCAGCTTCACAGGCCAGCAGAGCCCCCGAAGAACCATTACTGCAAAAAGACAAGTGTCTTGCTTTTCCATCTGCCAGCCTGGGCACAGGCAGATCATGTTACATATGGCACCAGGGGGAAGAGAAACAGAATATGAATAATTCTCAATTCAGCGAAAGGAGTGTGAGCTGTGCAGCTGCTGCAGTGCAAGCAAGCCCTAACAGCACTAGCTATTGCTTTGGGTCAAGAGATCACACCGTTTCAGCCTGCTTCCTGGCTGGTGCTTCATTCCGGCTGCTTTCCTCTCCCTTTCGTGCCTGCCTGCAGGAACAGCTAGCTCTCTGGAAGAAATCCAAACACCAGGAGGAGGGGTTATGTGTGCCTGAGGGAGGTGACAACACAAGGCAGGTCACTGCTTAGTATAAAAGCATTCAAGCAGGGTCAACACCTACTAAAAATAAATACGCAAATACACACCCACTACACAGGAGAAGGATTTCCTCAGATGGGACAGCCAGGAGCTCAGGCGTGCTTGAGGTTCCTTGAATCTGCATCTCTGGGAAACTGGCAGCTCTTACAGCCGAACCAGACAGAGTTGTGCTTCCAGCGGCTGGGAGATGACAAGTCATCCTCCTTCCAGGCAAGGTGGCAGTAGCACCCGTGCTGTTAGGGACCAAACTGTCACTCCCTCCCCATCCCACAGCCAGCCTGGGAACTCTGGTTCTTTTCTGCTCCCCAAATCTAAGTATCCAACATCAGACAGCCAAGGCAAAGCCACTACCGCAGGCTGGTCAATCTTCTTATGCAAATGAACTCAGGGTAATTGGGACAGTTACAATGAATCCCTGACAATGTTTGCCTTTGTGGACACCACTGGTAAATATAGACTGAGCTGCTTTCTAAGGATGGGGGGTGAGGGGACAGCTGCACTGAGGGACAGCAGCTCAGCTTCTTCGAGGGACGATAAGGAAGCAAGCACTGTTTAAACCCAAGGATGCTCTCAGAAGTGTGGAGCTGGTGGGCAAGGAAGGAGGCAGATGCTACAAATAAAAGCTGTTGGCTGGAAGTCTCAAAAATATTCAGGGAAGCACAGCCACTGTGGCAGGTCCGTGGAGCTGTGCCCCACATTATAACCTTCATTCCACAGACAGAAAACTTCCACAGCATTCATCTGGCTAAGGATCTCAGCCCACCGGATTCAGACACACAAGCAGAGCTCCCACCAGAGCCAAGACTGGACACAGCACAAACACCCACCCAGAGCAATTGCAGCTGGTCCCAGCACAGTGACTGGCTCCAGCTCCGCCGCTCCCGTGCTGACAGCTTTGCCTCTTGGTTATCTCAGCACGCTTCAGCCCCATGAATCTCATATATATGCTCTGCCTTTGTTGTAGCCCTCCAGGGCCCATACAGCAGCCATGGAAGAAACCTAAACAAAAAGCAATCGCCCCCTGAAATCCTGTCATGCAAACAAGACTCTTCCCACCCATCGCTACAAGGACTGAATGGAGAGGGACTGAACACCCCCCGCCCACCCCTGCCTGGTGGTCTTTTTGTCTCCTGACCTTCCCCACACAAACACAAGCCCACAACAATCAAACAGGCAACATAATGCACCAGCGCCGGCTTTCCCAGCCCTTCAAGGCAAGCTGGGGAGGGGAGGGGGAGAGCTGGGGAGAGCTGAAAGGATTTGGGGATGAAGAACAGACAGGATGGGCAAGGAAACTCCAAGCAGCGTTTTAATTTCTACTTGCACAGGCCCGTGAGCCAGGATAAAACCAGTTTTAATGAAAGAAACAGAAGAAATTTTATATCAAATGGCTTAAAGTGACATGGGAATAGCAGCCAGTGGAATTTTCATATTAAAAAAAAGAAAATCCAACAATAATTCTAAACCCTGTGAACATCTTTTAACATCCCCTCCAAGAAGCCCACAATATTGAGCCCTTTGCTGTGTACTTTGCTGGTTTTACTTGGCTATCTTTGAGATTTAAAGTCTGAGACGGATTAGATAGAAAGGTTTTCCTTTAGACTGGGAGAAGAGAGAAGATTTTTTAAAAATTTTTTTTTGGCACCAGCTGTAGCTGTAGACACCATTAATACACACAGAAACCCCCTGGTGTGGCAGCTTCAAAGCACAGAAAGCTTCTGCCAATCTGTCCTACCTATGGAAAAAGTCTTCACTTGTGCTATTGAAAGCAAGGCCCCGGATTGTGCTCGTAATGTAACCAATACTCTTTGGTTTCTGCAGGACATATATCACCTTTGGGAAAGAGCAACAGGATGTCCAAGGACTCATTAGGAGTAGATCAGGACACCAAAAGAGGTAAAGGGGAAATCCTACCTTCTGAAATGCCAAGGGATTCGCCCCTGCTCCCTGTGCACATAAAGAAAAAACACAGACTCTATACAAAAGAAAAAAAACCCAAACAAACTAAAAACCATACATAATCTCTCAGGGCCTGGATCCAGTGAGCTTAGCAGAGCCCTCGGCTATGTGTCAGGGCACTGGAAATATATACTAAGTACCTTTACAAGGAAAGGAAGCCATGCTTTTGCCAAAAGCTAAGATCTGTGTCCCATGAAAATCCTGGCAGCTGAGGCTGTAGCAGAAGCCAAAGCTACAGGAAAGCACTTGTGTGATGTACAGACACATTAGCCACCTAGGGAGCATGACACAGTAAGAAATGACATCTCAACTCCTACTGCCAACATTCCCCACGATGCTGTTATCATTATCCACATCCTTGATTAAAGTACCGCGATCGCACAGGGAAAGCCACCTGATGAGCTGGGTATGAAATCACCTCCATGGGATGGTGCAGCTGATGCAGAAAGTCTTGACAAAGGCTGCGTGCAGCAGCTGAGTGCAGGAGGCCTCTCCCAAACCAGCACATGGTCTATCAGGCCACATCTGGCCAGCTGGCCTCGCTGAGGCACGGAGCTGTGACGGGCCCTTGCCTGTGTCCTGACGTGAACTGGAGTAACTGGAAGAGCAGCAGTGCTGAGCCCACACACAATTGGCAAACTTCCCACAGCAAGGATACTGTCTTCTGTCAATCCACTCCAGCCTTAATCCTCCATGGAAAGAGCCCATGAGCACCATGCTAAGAGGCAATCTTTCAAGACAGACGCTAACAATTAACAATAGTGAAGATGAGTGAGGAATGAGGAAGGGACAGATGGAGAACAGATATAACGAGGCTCTGCTCATCACACTGAGCAACTCTGAGGAGCTGGACAGGAGATATGCAGGCAAGACTTTTAGCCTTGCTCAGCCCTGCAGTAAAGTACTGCACATGAGCATGCATGGGAGAGCAAACCTGTTGCACTCCCAGAGACACAGGGAGGCCAGTGCCACAGTCGCTCACTGCTTGTTCTCTCTAGAAAGGAAAAATATGTGGCCCAGCTGTGAAGGTGCTTTGGGCTCAGCAGTATTTCTGTCCCATGCAGGACTGGCACAAACCTGCCACTGGTCTGAAGATTTTCACCCTGAATACTTTCCCAGTGTGAAAGGGAAACTAGAGTTTTGACTCGGCTCATTCAACAGACAATTATTTCAGCAGGAGGTGTCACCCACACCCCTAGCCACCCCACAATGGTACTTCACCCTGGTTCTATTCCTGCTGCCCACCCAGCAAATCTGTTTCTTTTGGTCCCCTCTCAGAAATGTACCAAAGTGCAGTCATTCCCTCAGGCTGCAGAACAGAGACACTATCCAGTCTAACCCTGACATATATTCCTACGAGATCAGATCCATCAGAGATGGGTGCAGTACCCACAGAGCTGGACATTACAGTAAGGATAGACTTTCCACAGCCAAACTCTGCTGTGTTGAAATCATCAGCATTTAGAGATGCTGTGGCCAAGGAAGACGCTGGCAAGTAATTTTTTCCCTGACATGAAAGATGCTAGCTGTTAGCAAGGCTTGGATCCAGCACTTCACCTTAGAAAAAATTGAGACAAACCATAAGAGCCTCAGGGGAAAAGATCATTTGAGCCTGGCTGTTCCTTTCTCCTTGGCACAACTTTATGGTGCATATCACAATATCCTCCCTACATATTTGCTGCTGCCCTTTCATCACTTATGCAGGCCTGGGCTGAGGAGCTGAAGTATTTGTCTCACAGAGCTAAGGGGAAAAGCAAGAAGTGCCCTCAGTAGCTGAGAAATCATCACAACCTCATGTGCCTGAAAAACAAAGTTTATGACACAAATGCCCTACCATGGAAAGGGTGCATATTGTGTAAGCTACCTTTACTAAAACCCTCAGCAGAAGAAATGGGGTATTTTTATGTCTGCATGCTTAAAGGAACACTGTAAAATGAAAATCTGAAATCAGTAATGAAAGTAGTGTGGGGCCCAAAGGAAGCAAATGAGGCCCCTTCGGAGGGGCCAGGATTTCATCCTGTGTTTAAAACCCCACAGTGGCATATCTGTACTTATTTTAATGACCCACCAAATCCTTTTAGTCCTCTACATCCCTCCATGAAAGCCTAATAATGAAGAATTATCTACTAAAACTTGGCTTTTCCTGAAAAATAGTATCTGGACAGATCTCCAAAGACATATATTTGTGAACACAGTGAATTTGGCCTGCAGTGTTTTGTTTTCAGATATCATTGCATTTCACATTTTCACAGCTTCCTTGGAACAACATTTGAAACAGAAAAAGTGTAAGCATTACTCACAGACAAAAGAATAGCCAACCCTCTGAAACCACAGGGCCTCTCCATTTGTATTGCTTTTGTAACAAATATAGCCCGAGCCACAGAATTCCAAGTAAGAGATCCTCAGGCAACTTAAAAATTCAAGCTAACCATTGCCATGCAACATTAAATGCATTCATTTCTATGAGCATCAAATTCCAGCTATTAATGGATCAGTCATCCTCTGCAGCTTCCCATTTACATATCCAGCCTGCAAGCTGCTGGGCGGCCAGCGGACACGAAATACATGAATACATTAAAATTGAAAAATGAAACTAACATCCGTCATAATTCAACTTAATGATCACATTCTCTTTACGAGCAGCAGCAGAGTCCACGGCTGACAACCACGCATCCCGCAAAGGCACCCCAGATGCAGTGAAGCACTGAACTCTCTACTTAAAGGTTGTGACTATATCACAATGTTCACAACAGAATCACATTCAGGCCCTGGGCAAAGAGCGAATTCCTTGGAGGTACATTTTCCCAAGGCGCTAAAACCAGTCCTATTGTACTAAATTCAAAGCCCTGATCCTCACTATGGAAGACAGTTTATGTGAATGTACGTTAAAACCCTGGAACAATTTCTCAGCCCTTTTGCCAAGCCAGGCAGTAATACTACTTTTAATGTAACAGCACTTTTGATCGTGTAACAGCTAGAATCGTGCTGGTACATCCTTTATTCCTCCTGGAACAGAGCCATGCTGATATCACACCTACAATTCACTCTTTTTGTGCACAGATATCTAGAAACAGATGTAAGGGAGAGCTTCTCAGCAGCATATGTACCCCTTCTGTATCTCAGGGAGGTGAATGACTCTCCAGTGCCCAATCCAGTGCCAATTACAGCTACAGCAAGAAGAAAATCTTCTATTTTAAGCTTGTTGAAGAGGTAACTGGGTACTGCAAGCAGAAGGAAAGTCTTTTATAAACTGGTTCTCCTTTTTCTCAACTGGGCACCATGCAGGTAGACAGCAGCTTGAGGAAAGAGGGGCAATCCCACGATGAAACGGATTCCATTCATTTTTTAGGTCTGTAGCAGCCTCTCCACCACTGTAACAGGATATGATCACTGTTCTCTTTATTCCATGTTCCCAACTGCGAAACTAAATGAACAGATAATGGAGAACAAGCTTTGAAGCCCTTGAAGAGGAAGAGCTATTGCACTGCTGAATGAGGCCAGTTCCCTACAGCCCACAGCCACTGCAGTGATACAAGAAAAACCCCAAGGTGCAGAAAAATCGGGCCCTGAAGGAAACTAAAAAGCTCTTAGAAAAGATGAAAGAAACTGAACATGGAAAGTTAATACTGCTTTGAACATTTACTGAGCAAAAATCCTTCTGAAAAGTGACAGAACTGCAGTTAGCAGTCAGGGGGTTCTGGTCTGGCATCCAGGCTGTTACGCAAGACCCACACCTCCCAAAAGATCAGGCTGTAGGGCTTACTCAGACACATCTCACAGGCATCAGCTACAGCAGTTTTTCAGAAATGAAGAGCAGAAACTCTTAGTTGACCAGTGGAGAAGCAGCAAGCACCACTTGTTTATTCACAGGTCTTGCTACTCCAACTTGTTGCTTGCATCAGATGTCACAGTGATAAGTACCTGTTCAAGAAACAAAACAGTAGCAACAGCAAAACCATCCCCCCTACAGCTAATCTAATTAAGACTCGGGATAAAGTTGTAGAGGTTAATCAGATCTGAGCCGCTGGGTCTCTCTCTGCTGCTGCTTAGTGACATATCTGGCGAGCAACACCGGTGAGACGAAGGCCAGGCAGAAACTCCAAAGATGTATCTATCGCCAGGAGTCGAGTGCTGCTCCTCTGCTGCATCAGGCAGAAAAGAGCAACGCCTTGCAGGGCAGGACTGCGCGTCCCTTCATACCACAGCATCACACTGGACTTTGCTAGACTCCTCTGTTAAATTGTTCCTCCTTCTTGGTAAATTCTTCAATCCAAGGACAGTGCTTGATGCTGTTTTTCAGTTTTATCAAAGGAAGTAAGATTCATAAGCCCCAAAATGAGAACTTTTGCCCTTCCTGTTGGAAGTTTTATCCTTCCTTTAAGGACAAGGAGGTTTATAGCAATCAGCCATGAAATTTGTCAGGAGAAAAACTACATTTTATAGTTTGGACTTGAAACATAGAACATTTCAGATTAAAAATAGCTCCGTTTTTCGCTGTCTGCCAGATCTGGGAGGAAGGTGAAAATCCACAGGGACTTGATTCAATGCGTGAAAAGGCAGAATTCTATAGCAGCAAGTATGCAGACACTTATTTTAGGTCAAATAATAGCTCTGCAATAATATGCAGCTTAGCAGAGAAAACCAAAGTTCAGGATAGACCCTTGCTAGCTGGTAGTCTGGTACTGAGTCCTCCGACAATTCAAGCGCATCCATCAGAAAGAGAAGAGTCAAAAATTATAGATAAATACATAAATATTTTGTAAAAAGCTAATCACATCACCGTTTTTCTGCCTTTGAGATAGTTTCTCTTTCCAATTCCAAATACCCGCCCCTGTATCAGCAATCATGACAAATATCCTACCAAGATAGGAGACTCTGTCTGTGTGACCCAGGTGTGGACACAGACCTGACCGTGACAAAACCTTCCCCCAACAGCAGGTAACTCCAGATCAGGCTCCCTCATTCCACAGCCACGTAGCGGGGCAGCAAAGGGTCCTGGTACAATATTCAACCTTCCTCCTCTCCCTTCTCAAGATGGGGAGAGGACAGGCCACGCACTGCTTGCAGCTTTCTGAGGGACTGGAGCTCAAGCCTGTGCAACTCAAACATAGCAAACATTTGCACAGTTGCTGCAGAGCACCCTCTGTTCTGCAAAAGGGCCAGCTCTGCTCTTTAGGGTGATGAGTTATCAATCAGAAAAAAACAGCAAAGCAGCATCTTGTGTGCCAGTGAGCAAAGGCTCTATGCAAAGCTCTGCCACCTGCTAAACTGAGCGACCTTAGCAAAGGGGAACAAGAATCAGCAGACACAGCCTTGACTCTAAGAATACAGGCAGCTGGCCATCCAGTATTAAGGGCTACTGAGAAATGCAGGAGCAATGGGATGGGAAGGGTTACTTTAGTAATTCGATTAAGCAGGAAGAACGGCCGGTCACTCCCTCCCTCCAAGCCGGTGTAGGATGTCAGAGGCTGGATCATCTGTGCAGTGTCGGTAAGTGTCTTGTCATTGGCAATGAACACAACACCAGGGCACTCAGAGACACCCCTCCTCTGATGTCACCATCACAGCCGGCACACGCAGAGCACGCTCACCGCAGGAGGCAGGTCCTGAGCAGGGCTGACTCGCTAATATCAGAAAAACACCTTGGTGTTCCACCAGGAAAGAGCTCATTCAGCGATCAGTGACCTCGGAAGGACTGCAGCATTTCATTGAAGGAACTTCTTCAGCTGAGGTTGGGTGTGTGTAATTCAGGCTGGTTTAGTCTACAGGAAACCATCCAATGCAGCTTTATGTCAAACCTTCACCCACACACCAGCTACATAATTAATAAGGATGAAAGAGAACATTATCCCAAGCTGGTATTCAGATCCTCAGTGATCAGTAAAGCTTGTTGTAGTCTCTTTGGCCTCAGAAGTCAGCTAAAGGAACACACTTCACACATCATACTGCGTGTTTGGTCATTAAATACAGGCTTAGAAGCTCATAAAGTCACTGTTGCTTGCAAGTGTGAAGTAATTTTTTGCATGAACTAGTTTGTTTTGCACCAGGCCCAAAAGTTAATTAGTTTTCACAGTTTTATTACTCTACATGGTCAAATAACAGCCTGGAGCTTCCAGTCAGCTGGAGCCGCATAAGGTCCAGAAAATTCTCGCTGTGCTTTCCAGGACTGTTTACTAGGGCCATAAATCATCACTTTTTATAATACTGATCCTTCCTCTGCCAAGAGGCAAGCATGGCTACGTCTCGTTGGCTGTAGGCTGTCATCAACAAGCACTTCTGCTACAATTGTACATCACAAAGAAGTATGTTACACAAAGCAGGGTCTCCATCATCTCTGGTACCCAATTGTGAAGGATTTCAGAGGCAAACATGCTTCTGCAGGGAACACTGCCCCTGAAGAAGTGCATGAGACCAGAGGTTTGATAAGAGTCACAAGCAGTTTTGCCTCCAGCAGCCTCATTCATTTTTTCCTCATGCAACTCAGGAAACTCCAGAGTAGAGGCTACTTACTGAGTACATCAGGTATCAAAGAGCACAAAGAACAGTTCCAAGGGGCAAGATTGATCTTGCTTGTTTAACATTTTCGTACATCGTTACTCTTCTCACCAGCAGCACAGGGTCACTGCAGACAGCTGTTTCTAAGCAACAGGAACATATACTAAGAATACATACATTCTCTGTGTCTTGCTCGTGCTGGGAGTTTAGTTGAAACTTTAGCTTAGTTTTAGTTGAAAGAATTCCAGGTCCAAGTAAGACTCCTGTGCCTTCTCTTCATGATTCTCTAGCACAGAGAACAACCCCACGCTACATGCACTGATAATTAGTCGCTGCTAATTGAGGTCACTTCCAGAGAATCTACAATTCTTTACTGCCTCGTGCTTTTTAAATAAGGAAGAGAAGTTCCTACTGGGAAGTTCTGGGTTGGTCCCAGAGCAGCTGATGAGAGCACAACAGCAGCCCTTGCACAAGACGCCCAACATAACACTACGACAGCCCAAAACAGAAGTGAATCTCCAGGTTCCTCTGCTCCAACACAGCATCTGAAAGAAATGCTTTACAGGCTTACAACAAGTTGGATGGTCAGATCTCATGAAGTCCTTTGGATGGTCTTTTCCCCAAGCAACAGAAAGTAAAGCCAACTTTTCCAGTGGAAATGACTGTTGGAGAAGTACTGTTAGCCAGCTGGAATCTGTCCAGGGCAGAGAAGATCAGGACAAATGTGATCACAAACATTCAGGACTTTGACCACACATTTCACCAAGATGTATCGTCTCTGGTGACAGAATACCCCCAGCATCACCACAAGCAGCTGAATCAAGGGAATGCCAGCACTCAGGAGATTAGGAGAAGAGAGGGAAAGAAGTGACTGTCCTAAGTGCTACAGCTTGAAGAGGCAAACGCTGCAAGGTTTGAATCACATAAAAATCCAGAGCATTCTGAGGTGAGCTTTCCTTAGCTGTCTGTATTGTACAACAGTGCAGGAAAACAGCCCACTACCTGAACCCCATCAACTTTGTCTCACGCTGCGTTAGTACCAAGTTGATTTCAGACCAACGCCTTGTACAATGCCTACTGAGGAGGCAGAAAGAGATCACAGCTTCCTTGGCTGCTGTCAAACTCAAACACACCCACTGCTGCATTTAATTTGCAAATGTGTCCCAGTACATTTGCACTGATGGCAAATAACTGAAGACAACAGGAACGTCATGCTTCCTACCACAGAGGAGAAACACTTGCTTTCCAGGTGTGGTGAAAGTAACTTCAAAAGCCCTTTAAATGTTACAGACATAAGTGATGATGGTGTAGAAAAGCACCTCCAAACTGCTTACACTCGCTAAGCAGCTGGTTTGTTCCTCTGGAGACAGGATGATCTCTTCCCCTTTTCTGTCGTAACAGAGCACACAGCCACAGAGCACAATGCACCAGCGGATTTGCAGAACAGCATCAATCTGCTCTGTTTACGGCTTCTTTCCTCCTTTCTTTTTAAACATGCAGGCTTAAATGTTCTTATTGCTTCAGTGACTTTCTATGTGCAAAACAGGATTTGAGAACAATAAATTAGCAAGGATCTATGTGCCTAAAAACCATCTCGCACATTCAGCTGAACTGGCAGAGCGCACGCTACCAAGGGCTCTCAGTGCAGCTGGGATCAGGAGGCAGCAGAGACAGCCTGAACGCAGCTTGCCATCCCGCTTGGGCTCCGCGCTCTAATGTGCAGGTTTCCAGGCAGCTCAGCCACGGAAGGTACACAAATGTGTAATGAGTAGGAAGCCTCCTGAGGCGTTTACAAATCTAGAGACATCAAGCTGCCAGTAACTCACGAGCTGTGTAAGACTGACTCAGCCTCCATGTGCTTTTCAGTGTGTTTGTTATGAATCCTTGAAACATTTCAGGAGATGCCTCCTTCCAGCAGCACAAGCTTAACAGTGCTGTGTTTGCTACACTGCTGATGTCTGGTTCCTGTTGATGGCTTCTACTCCCAACTTTTTGCAGGAGGCAAAGCAAACAGTCTGTGCACAGGCTGGTGGGATTGGAGAGAGGAGTATCCAAATAGCCGGGGAAAGGGGGAATGGGGTAATGGGTCACAAACCTTTCACACTGCAGAGGAGGTATAAATACAATCGCAGAGACCCATGCCCTGGGTCTGGCTGGTGTTTGATTTACAGAGGTATTAGAAGATTAAGGAGGAAATTGGAGACTTTTTGCTCTTCATCCTGCAAGAAGCAGGAAGATCATTAATGACCTCCAGGTAGCTTTTTCATGCTGAGCCATCACTCCAGGGTATCGTGGCTAAAAGCCAAATCTGGGTATAAGCCTTGAAGTGCTGGGAGACTGCCATCCACTGTAACAGCACTGGGGACAGATACAGGCTAATCCAGGCATGGTAAAAGACATTACCCTGCAGAAGGAATAATCTCTCAGGTATCTATTTGTTGCTTGATGCCTCAGTTTCTCCCCTTGACTAAAGGAAGGATAAATTCCCCTCCCCTCTTTCCTGGGGGCTGCTGTGTTCCGAAAAGCCTCTGGCAGAAGGCAAAGGGCTGATAATCCAGACAGAATCAGCAAACCAATCTTCTTCAACAAAAACAGATCCTGTCTTACCAACCCATTCTTCCCTTCAAGTCTGTCCCCAGGGCAATGAATTTGAAGGGACTCTGGGTTTTTTTTTCCCCACCCCACAACCCAAAGTGGAGGAGTCAAAGGGTAATGCTGCATGACAAAGGTCAGCCCAGTTTGGGGAGGGAGGAGAAAGGGAAGCATTGTGACCACAGCCAGCAGCTCCCTTCCACCACAACCACCACTTGAGAAATGTAAAGTGATGGCGTTGCTCAGGAAAAAAGAGCCCTGCCTAAATCCCAGGGCTTTATCATTCACAAAAGCCCAGCCCCTCGAGTCATTAATCGTGTGCTCCGTGGCAGTGTGCCTCAAAGAGCAGCAGATGACACAAGCCCAGCTGCCATTGCTGCCCCTCCTCAAGGTAGCGGGGCAGAGGCAGGTGCACTCCCAGTGCCCTCTGCTTGAGACTAATCTATTCTCCCTCCTTGTCCTCTGCCTTTCATCTCCTGCAGCAGCCCAAGCTGACAACTGTAAATGAGATTAGACTTGAAGGCGTGGGGCAGATGCAGAATCCCCTCTGTGCATTGCCAAGAGACCCTTGTAGATTTTAAAGTGTCTTTCCCCTTTACAATGCACAGCTTGGTGGAAGGGGAGAAGGGGGCTATTTCTTGTCACGCTCACAGAAGTGTCTAATATAGCAGACAAGGCAGACCCTGGTTTTAGGGCTGGATGCTAATCTGCTACCACCAGGGACAGTTTCACCACCAGCACCTCCAATCCTCTAGTTCACATTAGGAGATGAAGTAACAAGTCTATGGCTATTTCCTGATTCCAGTTCCTGCAACCTCCTCTTCGCAGCATCCCTCCACTTCAATGCAGACATATGTCCTGACAAACCTGATCTAAAATGGCAGTGATAGCCCAAATATCAGGCAAGGACTTGAAGGTCACATACAACCTTGTGCTCAACCCCTGCCTATACTACTGCTCTCACTGCCATCGTTTCCTATTCCTCATTTTGCAGTTTCTGCTCCTCCCACTCCCAGTGACCCACACAAACCAGTGGTAAAACACAAGCAATTTGTCAGAGAAAGTGGGAAAATCTCCAGGCACAAACCACTGTCAAGAGTTCAGAGAGACCTGCCTGGCAGGGTTTTTTAGCCACAGCCAGCAGGCGTCCGCCAGCAGCAACAGTCAGGGAAACTTTTCAAAGCCAAGTGTGATGTTTAGTTCAACAGTACCCCAGTAAACAAGCTGGAATTTCTTTTACAGTGTGGGAAATAGCTCAACCTGTCTGTGCTAAAGGCTATCCAGAGAAAACGGACACAGCTAACATAAAACATCATTGAGTTCAGAATAATTCCCTTTCTCAGCTACCACCACCCGTGGCCATAGCTGGCCTGATTGTATGGGTTGTTTTGCAATTTCAGTCATGCAGGAACCAGCCTGGATTTAAGAATGCTGCAAAGTCAGTATTTTTTAATGTTTTATGAGACCATGGCAGAGCAGGTTCAGCTGCACCCACTGCTGGTAGTGTCAGCAACTGAACTCTTGCTGGCAAGTGCATGTCTGGTCCAGGATATCTACAGCCTTTTTTCTGAGCTCAAGTTTTCCATTAGCTGCCTACACAGACCTTGGCATCTCTCTGCATTCCCCATAAACTCTGTTCATCTGTTACCATCACACCCACATACAAGTCTCAGGAAGGAATTCAGGATTTCTGAAGCAGCTGCAACAAAAACACAGCCTGGATTGACAAGCAATAGGATCAAGGTGCTGAGCTAGTAAGGGGGGGTCTTTTGGGGGAGTTTTATGTGTGTCTATTTAAAACAAGTTTGTTGTCATGACTACAAACCAGGGTATGGGTGAGAAGAAGTGAGAACTCTGAGATGAGGGCTGATAATGTTAATTCACCCTTGAAATCTCAACAGCCATGGAGATGAGGAAACAGGGATGAGAGGAGCTTTTGGCATCTAACAAAGCTAAAAGCCACCTTCAGAAGGCAGGTCTGTCAACAAACATCATCCTCCTAGACAGCCTCTTTCACCAGCACAGCCAAGGGCTGAATAATACCAATTAGCTGCAGTCATCTCTAAAGCAGGGGCACTGGGGCCATGGAGGCAAAGAAGGGCACCCAGGGCCCTAGAAAGGACACAGCAAAGCAGGAACAGCCCCTCCAGAGACTCATCTGCAGACTCACTGTCTGACCATCAGACAACTTGGGTTCAACAAGGACAGGGAGATGTTCTCATGTCTGTGTGCAAGGCAATTAACGAGGGATCTTACTAGCACAGTGAAGTGTGTAACTCTCAGAACCTACTCCTGGGATTGTCGCATTTTTAACTTTACCAGAAGATTAACAAAAAAAACCCTTTCTTTTGGCCAGTGAAGAACAAATGAAGAAAAGCCCAAGTGATTGCGGAGGGCTGGAAAAAGGCAATGCCTCACTCTGCTCAGAGCTTGGATTCCACACGGAGAGCATGGAGTGTTCAGTGGCGGCGCAGGCTCTGCAGAAGGCAGCAGATGCAGAGCTAATGTGTGTGTGGGTGGAGGGTGTTTATGAGCACAATAAATAAATGTATGAATCTCTATAAAAGTTCCCATATAAAAGTGAGTTAGGGCTGCCCAAGGGCCAGGGTCTCGTAATAAAAACCGCATCTCGTAAGCACAGTATGAAGCAGCAGCTGTACTGTAGCTGCAGCACTGAACAGCCACGTGTCTGCCTGCTCCCAAAGTCTTGGGTGAAGTGCTGACCACACTAAATGCAGGAGGAATCTTGGTGCTCACTTCAGTGTACTCTGGATTTTGCCCTGGGAACGGTTTCTTCGATGCTCAAAGCCTACCAAGCAGATCTGGATCTGCTTTTTTGCCAAATTTCAGTTATTTTAATTCTTAAAAATAAGTGATCTGCAACTGGCTGGAGATACTGACTTGAGTCACTGACAGTTCTCTGTGTGAATGATTAGAGCTGGATCAAATAAAATTAAAAAATTCCTCCGGAAAGCATTGTCTGTCACTCTTCTCCCTCAAAATAAACAAGGAAAAAAGCACTGCTTTATAGCCGAGCAGCAATTTTCATTAGAAGTCTTGAATTTTTAATTTAAGATGTTGGGGAAGTCATAAAAAAACCAAACCCTTTAATTTTGTATACCTAAATAGAAACCTGCTTCTTTGTCAGTAAACCTAAATAAAAGTAGTTTTTAAATTATCTCCCCACAGGAAAGAAAAAAAATAAAAAGGCATTAATAATAATTTATTTTCCTCCCCAAAGGCAAGGGGGGAAGTGCTGACCCCTCCCTACCCTGTTTGCTGCCATAGTCCATCACTGCAGAAACAAGAGACTTGCAGACTCCCAGTCTGTGAATTCCCAACTGCTCCAACACTTTCTCCAGAGCCTCCTCTTGCTGTGCTGCGCTCCGGGGACAGTGAGCACACAGACCCATGTGTCTCGGCTGAGAGGGTGGCTATCAAACTGCAGTCGCAGCCCATGTGCCACAGAGGCACAGGGGACGTGAATCTTTGGCCACCCATTTCTACTCTAAGTACCCACAAGGCCAGGTTGTATCTCCCAGGGAGAGCTGCAACTTTTCTGAGCTTAAACACATAGGCCTTCTCTAGTTATTAAGACTGTCCTCATGTTTCACATGGTTGCCAATCAGAGCTACATAAAACGCTCCCTTCTCCTACCAGCACAGAGCCGCTGGGAATAGCAACCTTGTTCCATGACAAACAGCATCTTGCAATTCACTGCAGGGCTAATTGCATCGCATGGCTGATATAACGTTTGAGGAAGACGTCAGCTCCTCAGCTTCGCCCACAGGCAACAAGGACGTTATTGATTTATTCAGGACTTACAACTAGTTGTCACAGGTCACATTCTTTTTGATAATAAAGCCCTACAGACAAGGCTTAAGTTTCAGCTGCAGCCCTAATTGAAACATAGCTAATTATTGAAGGTCTGCTTTTACAGTCCATTCCCTTGTTACTGGGGTAATGTTCTGTAAATCCAACAGTCAAATCCTCCCCTCCCTTAAAAAGAAAAAAAAGAAGGAAAAAAACACCATCTACTATTCAAGCGAGTCCAGTGGGAAATTACAGATTCCTCTCATTGAGCCCAAGGTAGCTACCAGCCAAGAGTCCCATCCCACAAGGACTCAATGACTTCAAAGGATGCTTGTAGAATCAGGCACCAAATTAAGGCCAACATTTGAGACAGGAGAGAATTCAAAGTAGCCGAAACCAACATTCAGCCCAGATCACAAGCAATTTAATTTGCACCCACCTTTTGAGAGGCAGCATGCCCTACGAGCCCCAGCAAATGCAAGTACACCACACAATTTAGGTGTGATCAACAATTACAGTAATCTAATTCCCAGCTGCCAGCTTGTTTGACTGTACAACAACAAATGTACTGCGATCCAGACACATGGATTGGCACTCAGTCATGGCTAAGCAGGTATAAAGGAACACTCATCGGAACAGGCAGCCTGTTAGTAGCTGAATGATAACGGGACCTCCAGGGTACCAAGGACATCTTTTCACAGAGACTGCACCACAGCTTTCGGCTTTGCAGTTCAGCCAGAAGCAGAAGCAAGATTATCGCCTCATAAAGCAGGGACGAAATCCCATCTGAACTTTAGTATTGCCAGGACGATGCTAGCATCCCAGTAAGCTCCCTTACAGAAGGTGACATTTACACGCACACACAGCAGCACCAAAGTTTATGACATCAAGAGACTGCTAGAGTTCAGAAGCAAGTCAACCCTAGGAAAATCCTTCAGTTTATAGCTGCTTCACATTTCAACCTGGCAGATGGAAGGAATACCACAAAGCAAACATGTCAGTTAAAGCAGCTAAAAGCATAATTTACAAACTAGAATCCACAACCCAAATTCTCAGTAGCTATAACTCAGAGCTCCGCAGAGCTGTGTTGACTTCAGCCAGCTACAGATCTGACCAGGGCATTTACCTGATAAAACCACAGTCCTTGGTACAGAAGCAGATATTTTGCTCATTCTGTGCAAGTTTAAATCAGCAGGTCCTCTCTGGGAGGATGTAACCCTGCAGAAGTCAGTTGAGCAGCTGGGGAGCCATTTCAAAGAATACAGCGCTGGTTTTACAGGTCCTAGTTCACCTGCCTCACAGAGCAGAAGATCTTTTAATCCACAAAGCAAGGACAGTGCAACTGGCAGCAAACAGAGCACCTGCTGCAGCACCTGGGCTCAGCCCCTGTGCTGGGAGGGATGGCCAGGCTGGGCCCACTTCTGTCCCTGGCTGCTCTGAAGAGGAATTGAGAGAAAGGCCCAAAGCAGCAGGGACAATTGTGACTTGCATGCCAGCATCCTGCAAACGGGGAGCACAGAGCACATTAGTCCTAGGCTGTATTTTAAATGAAAGAAAAAGCATATTACAGAGGAAATTAATTGGAGGTTAGACTCTTTGCTCACAAGACAGACACAATATATCAGTTGTTCACATACCTGATCAAATAGGACTTTCCAGTGCTGAGAGGCAATGCATAAGGGAAGAAAAAGAAGAAAAAGAAGGTATAAGAGCAACGACATTAACATAGAGTAAACTGTAGAAGTATATTCTAACAGAGAAATAACCAAATGATTTAGTGCCATTTCCAACATCCTTCTTCATCCCAGAATCACCTACCCTTCCGGGGGAGGAGGAAGGGGGAATCTACCAACCACAGGGAGGACAGTTTTCATTTACAAATCCAAATTAGGATGAATTCAGAACATTCATGTGTTAATTCTGTTTTCTCCCGCTTTGTCTACTTGCAGGCAAGCAAGGAATAAAAGGTTTTTTTACTCACAGGGATCAAGAAAGCTTGGTGTGTATTGAGGGGAGGGAGGAGTTAGCAATGGTTTCTCAGATCACTTTCTGAGGTCTTGTGGCCCAACACTGACCCACAGACCACTGTGTCTGGTTCTCAGAACCTTGTCTGCTGCCTGCTCCCAACTCTGGCAGGGTCCTTGGTAACCCATCAGTTCTTCGAGCCTCACATGTCCACATCTGAAAAACAGGTAATTCCTCTTGCACAGGTGGGAGGGTGAAAGGCCAGAGAGAGCCCATTACAAGGATTTGGCCCACAACTTTTGTTCCGGCAGATCTGCCTTAAAAGCCCTGTATAGGAGGAAGCTCCACTTCAACACAGAGACCATGTGAACACAAGTTCTTGTCACTCGGGAACAGAAAAAACAGGCTGGTGAGTGGCTCCAGCTTATTATTTGTAGAAAAAACAATATCAAGTCACCTCCCTGCCCCATGGAGCAGAGGAAATTCCTAATGAAGTGTTCCAGTCTCTCATATCTCCTGGACCAGCTGAGAAGAGAGCAACTTCCATGGGGCAAGAGTGGGGTAACCGCTGGCTTGGCATCTCCAGAAAAAACCTGCACATTTCCAGCTCTCCTATCTGAAGTGCTGTTCAGCACAACACTTTGTTTCTGCCTCATTCATCTTCCCAGAAACATAAAATGTGAAAAATAACAAATATCAGACTCATAGAAGCAAATCTCCACGCTGTTATATGCAGAGCTCTGGTGAGAGTCTTATCTAGTCCTGGAGAAACATTTGCTTTCACATGGTAGGCAGATTTAAAGCAGAATTGACTGAAGAGACAGTGGGATTATCAGGCCACTGAATCCCATTTAATAAGTTAAGTTGTTGGCTCCCCTGCTCCCCATGTCTCTATCCATTTATAAACTCCCATTTATCATCATAAATCAATCCAGCACTTTGAACAGAACATTCTGGGACTGCCTGAATCCCGGCTTTGTGGAACGCTGCTCCAAGGACTGCAATGACATCAGAGCTGAGCTGTTATATACTGTCAAGCCTGTGACAGCCAGACCTTCACTACGTAATATTTTTGTGGTTAATAACACATAAAAAACTGACCCTGCGTCAGTGCTTGCTCACCAAGCCAGAGAGGTTACATCAAGCTTTCGAATGTAATAATAACAACAACAGAAAATCAACCCCAGTTAGGTCTCAGGGGGCACGCTCCCAGCACAGAGCAGTTTGAATTTTCAGAGATGATGCTCTGTAGCCTGCTTGTTTCAGCAGGAAATCTTGGCGGGGAGAAGGAGAGCATTTACACCGCTTCCTGCTCTTCCGACTTGCAGATGATACATGATACCTCAGGCTTCTGTCATATCATCTATTGCCAGGTCTCAGTAGCTTCCCATAACCAATGCAACTGCGGGCTCTAGCTCTGTTTTGTTGATTGCAGAAAACAAGGTACCAGAGTCAAATAACAATGCAGATCCCAGTGTAAGTAACGGCAAGACACTGCGAGCTGGATCAGACTCACGCTGTCCTACCTCAAGGTCAAGCAGCAAGTCAGCAGCAGAACTAGGATGACAATCTAGATTTCACTAAGGTTCATGGTCTCCCTCCTGTCTCAGAAGCCCAATCCTGCCAGACACTCAGCACCTCAGCATCTCCTGGGAGGATCCCTGGCAGGATTTAATTGCTAATGGCTGCATTTGTGTAGAGGCTGGAGTAACTCCGGGGGACCAAAGTGTATCACAACAGGAACTCTTTCTCACAGACCATCCAGATAAGCACAATTTGTCAGGGAAGAAAAAAGGTCATAGTCTGAGACAAGCAAGCACTAGTATTTGGGAACCTAGACTGTGAAACCTGGAGCACCACCCTTTCCAAGTGAAAGCCACACATGCCCTTGGGTCAGGCACGGGGACTGTCCGGCAGCGTTATAACCGAGGTCAAACTGCATCACACGTTCCCTCCTGACAGTGCGGTGCTCAGGGATACAGCCCGGCGAATGCAGCTCTACCGGGCAACTGCGCTTCCTCGGCTTCCCTCTGGGGGGAAACTCCGACAACAGCCGAATTCTGGAGGATTCAAAAGGAAGGGCTGGGGGATGAGCGGCAGCACTGCCCCTAAGCAACCCCAAGCGGGCTCCTCCAGCAGTGTAATAAAAGTAGACGGAAAAGGGATGTGCCATTGCTGGAGGCTTAATTCACAAGTGTCCCCTTCATGCCGGTTCACGACCCAAGGCAGAGCACACTTCGGAAGGACATTTAGTATCACTGCTTCATCCTCCCATAGGCAGGAACAGACCTTGCGCTTACCTCTGCAGACTGAGTGCTTTGCACAGCCCTCATCCCAGCAGAGTTTGCTGGGAAGCGGAGCTGTGAGCAAACCTGTGATGCACCAGGAACACAGGATCTGCTCACGTTCGCTCCCTCCCAAACAGGTGCACAGCGAGCTCCTGCCTCCGGGGCCAGCAGATGCAGAACGACCGCCTCAGCTCTGCAGGCTTTGCTGCTCAGTGTGGCAGGACCAGGCTCAAACACGCAGAACCACTAGCGTCCTTCTAGGCAGTGGCAGAGACTCGGTGCCAAGTTATCCCACTCTCAGGTGCAATCAGAGCTCAGAGGGTGGAGAGAAGCTATCAGGCCTGCCGAGCCGGGCAAAAAACTTCCTCGGCTGTTTGCTTCTCGGGGGCTGGAAGAGGGAACGTGCTCCCGAGAGCTGGAGCATTTCACATCTGTCGCCTCCAGAGTGTCTGGAACTCTGGAAAAGCTCTCTGTACCCAGGAAGCCCCTCAATCCAAGGCGTCAGTCCCTCTGCAGCCTCTGGAGCCGCCTCTGCTCCGCCAGCCGCAGCCTGCTCGGAGCCAGCATCTCCCGGCGGCGCGGCTGCGGGCACCGAGCGGACCGGCAGCATGCCCGGCTGGGGCGGGGAGAAGAAGGGAGCTGCGGCTCCGGGGAGACACAGCCCGGCGGCTGCCGGAGCCCGCAGACAGTGAGGGGCGCGCAGAGCGGCGGGGACGGCGGCTTTCCCTCACCCCAGAGGGTCATCGGCCCCATTCCTCCCCCCAGCCCGGACTTTATCTATAAATAGCTTGAGCTGATTAACCCGGCCCGGGGGAAAGGGAGGAACACACGGAGCAAAGGAAACTTACATCCTCCGCGGCCATAGGTAGGACATCCTCGGAGTCCAGCACCTCGATTTCTTCCGCCTCTGAGCTGGCAGCCACAGCAGGGGAAGAGCTGGCGTGAGGCTCCGGCAGCCTGTCTCCCATGCTTGGAAACGGTCCCCCTCCAGCTCCCGCCCCCCCCCCCCCCCTTTCTCCCCAGATCCTTAAAGAAATTAAACCTAGCTGCTGCTTGGCAAACTTTCAAGCGCAGCCGAGCCTGCCTTCATGACTCCCGCAGCCAGGAGGGGAGGGAATCCTCCATCCAGGGAACATCCAATTAGCGCGGGCAGCGCTGGCGGGCGGCATCCCGGCGGCCGGCTCCGGCCGGGGCAGGTGACCCCTCCCCGGCCCGGCCAGCTCCCTCCTCCCGCCCCCGCAGCCCCCAGCCCGGGGCACGGCCGGCGCCCCCCCCGAGCCATGCCGGCCCGGGATGGGGGGGCGGCCTGCCCTGCCCTCCCCTTCCCGGTGCGGGGGAGCTGCACGTCCTCGGAGGCTCTGGGAGGCAGAGCCCGGAGCTGCAGCACGACCGAGGATGCGGGCTGGGCGGTGACGGGGGAGGGTGGGAGCCCCGGGTCGCCCCTGCCCGGGCACCGCCTCCCCCCGGAGCGACCCGCCGAGGTGCGGTCGGTACCGGGCAGGTCTCAGCTCGTTCTTTCTGCCCTCATCGAGCCCGCCCGCAGGTACCGGCCGTGGGGGTCCCCTCGTTCTCAGTCTCGCTGAGCAAGTGCGGGCAGGTGGCAAGACGTGCCGGGGGATTTGGGCTTTCTGAAGCCAACTTCTCCGTCCTGGAGAGTCTCACAATTCAGGGCCGGTGTGGGGTTTTAAATTCTTTACCATAATTATTTGTTCCTATATGTCAAGATGGGTATCTTAACCATCTGGAGCATGGATTAGGAACTTGAGGAATGCCTTGACTGAAGGCAAAAATCCAACAGTTTTAGCTTCTTCCAATCAAGTACAGAAATAGCAGGTTGGCAAGGGGGAAGGGCAGGCAGAGCCAAGCTGATCCACACGGTGCCACTGTCTCTGCTTCAGCGACAGTCAGAGCCAGACAGAGCCCAGAGTCAGAGCAGAGACGGGCCAGTGCCATGGGCCACGTCTTCTTGACCCAAGAGCTCCAGTACCAGATCAGACAAACCTCAGCCACAACGACAGAGCCAAAGTAGAAGTCCCCCTTTTCCCCTACAAATTTGTTTTAGGAAAACAACCAACCAGAAACAGCCAAATAAAACCAGACAGAATACCTCTGAACAGGAATGGGATCTTCCTTCCATCAGTAGCAGAGCATGCACCACACTCTCATCCACAGCTGTCATGAACTCCATACTGCATATTATTTTTGATCTGGATCAAATTTCTCCCACACAGTGATGGGAAACCACACAGCCCATGCTCTTAGCCACTGGGTCCTAGCTCCTTAGTTACTAAAAGATTTTTCCGTAGGAAAAGTGCCAAGTTCTTTCCATGTACCCACATGAGCTACAGCCACCAGAGAACAGCAAGCTTCCACATCTCAGAGTCCAGCATGGCTGGCACTAATCTAAGGTCAGGGCCGAGGGTTAAAATATCATCCCACACAGGTGAGCAAGGTCAAGTAAAGGGAATGATCTCTGTCACCTGATCTGATCCCTTGGCAAAACCAGTAGGAGACCTCAGTCCTGCAAATGATCTGTATTTTGGGAACAAATGAAAGAGTTAAGATGATAACCTTATCCTGTAGTACTGCCCAGACGCCCCATCTTGAACAAACACTAGAAAGAAATTATCTTCTTCAAGGAGTGCTACAGTAAAAAACTTCCCTCCATTGATGGTTCTGAGCCCAGCTGATCACAATCCTAGCCAAAAGATATTTTTTGAAGAAATATCCCTTCTGGTATTTTGAAGATTTTAGCTAAACGTTTAAAGCAAGTGCAAGAAGACAAACCAGGACCTTTGGCCATGAAGAGCAGAACTGTTCTACTTCAGGATTCAGATGGGAAAATTATAACAAAGTAAAAGGTTTTCAGGGCTCTCCAGTGCAACTGATGGACAACAGAGGTTCTCTCCCCTCAATGAGCAAACTGTCATCATCAGCTAAACAGAGCAGACCTTCTTCAGGTTTAACGGTGATTCCTTGAGCACAACATCCACTTCTTGCTCATCTAGAGCCTGCCCAGCCTGCTCCCCAAAGCGTAAGAACAGGCTACCCAATCCAGCACTTTTGAGAAGCACTAACCCACTTTACTCATACGACACCACTCCTGCCAAAATAGGCACTAAACAGCTATTATA
The DNA here is from genome assembly GCF_963082525.1 of Nesoenas mayeri. NCBI lineage: Eukaryota > Metazoa > Chordata > Aves > Columbiformes > Columbidae > Nesoenas > Nesoenas mayeri. The sequence continues at coordinate 1,538,461 of NC_137568.1, forward strand.
AAAACAATCTCCTTTTGATTAAAAAACTAAATCTCATCAAAACTTCAAAACAGATGGATAAAGAAAATATGCTATGCCAACAGAAAGAAACAGCAATCACTTAAAGATGTCTGTAGGAAGGGAAGCGAGTTTTTAAAGAGAGAATAAATGAGCTGAATTTCAGGGGTAACAGGTTCCACACAGTTGGGGACCGCCGTGTCTAAAGCTCTGTATGGCCTCTGATTCCAGATGCTAGTGGGAAAATACTAACAATGAAATCTAACATTAATGCAATAGACAACAGAGAGAACCCCCAAAACCTTACTTTAACACCAAACTCCCACTGAACTGGAAAACCACTGCAAAATTATAAGCTCATTTTTTTCTTCTCTGAGGAATGTTTTTCACTGGTGGTAATGATAGTTTTTTTTCAGGGAAATATCTCTGCACATTGCACATATGAGCTAGTGCTGTGCTATAATTGTCACAGAAAGGAAATTAACAGTATTCTAATGAGGAGTTTTGTTACAGACAAATTATCATCTTCCAAGTCCGTGAGAGCCTCTTAATTTAGACTGTCATTTCTCCCCACTGCATCCCCTGGTGACTCTACCTTGGAAAACAGTAATTGCTACAGAAACTAGGGAACTGTGGGTCACCGCAGAGCAGATGCAGCCAGAACACAGAAGGGCTTCAGAAGAAATTTAGAAAGAACTTGAGATGATAAGCCCCAATTCATTTTCCCATTCAGTCATGCAGGCAACCTTTTATATTCCTAATACTGCAAACAAAATGTAGATATACATCCTTCCTGCATTGGAAGTGGCTAAAAAGGTCAGCTCATGAATATGCAGTAAAAAGCCCTCAAAGTAGGGACCCAGCCAACATCTGTTCGCTAAGCCTCCTGGAGCAAATCGAAACAGTTCGTTCATGGATCCTTTTTCCACCTAAAGTATCCCCAAAGGGCTTTTACAAAACTGCCCAGCTCTCACAATTGGAACTAAATGGAGCAACCTACCCAGCCGGCCAGCCCTGAAAGGAAACTTGTGGAGCAAAATGCAGTATTTTGGAGCAGAAGCCAAAAAAAACCTGTTCAAACACAACCCTAGCAAGAAGTTTGATACCACATACAGACCAATCAGATTAGCCCCTTCAGACTCATGAAAATGGCAAAAAATTTCTAAGGACCACAGATGGTATGAGATTGGGGTTTAAACTGTGTCCAAAAGGTGACAGTGGCAAAGGGCTCTTTTACTATCAATGATACTTGCTCACTTTTTAGGATCAATATGAATTAGACGATATGTGCTGTCTTTTGGTTTCTCCCTGATTCATGGATATTTTCCCTTCTAAAGAGAAGGAATAGTGGGAAAAAATAAGGTCTAATCTCTTCTCTGATTTCTAACCTGTGTTGAAAGACTGTGCTCTTGACCCTCCCTATTCTCCATGTTGTACTTAAAACTTTGTCAAGTCCAGCACTGAAAACGTAGACTCTAGTCTTTCCACCTGCTGCTCTCTTCTGCCCCAGTAGCTGTTATTAGTTGCAGCTGATTCTAATTGTCTTTTCGGTTATAGCTGGGGAAATAATGAAATTTGATATTAACTCTTTTTTGGGGTGATTGTCTGAAGAGGGAACTCTCCTATCAGGTCAACCATATGGTATTCAAGATGTGTCTCTGCTCCTTTTTAACTGCCACTTGATGGGATCACAGCACACATTGGTAGGTTCATTCCCAGTCAAAAGAACTGTTTGAATTTGAGACCAAATAGTAACTCAAGGTTAATTTCTGACATAAAATCAAATCGCGCTTACAATGAATCCGGGGCTGGCCAGTCTTGAGACAGGAGGTCAAAGGTGAGGGCTGAAGGATGCATCTCCAAGGAAGATGAACCAAGATCTTAGTCGTCTCAGCGACTTTGCACCATGGCCGGGCGGTCCCCACATCAGACTGGACACAAGAGGGAATGGAATCTGGTTTTGGAAAATACAATGAAAGAAATTGTCAGGAAAGTGACCAGACCAGAGGAAAGAAACAAATCACTGTTGGGTGTGAGGGAGCAGAGAGCTGACTGGGCTGCTACTCCTTCTCACCGACCAGCACCCAACAGCCAGAGCTCGATTTTTGGACTTTCTTAATGTGAAAAGTAGAATACTTTCTCTCAGTGTGCCTATAACCCTCACAGGATCCCGGGGGTCTCGGCCCTGATACAGTGAACATTGTCACTCTGGGGTGAAACAGCCACAGGGGTTTCCCAGAGAACCCGGCCCCCTGCCAGAGCTGCAGGATTTATCTTCCCAGCTTTCAGTCTAAGCAAATTCCACTCCCTAAGCCAATAGAGAAGCCCTTTTACAGCAGTACGTAGGGATCGATTCTGTCTCTCACCGTCTCGCTGGCAGCCCGGGGGCCGGGACGTTCCTCTCCCCGCCCGAACCGCCTCAGCGCTGCCGCCTCCACAGGCGTTTACCTCAGGGGAGGTCCGGGGAGCCCCCCGCGGCTGTCCCCCGCCGGCCTGCCTGGGCTGGGGGAGCTGAGGGAGCCGTTTCACACGGCAAAGCCGGTGTCCCCAGCGCTGTCCGCAGCGGGTCCCTCCGCCCCGGTCCCGCCGCGGAGCCGCTGCCCCGTCAGCCCGGCGGCAGCGCGCCCCCCGCCGGCCGCTCCCCGCGCCGGCCCCTCAGCCCGCGCTCGCGGGTCCCCCGGGCCCGGCGCGGCTCCGTGTGCCCACAGACACGCGTTGGGGAACGAGTATAAAGAGTGTTTAATTAACGCGAAAACACTCACCAGTTCTACCCACCGATCCCGAAGAACATGGGGCGGGTGATGTGCAGCAGGCCTGGAGCAGCACACCATGTAGCGCGTCATTAACATCGAACTCAAGAGATTTCTATGAGGTACATACGGATGGTGAGGGGGAATCAGTACAGAAACAGTCCGGGCAGCGCTGTAGGGCCATCAGTCTCCCAAAAGGCCCTTTAGCATCAGTACATGGGCAGTCTGAGATAAATTTGTGAGAAATGAAGTCCTGAAATACCCTTTCAGAAAGTGTGTGGGGAGAGTGGGAGATTAATCGGCTAGATTAAGATCTACTAAATTAGAATTTCTGATTAAGAAAACAAAGGAAAAAGTCTCAAGGCATGTGCACATGTAGTCGTCCCTGCTTGCTTTGATGTTAAAAGGTCAACAGGCCCAGAGGAGCAGTCAGAGGTCCCTGCAGATTTACACTATCACCATGTTCTTCCTTCTGATTTCTTATCACAATCTGGTCTCCCCCTACCAAGGCAGGTATGTTGTACCTGAACAGGAGAAAAAACAACCACAAAACAAGTGGTCTCTGAGCTCTGGAGAACACATCCTGCACTTTCCAGGTGCCACGTGCTGTTGCTGCACAGCACCACGAGCCCACGAGAAGTAAAACAGGGTATGGAAAGTAGTAAAGAAGTAAAAAAGGGTATGGAAACATTCACTTGCCCAGGAGAAGAGGAGGCTGAGGGGTGACCTTATTAATGTTTATAAATATATAAAGGGTGAGTGCCATGAGGATGGAGCCAGGCTCTTCTCGTTGGCAAACAATGATAGGACACGGGGTAATGGGATCAAGCTGGAACACAAGAGGTTCCACTTAAATTTGAGAAAAAACTTCTCAGTGAGGGTGGCAGAGCCTGGAACAGGCTGCCCAGGGGGGTTGTGGAGTCTCCTTCCCTGGAGACATTCAAGACCCACCTGGACATGTTCCTGTGCGACCTCACCTGGGCGTTCCTGCTCCAGCAGGGGGATTGGACTAGATGATCTTTTGAGGTCCGTTCCAATCCCAAACATACTGTGATACTGTGATCAGTTCAAAAGCACTGATGTGTTTATTTTCTGCATCGTGGAAGTCAGGAGACATATCACAGAAAAAGAGCAGGAGATACTGTTCATCTCCCTGACAAACGTTCTGGTGGAGCTGGAACAGGCTGAGAACAGGTACCTTGTTCCATTTTACAGGAAGGTTAATGTGGAGGAATCTAATTTCTGTGGTCTCCAGTTACCTGGCAGGAGGAGGATGCAGAGGTGATCTCTAATGATCAGTTTCCCAGGGAAAATAATAAGATTTTATGTAACAGCACACACACCTCCCCCCAAAAAAAGTATTAGCCCTGTTTTCTTAAAAAAGTATTAGTAATTTTCTATATAGAGTGTGGTAGTTTCCAGATTGGGAGCACTCTGATCTGGTTGATAAAACTTTCTCATTTACCACTTCTAGCCTCCCTTTTCTGGAAGGTCAGCACCACCGACAGGCATCAGCTCTCCCAAACCACCCACCGAACTACTCGCTTTCTTCTCCTGCTCTGTTTCACCCTTGACAGTAAACACAAAACTCACGCTTGACTACGCACTTGTGTTTCTACTTCAAAATATCACAGGAGCCGCTTTTGTCTTCTGATAAAAATCAGAAATAAACCTCTAATGGAGGTGGCGTGGTCTATAAGACAAAAAGAAACTACATAGCCAAGAGGTCCGACAACTGAAGGCACTGACAGTATTTTCTCAGAGAAAGGACATGGTTTTATAAGGACCCCCTTTCAGGGCAGGGGCAGGGGAAAGAATAGAAAAGAAAAAGATAACCACAAACACAGTACACAGTCATTTTATTGAAATACCTGAAAAGGCCAGCAATGGAAAAATAGGTTTGTCATGAGGAATTAATGTTTGATTTACTTGATCGTTAAAAAAGCTGTGTCTATAGGTAATTCTAGCCGGTTACAGAATGCACTGTGATCCATGCAGCTAATATACTACAGTAGAATAGGCACTGTGTATTGTTTTAGTTTTATCTTATACACAGCTTTCAACAGGTATGACTGACAGATGTGAGAAATTAAACAGCATTATAAACATTTATAATGTACAAATTTGCTCACCTGACTCATAAGGGTTATAAAACACAACATAACGGAAAATGAAAAACAGGAATTACACACAGCGTACTAATTGATCTGACGGTTTTTGAAGTTTACATTTTTCCTTTTAAAAGAAAAATCAGACTGATAATGATGTCACTGGTCAGGTAACACACAAAGCCACAGGCCAGGACAGCAACAGTGACCTTTTTTTTTCAAATACATAGTTAGTGGGGAAATTTGTTCGTCAGTTAAAAAGAACCGCTAAGGATGAAAATCACAAATTCCATCTGGTATAGCTTATAGTCCAAAAAGATGAAGTCACTTCAGATCCATGTGAAATAAATAAGCAATCCTTGAGGAAGTACGATCCGGGAGTTGAATCTACTCAACCGAAAATGAATTTCAACTATACACTAGTATGTCGTCATGGTGAAACATCTCTGAACAGTATTTGAATAGCTGTTTGGGAAGCAATGTCTTACTGCTTTAATATGTACAGGTTATTTACAACAAATTCCCTTTTGGCCTCACAAGTTAAGCCATTTTAGCTGGCTGGTAAGATGCTTTTTTTTTTTCCCCACACATTATGCAATACTGTAGTTAGAGCTATAATTTAAAATAATCTTATGCATGAATTACAAATATTAATAAAGTAACTCTGCATATATAAATATTTCTAGCAGAATTTAAAGCATTCAGAATGTACATAAAATGTTTTTTTTTACTATTGATTTGGTAGGGCCAGCTGTGGTTCTTCTCAGATCATCGCTGCTTCAATAACGCTTTGTACATAGCAAAACCCAAAACTGCAAAGACAGTAGCACCAAAACTTGCTCGGAGCCAAAACGTGGAGCTCTTGAGGTCAGCTTGTCTCACGTGCCTAAAATTTAACACACATACAAAACCAGGTTAATGCCATGACAGGAGTATCAGACAACTTGTGCTAAAACTACTTTGCTTTTGGAAATTCATCACTACACTTGTCACAGGCAAGCAGCTTACATTTCAGCCTTACGAGTATTTATATTGTTGTTTCACTTTTCTTAAAAGCTCAGGATCTGATCTGCAGCCCTGATCCCATTAGTGTATCTCGCTAAAGTCAGAGAGCTCGCACCGCTGAAGAGAAATGCAGGAGCAGATCATTAGTTATGAATGGGGGGGGCAGCGTGTCTTCTTCGAGTGCCAGCAAGCATTCAGGAAAGGAAAACAAAACCAGCTAGCAAATAATTAATAAGCCATAGTGACAACAACTCTGTCCAGCAAAATCCTTTTTTGTAATGTTGAGTTTGCATATTTCTGCTTTTCCATGAAAAACTTTCCAGTCCTGTTGAGTATCTACTTATACTTCTTCCCCCCAAAAAAGGTCTACTGACAAGTAGCAAGTAATATTTTTCCAAAAGCTAGAATCAAAAGCAAGACCATTTGTAAATCCCTTTCTTCCCAGTACAGTCACAAGAACAGCAATAGAACGTCATCCAATACCAAGCTGAAAGCTGAAAGTGCTAGTGAAACAAGCAGTGACGATGGCACCAACAGAAAAGGACAAGATGTAATAACAGTATGAAGTGACTGTATGACATAAAAAGCCACATCTTGCATGACATTAGGGACAGCACGACCCAACTCTCCCAAACATCGCCCGAATTCTGTGAGCATGCTCAGTTAAACACAGCTAGCCAGCCTCAACAGTAGTCTCAAGTATGACAGCTTACCAGAAAGCAGGAGCTACCGTTTAAAACAAGTTATCATAAATGCCATAATTCAAAGCACAAAAAGTTCCTAAACAATAGTGAAGTTTGTTTTTAATGTTTATTTACTTTCATTTAAGCTAGAATTTACACTTCTATTTAAGATTGAATTTACAACACAACTTCGCTAGCCTTCATATTTTAGGCTGTATTAATCATCGCGGGTTACTTGGTGAAAGCTGCAGGAGTATTAATATTAAAGATGGGAGGTTCACACAGCGTGAGCTGCAGAGCTATCGCATACAGGCTGTTTAATAAAGCAGGAATTGTTACTTGCATCAAAATACACAGAACCAGTTTAGGATGTTCTTTAGTAGACATTTGCAGGTGAAATATAAGCCATCCAGATAATCAGCGTACGGTCACACCACATGCTGAAGAACAGGCTCTTTGGTGCACAAACACAGCTGGTCGCTAAAAATTCCTAATCTCATGTAAGAATATCTTGCTGGGTTACGGAACAGATCACACTCATGAATTCCTGCAAGCATTAGTTCCTCTACAGCTAGTTTTGACAAAACTCTCTGCAAACTCGATGTCAAGGGGTTTGCCGAGGGGAAGAAAGGGAAGAGGCAATGGCAAGGTCGCCTTAGTTTGGCTGCTGTTACCTGGCTTCAAGCAAACGCGGACCAAGAGATGACTCCATGAAGATGGAATCTTCTACAGAGCTGACGGCGTGCACCTGCTGCATAATCCTGCTCTCCTGGTCTGCTAACAGCATGGCCCCCAACTCAGCTAGGTAGGCTCTTAACCTTTTCATACACACATGTACAGTTTGCAGTTCATAGCACGGCTCAACAACAGCGACTGGCTCAAATACACTCAAATGGGAAAGCCCAGACAACTGATAAATTTAGCCATCTAGCACCTGATTCTCATTCAGTTGTTAAAAACTTAGTGCTTGGGGAAAAACAGAAATATGTGGAGTTTGTACTTTTGATGAGCTAAGTAAAAGCTATGATTTTACGTAGCTAAATGCCATTACTTTAAGAGCTCAGAAAACTGCGTAAGAAATGAAATCTCTTCCCACTCCATCCCCAAAGCCTCAATGTTTGTGTGTCCACAGGAAACACACGAGCTCGAGAGTCCCTGCTGAACACTCTGGACGACCCCAGGACATCAGCTCTAAACTGACAAGATCTCATTACTGTTGACAATTCAATTAAAGACTGTATTTTATCACTACATGTGGTAGTTGTTTTAGTAGAAGACTATAAAGCCCTTGTCTTTAGATCTGTAAATTACAAAACTTATTTGGGTATGTAAAATAAATCCCTTGTATGTGACATGATTGTAATAGATTATGTGACAAGATCTGTTGGGTGAGTATTTGTATAAGTAACAACACAAGTTTAATTTGGTTAATTCAGCTGCTCGACTCTTTGTGTAATTCAAAAAACATCCCTTTAAATGTGCAAATCTCTGTTTAAATTGCAAATGAATTTTTTTGCGTTGCCTCATAAAGCACTATCTCTCCAATCTAGATTTTCTGATTCCTATCTACGATTTACCTTCTTTTGACTTTTGCACGTGTCCACATTTAACAGTATGCAAGAAACTTGCTGAGCGTGCTTCATCCTTTTAAAAACAATTCATATATTCTCAGTCATGATAAAATCCTCTTTTCATGTCTAAAGGGAGAGTAAATTGACTCTGATCCCCTTCCTAAGCCTAACAGAGAGAGACTCATTTAAATAAAGGAACTAAATCAAAGGCAGGGATTTGTCTAATAACCTCAAGGAAACCTACTGACTTCAGTAAGAAATTATTAGGGCCCTCTGAATATCTCAGGCCAAAAATCTGAAGTCCAAAAACACTTACTGGAGTTTGGAACACTATGGATGTCTAATTGCTTTACACCTTTGAAAAAAGTTCCTACTTTTCTTCCTTAAATGTTCCTTATGCTGTCACAAATTCCATTTTGTAACTTTGATCCCTAATGTTGTTTAGCTGCCATTAACGTTAAAAAAAGAAAGAAAAGGAAAATCTGTCTGAAATAATTAAAAGGATCAATATTTCCAGCACAGGTTCTTCTACCTCTTGTATAAAGAATGTTCGAATTGTATTTCAGTGCAGTTGTGTTTATGAAACTAATTTCCCCAGTGGTAGAAATTACCACCTTGCTGGTAAGAGAGTAACTCTGAATTAGAAAAGTTCTCTCCAAGGGTAAAACTTACATATGGATGTGCACATATACACACACAGAGTAGCAGTTAGGACTCCATAAACGAAGCTGTATTTGAAACTCTTGCTTACAAGTAATAATAACTAGCTTTCAAACTTGCCAAACAGATTGGTGTGTGTATTTAATTATATAATTAGTTCTACATATATAAGAAACTCTAGAAATTTTGCCTTTGGCATAAAATTCAGAGTTTAATGCATGTTTTGGAAAAAAAGCCAGATTTTTATTCAACCTACCCCTAACTTGTGACTTGTTGAATAAGATGTTTGTAATCTGTCATGTCTCTCCTTTCCGAGGCTTTAACAAGTCCCGAGCAGTTTGCAGCACGCAGGTACCAGGCGGTTAACTGAGCATGCCTGTCACGCTCACACACACAACCACTGAGTTACGGGCCGGTCCTGGCGCTTTTCCCCATGTCAGCAGCAGAACCCCAAGTCTGGGAAGGTTTAACCTCAGCTACAAAAGTCGAAGAACATTCCTGCATTAACCTCAAAAGCATTTTAAAAGCGCAGCGGCGAGGCTAACAGGCCACTCACCCCAGGATTCTAAACACACTAATGCAGCCAGCGAGCAGCAGCCGCCTGCGCTGACAGGCAACAGCTTCCAGCATTTAAATATAAGCAGCTGAATTCCAAAAACATCGCGTAACGTGCACAAGCTGCCGCTGCTTCCCTTCGGGCACAGATTCTTCTAGGATGCAAACCAAGCCCAGCAGTTAGAATTCGCGCCCATGCATTAGACATGAAATGTGAAAAGCTCCAAGTGCATCTTAGTATCTACAAAACCTAAACATAATGTAAAATGGTAATGAATTATATTCTGTTTGGAAAGAAATCGGGGGACGCAGCTTTGCAAACTTCTCAGTACGGGGCATTAAACCATTTAGAGAAGGAGGAAAACAGGTAAGTAAAATATTGTGATGCTGTCCTAAGTATCGGGGTAGATTTCTCCAATAATGTCTAATGGCAACATACTATAGTTTTGAAAAATAATCTGTGTATACTGCACATAGTTGAAAAAGAAATCCTCGGTTATACCCTTAAAACTTTCCCATTACTACAGGAAAATTAAACTATTGTCTTAACTTTAATTTCACAGAAGGAAGGTTTTCATAGGGAAAAAAACATCTTACAGATAATTTCTGAGACAACCATGTTTATATGCAAGTAGAACTCCCCTTCTATTCTGTAATATTTAAAAACTTTAGAAGGAAGAAACCCATGCTCTGAGAAGCCTTCCTCACTGAACAACACAATTCTCATGCATTACAATTAGTTTATTTTGAAACGAAATTAACTGACAGAAGAATGCCACTACTACACAAGCAAAAAGCAACAAATGAATGATTTTAAACCAAGCAAGCAGAAACACACACTTAAAATCAGTGCTTTAAAAAAAATGCGCCAAATCCAAGCTCATCATTAAAGGAAGGGTTAGAATGAGAGAAGCAGAAACCTCGCTTTTAAAAAGAGGCACAACAATGTAGTAAAAAAGAGATTAAGGGCCAGCCAGACAAATACAAACGAACACCCAAAGGAAAGAATAAATTAAAAATATAAAACTGCTACAAGACAGGACCAGGTCTCCCACATGCATGCGCGGTGCTCTGAACGCAGCCTCCTCCTCCTCACAGAGCTGATGAAGAGCGAGCCCGGGGAGTTCAAACCAACAATCCTGTTCCTGCATGATCAGTCTCTCCACGCTGAACCCCCACATTTGCTGAACTTGCCTTTCTGATACCCACAAACCCTCAAGAGTCTGTGAAATTTGCCAGTGGAACTGAAATGGAAGGTGGGCATGGATAGTATTTTCCAGTTGCACAGAGGCAATGTTCTTCCTTTAATTACTACAGTGGGAATATTGAAACGTGATATTATGTTTTGCCTTGGTAATAGTGTCGAAGCATTACTTAGCAACAAATAATACAGGGAGGGGTCCAATGTGAAAAATGTTACCTGCTTCTACTGTCTAGAGCTTCAGAACAGGAAGGGACCAGGAGAATAAGCACCTTCGAGAAACCTCCTTTACCACTCAGTTATCTCATTCTTGCCCAACTACCTGACCTAAGGGTAAGCACTTGTAAAGGCAAAATAAGAAAAGTTATATAAACTAACTACATCGGCAAATCCTTCTTGATTCAAAGGCTTTCTCTGATCTCATCACAAATCATTAGATTAAAACCACATCTAAGGAGCTACAAGTTTTAAACAAGAAAACCGCCTGTACCTACTGAAGTCTGCGATTAGGAGCTGCTGCCTCTTGTTTACAATCTCAGCTCTACTATACATTGTTATACAGAGGTCGATGTAGTGAATGGTGAGTAACCTGGGGAGATGAAGTGAACATGCTGGAAACTGGCAACAAAACCCTGGTGACTGGCTGAATGATCATAGACAAAGAGTTTCCAGCACATTAATTTTTCCTTTCTGTGGGGCAGTGGAAAAGTCTATGAGGAACTCTCCTTACCTTGAATTACGTACTTTTTTAGGCAGTAGCAGGTTCCTATGCTTATTCCACACTATCCAGTGACAAGGTGTGGATGGACAGCTTTCCTGAGACTTCTCAAAAACCACTTCAATACCCTGAGCCCTTGACACTGTTTCAGAGGAACAAAGTGCAATGTCTAATGCAGGACTCAAAAAAACCCCATGGGCCCATACAAGAGAGTAACAAGCCATGACAGCTAAAGTAGTGACCCATAACCCTTCCAAAAAATGAGGATGCGTTATAGAAGTGATTTCAGCCTCAATAATGAAGAGCTGGGATTTTCTAGTAGTGACGGCTGAATGAAGTTTTAGAGTGACAACATGCAAAGAGATCGCTGTTTCAAGGCGTGTTTGTCTAAGGGACAACTGCTGTAGTAGAGACGGAACATGAACAGTCTCATTCATATTCACAGTCTTCTCCTAAGCTAATGAGTTTTTCACCCTTCTCTGAACTCGCGCTCGGTGGTTAACATTTTCATCTCGGATTAAAGTTGTCTTTCACAAAGCTGCTCACTCCTGCGGGTGGGTATATCAGTAGAACTCCTCTGTGCATGGAATTTGCATTTAAAGGAGAGAGCCACTCTTATTTGGAGCAGCTCCAGCTGAAAACAGTAGAAAGCAGTAACATCCATACACTGCCAGCATGTCAGGATATTCTAAACGTGGCCTTCAAATAAACACACTGATCACGGCTGCCACCAAGAATCACGTTTTCCATATAACCTCCAAGAAGGCTGTAAACGATGGAACCGCTGCACTATGAAAATTGTTTGGTTTGAACTCCCAGCCGCTGGGGTGCGATGGCAAGCGCTGAGGTGTTAGTACATCACGGTGCCGAACCCGCCCGCAGTGCACACAGACAAGGTAAAGCGCTGTTTTCTATGCTGAAAACCAGTTCTCTCTCTTTACCAATTGTTTTTTTCCAAAGTATCTGCAAATGCAAACGTTTGACCTTTTACCAATTCTTACATGTTGCCTTCTGTTCAGAGAGGAATTGGATGTTAAACGCTCTAGGTTTTTTACACAAGTATCCACTTTTTGTGTAAACCAAGCATCACACACACACACACAGAAATTCTGTGAATTCCCAAATATCAAACTAGCAATTACAAACAGGTAATACGTTATATGATGCTGCTATAAGCCAAGCTGTGCCTTTACAAAAACATTTGTGTAACTTGTATCTAAGAGGCACTACCTCTGATCAGTACTAAACAAAACTATAATGTCTCAAGTGAAACGCATTACAGAGATTTAGAGCTACTGTTTAATGGCCATTACCAGTTCCCTAAAGCACAGTCCTAATTCCTCCACAGTATTTTTTCAATCTCTAAGTGCCTGAATCGACTACCAAACTGGTAATGCTTCAAAGAAAACACTAGACTAAGCTCAAAAATACCTTCAAATTTAACAAAGTTTGACAATTCCGTGACAATAATTAAAGTAAGTATCTGCCTATTTAGTGGATATGGAGTGAAAAACCTGCAGTATATAAGGTTACCAATTGCTTTTCCAAAAACCCTTTATTTTAAAAGCACACCTGGTACCTAGTAAATAAAGTTAAGGACCTGTTAAGAACTGCAGTGAAGAGTTTGTTCTTTACAGATTGCAGCAAGTCTGAGTTGAGGAAGTTCTGACAGATGCAAAATGTACACCTGTTGCAGGCGCACATACAGCGTAACCGGGCATGGCTGCGAAAACACACAGAAGGACAGCAGTTGAAATCGCGCTCGTCAAATCAGGTGCACATCAGGACTGTGCCACAACCAAGAGAGATTCAGGAATAAAAGGTACATTTGAATGAGTAAGGAGAGGAGGAAAAAATAAATAATACACTGGGGAAGCGAGGGTACAACTACAGCTGTGCAGAGTTTCAGGGTTCGATGTTCTGTATCTTGGACACTTCGGCATTACCGCCGTAGGCTGATCTTAATAGCAAAGCACAAACGTGAACGAAAATGTTTGCTAAATTTATTTAAGTTTGTAAGGAAAGCATCTAAATGCTTCTGGGTATGTCTGCACAGCAATAGGTAACACCCCTTGTTCAAAGGAAAGTCAGCCACGTTTTCTACCACTTTGAATGCACACTTTACCAAGTGACATTTCCTCTGCTCTCGCCACCCTAACAAACACACATGCTTGAAAATTAGGGGAAAAAGCAGGAATGTTGATATGACAAGACATTTGGCCAGTGCTACACTTTAGTGCTATTCCCAGTATTCCAGCGCTACAAAATAAAACACGGGAACGAAAACAAACAAAGAAGCTTTACCAATCTAATTCAATACATAAAGTTTCAGATATTTCTTTTTAATTTTACTATTCTGGGTGGAAGTGACATTAGTTCTATTTAATTTAAAGCAAATGTCAGCTGTCATACTAGACTCCATCTGCTGTAATATTTATGTAGTTCTACACCATATTAAAAGCTCTGTCCATCAAAAAAAAGAGATGCAAAGTGAGCTTAGCAACAGTGAGATGTGTAGTGAAGAAAGTGAGTTTAATTATCTTCTCTCTGAAGCCCAGAAGGTGTTTATAAAGAAATTCTATTAAAAATATATGAGATCTATTAGACTAATGAACTGAAGCATGTAATAATAAACATCCTAAAAATAAAAAAAAACTTGAAGCAGTGCATTGGGGGAACTGTTGTTCACTTAAAGAGTGTCTTTACCTGTAATCGGCTGTCAAGGTGAGCTATCAACAAGGATTAGAGTACAACTTCTCCACAAATATCTCAAAAATGACAGGATATTAATATTGCCATATTGAGTTATGCATCCACAGGAAGGACAGAGCAGAAGCCAGCACATTCACTGGCCTTTGCAACGCTGAGTGTCAGCTGACGCTGATTTAAATGCTGGATATATACCAGCTTTCCCAATTTGAAGACTCTACTCAAGCCACTGAAGTCTCTCTGTTGCTAAACCTCGGTGAGGCAGTTCCACCCCCGTGGCTAACAATGACATGCAGTGGGACTGTGGATGACCCATGCAACGCCAAAAATATAACAGTTCAAGTACTTACGGATACATTGCCATAGTTGTCAGTTTAACAAAGATATCCTTACTTGGCACGTCAATCGTATTACAAGTAAAGGCCTGAGGTGGAGGCATTTTGTGTTTTTTGCAGAATTCAGCAGGAGAAATGCTATATTCCTGTCTAACTTCGTGCAAGTCAGACTTCGCAGCTACCACTAAGCATGGTATCCTGCTATCCATGAAGTGCTGCTGCAAATTCAAAGAAAAAAAGAAAGTGAAAGAAACAGTATGTGATACATTCGACCTGGAACAGCCTGAGCTGAACTGGTTGCAGGAGTGTTGAGATATATTCATTGCACTGAAGTCAGGCATTTCTAGAAGCAGAATATTTTGTACAGACAAACAGATATTAGCTTTGTATTATTAAGAAAACTGCATTTTTAATGTGTTGCTGTATAAAGCCAGCACTCGCAAACAAAATGTCTTTTAAACACTAGAACTTGTATACAGGACCAGTAACTGACACTGAACATTTTGCCAGCGAAAAGATATATAAACGTAAAGGCTGTCTGTATAAACTATACAAACCTTAAAAATCCTGGCACAGTACTCAAAGGACTTGGGGTTACTGACATCATACACCAGACACACAGCATCGCATATGGTCTCATTGTCAGTTAAAAACTCAGAGTCACTGACATCATGTAGCTAGAAAAAGAGATGGTCGGAGAGGGAGAAAAGCTTTGTCATTATGTGGAAAAGGAATTTTATACCATTATTTTTCTCATCACTTTTATGGCTCATTTTTATGTATCCTTAGAACTACTGGACTGACAACAGGCAGAATTAATGAAATAGTAGGAATTTACCATACAGCCAACATATGTGAGCTGTTAACATCACATCTGCAGGTAATCACAACCTCAGCGTAAAAAGTTACATTTACTTTAACGCAAAGTCTTAGATTCCCACAGAAACTGGCATTCATCCTACCAAGGAAAACCAGAGAGCAGAAGACTAAATCTTGGAACACAAAGGACAATATAATATTATCAGAAAGGAAAACTACACTGGAAGCAGCTTTAAAGGAAGTATTTCACCCAGTGAAGATTAACTTAAGCCATGCTAATCACCGTACATGACAGATTCTTCTTTCTGAATACACAGATTGCTTGCTGATAATTTATCATGCTATAATTGGACACCCTGCAGCATAAACATAAAGGACCAGGTTCTGTACAATTTAGGGCAAGGTTTCAAAAATAACATGTTCCCAACAGGTTCACTTTGAAGTACTAGCAACATTTAAAACAGCAGTTACTTGAAACAGAAAAGGTGTGGGGGAGAATCCACATCTATGAAGAAAGGACGATTAAAACAGAAATTTGTTTGCAGAATTTTAAGATTAGCCAATCATACGGTAACAATAATGAGGCAACCTTACCAGCAAGTATTTTTCCTGCCCGTAGACATAGACTGTATTAATGGCATAGTAAGATTTGTGTTCTGCACGTATCTGCCTCTGCCTCTGAAAACGCAGAATTCCAAGTTAGACCACAGCGACTTGCCCCTTTAAGTTACATTTGAACAGCTGTTTTACTCCATTTATTGAATGAAAATCACAGTAATCTGTAGTTTATTTTGCAAGTAAATGCACAGCTATAATCCGCGAGGTACAAGTGACTATTGCATGCAGTAGCTGTTTGTCTCTTTGCTAAAAACAAGACAAACCCACAACCTTCTCCCCAATAATTCTCTATTCCCTCATAGAACTCTCCGAACACAATAATAATCAGTAAAACTCTAAGATCAATTGGGTTTGCTGTTCAGCGTTAACTCAAAAGCATATATAGGTGAATATAAGCAAAAGGCTTCTTACTATTAGATTTCTTCCAAGAAGAGCCTGAAGAACTCCACTTTTCCCACAGCCTTTCATCCCAACAACATTGCAGCGGAACACGTTCCTCTGAGTCTGTTTCTTCTGCAGGTCTATCTTTTTATCTCGTGTTACTTTGGAAAAAACACAAGTGTTTTTCACAGGATGTACGTGCACGTATTTATGTGAAAACACAAACTGTCCGCTTACATGAAAATGTACACAAACCAATCAAAGATATTCAATCAAAGGCTTGACATGAACAGAAAGCAAAAACGAATATAAGTGAAAAAAGAGTGTTTGTTTTAACAATTTACTCTTGAGTAGATTTCTGAATTTCAATTCCTAAGTTATACTTTTTTTTCTTTAAATTTTATTACCTGTAATTGCTGATGCTTGAGATTCTTGTTCTGCAAGTATCGAGTAGCCTAAATAACCCAGGTACTCCAGGCAACGCTGTACATCTAAGTATGTGGTGAGTCTAGCACAGGGGACAAAAATAAGTTTCTAAGTTGTTAGCATGTGTGACACCAATTCTCTACAGTACTGAAACAGTTTTTCCTCCTATCTCCAGCCTGACATAACAGACGTATTCCTGGCACTACGTAGTACTGAGGGACTAAAGCACTCTGAAGGTAAATGGTGGCAATTTTACCCATCTAAATAATCAGCGTAACACTATGAAGCCAGTACTTGCTCAGGCCTATCAACCTACACCGTATTATTTTTTCCCTTGACAAATAATGTTTTCCTCATTTTCCATATTTTCGGTAAGAAAAAAACCTCATCATTGAATACCCTTATTCATACAGTCTCTAAAGAGTAGAACAGAAATAAATACTTCAAGAAGTTTTAGGAGAGTTCAACATTTTGCAGACACTTCTTCACAGTTAGCGCTAAATACCAGCCAAATCCTGAACAGGTGGTTACAACTGTCTGAAGATCAGGCCACTGGATGGCTATAAAAACTTGCTTCCTTGGGGTGGTTTTCAACTACTAAATGTCCACTCTTTCTACTAGATTTTTAAGAGGAATCTACCAATGCGTTATCATATCAAAAGTTCTCAGCTACTAAAATGCATCGTATCGCACTCACGTCCACTGAGAGAGAAACCCCTGGTAGGTGATCCAGCCCCTCTCGTTTGTACACACAGTGTTGTTGACATCAGGCCCCCATGGCATGTAAGGGAAGACTTTGAACAAATCCTTCAGTTCATTGGGAGACAAAGCACAATCTCTGTCCTGGAAACAAGCACACGATAGCAGACATAAATCACTTCATTCATGCCTATTCTAAATGTATTTTCTTGCTGTACGCTTGCAAGATTCAAGAAACTGAGCTGCTTTGTTTTTAATCATTGTTCTTGTTATTAAATAAGACTAAATATATGAGCCAGTTTAAAAAAAATTGGTAGCACAACTATAACTGGCAATTCTCCTTGTAGGCATAAAGAGCAGACTAGTTCTGACTGCTTAGCTTCAGTCAGAGCCAATTTCTGAATGAAGTCACATAATGACAGGACCAAACTTTTTTCTAGTGGAAGTGTGAGCAAACTAAGGCTCTTCGGTATCAGGACACACATACACTCAACTTAAAATCTTACCA
This sequence comes from Nesoenas mayeri, assembly GCF_963082525.1. Taxonomy (NCBI): domain Eukaryota; kingdom Metazoa; phylum Chordata; class Aves; order Columbiformes; family Columbidae; genus Nesoenas; species Nesoenas mayeri. Next base: position 1,556,204 of record NC_137568.1, read on the forward strand.
AATCATGTTTATCAAAAATACTTTGAAGAAACAAGTATGCATGATGATTTAATTCTGTCGTGCAGTCTGGAGGAATTTTTAGCCTGTTTATTGAAAACAAAACCAAGAAGTGTTAAGTGCGCTTATGAAATACAGAATTTTAAAAATCAAAACACAGACTTTTTGAATTACAACATTTGGTATTTGACCTTTGCATTTAGCTTTAATAGCTTATCTTTAAAGAGATCAAAGCACATACTTTTTATTAGGAATTCTAAAGTTACGAGTGTGTTCATGTTACATGATATATATATACATATATAGGGTAATCAGTTGTCATTGCTCTGTTTGGTGGTGTTTTTTTTAAATCAAAATTATGTAGTTACATTTTTAAAAGAAGCCACAAAGTTGGTTGATCTCAATTTTTTAATTTGAGGATTTTCGAAGGATCTCAAGTGCTATGAAATTACTGAGAAGCCTTTTCCACTTTGCTGCTACATAAAATAAGCAACTGCTCAGATTTATGTTCCAGTTTTGTATTAAGAGTCTCTTTTGCCATCTTTCTTATAAAGAGAAATAGTAGTATATGATTTGGCACAAGAGACAGGAGTTCTTCCTTTGTAATTCTCAGTCACATGAAGATTTTGGCTGGTAGGTCATAAATAAGGGAGATACTTGATGTAACCATGTGTTAAATAAACACACGACAATAACCCTGCCAAAGCAGGAGGCAGCATAAATTAGATGAATGTCAAGCTAAAATAAGTGACACATACGGAGGAAACAAGTACTCTGGTGTAAGCTCTAAGTCATCGTCGTATCCAAAGCGTCGTAAAACAGTCCAAGTTGTTTCATGCCTTCCTCGCTGAATGAAAAGTGTGTGTAGAAAAAGAAAACCTAAAAATCAAATGGTGAAATATTAAGGTTCTGAAGTGTTTTATCTGCTATAAGTATTTTTAATGGAATCAGTATCAGACCAAAAATAAAAAAAGCTTGACATACACATTCAGATTTGAAACCTCCTGGGTGACATTACAGCATCATCTTGTAAGAGTTAAATAAGGCTCACCTTTTAATGTTAATCCATTATCTGCCACTCCATCACTTAGGTTTTTCCTGACTACATTCTTTACATCTTCTAAAGCTTGAGGTGCCAGCGGTGTATTGAAACAAATTCTCTACCAAAAACCAAAAAAAGTGTGTTAAAACCACTGGCTGCTAAGCTGGACAAACAGCACGTCCTGTATGAAATACAGCTTTAAACGTTTTGATAAGCTCATACAGGACAATCCAATTTCTTAGTGGAAATTAAGGTGTACAAACTTTATTTTCTTTACTTCTAATAGATTTTTTTTTTCAATTTTACTTTGCTCCTGAACTAAAACTTGAACAATGGTTAGAAATCAAATTACATTTGATTTGTAAAAATTTACATTTTTACAGATTCATTCTTTTATGCTGCACTTGAGACTTGTAATATCTAGACCTGATTCCCTTACAATTCACCTCACTACTATTCCTTCAAAACCAAACCAATCACTTGTTTTTCTAGAATTGTGTAGTTCAACTATTACGCATGGAGAAAAGATAAGCAAGAGAGTTACCTGAAAGAAGTTGAGTTCTGCATCGTTGAGAGTGCCGTCATTATCCTGGTCAGAAATTCTAAAAATGCGAGTGAGGGCTTTAATACAGGCAGGTTTCATCTAAGGAATAAAGGAAAGTTCAGTATCTAGACCTGAATACAAAAAGATTACACTGAATGACATCAGGCAGCTCAATCAGTAGCCTTCATTTTACATGTTTAGAAAGGAGACATTAATATACAGAGCAAGAGGAAACAAAATCCTCTAGCAAATTCATATCCATACATTTAAAGTAATTACTCCACAGAAACATCTTTCTATTCAATTATTACAAGAGCCTCAAGCTCTTGACAAGCTGAAGGTGGCACTAGATAGTTATTAAAATAAAATTAAAAAAACCCAGCATTTTTGGTGGTGAAAAAAAAGGCCTTGCAATCTCAGCACCTTGTAAAAACAACCAGCTCTAGAACTACCGTAACTCCTTCTAGGCAAGCACACTGACTCTAGTCACCATTTCAACTACACCCAAACTCTTCACAGGGCTCACTCATCTACCAGGCAAAGCACTGATCAGAGGGACTATCTCTAGGACAAAAGAACTGCTGGGATACCTCCAGGCGATGGGAAACAGACACTGGTCATTCTCTCCCAACAACTACAGTGATGCCGAACTCTTCTCTTCACAGAGGTCACATAGATTGCACAGAGATTGGTTTGGGAAAACCAAAAAGATTTCAGCACAACAATTTTACCACAACATTACTAACTCATAAGGATGATTCTGATGGAAGAAATCAAAACAGGGTTATTTTCTAGTTCTCTGCTCAACAAAGTATTTATGATTGAAGCAACTGCCCAGTACTACATGGGGGTTATGTTAAAAAGATTTTATTTGTATTTGCCCAATAAATTAATGTTTTAAAAAACATACTCCTCCATAATACACTCAGCTAACTAACCACCTGTGATACTTAAAAACCAGCCACGTCACTTGTATTTATCCCTTTTGCCAAAGTCTCAGAAGATGCTCAGAGAAGTTCTTTCCATTAAATCAGGCCAAGGCTGGAATATTTTCCTTTATATAAATTGAGTTACTGTTAAATGTATATTGAAATGAGAACTGAATTGAACACATGATTGCGTTCACATTACATTTGGCTTCAAGTCATTACCAAAGCTGCTCATTTTACTTGGCAGTTCACATGGACAACAAAAAACTTTTCATTGCTTTGAATGAAGAGGAAAGACAGATTAGATTAATGCAACACAAAACAACCACCACAGCTATGGAATATAATGCTTGATATTTGGGGGTAGGGTGGTGGTAGCAGAACACACTAAGAAATGCAAAATCCACTGAAAAGGAAAGAACAGGGAACTGATTAACACCCCCACCATATTATTTGTTCTTAGAATCTATGTGTAAATACCTCTTTCTCCTCTGGGCAATAGAGAGGACCTGTAGGATGCAGAACAGCTTTCTGGGCATAGTAAAACAGCTCAGATATATTCTTCAGGTTTTTGGCTGAACACTGAAAGAGAAATCCTTATACTAATTAGTTAGTTTCTTGACTCTTTGGTGATTTCTTCCGAAATTCAAGTAAGTATCGAACTTTTTAAAGATCTAGCCCCCTCTTGTGGGTACAGTGCTGCTTTGGAAAAAAGACATCGAGCCCCTGTATCTGCTCAGTAATTAATAAGGGAGGTCTCATTACAATTTGCTGTCATACCAATGACAGAGAAATCAAACAGTTGTATCTACTTTGAAAAAAAAAAAAGGCATATCCACACATATTAAATCAATTTTTAATACTCTGCAGACACCTGTCTGGCTTATTATTAATTTTAAACCGTGTGCTAAAGGCAAGGATGTAAGGAGGCTCTAAATATTCTAAGAATTCAACAGTAATATTTGATTACACAATGGTGTAATCTACTCTAAAGAAAAATAACATCAAAACTCGTGATGATAATGACTTACATTGGAATATTTTATTTTGAACCACAAAAAAATCAGCTTTTCTATTAGAAAGTTGCCATACATGCTTGGCTAGAATGTGGTTTTGTTACTCATTCTAACTTGAGAAAGTCTCGCATACCTCTACACATGTTTCTATCTCTGTGTATTGATTCATAATGGGAAGGATAGTTTCCATACTGCTATATTCCACTAGATCAGACTTGTTTCCAACTAATATAAGAGGCAGCCTGAAAACAAAAAAAGGTTAAGAGCTTTAAAGACAGAGAGATAAAAAGACCCATGTTAATTTAGCATCCTGCCTCTCACCAGAAGCCATTATATTATTTTCATTATTTAATCATCACTGGCAGCCAACAGGCAAAGCTAAAAGATGGCAGTTTTAAGTAAATTGTTTTGATATATGCTTAGACTGCAATGTATTTTTCGTTGATACTACAAAACCCACACTGTTAAACACAGAAGTAACTAATCATATTATTATTATTATTATTATACAAAACTAGTATAAATAGAAAACCTATACAGACCATGTAGCCAAAACTAGTTATACCGTAACAAATATAAACACACCTGGTAAAAGCTGACCGTGAAATTCAAAATAAAGAGCATTGCTGGCATATGTAACAGACCTACATACTTTAAATCTCTTGTTGCTTGGACTTCTTATATGAACTTTAAGTTTAGAATTTGATTTTCATAAACAATAAACATCCTCAACACTGTCCATTGACACCCATCGATGTGCAGCCTAATCCACATTTCTCATCTTTACTTACGCACCTGCTGTCTTTGTCTGTCCTTTCATTGATGAGAGGAATCCACCGACTCGTCACCTGAAGTGGGGTTAAAACAAACATGAAAAACACATTTTCAAATTTAATATGAATGAACTGTGCACAAGTTTGACCTCAACTGCTACAAGAAGCCACATATTTACCCACAAAAGGGGAAACTAGTGACTGAAAGCTCAGACACTGAAATGGACCAGAAGCAACACCACATCTGTACGTTCTCTTAGTAACTTGATCTCAAACGTCACCTTATGCATTTTAAACATCTAATACAGTTTTCAGCTTGCCAACAATTAGCAGTGCACAAGTTACATCTCAAGCAATAACTGAATAAAATGTGTTACCATACCTTATCAATAGAGTTCTTGTTGTTAACAGCATACACTATACAAATAACATTTGCCTGAAATGAAAATAAAGGAAAAGCTGTGAATTCCACTGCTCAGGGGCTCCAGAGCAACACAGACACTTAAGAACCATATGTAACAACATGAGAGTAACAGTTCCACAGTGAGTCAAAAACTATGTCCCTGACTTTGCTTAAGCTATTTGCAGCCTGAAAAACAGCTTACAGCAAATAACTGATAAGCTGAGATGTGCCAGCAAGCGTCTCGCAGTGTGACGTTCACAGCTCCTGCCCGCAGAGACCTCTGCTACCCAGGAATCTAAACTGAAGAATCCTAATTTGCAGCCTCCACTCAAGCACTGCACTACATGCCAGCCATGGAACACACCACCGTGAGACTGCACAGAGAACGTCCAAAGGTGCTCAGAAAGAATTTAAAAGAGGAAACAGAAGGAATTATAAAATTACCAAGAACCCCATGCTATTTGCAAACTATTTTCTAGTAAACACTAAAATACACTTACTTGTGATATTTCATGGTAAAGCTGCTCATCATTCTGCTCTGCTTCTGCATGCAACAGAATAAGCCATTCGTTAATATGGAACGTTTTTGAGAACAAAACTGAAAACCCTAAGCAACTGAACTAGGGTATTTCACAACACTCAGCCCTGTGAAAGCTCTTGTGATTTGAACATCTTTTTATAAAAGGCACTAACACTGAGCCTATGTATCTGTTCAGTCAGGTCATGGAGATTAGAATAGGTCAAAAACCAAAATTACAAAATATGAAACTGACACAAAAGGATAAGGTGTCCAAACTTAGAAATGCAGAACGACATAGAACATAAGGAAGGTAAAGTCTCCTGCATCTTAGTAAACTCTTCACTGAAAGAACTAAAAATAGTTTTGAATTCCACAAAAGTACCCACCTGTAAACCTGTCTGCCAAAGAACAGGAATTCACTGGAAGGTACCTATGACTGCCTCTCATGGAAGTACCAACAGCAGTTAATGTTGGGCTTTGAATTTGTAGGACCAGTCATCACCATCTGATTCAGTTCTACCCCACAAGTTTCTGCTTTAATCTAGTCTTTCCCTACATGTCGCTCTGGTCCTGTACAATGTGGCTGTGTAAGAGGCCCCCGAGTTAAATAAACAATCCCACACCAAATCAGTCACCCAGGAGCGGTATTGGCTTGTCCTTACCTGAATAATCCACTATGTGGGTGGGCACTCTTTCAGGGGTGACATCGGCTGGAATGGTGATTTCCTCAGCCCGGGGTGGAACCTTGGGTTGGACAGAAACAGCAAGAAAGAGCCTTTAAACTTAATCCAGAAAACGCAGATGGTCAAAAAACAAGTTGTATACACTTGTCGATTAGTCAGCTTTAAACAGAACAACTTCTCAGCAGCGCAAGCGCTTTGGTTTGGTTTGGGGTTTTTTGTTTTCTTTTTTTATTTCAGGGCACTGAAAGTCACTGCTACTGTCTCATTCTTTATTATTCTACATATTGAATAAGGACCTTCTCACATGCTCTGTAAGAAAGCAATGCCATCAAGAGATTCAATCAATGCTTCTATAAAACTCAAATCCACTATACCCGACCACCTACAAAGAACGATCACCCTAGTGAAAACTACAAACAAAACCTGAATTGCAGTTCAGCTTAAACAAAAATGTCATTTAATAAAGAAAAGTTCTAAAATGTGGGGGGTTATCAGATTTAATCAATTACATCAAAGGGTGATACATTCTTTAGCCGGAGACTACCATCAGCCTTAGCGTGCTATTATTGACACATTAAACACCGTTTAATCTATGTTTAAACATTTTATATTTTGCACAAGATATTCTGATCCTACTCCCACTGAAATCAGTACAAGAACTACTCCTGTGAACAGTGCACAACTTGTCAAAGAAATGTTCAGTATTCAAGATAGAGTAACCAAGCAGGACGGAGAAAATACAAGCCTCAGTGTTCACACTATCACCACCTGACAAGTTCATTGCTTCCGACAGAGCACCAAACGTTAAGTTCAGAAAAGCCTCCAAAGAAAACATGACACTAATAAAAAGTGTGTTCTGCAAAATGCTATAAACTAGTTATGATTGTTGGTCATTTTTTTTTGAGAGAACATTAACCCATATTCAGGAACTTCAACTTATTTTAATGAAAACTTCCTGCTCAGCTCCCTATTGCCTCCTACCTGCTGATGCTGAACGTTAATGGTGCTTTTGTCTTCTAATAAAAAAAGAAAAGCCAATCACGGGAAGAACGGCTCTTTGTAAAGCTTCAGGCTCTACTTACATCTTCATCAAGTCTGATTGCTGATGACACCCAGTATTCAAACACTATTTCAAAGCCTGAAATGTCCGTTACACACACCCGCACAGCCCTGACCCGCGTGACCGACTGCAGGAATTGTACGTGTTTCTTGCAGCAGTTTATATAGGATGCAGCATTTCTTTACAAGCTTTTTCTATACTTTACGGCAGATTTTGTCTCATATATAAATGATGCTTCTTTCCCCTCAACATGAATCTAGAGAAATATTCTAGATTATAGAGCAGGAAGAAGCTGAGAAGTGAAAAGAGGCCTAGAACTCAGTGACCACACCACCGACCAGGCTGTGAAAGGACCAGCTCCCTGAGCAAACAGAAACTGGAGCCACTTTTTACCTGCCAGGCTGGGAACTAAATTCGGTGATGTTGGGAATCTAATGTGGACTCACGAACTGCGGTAACCCACGGATTTGCATTAAACACAGCACAGCGTAGACTCAGAGGGCAGCACATGATGTCTATTTTAAGACTTGTGATCGGAAGAAATAAACATTCCTGTTTATATGCAAAAAGTTTAACTATTTGCAGCAGCTGCAGCTCTTTTTATGGTATAAAGAGAACTATGTGCTGGTTTTTTAAAGGAATAAAGTGTAGAAGTAGGTTCACTTTTATTCTGGAAGAAAGCAGTAAGAGTTTCCGGCATTTTTTACTTCAAAAGAGTCAGGAAAACATTCTTCAAAAACAAATAAAGGAATGTCTCGCTTAGTTACAAACAATGGCAAAGTATAAGTTATACAACATGACTTTTAAATCTCTCTTTCTCACTCATTTTTCAATCTACTTGCTCTTTAAATACCACGGTCAAAACAATTTGAGGGTCTCGCCTCTTTCAGCACCTTCCCATTTACAAGTCTCTAATGTTGAAAATGTGGCCAGTTAGGACCAGTTCCAGCTGCTTAAAGAAAAAAAAAGTAACATTCCTCAGATATCAAAAAATGAGTTTAATTAACCATGTGAAAAACAAGAAAGGAACTTAGATAAAATGTAAATTCTCTACCTTCACACAGAGGTGTGTTTAAAGTAACCTACATCACTCTTCTAGGAGTCATTGCATTCTAGACTTAGACATTATTTTAAAGCAGAGCCTGCTAACTCACTCTTAGAAAAAAACTTGTACAACAAGATAGAAGTAAGACATAGAAAACAAATAAGGATGCTCTACCTCTTCTGGAAATTCTTCACTGACAAGAGACATAATTAGTGACGTCTTCCCAACTCTGGCTGCAAAAGCATTAAAAACAGAGATTAGATATTTGGGGTTTTTTTTACACTCAATAGTTGCATTGCATCTTAAAATGGAAACTATTTTAAAAACATTTTCCAACTGATCACGTTAAAGGCTTTTATCTGTTGTTTAAACATACTATGGATGACGGCAATTCTTTCATAATTCTATAAGGACACAAAAAGGAATTTAGGAATTTATTACTTTTACAGTATTCTTGATATGATGATTGTGCTTCAGCCCTAAACTATCAAGGAGAAGAGCTGGACCAGAACACACGTCTCTGTTTGTAAGACATGTCTTAAAACCCAAAATACTGTCTGGGATCATATCCCTGTGACAGCCCTCAATTCAAGCAAATAACTATTTTGTCCTGGACCTACAGCATCTTCGTTAGCGTGCATGTTTTACCAAGACATTGCTCGCAGTCAGTGCCTGCATCCCTGTTCCTACTGAAGACAACAGAAAATGTCATACATTGACAGAAACTGTTTTGCTGATATCACTGCATTTACACTTGTCTATTTCATTCTATATCATTCTGAATTTGGGAGGAAGAAGAGATTAAAGACTGTTTTTGTGCAGAAAATGGCATTACTGAACTGATGATTGTCAAAGTACATTTGACTTACCCAAGTCTATTTTTGGTATAGTAACAATGGGCCTTCTGACATCCAGAAAGAAAAGCTTCTCTTCCTCATGGTAAGTTAAAGAGCAGTTATCACATTATGAAAGGCAAAGGAAAAGTTATCCTGAGGAGGAAGACTTTGGTTTTCCTCAGGGAGAACAGGTGTGAACTTCTCCCCGGCGGTCAGAGCTCGGGAACAGTGAGATGCAGGTTTTGTAACAATTGTGCTTTTACCAGACACTCATCTGAGCTAAACCCATAATTTACACTGCCAGGTGTCCTCCTGCTTAAACTACATCTTCAGTTTCATCCTGACTGAATCGAAAGAGCTTCACAATCTCTCCTGTTTCCATAGGTAAGTACTTTCTTGATAAGCAAGTGATTAGATAACTACTGAAAATAGTGCAGCATATTTTGCATCTGACCAAATCGGCTTTCATTCAAAATGATGACAAAACACGTTGGTTTTGAGATATAGAAACTAATTTCATTAATATTATATGACTGAAAATAGAAACTCATTTCATTAATATTATATGACTGAAAATAGAAGATTATGTGTTGCTGGTTAGTAAAGATGCTCAGTATTGACAAGCTTCTGATACACTTCCAAGTGTTCTAGAGTTGTTTTTTTATGGAAATCCGTAGGTTCGAGTGTCAAGATTTGGTGTATTTTGCTCAAATCTAGGTCAACCACTTGCTTTTCCAATTCTGTTTACAGTCTTTGAAATAACAGCCTAAACAATATCGACTGACTAGGACGAAGAAAACAGTACAGCACTCTAATAATTCACTCACCGTTTTTCCTCCTGTATAAGTCTTTTAAATCATGCTGCATGAAATAACATGCTGAACATATTCTGAAGATTGTTGACTATTAAAATTGATGTTTGCACCCTGGATACCAGGAGTAAAACAACCTTAAGCCTAAAATGTAGACCACTGGGGATGGCAAAGGCTGTGTTTTGGAACAGCCTTACAACAAAAGGTCTGTCCAATACTTCAGAGCCTGATCCTGACAGTCTGTTATCGTCTAACAAGTATTACATAGTCTAGACTAACTTCTGGTTTCAGACTAATAAATATATATAAAAACATGTTTACCGAACAGCACTAACAGTGTAACTGGCAAGTTTTACTGATTTGTAAAACAAATTTCTCCCCACTGTTCATTACAATTCCAATAAAAATATGACATAGAGATGCTCACAATCTCTGAGGTACCACGTACTATATGTTGCTATACTTAAGAGACTTGCATCTTCGACATTTTCAGGTGGACACATAGTGAACTTAGTTGCCAAACCAAAGCTCCTGTTACACCTGCACGGAAACCACTGTACGGAGCCAGTTCAGAACACACCATTGCCAGAGAATTAAAGCACATTAGACGTATATTCTGAAGAGGAATTCAACTGTGTATTCAAATGCACTAATACGTTTCTACATAAACCAAGTCTTGCAAAACTAGCCAAATACAAGCTTAACAACTTAACTCTTTCTGCATAAACCCAGCTCCCTGGGGATTCCTCTCTGAAGAAGTCACAGAGGATCTTTCTAGGCAGTACAGACAGAGCCAACCCACACTATAAAACAACTGCATAAACTGTACTTAGTAGTACTACACTCAGTATAATTAAGTAATTTTACTAATAACACTTGGTAATTACTCTGTATTCTTTTTCTTGTGAAGAACTTAGGCGCACTTTACAAGCTAACAAACCAGAATGTCCTTGCTGCTATTTACATCAGCAAGCAGCTGTATCTTTGAAAGCGTAGCCACTAATTTGGGTACCTAAGTGTGAACTTAAGGATATAATTTTAGGTCCATATGCAAAAGCACAAACACGCTGTATCTTTAGCGGGCATATAAATATGTGCTGTTTATTCAAGGTCACTCAGTAAGCTAATGGGATCTGGCTCCGTGGCCCTGTCCTGGCCACAAGTCCACAACACTTGACTGATAAGGGCTTGGAGCACATCTGCCCACTGACTTCCACACTCAGTGAGAAAGATTTCAGGTTGGTTTCCATAACTGAACTTTAAACAGGACACGCCAAACACAGGGCAAGAGTTTCAGCCCCGTTTCATTTCCAGGGACGCCCAAGGGACGCGCCAGCTCCGCAAACGGACTTAATGACTTGGGGATCCAGCAAAGGGACGCGGGGAGCGCCGGCTGCCGGCCCAGCGCGGTCCCTGCCCCGGCCCCGCCGCGGGAGCACAGCCCGGGGCGGCCACGGAGCGCCCCAGCCCTGCAGGGCCGGACTCACCGCCCCAGTGAAGGAGCCCGGGCAGGGATGAGCGAGCCCGGCCCGCAGCCCCGGCGCTCTGACAGCCGGCGGCATGGCGGCGCAGCGCTCCCTCAGCCCCCGCCCTGCCCCGCAGCCGCGGCCCCCGCCCTGCCCCGGGGCCGGCCCGGCCCCCCCGCACTCACGCTCTCCCACCAGCAGGATCCTCACGTCCTTCTTCATGGCCCCGCTCCCTGGCCCCGGCGCGGGGCGGCCTCACATGGGGCTCGGGGGAAGCGGAGCCGCTGCGGCCTGGGGTCCCCCCGCGCCGCCTCCTCCCCGCCGCGGAGCGGGCGCTACGGCGGCTGCCGAGGGACACACTCAGCGCGCCTGCGTGCGGCTGCGCGGGGCGCTCCGGGCTGCGCGTCCCCCCGAGATCTGCGGGGTCAGGAGGGACAGCCGTACCGGGGTGTCCCCTCCGAGGGGAGGGCTGCTCGGGGCTTCCCTGGGACGGTTACAGAGGTTTCTGACATTGAGGAGCCGTTATTCTGATGTACCGTAATGAAGCGGTGCTGGCTGCAGGGGGGCGCCTGCCAAGTGAGCGCGTCCCACACACAGGAACCCTCCCGTTCAAATTGTGTTCACAGTGTTCAGTGACAGCCAAGAAGAGTAACCTTGAAGACTGCCGGCACTTCTGCCAATGACTTCAAACCCCACGGAGCTCCATTGGTCTAAATAAGCTAGTCAAATCCTACATGCTTTATTCACATTAAACTTACTCTGCTCATTGTGGAGCGGCACTGCCTGAAAAAAGCTTTTGCTTCTCAGGAGCTCTGTTTTCAGTTTGCCTGCACGAAGGTCCTCTCAGAAATTCAGCTGTGGGGTTTTGCAGGATATCTCGGCCCTGGCCTCTTCACCCCACGCAGGCAACAGGGACCTCCCTGCAGCCAGAACGATTCTCTGGCAAGGAAACTTACAGAACCTCGTTTCCTCAGGTTCCTCGGCAAGAAAACACAGTCCTTGCCATGACACAGTCCTTTTTACAGGCTCTTTAAAAGAACAATAAAGTGACCTCATGATTTATTAGCTGGTACAAACATTTGAAAACATCCACTTCCAAAACCACTCCAGTGGTCACACCACCACCAGGACCGACAAACTTTTGGCCTGGGCAAGACTTAAACAAGATACGGTGCCAGTGAGACGATGTTCTGGGAGACCTCCCCGAAGTGCCAGGTCCTCAAATACAAAGTGTATCCCCATAGTTTAGTACATAAAGAGTAAGTCTTTCACACATGAGATCAGTAACTTCATTGTCCTCTGAGTATTCCTTACTCAATCAGATCTTTCTAAAGAAAGCTCACTTGACAGAATGTAATGGCATCATCTCTTCTCCTGTAATTTTTTTTAATCAATGTAGGAAAAATTGTCGCTTTTCTGAACAGGCTTTACCTCCTGTTTGTGTGACATATAGTTAAAGATCCATTTCTTTCTAGACTATATAGCCAGAAAGCAGGGTAAAGAGGATTTGAGGTATTGATTTCAAAAGTATGCAAAAGCATTTCTTTGTCAGTGATGGAGTAAAATGACATGGTCTTCTTTTGTAGCTCCAGGAAAACTCCAACCTTCAATGGTTTATCCTTCTGTAATAATGTTTCTTGATCCCTATGCCATGCTGACAGCTGCTTTTTGGGACCTAGCCATTCTACACACCAGGAATGCTCTGTTCTTCCTAATTTGTCCTTTTTACCAATCATTTCATGGGCGACTCCAACAGCCCATCCATCACTGTCCTTGGTAATGACTTCCCAGTAGTGGCACCCAGTGGAGAAGCTCTGCGAACACATCACTTGACTGATGCAGAATCTGTTGGGCGATGGTTCATAATCACCTGGGTGGCTGGAAACCATTACTCGCCTGTTCTGGGCTGTGATTGCTAAGCGCTCATATACTCTTGTGAGATCAAAAGTCACATCCTCTGCCCCTAGAAGAGAGAAAGGAAAATATTCTCAACCTGCAGGCAACAAGAAAGTTCACCTCAGTCTTTACATCCATCCTGAATAACAGTGGGTGTGCATCCCCTACTCAAGAACAGAAAGGAAAACCAATACAAATAAACCTTAATCAAAGTTCAACCCTGCAAATCAGCAAGAATCCCCAACCAAACCCTAACAGTAACCTGTGCATACCGAAACATTTAACAGGCACAATTGAGTAAGCATCCATGACGGACTCATGCACTCCAGTGGGAAGGTGAAAGTACTTTGCACCTTATGGGATGGATCTTATTCCTAAACCAAATCTTATAAAGAAATCACCCTTTTGCCAATAATAAATGGGATGCTTACCCTAATAAAACTTACATAGTCATCTGTTCACTGGGACATGTTCTTGGATATTTTATCGGCAAAAATACCTGGTTTGTTTTTCAGGCTACAGCTGCAGTATTGTGTGTTGACTGTGGAAAATATTTCTGTAGAAATGATGCAGAATTCTGACAGCAAGTGGAGTCATTACAGCTTAACGGAATAAAGATCAGTAAGGTGTGGTAAGTGCCCACACACCAACTCAGACTCTGCAGCCAGCACAAGCTACAACACGGCTTATGTACCTCCATGAAACAGGTTGCTTATCCTTTTAATCTTGCATATGTGGTCAGGTATAGTATTGCGTTACACTGCTGTAACTGATTAATGCATGGTAACTTCATTGTGTTTCTATGGTTCAGGTAAACAGGCAGATCTCCTGCTGATGTCTGTAAGTTCAGTTTTCTTCAGCAAATCCACAGTCTCATAGTCACGTGAATATTGTTACTGAAGAGTCACCCTGGCTTGCATACTTACACTGAGAAAACTGCCTTGAAATCGTTGGTTCTGGATTTTCAGCTGCAGCCTCTGGAGATAATGAGCAGACACTTGTCTCCTGATGGAAGTCTGCAAGTTGCACTAAATGCAAAAAAATCAAAGTATTAAGGCACTTCTTCAAAATGTCAATAGAAGTATTTATACTTCTAAAGGCAAATCTACATAAAATAAACCTAGCTAGTGGTTAAAGTACAAAACAAATAGTTGCTTTTATGATTGTATAAATGTGTAGGAAAATATTTTCATCCAAAAATGTATGCTGCTTCCCTAAGTGTGATCAGATGCAGCAGTCAGAAAAGTTAGATGGGTAAAGCAGTTGGATCTTTCTATGCGTATAAGTCGTTTCGTCATAAAAGGGGTTTTTTTGTCATAAAAGTTTTTACAGTGTTCTTAATTTTTCTCTGAGTATCGTGTGTTTCTTGTGTTACCTGCACGTGGAATTCATAAGTACAAAGTATTTTTTTTACTCTAATTGCTGACCAAAAAGCCTGACATTCAGCCCTACAGCTTTAAAAAAGATTTAGATAGATGGTATTTCATTCTCCACTACTGATCTGCATGTCAGTCACTTCTTTTCTTTTGGGCTGCCACGAAAGAAGTCTAAAGTAATCATGTTGTCTCCGAAACTGCAAGGGGTTTATAATACTGACACACATGCACTGTCTTCTCCAAGGTGCCCTGCTAGATCCACTCCAAGAAAGAGATTTCAAAATAAGGAAAACTCACCTGGTACGAACTGCCGAGCATACTTCTCCAAAAGTAAAAATTCCAACTTTCTCTTAAGATCTTCTACAGCACTTTTGACAGCATTAAGCTTCTCATCAAGTGTAATTTTAGTCGTTGAAGGTGAGCCTTTGTACTTATGTCTCTCAGGTAAACTACTCTAATAATGACATGAAAGAATCAAGGGGAAGATGTAAACAATAGCCGTTATTTCATCTAGCACATCAAATTATATGATAAAGCCAGAGTGGAGAAACAGCAATGACCTCTCCAAAATCTTATTCTTTGTATTGAGAGCTTTCTTTATAGGAGAGTTATCCAAGAGAACTAACCTGAAATCTCACACAAAACATGAAGGGATAGTTTATTCTTAATGAAAAATAAAATACTTTGTTTTCCCCAAGAAAATTGAAAATGGGACAGTTGTTTCATATATATATGTGGAAATCTGCATCTGAGACACTTCACTCCAGGTCACCAGCATCCTTGGAACAAATATAGTTCTGAATTGCATGCCCGGCCTGTGCCTTTTCTAACGCATTTTCCCCCTGAATTTCTCACTCCAAACTTCCCCTGGTAACAGTAAAGTCTGTGGTTTGGTATCATTGTCTCTAGTGAGCACAGTGCAGTGGGGACCTGAAAGTGCTCTGTACATGTTCAGCTATCCAAGACATTTAGCTTAAGGGTTTCTGCTCACATTCTGCCGCTTCATTTCATCACTTACTGTTTGGGCTTTGAGGTCTGTGGGCTTGTTCACTTCAGCAGAGAGCTGGCGAATAGTCTCCTCAATTTTCTGTTGAGCTGCTTTTTGCTCTTGTTCAATGAACATCAGTGTGTTTTTCTCCTGTCTTTCAACATATTCCTTCATGCAACAGAAATCTGTAGTGATCTGGCTTTTGATCAGAGATGCATAGTCCTGAAAGGCAGCAAACAAGCAGTTCATTGTGTTGTTAGAAAATAAGTGTGGAATATGAGAACCTAGTGCCCCATCTAGCATGCTCTTTGACTGACCCCCACAGACCAGAGACAGCTACCTTTAGTCAAAGAAATAAAATATATTTGACACCATCCTGCGTTACCTGAAATGAGATTTTGGGCATGCTCAGGATCTTAACTATTTTATAGCTCAGCAACTTAGAAAGATCAATATTCCCTCTCTTTATGATTTGCGTTTTGCACTTAAGAGTTCCAGAAACATTTGGGCTACTCCTGGGGTAGGCAGAAAAAGGCAACAATGCACAACTCCGGTGGCCTTTGTGCCAGCTGAGACAGGACTTAGTATAGGTGGTGCCATAGTTTGTTCTTATCAATAAAACCAGAGTTGTGACAGCAACAGAAGGAAATGAAAAGGCGGATTCCTGCCGCAGGCTGGGGGCTGCCCTGGAGTTTGTCACGTCTCCGTGGCAGTGGAAACAGAAGCTACCTGCAGGTAGGGAATGTACAATGTGTACCTTTGCTTCACTGAGATCTTTCCTCAAGAGGTGGATGGTCTCTGCAGTCACTTCTGGCTGCTTGGAGATGTCCCATGTCTCTTCCTCCTTTAAAGCAACACATTGGACCATTTATCGATATAATCCTCAAAGAAATCATTACTATATTAAGCAGCAAGATAACAAAAATCCCCATGTCATTGACGTTAGCTAAGTGCTGGACTGGTTGAGGAGGGGTCTGGAAGACAATTAATTCTGAGTGGGAATAGTCACAATAAAGTCAACATGCAACGGTCATAAATTACATCTTCAAATACATTTGTGAGCTTCAGCCCTTTGCTTGACTGCAGAGACTGAAGACATTTTAGATACATACGTGCGAAAATAATGAAGGTCAGTGGAACTTTCTCACCTCCTTCAAGTTTGGGAGTTCTTTTAAGCAGAGAGCTATATAATGAACCAGTCCCATTTTGAGCCACTCAGCTGAGTGGAGCTCTAGCACCGTATAATAATACTACATGTCCTTTCAGGAGTCCCCAGTGCTATACTGGTGGATAAATAACAACCAGCACAAAGAACAGTTAGTAATTACTATTGTACATGACCTCAATACATGCAGCTATTAGTTTTTCTAATCCAGCTATGCAGTCCTCAACGTACCTCCAATGAACCCCAAACACTGCTTTCCCTAAACCTACCTGCCCAACATACATTATATTGTTACAACAATGCCAATATTAGCATGGGAAATGTAAAGAATCTGGGGGAGTGGGAGTGAAAGGAAAAATAAAGTTCACACAATCCCAGCCACGTCCCATGTTCAAGACGCTGGTGAAGTATTTGGAATTGTGGCCGTACCTTCTCCCCAGGTGAACTCCGGTCGCTGCAGGCAACAGCTCCGGCGGGTTTCCGTTCAGCCCGTGTTTCCAACTCCCTTTCCTTTACCTCCTGCGGGATTAAGTTCACCAAAGCCACCAGCTCCCGGTTGGGCCGCAGGTCCTTGAGCTCGAAGCCGTCCCGGCAGAGCGGGCAGGCGGCGCGCTGCCGGCCGCTGCAGTGCCGGGCGATGCAGCCGCGGCAGAAGCTGTGCCCGCAGCCCGGGAGCCGCACGGGCTCGGTGAAGTACTGCAGGCAGCAGGCGCAGCTCAGCTCCAGGGCGCCCAGCAGCCGCTCCAGGTCGATGGCAGCGGCCATGGCTCGGCCGGGGAGGGGCGCAGCGGCTCCAGTTTCGTTTCCCCCGGGCGCCGCCTCCCGTCGCGGAGCGGGAAGAGCGGGGAGAGCGGCGGGACGGGCGCAGACGCGGGGCTGGGCGGCTCTGCTGCGATCTCGGCTCCGGGAGAGCCCGTCACCGGGACAGGGCTGTGCCCAGTGCCCACCTGCGCCCCAGAGCCCACCTGTGCCACCCGCACCCCTGCACCCCGCCGCAATGCGGGAGCTCCCCCGGCAGCCAGAACGCCGGGACCGGCCCGACCCTTCCTCGGCTGGTCACTCGGTCCGAGGCTTTGGGCTGACGGTAGAAATGGACTGTGACACAGAGCTCTCTGTGACCCGGCCTTGACTTGTATTGACTCTCCAAAAAAGTTGCCTTTATCTGCATGGTTTCGTTTTTCACAAGGAGTTTCCCGGTTTTGTAACAAGTCCTATCAGAGTTGCTGACATGGCAGGTCTGCTCATCTATCTGGGGGGGCAAAGAACACAGCACAGAGGGACTTGCAGAGCCCCATTCATGCAAAGTTCAGGCTACTGAATGGACTGAACTCTTCTGAGGTCGTCCTGGGTTACTTAGCTCATCTCAAAATAACAATTAACATACACCAAACCAAACGAAGACTGAGTGTTCCTTGTACAAGTCAGAAGGTGCTTTGCTATGGATTTCAAGGCTGCAGGATTAGATTGTGAAAAACATTTGCTGAACCAGCATGTGAGCTAGAATGAATCAGGTTGTGTGGGGAGAGTGGGAACACAGGGAAGTTTGTGGGAGCCCATCAGCAAGAACAACTGGTGCAGGTTGTGCAGAGTTGGATGATGATGAGCTGGCTGGGACAGGCAGAATGTCAATCCAACTCAGACAAGTCTTCACCATTGTGGAGAAGGAAAAAAAAAAAAAGAGTTAATCTCACTAGTCTCTGCAAGGATTGACACTTCCTTATTTCTGCAGTAGAGAACTATTCCGGGTATCTCGGGCTGGCTGGCAATTGTCAGCAAAAGATGGAAGCCCCACCAGAAACTTAGTCTGCGAAACTTCCTCTTGATTTGCAAACTAAGGCTATTTGAAAAGAAGAATTAAATATCTGAATGACTGGCTGCTTGGTAGAATCAAGTCTCAGACTTGGTCTTGAGGCAAGAAAATACTCAGTGGACTGTATCAGCCAGTGCAAATCTTCACCAGTTCCTGCACAGAATGGATGTAAGTGGTTCCTGACCAGGAGGCACTCACCCTTCACTTCCAGCACCGGTCTTCATTCGTTGAAGCAAGTCACTGAAGATAACACTTTAAAATGTCCTTTCTGCCTTTCAGTGCTCAGCCTAGTCAGGGTCATTAAGCTTCAGCTGATTTTTAGGATACAGATCAGCACCATGTGGAGTTGCTTTGGAAAAATTAGGTCTTAGTATGTTGGATTTGCCACTCATAAAAAAGTCAAACAGCAGAAACTGTTGAAAGCAAGAAGCTAGAAGTATTTGACATCAGAGTGATTCCACTACAGCATCCTTCACAGTTCAAACTTGACTTTTATTTTTTACTGTGCCAGAAATGGAACACTATTAAAGACATTAAACCCACTCTGCTGAAAACAACCATGTCCCTACCTGGACAGGAGCTGCAACCAGGTGGAGTGTAGCTGCCTGACTCCGCTCCTCCCTGAGGACATCCAGTGACTGCAACATGAACTGGTATCTCAAGTCTATCCACCAGGATACCCTGCACCTTCCTGATAGGTGACAATTCCTTTGCCCCTCAGTCACTGTTCCTATGTACTCATGCAATCGATGACCCCGTTCACTGGCAGGATCTGTGCCACTGGCTGGAGTGTCAAGTGCATCCTTTGGGATGAACAGGAGTCCTTCTGACATCAAGGGCAAGAAAAGGAGGATCTGATATAACAGCACCTGCAGGAATCCTCACGGAAATGCATGGCAGCCCTTCTGGGGTCAGACTTTCTCCATGGACTTTGTTTTTTTTCTCCATAAGCCAACACTGGAAGTGCATCCCCAGGTCAGGCTGGGAAGGCCTCCCCTGCTCAAAGCAGAGAAGGGTAGGAAGAGAGAAGGCACTTCAGGCAAGGTTCTCTAGGGGCACAGATTTATTCTGATTATCTGCTCTCCCTCTTACTCATTTCTCAGTTCCACCCTTCCTGTGCCTGTAGCTGTTAAGGAAGAAGTCCTTTGTATAATACTGGAGTCACAGTGGGGCCTTGAGCACCATCCTTGCCAGCAGAAAGGGGCCACAGAGCAGCGCTGAACAGAGCCCAAGCAGTTCAGCTGAACTCTGTTCTAGTCTTAACCCCTCAAAGACTGGGCAATGACTCCATTTAAAGCATCTATCCACTCCTTCTGCTCCCGGTCGTTCTCACATATAAACACAAACTCTCTCACTGGCGTGACCACGGTGATCGCTGGTTTCCTCTTCTTCACCCGGACTCCCTGGGGCAAGCCAGCTCGTACCTCATATCCCTCATCCATCGTTCCAATAAAAACCTGGCCCTGTGCAAAGGCATCCTAGAAAGAAGGAAGCAGGAGACAGCCGTTAGCCAGCAGACAGTGTAGCTCCAGCATGTTCTGTCCATGGGGGACATGGATTTGGTGACAAGCAGCAGGAAACACGCTGGAGTTTTTTTTACACTCAAAGGCATTCTCAGAAGGAGGAGGTGGGGACCCTTGCAGGGCTGGCTGGTGGGTGTTCAGAAGGAGCAAGGAAATTCATTCTTGTGCCTAGAGCAGTGCTAGGAAGGATGACACTGGGGCTGCCAAGCCTCTGTTATTGGGATATTGTTCATCATGATAAGGTTACAGGCACAATGGCGACAGGGCTGGGAGAGAGTGGGTTCTAAATGCCACAAGTAGTAGCAGCTACTTTTAAAAGACTCAGATCTTCCTCACAGTCACTGCAAGGGCCAGAGCTCCCAAACAGCTCAGCTTCAGAGAGACCCTTTGACAAGGGAGACGGGCTCTTGAGACTGAGCGCGCTGCAGTCTTGCGCAGCCATGGAGAGCTGGATGAGAACAGACGCTGCTTCCTCACCCAGTTTCATGAAGTGGCTTGTGGAATAGCAAAGAACAGCTGTCTTACCAGTGGATTTTTAAAGTACATCAGGTTCCTTTCTTGAGAATCCAGGCAGAACCAGCGCACCTTAAAGGCCTCCTTCTGCTGTAAGGAAATGGTAGAAGTTCTTTAAAGACGAAGTCCCAAAGGGGAGTTTGGCCTATTCGAGGCAGATCCTGGACTGCTTAAATGACTCAGAACTTGAGATCAGTTTCATTCATGCCCGTGACCGGTAATGGCTGAGTCTCTGCTGTGTGCAGCCCTCAGCTCCCTTCTCCCTGGGCTCAAACTAGAGATTTGCATTCAATGACAACCCTTTGGGTAAAAGGAAGTTTGGTCCTACCAGTGATGAAATTACCAGGATTAAGAAAGTTGCAGCAAGTGGACTGATTGAAAACACTGCAGAGAATGATTCCTGGGCCAGTGGTGATGATGAGAACGTGCAACCAATTTCAGCATTTTGGTTTGGGGGTGTTTCCCTGGCGTTGTGGGATGCACAATGGTAGGGAGAAATGGTAATTTTTCTAAGTGCTAATTCCATCAACTACACTTATCTGACCATTCTCTGAGCTATTCCTTGCTCCATGCTGAAGCTCTTCTGGGGTTCACTACAGTTTAAGCAGAAATTAGGCCTCAGGAGAAAAACACACAATCTTTCATACTTGTAGCTGTGAGTATTCTCTGTGCAAGTACCTGCAGGAAGACGTATTGTGACACTAGCACTGAGCTGGGCCAAAACCCCAGTATATTCAATATCAGCATTTCACCACTGAACTTTTTAATGGGACTTCAGCTCGTGGTTCCCTCAGAGAACAGCAAAGCAAGAAGTGACAACGTTCAAACAAGACCTCAGATCTTTATCTCCTCCTTCAGCGGAGCCTGAAATCTCCCTCTCCTGTTTCAAGCAGTAGTGGTCCAGATACTTTCCCATAAAAACCAAACGAAACCACAGGCTTCACTGTGGAGAATTTGCTCAATCACACTTTGCTGCTCTCAGCAGATGTGACTTATGTGCTACTGACTTTAAGAGAAACAGGGAAGTAGGGGAGTCAGCATGTGATGTTCTGTTCTGGCAGGAGCTGCAGTTCTAGAGCCCCAATTAGCAGATACAACAGCCCATCTAGTGTTGCGTAACAGGACTTTGCATGGCCACTGCCAGTTAATCCATCTTGCTTTCTCTTCAAGGAGGATTCTTCTTCCCACTCTTATTTTCTACACAAAACCCCCCATGGTCCCAAAGAACATGACAGGCTTGAATATAATGTCTTTTATCAAGCCAGGAAGAGTAGTCACTCAACAAATTGTTTGCTAGTAAACATAGTGGAAATACCAAATACTTTCCATCTGGAATAATCTCTTTTGTGTACTCACAAGTATGCACTTACTTTTGGTCCTGTTTTCTCCATATATCCTTCTTTGACGTAATTTCTTGTGATCCTGGGTATGAGCTAGGAGAACACAAACAGATTTTAAAAGTCTGTTTCATTCAAGCTTGCTTTTCTGTTCTGTTTCTGTCAAAGCTAATCGCCATCAATTTTGGCTTTTGGGACCTGGGATTTTTTTTGGTTGCCCAGTAAAGGGAAGTCTGAAATAAGAAGGAACATAAGGTTTTAAAGATTACACTTCGTAAGTACCATACAGAGACTTTTAGGCCTTCAGCGTTGACTACATTTTTGCATGTTATGCAGGGTGGCCTTTCCTTCTACCTCTTCTGCCCATTCCCAAGACCCACATGCTGCTGTTTGAGCACTTGCCTCTGGCAGAAGTGGGAAAATGTTTTCCCATGCTATGTTTGCATAGACCACTTCAAACCCTGTTCAGTTCTCACCTCAGCCTCAGGGACGGTTGGGAAAGTTGTTCTGAGATAGTGGTAACGTGCTGCCCGAATGGCATTGAACCAGTCAACAATCTCCTAAGGAAAACAGCAAATAGAAACATAAAGACAAGAATAACAAGGGGCAAGAGCGCTGCCTCTCCAAAATGCTCTTCTCCTTCCCTGTGACTTCTTGGCAAAGCTATACTTTCTCCCCAAGGGGCAGGAGAGTCAGTGACTTGTCTCAGACACCTGAAAAAAATTGAGCCTCCAAAATAATTTTAAAATGCCCCTTCAGGGAGGTCCCCAACATTCTCAGCATGGATAGTCACCCGAGTCTGCGTACACAGGCTTTTTCAGTTGATTCAGTTATGGTTTTGTTTAAGAACCTTTGTACCTGGATAGACATGAGAACTATGGCAAGGGAAAAAACAAAACCTAACAAAACCCATAGACATACTTCTTAAAATTATCGTTGTTTGCTTGGAAATAATGCAGAACAACAATATTTTCGATGTATGTCAAGAAGGCTTCAAATAACATAACCATAGAATTGTATAAAACCGTTAGGCAGTAGTTACCTTGCAGAGATTTATATACGTGCCACACTGAGCCCATAAGACTGCTCAGGGTGTGACGTTGCAGGTATGCCCCAACAGAACAGAAACAAGATGTCATAGTTGTTAGTGTCAAATTCTGCAACTTTATATATTCTACAAGTGATAGTGACTTCAAATAAAACCAGATCCTGCAGAAACAGGGTATATCTCTTCCAAAATATAGATCCAACACCTAAGCATCTTGCTTTTTCCAAAATCTCTGTGGTATTCACCTTTCCACTTTCATGATAGACAAAAAGATTCCTTGTTTGACCATCTGTGTTGTATGTGATCTGTAGCCCGTGAGCATGTTGGATTTTCGCTGTCTGGAACATTGCATTCAGGTTCTTAATGCTGATAATGGCTTTTGGACCTCTGGACTGTGAAAAGAAAAGCATCGTTGTATTAAAGTGCTCTCAGGGAAGATAGTGGAGGACAGATTAGCTGTATGAAAACTAGATCCCTACTGAATAGAAAGCAGGCATCCTAAAATATCTGAGTATTGGATATACCTGAAATGTAAAGCTTTAATTACATGCTACATAAAATCACTTACAAAGAGGGACTCCCTTTCCTTGAGAAATGCTGTGGTGCTATTTGAGAGGGATGTGTCTGAATGGTAAGGGATGGGGTCTATCTCCAGCCTCATAGTTGAAGAAAAACGAGCTACACTCTCCCACAGAAGCGAGACATGTTGAGGGTGACACTGCAGTAGTTGATGGGAGAATATTTTGTTAATGTAAGAGGTAGCAGCTGCTAACAGATCTCTTCTTCATCTTGCTGTTCAACTGTCAGTATCCATTTCCTTTCTTCACTAAGCAAAAGGAGGCTGCAGGGTTAAGATAAGGGATGAGGAAAAGGGCTAAATCCAGAAGAGCAGTTGCCTAAGATACCACATATGTTAATTGGGAAACATCTGGGCTGCTCCAAACACAGGCTGGCCTGGCCACAAAACTAGAGACAAAGCTATTTATGGTATTTTTTGATGGTGAAGAGCAGTGTCTGAGGGTGGAGGTTTACCAGCTACCTATGGCCAACTCTGGCTGAGGAACTCACTTCTTTGGTGTAGTACTTCATCACCCCTTCCCCTGCTGACAGGAGAAATCGCCTCTTCTGGAACTGTCTGCTTTCCCGCCCCCGCTTCCAGAGGAATCCTTCACGGGTCCCTGCAGGTCGGACCACGGCAAGTGTCAGAGACGGGCAGCACAACAGCAGGACTGTTTATCTAAAGTGGTGTGGCACAGAGTTTCAAGTCTCTTCTCCATCTGAGAATTTTCACCTCAAGTGAAAAAAAAATCAGTGGAGAACTAGAGAACTGTAAGATTTGAATACACCCTTGCACTTGTCTAAGTGCCTTTTCTTAGGAGCTTCTTCTCAAAGTTAGACTCAAAGCAAAACCTGCACATCCAGCAGTTCATAGATGACAAGCCAACCTTAAAGGTCTTCAAAGTTGCAAACAAAACACTCTGCTGTTGGCCTTCAAGGCCTTTTCTCTGACAATCCTGACCTTTACCTGCAGAACAAGGATCTTGGCAGACTCGAGTGGCGACAAATTCCTCACGCTCATATTTAGCTCTAATCCATTGCTCTCTTAAAACCCTGAAAGAGAAAAACGTGGATAAAGCTGATCTGCCTCTATTTTTACCAGCCACCCAAAGACACCTGTAGAGGGAAGCAGTATTTCAACAGCTCTAAAGGTCTACAGCAGTAAACATGCCATCCACTTACAAGCAATCACAGGACTGAGGGATGTAATAGTAGGAAGGGACTGTTGCCTCATATTTAGCTTTGGCACAGAGATTCCCATGTGTCTTCATAAACTGAAATACAGAAGAAGTTACAATTAGGTGTGCAACTACAAAATCAGTACCACGTCAAGAACATAAAATGAAACATATCGAAGGGCACATTGCAGTTTTTGCTCAGCCTTGCCATAACTCTCAGTGCATCTCTGAACATAAATTCCCTTTAGCACCATCAGCCATTTAGGTGGCTGAGCCTTTTTCAGTAGTTACAGTACTGAACCAGATGGGAAGGAACACCAGCTTGTGGAGAAAGATATTTACAATTTCCCTATACCTTCATCTCCTCCTAGACATTAATGGTGATTATATTACTAACACAGTTCCTTTGAAAGGTGAGAGGCCGATACAACATTTAAGAAGGGTATGTTGATTAATGAATAGAACATACTATCTGGAAATATCTGTGGGCTTCTAAACCACAATGAGGAGTTTCTGTGTGCTGTGAAAAAACCCCCAAACACTGCAGGCTGTTAGAAACCTGATCACCTGCCAGTGTAATTATGAGCCACAGAAGGCTATGATAAAACGTGGAGAAAAGTAAATTAATTACTGCTTTTTGCTCTGTACCTCTATAAGATCATCCTCCCAGAAGTCGAGCCGAAGGGATTTAACTCTGCTGATGTGAGGAAGATTGCGATGGATTCCAGAGCAATGCAAACAAATGAATATTCCAAGTTTGTATGAAGCCCACTCTGGATCTAGAGACAAACACAAAGCATGAACTGATAGATGCGAAAAGGCACAGCCACTGGCAAAGGCAAGAAGCACATCTGATGCGCAGCCCAGGCTCCACACGTAACACAGCAAATCCCACCCCACTGCTTATGGCTGTCACTCCATGGTGTCACCTGCTTTCCTGAATGAAGAATGTGGCCCCTGCCTTTGTAAGCTCTTTGACTATTTGTTTAAAAATTAATGTGGGTGTGCAGACAGCCGAGTAGTGATGTAAAAGCTCAGCTAATTATTAGTTCTACATGAAAAGCTCCTGTTGCTGAATTAACAATGGAAGTATGTTGCAGACAGCGAGCATTATTGAGAGTACAATGGAATACAGCCACCCAGAACCAGGACTCGTGTCCAGCGCTCACGGCAGCTTCTGCTCTTGGCTGCTGCTTCCCCAAGAGGCCTTGAGGAGCTGACGCTCAGAGCTGTTCCGACGCTCAGAGCTGTTCCGACGCTCAGAGCTGTTCCGACGCTCAGAGCTGTTCCGACGCTCAGAGCTGTTCTGACGCTCAGAGCTGTTCTGACGCTCAGAGCTGTTCCGACGCTCAGAGCTGTTCTGATGCTCAGAGCTGTTCTGATGCTCAGAGCTGTTCTGACGCTCAGAGCTGTTCTGATGCTCAGAGCTGTTCTGATGCTCAGAGCTGTTCCGACGCTCAGAGCTGTTCCGACGCTCAGAGCTGTTCCGACGCTCAGAGCTGTTCTGATGCTCAGAGCTGTTCTGATGCTCAGAGCTGTTCCGACGCTCAGAGCTGTTCCGACGCTCAGAGCTGTTCCGACGCTCGGCGGCATCCCGAGCGCTCTGGCAAGGCTGTGTCCTTAGATCACCACGCTGCCCTCCGCCTCTCCCTCATCACGAACAGGAGCTACTTGTCACCCTCCAGCCGCTGTAGGGCACGGACTGATGCTCACCTCGCTGAGGGGACAGGGTTGAGCGCAGGGTGCCAGCCTGGAGCGGGCGTTCGGCAGGCTCCTCGGTGCCTTTATCCACGCCAGCCCCAGCGCAGAGACAGAGCTGGAAAACCACCCCACGCACCCTCCTTGTGCGCTGTCTACAAATAACCCTGGGGAAGCTGCTGCTGCACAGCGGCCGCTTCCTGTCCCACGCTGTCCCCTCCTGCCCGCGGGGCTCCCGGGGGCTGAGCAGAGCCGAGTCCCGGCGGGCAGAGCCGAGTCCCGGCGGGCAGAGCCGAGTCCCGGCGGCCTGGAGCCCGGCAGCCCCGCAGCCCCCACCTGAACGGCCGCCCCGCGATCGAGACCGCCCCGGGAAACCACCCGCTGCCGCCCCTGCGGTACGAGAAGGGAAAGGTGGGGACGGGTCGCGCTTTCGGGAACCGAGGGAAGCAGAGACCGGCGCACCGGGAGACGGACCGCGGGGGGACGGACGGCGGCACAGCCCGAGGGGCCCGGCCGGCGCCTACCTCCCTCACACTTCCCTGTCAGAACGCAGCGGGCGGGCCCGGGGGATCGGGCCCGGGGGCGCTGCCGGGCGGAGCGCCCTTACCCGGCTCCCCGCAGTCGGCGCAGCGGCCGTTCCCGGTGCCGGCGGCTCTCTGCAGCTCCAGCAGCAGCGTCTTGTTGCGGTCGCGGTCCATCATCGCCGCTCGGCTCTCAGCCCCGCGGGCCGCTCAGCCCCGGGAGAATGAGGAACTCGAGCGCGGCCCCGGCGCCGCGGGGCGCCCCGTCCCCTCCCGCGGCCCCGGGCGGGCGCTGCTGGGCCGCCCCTCGGGCCGCCTCCTGCCGGCGGTTCCCCCGGAGCGGCGGCCCCGGCTCCCGCCAACGGCCGCGGGCGGGGCCAGCGCGGGAGCCGCCCGTCCCGAGCCCGCCCGCGCCCCGGTGCTGCGGGTGGGGCCGGACGGCGGCATGAGCCGCTCGTTCTTAGCTCAGCCCTCGGTCAAGCCTCCCCCGCGGAATTCCTGCCCTGTAAATTAATGACTACGGGTCCTGCTTGCAGCAGGAGGGCGCAGCCCCGCACCTACGGGTTTGCCTCAACTGCACCTCGTGTTTGTCTCTGAAGAAATAGTTCTAAAAGCTTGCTACCTAACAGCATCTGCTCGCCAAACGTCGATCAAGCGTCGACACCCCCGCAAGTGCTCGGCCTGGCACATGGCGCCACAGTGCTGCGAGGAAAATAACCCGTCAGCGTAACTCAACATACATAAAACAGAGCAGTTCAGGATTGGCAAAGCCCATGGAAATGTTCCTCCTTCAGGATAAAGCCAATGTCACAGTCAGACAGCTGAGCGTCACCATCTTCCTGCAGCTTGGAAGAGACGCGTCCTCCCAGCCCCAGCTGTCAAGATGCATCTTGCCCCATTTCAGGGCTTTTACAAAAAGTGACAGAGTCTTGCTTGGAAAGGGATCCTTCCATCCTCCTACTCGGCATCACTTTCAATACACTGTTGCCTGCAAGAACATGTCTAAGGCTTAACTGCTTCTTTCTCTATTACTCATGGGATTGTAGAATAGTGTCAACTTCACTTGCATTCTAGAAAGAAAAGCGTGAAACTTGACTGAGATTTCATCAAGAACATGTTAATTGGGTTTATTTGCTTTTAAACTATTGTACACCTAGTAATAACTACTGCTTAAACAGGGTGCAGTCATTGTGAAACTCCGGGGTTTTTTCACTTCTGGTTTCACTGAATTGGGTAGATTGCAGACAGGGCTCTTGTCCTTTTCCAGGTACCTTCAGCCATTCTCAAGGTGCCTGAAGCTGATTTTTATGTTTTGGATGAAAATGTGTTTTCTGCTCAGCAGGGCCCGTTAACAAAAAATAAATCTTAAGCAATTATTAGAAGCAGAGGGTTGACTTAAATAGGAGGTATGTTGTCTACCATTGATTTCTTCTTTATGTCTTTTAAATTACCCATGGATTTCCTAAAATAACACTTTATAGGGCCTGTTTCCAATGCATGCAGGTACCCACTGTAATCTAGCTAGACTAAGGTTGCCTTTATAAAGCAGTGAACAGATGTATTTTCACTTTGTTGTTTAAAATGTTTAAAAATTATTTATTTTTACAAAAATGTACAGGAGTCGCTTAGGCCATTGACACAGCAATACAACCATTCCAGATTTTAACAGCCGCCACTTCATTTCATCCTTATTTGATAATTCTGGGCTACTGAAAGAGTGAAACTATAAAGATTATTATCTACAAATAAAATAATTTACTGTTTTCATGAATATTTCTCATTCCTGAACATCTTTAAGACATGAAAAATAATAGATGAGAAGAAAGTGTACTAGAAAATGCTCTTGCTTATTATTATAGACATTGAGGTAAGTGGAGCACCAGTGCATGGCACCAATTGGACTCAGCTTGAGGAAGAACAACAGTCCAACTGCAACATAACAGCAGAAAAGTACATAGTTGAAATATTTCCAGTTTAAAAAGCCTTAAACATCATCTTTACAGACTAAACCCATTATGTTTTAGGAGCATTTTCATACAAGAGAAATATTCAAAATTGTAGCAAAGTCTCACAAGTTTATTGTCGTACAAAAGCAGATGCAATCACAAATAATCAGGCTGAAGTCTTGTCAAATACAAAATGAAGTATAAAAATAGAACACAATATACAAGACTAGAAGTAGTTAAATATTACTGAAACCAAAGTAACACTGGAATAATTGTTATTTACAAAATCTTGTCTAATCTCCGAGTCCCTCTTGAGCTACCGTGATGATTTCTCTACCTTTTTAGGAGATTAACATGCAGACCTGACAGTTGTAAACAACGAAATGAAGCCAACGGATACAGATGTATGTATATGGAGGCACAGTGCTCTGTAAAGACCTTGTCCTGGTGAAGAGTTGGTTTTAGTTGTTTTTACTTTAGAAGACTCACCATGTCCTCTCCGTGCCCACTCCCACCCCGGGTTATTTAACACTTAACTGCAAATTCAGAGAAAAAAATGCTTATTTTAATAAAACAGTCTCCTCAAATAAAGCAACTTTGCTGTGGAAGCTGTGACAGTTGCTCGTTACAAAAGGACTTCTTGCTGTGTGATTCACAAATTACAGAGAAAGAGAAAGAGCATGAAGTGGTCCCCACTGAGCAGTCTGTGCATTTAGTATTATAAACGCACTTATTGGACAAGCACCAAATGACCCCACATTTCAGCTGTGGAGAGCAATATCATGACAACAGATATATACATTATTTTAAATACTTATAGAGATTTAATATACAAATGGCTCTGAATATACAATAAAATAACGTGTTTAAAAAAAAAATATGGTGAGAATACCACCATTAGGCACAAAGTATTTCTGGTGTTAGTGATTTTAAGGGAAGTCCAAACACAGACCATTTATCATTTGCCTGGGTATTTCGAGATGAATCCCTTCAAGATAATGCAAGAACCTATAAAAAGAAAAGTAAAAGCGACTGTAAGAGGACAAAGTTCTTTCCAAATACAAGGCAACGCTTATTATTTAGAGAGGCCTTTCCTGTCTAGAATTATTATACAAAATATTTTATTAAGATTCTCAAATACTTTGTATATTGCAATGTAATAAGATTTAGCAAAACCAAAACTTACCTTCTTTTTGTCTTCCCTTGCTCTTTCAGCTTCTCAGACCTACAGATACTGCGAAGCGTGGGGAGGTATTCAAGTACGGTGGCCTGCTTATTGCCAAGGTTTAAAGGACTTCTGGAAAATACAGTTCTGATGACTGCCAGCCGCTTCTGTGCTTTTTTGTAAACGCTAAAACGGAGAATGAAGCGTTATTGTTTCTTGTTCAAGAATGTACAGTCCCTACTTTGTTCCTTTAAGACCAGGTCTACTGGTTTAAAACTCTGTTAAACATCCTGACATCCAAAGCTGTGTTCCAGTGGATCAGACGCCTGTAACTTCTGACCGTGTGCTGGCACAAGCAGGAGGGACAGGGCCTAATCTGGGGAGGGCATCACAACCTCGTTACATATGTGAGGTTTAGTACGTCCGTCAGACAACAGAACCAAAACCATCTGCAGTCTTCAAAAATTAAAAGCATCATACAATTGCTATTTGCCAGAATGTCAGTATCAGATCTAATGTATAAATCATGATGTAATATATTGGCCCAACTTAGTCAGATCCATTTTGACATCGCTCCTCTCAGTACCAACTTACAGAAATAAGAGTCTAACCTGTTTTCCTACTCAGACACTTGAACAGGTTTTATTCACCTGTTATGCCAATTCTACATATCACGACTTATGTTAAGCGTTTCATATCCACATTTCCTAGCAGTAACGTATTCTTTGATCTTTAATAAATGAAAGGTTATTCTTCATTAGTGTGAGTTACTACAAAAAACCCGCAGTCAGGCTACTCAAACAAGAAAAGTCGCTTTTTGCAGAGATTGCCAAGAGGTTCATTTAAGCTTATGCCAGCAAAGTGAACAATGTATTCCAGCATTTTGAGAAATACTGACAACAACTGTATTGGCATGAATGTGTATAATATAACACAGATAACACGTTATCTGACAGTTCTACATCCTGTGAAATGCTTTTCTTGACAAATAACTGCATTATAGTGCAGAAATATTAGCAAAGTCTTACCTTGAATCAGCTGACTGGCTGAAGGATACATCGTTTCTTGTGTTAGAAATATGCAAAGTCAGTCCCTCCAGCTGATCGCTGTCAGGTGTTTCACTCAAAGAGGATTCCAAGTTTTGTAGAATATTAACAGAACATTTGTTAAAGCTGAGTGCTTCAATAGCTGCCTTTATTTCACTACAGCTCTGGGAACTCCACCAATCAGTATTTTCTATACTGAACTCATCACAAAGACCATTTTTGATTTTGCCATTTGTCCAATTAAATCCTTCATCTGTAGAAAACTCCATTGGTGCCTTGGTGCTGGTGTTTACACAGCAATCCAAGAAAGACATGTTCTCCACAAATTCAGCCAGGGAGTGCAGACACTGAACAACTAGAGCCGACCTCTTCTCCTTTGCTGGGGTTTTAGTTTTAGTTTCTTTTTCTTCTTTATTCATCAACAATTTTGGCTCCTCTTTATTCCCTTCAGCACACGATGGAGGACTATCTGATGGCAAAGTTATGAATTCAGCTGAATAGTTCAGTCCAGTATCAAATAAGTCACTATCATCCAATGTAACAAGCCTTTTTTGGTTCTTTGTCTTTTTAGACTTTCTTCCAGTGCTGCTTTTTCCAGAGCAATGACTGTCAGTAGATCCGGCTTTTGAAGAAACTACGTTAGTCTTTTCAAGTATAGAGTTAGAGGGGTCAGATGGGTTTGAAAGAACTCGCACCGGTAAGGGAAGAACAAGCTCGAGATTACTATATATAAAATCCACTTTCTTCATCTGGAATTCTGTGAGAAGCTGCATTAATTTATTCAATTTCTCCATAGTTGTCATTTTGTGCTGTAAAATAATAATAATTGAAAATTTGTTAATACACTATAATACCTATAATAAAAATTTTATTCTAGAAAAATCTCATCCTCCTGGCTTTGTGTTTATGAGGCGAGAGACTGTTTCGCTTGCAGGCTGCCCCAGTTCAGATCTGGCTTAATAATGACAGAATCCCCTAATTTCTACAACAAACATTTTCAAAGAGATTTGCTTCTTAGAAGATGCTATTCATAGTGATCATCACATTCAATTAGCTGGCATGCATTCAAAGTATTAGCTAGTCAACTACAAAAATACCTTAAGAAATGTAACCAAATCTTCTGAAGGCAACAGGATATTCTTAAGGCCAAGCAATGTCTCTACACAGCCCGTATCACATTTGGGAAATTCCTGAAAATGTGCATCAGCTTGAGAAAAATCCATCTTGGAATCAGTGGTCTCTTCAGAATGAATTACGTGATCCGCTTCATTTGTCTCATCTCCTCCTGCACAAAGACAACGTGCTTTACTTAACATGGAACAACTGCATAACAAAATTGATTTTCCCCCTCTTTGCCTCAGTTCCTTTTATAAAAGATACTATAACTGTTGGCTCTTGCTGCAGTTCTGAATGAATACAGCAACTGAAATTCATCCTCCCCATCCCCATTTAATTCATTTAAGTGTCACCGATCTGCCCGCTCTCCCCTCTTTGCAAGTGACCACCTGAAACAGCCTCTGCTTCCTTTCATGCCCTGCTGGTCTATCAAAAACACCCCAACAACTCAAAACCCTACCCAAGTGTTCAGGACTCTTACAGAAAGTCACTATCTATTCATACACATCTAAGAATGGTTTGATTTAATCAAATTCATGTTAAGATGGAAAGGTTTTTTTTTTTAATTAAATTAAATCAACCTACCACGATGTGCCAAGCGTTTGTCTTTCAAGAATCCCCCTCCACTTCTAACCCAAAATTGCAAGTAGAGAACACTTTGTCTGATATCGCAGTTATTCGTGGTTAACAG
This sequence comes from Nesoenas mayeri, assembly GCF_963082525.1. Classification (NCBI taxonomy): domain Eukaryota; kingdom Metazoa; phylum Chordata; class Aves; order Columbiformes; family Columbidae; genus Nesoenas; species Nesoenas mayeri. Next base: position 1,588,905 of record NC_137568.1, read on the forward strand.
AGCAGCCAAGTCTTTCACATCTGTTCGCAGATTCTCAGCCAGGCACAGCGCTTGGAGAAAGCTGGCAGCATGGACCTGAGCGAGAGTGACACACAGAGCACTGCAAACAGCTCTTACCACTCACACTGCAGTAAGGCACACGCAAGCAAATTATTCCATTTATGCTTGCAACATGTTTTTCTTTTTAATATAGAGGATTAGTTTATTTAGATTACAGTCACATTAAAACCTTGAGAGAAAAGCAGAATACTGTACTAAATTCTGCCTGTGCTCCTGAAACCACGTGCACCTTGCTTTTCATCACCAGCAGAGAGCATCAAAATATTCCCCTTCTCAAAAGTTAGTTCCTTATCATTCTCATTTATTTTGCTCTTCCACATAATACATAGTTGCAAATGAAACTATTTGCTATACAGAATCCTTGTGTTTACATTAAAGGAATAACCCATAATATTCCCAGAATAGCTCCTATATTTTTTAATGAATGAACCAATATTGGCACAGTCAGCCTTCAGATGAAAACTGTTGGATATGTCACCTATTAAATTATTTACTACAGCCTAAACACTTGATTATGTGATGAATTGATGTTATTATTGTAATTCTCTGAAACACTACAAAAATAAATCTTCCATGCTAGTAATAAAAATTCTACATGTAAAGATAAACACATCCTACACATCTTTGCATACCCGCCCCCCCCCCAAATAGTCTTCTGATAAAAGAGATATATTGCATCAGATAAATATAAACCTACACCAACATTTACATTTCAAACTTCAATTAGCTGACAATTCCTCGCTTAGGGTGTATCTGAATTTCCAAACACAGACTTACCAAAGAAGGGGTTTTAAAGTTGATCTCTTCAAAATAGCCATCAAACATTAAGCTGAATGTTGGATCTACATAAAGAGACATCAGTGAACTCTCATGACATCATTTTCATACCTAATTATTTTCTTTACCCATTAGAGCAGCCTGTATCTTTATTCCAATACTGAAATACTCATCAAAAGAGGCTCTTCTGCCTGTGAAGCCCAACTCCCATACCGAGCGTCACTCACCATTGGTAGTGAGAACTACAGGTCTCTTTGCAGTTGCCATGAACGTCTTTATTGCACTTAGGAATCCTGCATCTTCATCAAATATTATATCCACCTATAGAAAACAAACAAATGCAAAATATCAATAGTTTTCACCGTAGGCTTTTGAAGTTTGTTTGGTTTGGTTTTTAATAGAATTGTACCAGCAACCTGCAGGATTGCACCATAGTTGGCAACACAGCTATACCCCCTTTATTGACTTAAAATTACATTCCTGGCTGCAATTTCGTATACTTAGTTTAAGACTTCAGAGACATTTTTGGGCAAGAGGTTAAAGAAGAATTTAACATGGACTTAGATATTGTAATTATTGGGGTGTTAATGGTGGTTTTTAAAGTGCCTCAGTGCATGTAAGTTGTGTAAAATTAGAAACCATAATCAAAGGAATTAAATTAGCAGAATCCTACAAACTGTTCCAACCCTGAACAACTGTTGATAGATGATAGTTTCTTTATCTTTTAAAATAATGACCCATGGATAAAAAAGTACTAATGAGGATGAAATCATTAAACACTGAATTAATTTTTGAGAAGCTGATAATCCTCACACTTGAATCTACCTAGAGGCCTCAAGAAGGAAGGGAAAAACGTTCTATTCTTTAAACATAATGAAAGGATATGTTGTTCACATTGATATATTTCATGTGAATTTTACCTCTTCAAAAAGAATGAGAGATGTTGCACTTTTTCTGTTGTGTTCTCCTCCTTCTACTTCTTTGCTTATTGACTTGATTTGAGCATCTTTCTTTTCTTCACGTGAATCCTGAGTATTCCCTGCAGAGGGGTGAACAAATGAGCAGGAAGTAAAGGAGGACTGAAACCATGTAATATGCATTCTAGACACCCATTTCAAAAACACCCAATGTATAAACTGCTTAAGAATATCAACACTGACACAAAAACTTAGAAATCTGACCTACATCCTTTCTTGATGTCGTTTTTTAAAAAAAAAAAAAGCAAGAAATTTGCTAGAAATTCAACAGCGTTTGGTGAAGGGCTGACAATTTGTCAAGTTAATTCTGCACCTAACCTGCTTGTGACCTGTGGTGTCTCAGGGCCGTGGAGTCGATGCAAGTCCTTTAAGACTATACAATTGTTCCTGAAAAGACAAGGACTCGGCTCAATCTCACCAATTCTATTCAGTACTTTGCTTTTGCATTCTCCTGTACTGTCTTGGGCAAAAATACTACTTGTCCAAATATATTGTTTCCTTTCCAAAAACCTGTCTTTAAGGCTTCCTGATCCCATGAAACACTTGGAAATTTACCCTCCTATGTGAAGAGACTCCAAAATTTCAGTGTGCCTTTATGTATTAAAATCCCCAGTTTGTAATCAAACATTTCCTGGCTTTACAAGACCATAATTGTGTAGCAGTAATTTTGATATATATACAGCACCTAGCACAATGACCATTTACTTGTTAAATAGTGATACCTACCTTTACTTTTTTCTTGAGCTGTCACTGTTCCATCATTATCTTTACGTTTGGAAGAAATTTTGAAATAGTTTGCCAGTGTTTTAGGGGGAAGGCTTCGTTTTAATCCTCCTCCTTTCGGTGATAATGGAGGTTTTCTTGGTGAAATAACTTTCTTGGGAGAATACATTTTTTCTGCAAGATATGTTGTATGTTAAGCTGGAAATGTAATCTCAAACTGACATTTCTCAGGCAAAAATAGAGCAGATCCCAGTTTTGTATCTAGTACAGGATAGGTTTATTGTGCTGATTGCTGCTTATTTGGCTTTTCTCCTGTTACAGGGAATGCTTTCTCTTCACCTTTCTATTCAACCGCCATAGCACTTACTCCACCTCACTATCCGATCGTCCAGACCGCACTCCTTCAGTTTAGCTGCAACTCCCTCAGTTTAGCTGCTTGGCATATAGCTGTCTTAAGCAACTGAGCATTTCTTACTATTACAAAATTTGCTCTCTTTTTAAACCCAAATAAAACCAAAAATACCAACAACCAGACAAAAAACCCCACAGGTACAACCATGAAACTTACTTGGTGACTTGGCACTGCTACAGCTGTTAAAAAAGCAAGGCTTGTGTGCATTAACGCCTTTTTTGTCCACCTGATGAGACTGAGTAGCTTCTTTTAGTTGGGACAGTATCTGTCTACCGCTACGCTGGCAAGAGGCATTGACTTCAAATATCTGCAATGGCATTTAATTTATATTAAAAAGAAATTCTAGACATCTTGTATTATGATGCTTTCAAATCACTTGGTACAAATAAGAAAAACGGCACGAAGAAAGGACTCCACAAACCTTGAAACCGAGCTCCTGAGCACAAGCGTAGACCGCAGCAGTCTTCCCCACTCCCGGCGGGCCGGTGATCAGAACTGTATTGCACAGGCTGCTCTCTTCCTCAACATCGGACTGATTATCTTTAAAGTCAAGGCTGTCCAAAGAGTCTGTAGAATTATTTAAAAGAAAAGATTGTTCAAAGTATTATCAATTCATGTCATTTTTATGCCAGCTCTAACAAAGAGAAGTGTTATACATGTGTTATTTTAAATTCTATCCGCACCTTGATGCCCTTTGTCCTCCTTTTCCCCTTTCTGATTTCGTTTTTCTTCCCAATCAGCTCTTTTTTTCCATTCTTTTAACCAACTATAAAAGGAAGGAAGAGAACACAAAATAAAAATTACTGCTGAATAAAATGAACCAAATTCAGAACATAAAATTAGGGGACATTAGCCACTTGTTATCCCTCCTAGAAACTCAATCATTTCAGATTTAAACAAACTGGTTCAGCTAATGTAGCATTTCATGTGTGGTTTTGGTTTGTACTATACCATACAAGCCACTGAGGTGTTACTGTAAAAGAAACGATGACCAAAAGACCTTTCACACCATCCAAAAATTTGTTTCTGCAGCTTTTTGGAAATAAACCAAGCCCAAGGCCACACACAAGCATTGTGTAAAGTAACCAAATTCACTTCTTTGAGCAAAAGCAATAGGAGGCTTTGAGTTATTTTACAAATGGATCCAAGCTCCCACTTCTGACCTGCGTAGCCTTTCAATTTCCTTCTTGTTCCCTACAAGTTCACTGGAATCTTGAGGCTGATATTTTTCTGTCCAGAGCACGTCTTCCTTTTCAACACCTACAGAAAAAATACCTGGTTTTAGTTAGTTCTCCATGCAAAAGAGTTGATCCATCCAGTAGAACAAGAAGGCCAGATATGATTTTTGCATCCCAGAGGAAAGCTGACACACATCATATATGAATTCCCTCAATGCAAAGAGAATTAAAATCAGACAGGAAATGTAGTTACCAGAAAGTGCATTTGGCTCTGATGAATCTTCAGTGTCTTCTGTCATAACATCTGGTTTCTGGGCCTTGTTTTTTCCCAGATGTGTTGCTTGTCCTGTCTCGACTTGTCTTTCTCCAGATAAGGGAGAAATAAGGCTCTTGGAAACTCTGGATTTTATTTCAGTCTCTGTACCTTCAATTTGTTTTCTCCTTTTTGATTTGTGGTCTTCTGTTTCTTTCCTTTTCCTCTTAGTTTCCTTCCAGTTGTCAGAATGTTTCTGATTTAGCTCAGAACTTGCAGTGCCATCTTCTAAGGAAAAAAAGAATTACATCCTTTTAGAATGTCAAGCTATGTCCACTACAACCGTATGTTTGTTTCAGCCATATTTTAAGAATTTATATAAAATGACCTAAAACGTGAGGGCCAATTTATTTCCAACAACACCGAAACATTTCTGGAAATTCCAGGTTGCCTTTTATGCCAGAGAGAGTGCGAGTGTAAGTTTATTGTAGGTTACTAACCTTGTACACTGTTACTGTTTTCAAAACCTGATCCTTCCATTTGCTTTTTCAGAAACTTGTTGAAGTATTTTCTCACCGGAAATTGAGAATTAGAAGACATTATCTCATCTAGTAAATCTTCCCTGAACGTATCAGGAAAAACTGGTCGGTGGCCAGAAAGCTGTAAGAAACACATAAAAAAAGTTATTACTAGAAAATATTACACGGAAAAAACAACGACAGTTTTGCATAATCTAAATCAGTTGCTGTCTCGTTAAACCCAGAGATTAGACTATTCTCAAGGCTTTTTGTTAATGTTATGACACAGAATGGGTAAATCACACACAAGAAAATAAATGAACAATGAACACGGGACTGACACGGATTCAAACGATAGGATTTTTTTAAAACAACAGAAGTCCTAACGAGTCACAAACCAATTTTAATTTTCTTTTCATTTTTCTTGTAACACAAGCCCCCATGTGAAAGCACTAACCACAGGTGCAGAACAGTTTCCAGTTAGTTTTGAATTCACAGTGGAGAATTCACCAAGTGAGAGGGCGATTTTTGTGACATTAGTGACTTCAGTGTTCAGTTCCCTCAGCTTCGTTAATAGAGGACACGATGGTGATTTCAGTTTCCACATGGGATAACCTACAAAAGAACCCCCACCAAAACAAAGAGGAAACTTCTGTTAACAAGCCAGAGATAAAGTCACAGACAAAACCATCCCAATGCTCTTCAACTACAGCTTTTTCATGTCAAAGCCAAGCTTATTTAACTTACACTGCACCAACTGTTTATTAATTCCACCTCCCACAAGCAGAAGGTATTTGCACATTTTTACATACAACATTTCTGCAGTAAGTTGCCCCAGGCTCTGCTTGCTCTAAACAACAACCTGTGCCCTCACCAGGACAGATGCTCACCAAGGATTTTGTTTGTTTATTGGTTGATTTGCAAATATAAACTCTATTAAGTGCTATTCTACACCTTCCACCTTTCATGAGGACACTGTAGTTTGCTCCCTCACTTAGTGGAAAGAAATGGGCTGTTCTTTCCTCTTCTGAGAAACGTTTTGTCTTTGTCAGAAGGAATTGGTTTCTGCCCAGATCAGTCCAACATGATCTTTAGTCTCCAAACTGGAAATTGAAAGACTAACTTTTCTGACTAAATGTTAAGAATTTTGCACCCCCACCCATAAATATATACATTACGTTAGCATCAATTTAATTTGTAAATTGTGTATTCAAAACCATCCCACTGGAACCTCGTTGGTTTTGTTTTCTTACCGCACCACAAACAAGCGGGAACTACCAATTACTCCAGTCGTAAGAGTAAATTCTGCTGTTCAAGTTTCTTTTCTGCGCAGATTTACTAGAAATTATCAGATACCGTTACACAACGGCTGAACAAAACTTACAGTCATCCTTCTGCTGCACGTGGACAACAGTCCTAAAGCAGGAACTTGCAAGGGAATACGCTTCCATCGCTGCCGCTTTCTTCGCAATCTGCCTCTTCAGCAGCTCTGGCAACCCGCTCATCAGGAACTCGCGTTTCGCTCTGAACTGATCGTCATCTTGAGAATTTTCAGATGCGTCTTGGCTTTAAAAAAAATAGAAATGAAAAAAAGGAATCATTAGAACTACCAGCTATGTGAGACTTACAATGGAATTTAACCACATTCACTTCTACACGAGTTAGAAATAGTGCGGGAGAACTGATAAAATTAATTGAAGTGTAACAAGCTTACATTTCTTTCTTACATTTCTTTCTTTGCTATGTTAGAGATTTTAATTAGAAATAATCCTCCTAGGTTTTGTATTTTTATACGCAATGTAGGCTTTCTTTTCAATCAGTCATCAACTACATTTTCAGCCATGTAAAACGGCTCAACAATGGCTGAGGAAACATCTCTCCAAAAAAACCCCGGAATTTTGCAAGCAGATTCACACATTGATCAGTATTAAAAAAATGAACATCTATATCACATTCCAATAAGTGTATTTAGATTTGTGAAATGAGAGAATGTTAAAATAACCTTGAAACATATTTTGATTCTTAAGCAAGTGCAATCTTGAAAACTGACCTGCCTTCATCAAAGATCACGATGGGTTCACCTGCAGAGATTTGAGCTCTTCGGCCTTGGAAGGAAAAAAATCATTGTTAGATCTGCACTGCTATAAGGTTCTAATCTTGCTTCTCTTTTCACTATCTATATGTTCCATTTAATAACACTAGGGAATCTCCTTTAAGGGAAAGCTGAGTATTTAACGAAATTCATTGTAGTTTTACTTCTAGTTCTTTCATCACTTCATACATTATTTTCTGTAAGATTTGACAACAAAACATGGCTACTATTGGCAGGTTTTAACACATAGTTCTCCCAAAATGAAGGAAAATCAAAGCAGCACATGTAAATAAATAATCTTTGCACTATTAACTCATCATGTCAAAATAAAATGGATATATTGAAATTTTATATTAAAAAAAAACAACAGAAGATTAATGTACTGTAAAGGCAGCTTTATAAAATAAAGTTACATAGTCAACAATGGTAATAAAAATTAAACACACTTAGTAAAACCCAATTACCATTTGAGTTCTTTGCAACATTCGACTTTCTAGACTTTTTCCCCAAAACATCATTCAAGCTCCGAAGGCTCTTTTGCTTCACGCTGTGCACTGTAGTGCTGGTATCACTCAGGCTTGAATCTAAAATTATTACCGATTCCTAGAAGGAAAGCAAATAGAGAAAGGAAACAACTTTTCCTCCTTTGCTAACAATACGATTTAATGATCAGTACTGAGAAAAGTGAAGAAACTGCTGAAGAGCTGAGAAGTTATCAAACATAATTTGAAGATTATGCTACGCTTTAATTACTGCTTCTACAGAAAAAGTATATAGAATAAGATCTCCAGTATATAAAGGACGAACTTTCCAGTCTATGCCTGGCGGTTACTTTACTATGTGACATTTACCAGACCACTGCATAGATATCCACCTTATTTGATTCCCTAAAATAAATATCTGCAAGATAAGAAACATTTTTGCTGCTTAAATGAATCAAAGACTACAAAAATGTTTATTTTCCTTACAAATTATACAGGTTTACCTCATCTTCTTGTAGCTTTTTCTTCTCAGCGAGCGCTCGCTGTCGAGACGAGCGCCGGACGGGAGCCGGGGCCTCTTCGGTAACCTTTGATCGGTTGTGCCGTATGGCCTTCGCTTTTTCTACCAGCTGTTTTGCTTTCGATATATTTTTAGAAGTAGAGCTTATCTGTTAACAAGGGACAAAAGAATCAAAATACATACAAGTTAATATTTCACATACCAATATGATTTTCCACATTCATAAAAGCATATGATTGTTAGGTAATTTTATTTGTACCAAAAAGAAAGTGAAAAGACGGAAAGGAGGAACAAATCAAGATGATATCAACACTTTTCAAAAGGATCTGTGAGCCCTGCAAGGGGATCCTCCAGTTTGCCCAGATTAAGCTGCTCTGCTGTGCCCAAACACCACGTCCCAACCTGAGAACCTGCAGAACACAAGCACATTTATACAAATAAAACAATACTTTTAAATCTAAGGTTCGATGACTGTACAAGAAACCATCTCAAATTCTATCACAAATCACAGCAATAATCTCTTTCCATCAGGCACCCGAGAACTGCCCTATTGTATCAGACTATTACACAATACCAAATACTAACACAATTATACGCATATAATAAATTACAAAATACTGAAACAGAAACTGTTACATAAATTACCTTTATATTTTTGGAGTTAAACTCTTCATTTTTCATTGCTTCAGCTTTACTTGATTTTGTAGTTGCACTGATACGTGTAAACCTCATTCTAATTTGAGAAAAAAATATGAAATGATTACTTTTTAATAAAGGAAAATTTTACTAACTCATTTTCAAGTGTTTAAACAGAAGCTGCTCCTCAATTGGTGGGTTTTCATTTCTTTTGTTCTTTGTGTTTTTTCTTAGTGTCTTCAGTGCAAGCACATTTATAGAGTCACCTTTGGTTCTTCTGTATGATTACCCAACACAATCTGTATTCATGCAGCTTTGGTATGCATTCCAATCAATTTATCATTATTTCTTACTCTTAAAATACTTGCAGGAAAACAAAGTGCAAAAAGATAGAATATATCTTATAAAATAAGGTAATAATATAATAATAAACATAATATAATGAATAATATACCTTATAAAATGTTTACCTTATCGGGCTGTTTCCATCAAAGGGCACAGTAATCACCTCGGCTTTATACATGTTAATTTTCTTCAGGGCTCGCTTGCTGGCTTTGGGTGTGGAAGTCTGTAAGGGCCGGCCACTTAATTCATTATTTCCAATCCTGACTTTTTTAGGTGTAACACTTTTTGGTGTTTTGATGTTCTTCTGCCTTAAACTCCTCCTTAACTCATTCACTTGGGGACTTGATGAAATTCTCGCATCTGCGGTGTTCTCCTTGGTAAGAACGCTAGATCCTGAATCCTCATCTTCATTGTAACTGCTTATATTCAAGACATTGGTTTCCTTAGTCTCGGAAGCCTTCCTTCTGTTTCCTTTTTTCTGAAACTTTTTAGGTCTTTTAGTTTTAGTTCTAGCACTAGAACGTGTGCATTTGTCCACAAAACCTTCTGGTTCTCCACTTTCTAATCCTTTATTCGAAGCAACGCCATCTTCGGGTCCTCCTTTTTCTTTTGAAGGCTTTCCGACGGTTTGCTTTTGTTTTCCAGGTGTCTTCTTAACTCCACTTTTTACCACGTCTGCTGTTGGCTGTCTAAACGCCTTCATGAACTGATGCCTTTCTTCCAGACTACATTTTGGCTTCAAATAATCTGACCCTCCAGTTTCCAGCACAGCTAATTCCAGTTCTTCTTCCTCAATAACTACATTAGATTTTCTTTTCTGAGTAACCTGCTCCGTTTGTTCGCTGTCCAAGGGGGGTGGGCTGCTTTCTTTTTCCCCTACGCTTCTTCTCTGCTTCAAAAAAATGGAAGCTATTTTTCTAGAGCCTTTTTGCTCCTTATGTAATGGAGCTAATTTTGGGGGGACAGAATGAACCTGTGCCAGGACAGTTACTGTTCTGAGCGGCAGCTGCTGAGACTCCTCACCCTTTTCCAGGTCACCAACACTATCACTTTTGTCTGTTTCATTTGCTGGGGCAGAATTGTCCACTGTTGGCTTTGTGTCTTCTTCAACACCAGCTCCGTCATTTTCTCCTTGACTCTTCAGGAAGTCCTCAAATGACACTGTTATGATACTATTATTTACCTGCGATGTTTTGTCATCTGGATGAGCTTCAAAACTGGAGTCGCTAATAGCAGCATCACACTCTGCTATTGCAGGAGACACCATCTTTTTCTTATCTTCAGTTTCCTTTTCCCACTTTTCATTCAGCTGGTTTTCAGATGAAAAACTTTCAGACAAATCCATATTTACTTTGTGCTTCCTTTTCCTTGATTTTCTTGTTCTATTTTTTGTTCCATTTACTTTCAAACCAACTTGATCTGCATTTTTTCTGTAGATGACATCACTGGAAAAGTTCTCTCTTTGCACATTATCTTCTGCTAATTCTCTTGTACATTTTTCATCAACTAAAGTACAAGGAGCAGTAAAATCATCACTATCTTGTTTCAGCCCTGTTGTTTCTCTGTTGTCATCACCAATAATTTGTACTTGATGTTCATTCTCAGATTCTTTCCTCTCTCTTAGCTTATTATTTAAATTAACTCTCTTCCTCTTCCGCTTTAAAGGTGGTTTGAAAGGTGACTTACAGTCTTTGTCATCAGCATCCAACAGTGTTTTATTTTCTCCAGCTACCACTGGTAATGTAGCTTTCTCAGCTACAGACGTCTTTTTAAAATAATCCAATATATTGTTGGGTTTTGGTGGTGACAACACTTTATCCACTGGTTTTGCTAGTGGTGAAAAATATCTTGTGATTGTTTTCACAGAAGCATCTTCCTCTCGCCGTTTCTTGCATGGCTATAAGAAACATCAACATTGATCTTAGTTTTTCAAAGCTTAAGATGCCTCAGTACGGTAACAAAGTAGCGCAGTATCTGGAGTATGTATTAGTGACACTGGTACTCTTTCAGATGGTAAAACCCGCTTATCGACGTGCTAAGCCTGCATGCACATCGACTTCCATCTCCACGTTTGCAAAAGCCATTTAAGTTCAAAATAAAGACTGTGCCATTTTGAAAACATTAAAATCCCATGTAGATCCAAGACTGCCCAAACCAAAAGCGACCACAAGGTCTTGAGAACAGCTCTGCAGGGACCTGGTAACACCCGAGTTCTGAACGTCGGAGTCAGTTCTCATGTTCTGTGAGTTACGTGGTATGTTTGCCATTCGTAGGACACTCAATCGAGAGTTCCCATGTTACTTAAAGATGCACGATCCTACCGTAAACATCTGCAGTATCTTAAGAAGAAACTGCACCTTTTGAAACACTTAAAGAAAATGAATACAAGAGAAGTCATATCTCTTAATTCAAACCATAGAGGAGAATTAACATGTAAACCTCCGAGATGGCTCACAGGGGCTTCTATAACTCCCCTAGTGCATTAAAAACCGAACTCTTGCGAAATCTCAACACCGGGAGCTGAGGACGCTTCTCCTCAAGGCAACGGGGACCCGCGGAGGAGCCCCCGGGCGTTTCGTGACAGCTCGGCCGGGCTGCGCGGCGCTGCCGACCGCGGGCTGGGCACCGGTAATGCACCGGTAATGCATCGGGCTGGGCACCGGTAATGCACCGGGTAATGCACCGGGCTGGGCACCGGGTAATGCACCGGGCTGGGCACCGGGCAATGCACCGGGCAATGCACCGGGCAATGCACCGGGCTGGGCACCGGGTAATGCACCGGGCTGGGCACCGGGCAATGCACCGGGCAATGCACCGGGCAATGCACCGGGCTGGGCACCGGGTAATGCACCGGGCCGGGCGGCCGCCCCGCAGCGCCAGGCGACGTTTGCCGCCTGCCCCGCCACACCCGGCGCGAAGGACAAAGCGGCGCCACCGCGTCCCCCGCCGCCCCCGCCCCGCGCGGCGCCCCGTCCCGCCGCCGCCGCCGCCTGCCCACCTGAGCGTCGCCGTCTTTCCCGGGGAGGGAAGCGGCCGCCGCGGCCAGGGCGAGCCTGCCCACCATGCCCCGGGCGCGGGCGGCGCGGGGCGCTCAGGCCATGGAGCGGCGCGGCCCGGGCCCTGTCAGGCGCGAGAGCCAGGCGGGCAGAAAGGCGCGCGCGGGACGAGATTCGGAACCTCCGCGCGGAAGGGGGCGGGGCCGCGGCGCCCCACGTGACGCACCCGCTCGGCCAACGGCCGCCCGCTCTCCGCCGTCACGTGACGCGGGTCCGCGGCGGTCGCCCCGCCCCTTCCCCGCGCGCCGGGTCACGTGCCAACTGAGCCACGCCCCCCGCGGCCCCTTCCCCGCTGCCGGGCGGGATTTCGCGCCGTGGTGCGGAGAGGGGCGGGACGCGTGACGTCACGCGGGCGGGGCACGGGCCGCGGGAGGGTCCAAACTTGGCGGGCTCGGCAAGAGCTTCGCCGTTGCGCTGGGTCGACCCGAGCGGGTGGGCTCTCTGGTGGCGCGTGCCCTGCGCGCCCCCGCTGACCCCGCCCTCCGCGCGCGGCCGCTCCCGCCGCCGGTGCTGCCGCCCCGCCCCGCCCCGCCGGGCTCGGTGCCCGGATGTGGGGCCCTTCCGGGGGCCCGGCCCGCCCGCCGCCCCGCCCCGCCGGGCGCCTCGCCGCCGTGGCTGCCCATGGAGGCCGAGGCCCAGGCGCGGCTCCTCTTGCAGGAGGCTCAGGAGAGCATCGAGGCGGCGCGGAGCTACCGCCGGGAGCTGGAGCAGCGGCTGCGGGGGCTGCACCAGGCGCGGGAGCAGGTGGGGGCGCGGGACGGGGCTCCGCGCTGTGCCCGGACCTCCCTCCGGGGCGCCGTGGGGCGGCTCGGTCGGGACAGCCGCTCTCGGTCGCCGCCGGGCCCCGGGGCTGGGCTGCTCGCGTGTGTGGGAGGAGAACGGGGTGCGGGCCGAGCTCTGCGGCTGAGCCGAGCCCGGTTCGGGCCGGTCGGGAGGTTCCCGGGGCAGCACCGGTGTCCGCAGAGTCCGTGTGCCCCCTTACCTGAGGACACCGAGGGGGAACTCATTCATGGGGATCGATATGTAAGGGTGAGTGTCAGGAGGATGGATCAGGCTCTGCTGGTGACAGCCAACGGTAGGACAAGCGGCAGTGGGTGCAAACTGGAACACAGGAGGTTCCATGTAAATCTGAGAAGAAACTTGTTCCTGGTGAGGGTGGCAGAGCCTGGCCCAGGCTGCCCAGGGGGGTTGTGGAGTCTCCTTCTCTGCAGACATTCCAACCCGCCTGGACACCTTCCTGTGTAACCTCATCTGGGTGTTCCTGCTCCATGGGGGGATTGCACTGGATGAGCTTTCCAGGGCCCTTCCAACCCCTGACACTCTGGGATTCTGTGTTTATCTGACGGGAGCGGTGCTCACTCTGCCCCTCGCACCGAGCAGCCCCGGCAGGTCGCTCTCCGCCCTGGTTGCTCCTGAGCTGTCCTGTCCCCGCACACCAAACTCCACGGTCACGTACTCCGTGGTCACGGATCAGCGCTGCCAGCGTTGCAGGGTGGCTGGTTTTCCTGCAGCTCTGCAGAGGACTCTTTCCTTTGGGAGCAGAGACGCTCCCACCGTGCTGCAGGTGCCCCATGAGGTGGTGGTGTGGGCAGGGAGGCTGCGGGGAGCAGCCAGGACTGGCTTCTCTGCCGACACATCCTCCAAACACCTCAGTTCTTGCAGACTGGAAACAATGTCTTGCTATCTTTGATTCAACTCTGCAAGGGGCAAATAAGTGAATAAAGTCAAACTCAGAAAATGTTTCTGTGGTGACCTGATGGTGTCTCTGAAGCAGATTCCACTAGTGTAGAAACCGGCTGTAAATCTGCTGGGCTGGTGACCTGCCACGCAGTGAATGTGGGCGATCACTGCGCACTGAGTTAGTCACCTTCAAAACCACAAGCTACTTAAGAAAATGAATTGCTATGACTGTCTTTAATCTAAAGCTGATCGTCTCCAAATTGTGCCTGAAAGCTCCAGGTGCGTTAAGAGGGAGCCAGTTTGAGTTTCTGCAGTGCTGGCGTGTCAGTCAGCTCACCCTGCCTTCCCTTTCCTCTCCAGGGGATTTCTCTGCTGTGTGCATGTTTGTTTCCTCTCTTCCCATCTTCAGGACCACACGCTGTTTTGTCCATAACACATCAGCAACACATGCCCAAGAATTCCCTGTGTCCAGAAGTGCTGAATGTCTCAGGCTGGGGTTTGGAGAGCGGAAGCTTTGTTATCTGGGGTCTGGTGGGCCGATGGGATAGGAAAAGCAATTGAGATCACTGATGTCGCATCCTTTTCAACCAGCAGCACATGATTTTCAACAAGCGTCTTGCAGCTCTGTGTTCAGAGACTTGTGTTTCCCTTTGTGCAGAGCTACTAGTGTCTGTAATTCTGAGACTCGTTGAATTTGTATCTGCATACGACGGCAGTAATGGGCTCCGAGCCGTGGCTGCTCTGCCTTCCTCCACCCCACCCCTTCGCCAAGTTAAATACTTCCTTTTTTTCTCAAGCGTTAAAATAACAAGAGAAGGGAAACTGAGCAGCTGCAGATGTTCATGAACATTACTTGAAGAGGAAATTTGTTTTACCTAACCAGAGAACTTCCTGTGATGCTTGTCTGTACTTCTGAAGATCTAGAAATGACGTGTAAGGCAGCGTGCATGTTGCAGCGTTTCCTTGTGTGTGTGACTTAGAAAAGTTGTTCGTAGGGAGATGTTCACTTCTGACTTTTGCATCTTAAGATCAGGGGTGTTCAAATGTGTTTCTTCCTTAAAAGTCACATTCAGCAAGTTTGCAGATGTTTTAATGAGCACTTGTAGAACCTTCTGTAGTCAAGTTCTTCCAGAATCAAACCAGACTTGCTGTTCGCCCTGCCCAGTAACCTGGAGCACAGACAAACCAAAGGTGGCTATTTGAAAAAAAACTTAAAAGAAAGCAGCTTGACGAGGATTTTAAAAGTCCAGTGAAGTGATAGGGCCTGGAAAAGTGCTCCTAGATAGTCCAAAGCCTGATACTTCTTCTTTTTCCCAGTTGGGATTACCTGTATTTGATGGCAGAGTGGTTTTTGAACAGGATTGCAGCCATTTTTTTGGGGGGTGGGAAGGAGACCTACAAGGGAAAGATTCCTTGATTGAAGTACACGTAACCCCATTTGTGTTTTGCTTCGTTAACATCTCTTCCCCTTGCCCAGGCCGGTTTCTTTGCCTCCTTCCCTGCTGTACGTGTACCAACAATGACTGCAGTAGCTGTTAAATGCCAGTGCTCCTCTTTTTGAAGTTGACATCACACGCAGCTTTTTACCAGCAGATGCAGATGAGGCGGTTTAGAAAAATGGAAGATGTGCAGCCTTTGCCTTTACCCTGAATCCTTCTTTCCTGTTACCTGAATTTAGATCAGAGAAAGTGCAACGTTGACCAGAGATGTACTTGAGCAACACTTCAGTGATTTAAAAGGGACCCTCAAGAAGCTGTTGGATGAGCGACTGATGTCGCTGCTGCAGGAGGTGGATGCTATAGAGCAGGAGAGCATCAAGCCCTTGGATGAATGTCAGAAGCTGATCGAGCACGGGGTCAGTACGGCCGATGATCTGCTCCGGGAAGGTAAGGCAGGACCTGCTGCTCAGCCTTGGCTCTGCCTCCCAGCTGTGCTCTAAAATCTGAAATGTTCCTGTTATGATCAGTGTATGTCGCTCGTTTTGGACTTCTCTCAAACCAAATGGTAAAGTCGGGTAGATGTAGTGATGAGCTGATCAATATTATCTCCTACAAATCCATATTTTAATATTTCACTCCAGTCCTAGGTTGTACATGTGTCACTGTAGCCTCTCTTCAAAGTACCTACTTTGGAAATACCTCACTGCAGAAATATTTGTACCCTCCACCCTAGAAAAAGGATTATGTCAGGCTGCTTTGAAATAAAATACATCTTGGGTACCATAAAAACAGGATGTCTGTTGGTTGAAGAAAGTTATTTGTGCCTTAATGGAACAGCAGCTGAATCAAACAGGTTCTCTTTCCTGTTAAGTGTGGTTATTTTCACTGGCAGCGGGCAACACAAGGAACGAAACGGCCACCGTATGGGAAAAATTCCTCCAGACAGTCTGAGGATGAAGCAGACAAAAATGGACACGTGGAATAATATTGTAAGGGCCAGTGTGTGCCCTGCCGCTGCTAAATACCGAGCCAGAAAGGAGTAATGTCACTGCTGCCTGCGTTCCCCACGCTGGAGAACCTACTGGGAGCGTCTGAGCCATGAGTGTGTTGGCAGTTTCCTCGCATTGTTCTCGTGTCTCAACTTTAACTTTCTTTCAGCATGAGCTCAGTTTTGTGAACTAAAGTGCATCAAGCAGCCTCCCAGGGGCGGGAGATCGAGCGGCTTCACCCGCTTGGCGCCCAGGGAGCCTGCTGGCTCCGCTCACCGCAGCGCTCGCTATATTGAAGAATTCTTTCATGTTTCTTTTTCTAGCACCACAAGCTTTGGGACAGCTGATAGTCATCTTGTTTTTATTTGAAGTCTCAGGTTAGTGAATCACCGGGCGGTGGCAGAGACTGCTTGTGTTTTAAGATGAGTTTCTATCAGATCTGAGAACCTGAGCAGCCGCGCACCTGATCCCACAGGTCACCGCAGCGGTGGAAACGCTGCTGAGTCGTGTCGTCAAAATGAGCAGACGCTGCATCTGAGTCAGAAAGGAGTTAAGCCTTCGTGGTTATTAAATCTCCTGCTGCCAATTATGACGTGTGCTTTTCTTTAGAGATTTGTAACGTTGGTAATCCTCCATTTGGGAGAGGACTGAGCTTGCTTATGCTGTAAATTACCGTAAAGTCATCAGATAGGAGAACAGAGCATATGTCTCTGTGAGCTGAAGTGTGGGACGCTACTTTATATGGAAAGCTTATGAAAAGATTTCTATTTATCTCCACGCTTTAATGCATGGATTATTTCCTTCATTATGACAATAGTTACCATTTAGATTGTAGCAAACAACAGTGGTTGAATTTATTTTCTTTTGGCTTTTAAGGTCCTGCTTTTTTACTCTCCGCTCAGCGAAGGGGCTTTGCTTTTTTCTTCCTTTAAAGCAGGTGGAGGAAGAGATTGATAATCCTGATTTCTGGCATCTGACCCCAGTTCTGCTGCCGTCTGAGACCTGAGGTGGATTATTACATTTGTTATGGGTGTGACGACAGGAAGCTTCAGAACTTCAGAGCTTCAGAGCTTCAGAACTGCTCGATAGTCTTTATATTGTTAACTACAGTTGTGTTTTCTAGCTAAGAGTCTAGCAAAAGTGCTGAGAATGCTTTGTGTTTAATTGGTTGTTCATGTCAGAACTGGTTCTTCTTTGAAGCAAAGAATTCCTTTTCTTGGATGTTTTCTCATTCGGAATATTTTCCCTGTTTGATTCCAGGAGAGAGTGCGGTCCACGGAGATGTGGGACAACAGAATGAGAAGCTTTGCAGCTTTACAAACAAAGCTTTACATATTCAGCTGGACAGGTGAGATCCCGCGGTGCCGAGGTGATCTGAGGCAGTGGCACGTGTTCTTTTCCTCTACAAGGGATCTTTTATCCTTTGACACAAAAGCCTTCTGCTCCAGTGCCTTAAAAGACTCATTTGAGGCGTTACTGTCCCGTTTGTTTCATAGACTTTCACTGGGGCTGGCAGTCGCAGAGTGGAGTCATTTTCACCCTCCATATGTTCTGTAGAAATATAGGCTGTTTATTTGTGAACGGTGAAACCACTCCTTGGGGAACAGCCTGTATTTCAGAGTATTTACTGAGAAACAGACAGTCTGCTTAGGGCTGAAACACAACGTTTTCCAAGTCTTTTAAGTCTGAATTGCACATGCCAATTTCTGCAGCTGTTCTCTCTTTGCAAATCTGCACAGATTCAAGCGTATGGACAAAATATGAATTTGTAGGAGCTGGCCCCTTTCATTACAGCAAACTTTCCTTTCTCAGCTTGCCAGAAGTGCCCTCCTTGGTTGACGTGCCTTGTTTATCTGCCCAGCTGGATGACTGCCTTCTTACTATATTGAAAAATCAGATATTCAGACACGGAACCGTGGCATCTCGCCCACCTGTACAACTAGAGGAATTTGTTGAGAAGCCTGGAGGCATTTTAGTCCGATGGTGTAAGGTAGGTAAAATATCCTGGGAGAAAATCATTCAGACTTCTGCTCACTTGAAATCAACTGGAAAAGCTGCTTTCATTCTGGATTCTCTGCAGCCTTCCAAGGAGTGTGAGACTTTAGGAGAGATTTTTATGGAAATAGCTCGTTTACAGGCAGGGTGATCTGGCCATGTCGTGGCTGCCACTGGGGTTTTTGTGTGAGACTCTGGTGTGTCAGACTCTTGCTGCTGAGCTCTGCCCACTCCCTTCTCATGCGGAAAGGGCCAACTCACTCCTGCTCCTTTGCCTCACAACCTCCTTCCCCGTGGGAGGAAAAGCAGCTGAAATCGCTTCTGCCCCTGCTTCCCACAGTGCGGACGATGCCGGGTACCGGCCGGGCAGGGAACGCCTCCTTCACGGGCTCTTCCCACCAAACACATCAATAGCAGAGTGTAACCCGCTGGTCGTGCTGTTGTACAAACAAGATGAAGAAATCCTGGTGTGTGTGTTTCTTACAGGGCTGATCCACACGTAGCCGTTTGTGCTGTGGAACAGAGTGGTTTGTTTGTGTGGCAACAACAGCGAGACGCTCAGTGAGACTG
Source organism: Nesoenas mayeri (assembly GCF_963082525.1). NCBI lineage: Eukaryota > Metazoa > Chordata > Aves > Columbiformes > Columbidae > Nesoenas > Nesoenas mayeri. Next base: position 1,607,607 of record NC_137568.1, read on the forward strand.
AACTTGATTGCAGGGGCGATGCTTCTGTTTCCTTTGAAGACACTTTCTCAGGCCCAGGCTGAGGCTGAACCTGTTCTGTTGCGCTTTTACACCTAAACATGTTTGTGTTGTAATGGAGATGCAGGGGATGGAAAGAGAAAACGCTTTAGTATTTGCATTAGCTAGTCGAGTAGCCTTCCTGTTCAGTACACAAAGCCTATTTTTAGGTAAATCACTGCTGTGCTCTGCTGTGGTTTAGTTGTTGTTGGACAGCTCTACGCCCCTTGGCAGCGTTAGAGAAACTTGTGTTGTTGTAGCGACAGCCCAGCGCTGCTCAGCCGGCCGGACCTGCGAACGGCGTGGGCTCGGATTATAAAACCATGGGTGCTGTTGTGACGCGTGGTCTGTGCCGTAGGGAGTTCCCTGAATTCGGTCGTGCTTGAGGGACAGTGGAGCTTGTGGGGAGCGCAGGGCAAGAGTGTCTTTTGACTTAGAGATACGAAAGGATTGGAAAACATTCCTTGGAACAGTCTGTGAAGGGTGATAGTGAATTTCCCTTGCTGTTAAAAACCAGCACCGAATTTCTTCTGCAAATTTGTCTTCAGATTTTGGCTGAAGGATCTTATATCTCCACTAGATTGAAAAACCTTTTGTTAGTTTCTTCTCGTATAGATACTTCTAAGCTGTGATCAAATCATTCTTATACTTCTTTTTGGATTAATTGGTTCAGACACTGATTTTATTTTCTATGAGGTTTGTTTTCTGCTCTTCAATACCATTTGACTCTGAACCACCTTTGAAAGCCTGCAGTGCTGTCCTAATCTCTGTCACTTCAGAGGTGAAATTAAAAAACAGAGGAGACCCTTTATTAACCTAATACATATTTTTCTAGGTGGACGATGACTTCGTACCACAAGATTACAGGCTGCAATATCGGAAGAGTTCCGTGAGTCACTTTGAGGATGTCTATGTCGGCTCGGAGACAGAGTTCATCGTGCTGCATATCGATCCCAACGTGGATTACCAGTTCAGGGTCTGCGCCCGCGGGGACGGGCGGCAGGAGTGGAGCCCGTGGAGCGTCCCGCAGACCGGCCGCACCACGCTGGTCCCGCACGGTACGGGTCACTCGCTGCTCGTCACCTCCAGCTCCTGAAGGTCGACAGCCGGGTGACTTACGGAGCTGCTTTTTGTGTGATGTTGGGGTGTCCTTAGCTGTGATGTGTGTGTAATGGGTGATGAACTGCCCTTTCAGCCTAGAATTTATTCTTTGCTGTGTAGTGATAGCTCGTGAGCCTTTCCAGCAGTTACATCCATGCTTAGCCTTGGAAAGCGTCAGTGAGCCAGAAGTGAGGCATTTTTTCCTTGTCCCTCACCCCTACCTACGCATTGTTTGCTGACCTAAGTCACATAACAAGCTCTTATCTTGGAGACAGAAACACCTAAATTTTCACTTGGAAATGTTTAAGGGTGGCGGGTCATGAGGGTTTTCCTTTGCCTACAATGTGACTTTGCAGGGATTGCAACAAAGAGCGAAATTCTGGTGAGCCCTGTGAGCTGGGAAGTATTTTTCGTAATTGCAAATGACCTGACAAAGAAACCTCTGGCAAAAGCAGCCCCTGTTCCTCACGCAGCTTCAGCTTCCTGGGAGGTCAACTGAGTGGACATTGCGACCGGTTTGGTTTTGCCCAGGCAGCAGCTGATCCAGTTGAGGTTCACGCTGTTTTTTTCTGGTTTTCCTTTGAAGAATGGACAGCTGGTTTGGAGGGTTACAGCTTGAGCAGTCGAAGAAACATCGCGCTTCGGAATGATTCTCAGTCGTGCGGTGTGCTCTACTCCAAAGCTCCCACTTATTTCTGTGGGCAAACGTTAACGTTCAGGTAAGTGCTTTCTGGACAGCTGTTGTCTGGTGGAGTTTTACGTCAGCTCAGCCCCAGTCAAGGTAGCGTGTCTGTGAAGTCTGAACTTCCTTCCCTCTCCCCTCTCCTCTCCCCTCTCCTCTCCCCTCTCTCCTCCCATCTCTTCTCTCTCCTCCCATCTCTTCTCTCTCCTCCCATCTCTTCTCTCTCCTCTCTCTCCTCTCTCTCCTCTCTCTCCTCTCTCTCCTCTCTCTCCTCTCTCTCCTCTCTCTCCTCTCTCTCCTCTCTCTCCTCTCTCTCCTCTCTCTCCTCTCTCTCCTCTCCTCTCTCTCTTCTTCTCTTCTCTGCTGCGTCCTGGCTCCTTAGGAAAACACCTGATGTTTTTGTAGGACCTGCAGTTATGTAAACCAGAAATGGATGAACTCCTGAGGGATGGTGCAATACGGCCCATGCTGAGCAAATGTGTGGGATGTGGAAGTTCCTGGAGTCCTGCAGCAGCTGTTCCTGGCTGGGCAGGAGCTGGTGGAGCTCACCACTGATTCTGTTTAACCTCACCTGGTTTTTTCCTTCTCAGACTATCCAAGTGCTTTGATGACCTTGGACTTGAAAAGGATGACAGGACAGGAAAGGATGACAGTCTGGCACTGATATCATTAACATCTCAGACAATTAGTGCTGATCAGACTACTGCTTGGAACTGCCATTAGAAACTCTTGAGTGGAGCAAGTGTCTTGTGCAATTCAAGCTTTGAATTTGACACAATGCAATAAAAACCTCGGCAGCTTTGCTGCCTTTACTCCTGTCCTTGAGATGATGCTGTTTAACGGGGTATGAGGAATGTCCTTGTGGATACATCAGTTGTAATTACAGACCTCAGAGACTCTGGAGCTTTATTCCATCTTTCCCTGGTTAAATACAACTATTTGCTGTACAGCAGGCAATCCCGAAAAGCAATTTAAGGGGGCTGTTGTTGATATCTTTGTAACTTATTCCATGGTGTTTCATTTCTCCCTTCCTGATAACGAATTACCTGAACTTTAGATGATTGTAGCATGAGGATGTATTCAGTTGCCCTGTCTGAGATGGGATAAAAAGATCTAAGCTTTCATTTGAAATTTGTTGCTAGATTTAACATCTCTTGGCTCAGAAATGCCTGTGAAATTAGAGGCAGAACTTTGAGGTTTCCCTTGGTTCTCTTTCAGACCGATGCCTTTTATCTTCTTTTATTGGTAACACATGAAAATCTTTTGCTTCACATTTTGGTAATGTGGACTTCTCTCCAAGAAGAGATTTTTTCAGGATGGCAGGACACCAACAAACACATTTCAACAAGAACTATCATGGCACTGATCTTAAGACCCAGGACATCCTCAAAAACTGGTCGTGTTCCTCTTCCAAGGTCCCAAGAGTAGCTGCTTGTTTGAAAGCATGTGAGATTTCCCTGGGCAGGGAGATGGAGTGCTTGGCGCTCGGCTTTCTCCATCTGTTGAAACAGAAGCGTATTCAGAAGGGGATAAGCAGCTTGCAGAGCAAAACAAATAAGCAAGGTTGGTGTTACAGATGTCTGTGGAGCAGCTTGTTGTTCTTCTTGTGCGTTCAGGACAAGCACAGCGCAGCAGGGACAGGGGAAGCTGTGTGAACGCAACACTTTGTACCCACCTCAGTCATCCCTTGCGGGAGGCGTTGGACCAGCTGTAGGAAAACATCATTGCTGCAAGTCAGGATGTTTCTTTGCAGCCTTCAGGGACCCGTCCTTAGGAAAGGGAAGGTTTCTCTGCAGCTGCTCCACAGTGTTTTGTGGCGGTGGGGACCCCGGTCACCCTGGCCAGCCCGGGGATTTGGGGTCACGCTGCAGACACCATGTGGAGATCAAGCTGACTGTGTCAGGAACCCACCACGACTCCGCCGGCAGCTGATGCGAGGGAAGCGCTTGTGATGGCTCACAGATTTACTTTTCTGCTCTGAGACGATCAGCAGCGGGTGGTGGTTGAGCTGGGTTGGTGCACGCGGCAGTGACAGGCGAAGGTTTGCTCTGCAGCCTTGGAAGTGCTGGGAAGGGACTCCAACAGCGTCCTGCTGAGCGTTGTTCCTACCATGTAGTCTGTGGGCTTTTAAAAATTTGAATTGCAGGCATCACAGAGGCCGGAGAAATAACTTTATTAATGTGATAGGAAAATTCAGTGTAGGAAAGCAAAGCTTAGGTGATTGTGCAGTGATGCTCTGAACTGTTTGGGGCTCTTTGTCTTGGGCTGGTCATTAACTGCTGAAAAATCCAGAGCTGGTGAGGAAAGGAGCGATGGTCTCCAGCAGATCCTGGTCGTGTTCGTGCACGCGGGAGGAGGGAAGCACCCCTGGCCGCTGCCTGGTCTTCTGCGGCTCCTGGTGCAGGTGATGTTGTCGCTGTGCTGCAAAAAGGGGCCTGTGTGGAAATGAGCAAGTGTGAATATAGGTCGACATGATAGAATTGCTGCTTTTTAATGGGTTCATAATTATGCATTTTTTGTCGTCCTTGTAAACGTACAAACACTTTTGTCCAAGGCAAAACTCAGGAAAGGCTCCCTTAGGTAGGGATGGAATGAATTAAGGCTCCCTTATGCATGAAGTTTACAGATAAATACCCGTTTACAAACCTTCACCAGTAACTCAGGCAGAGTTTAAAATCTAGAGTGCCAAAATGAATGTGAAATCTCATGTGAGGTTGTTTTGGGGAGCACTGGGGATTGCTCCCCAGTGAAAAGCTTCTTGGATGTTTATTTGTTTTAGCTTTGCTTTGCAGTGCAAGGCTCTTGCTGTCTGAATGACATTCCCGGGGGACTGAGAAACCTAATGGAGTGCAAAAGGAAAACATGGTTCCAATTTTAGCTTCCCTGTTTGTCTTGAAAGAGTTAACCCCTCGTGTGCCACTTCATCGGCGCTTCATTTCCAGCTCTTAAAAGCTTCTGCTGCAGTTTTTTCTATTTGGCAACAAGCACCTATCAGTGCTGTTCTTTCTCTGAAGCCGTAATGAAAATAACCAGTTTAACTGTCTAGAAAAGGCAGTCTGTGTTTCCCACGTCCCTCGGGCTCTCTCTGAAGTACGATTTCACACCTTTGAGAGTTGGCAGCACCAGAGAAAGGACCCAAACCCAGCAGAGCCCTGCGAGGTGCAGGCGGCACAGGGGGTGCAGGTGGCACAGGGGGTGCAGGCGGCGCAGGGGGGGCAGGAGGTGCAGGCGGCACAGGAGGTGCAGGCGGCACAGGAGGTGCAGGCGGCGCAGGGGGTGCAGGCGGCACAGGAGGTGCAGGCGGCGCAGGGGGTGCAGGCGGCACAGGAGGTGCAGGCGGCACAGGAGGTGCAGGCGGCACAGGAGGTGCAGGCGGCGCAGGGGGTGCAGGCGGCACAGGAGGTGCAGGCGGCACAGGAGGTGCAGGCGGCGCAGGGGGTGCAGGCGGCACAGGAGGTGCAGGCGGCGCAGGGGGTGCAGGCGGCACAGGAGGTGCAGGCGGCGCAGGGGGTGCAGGCGGCACAGGAGGTGCAGGCGGCACAGGAGGTGCAGGCGGCACAGGAGGTGCAGGCGGCACAGGAGGTGCAGGCGGCGCAGGGGGTGCAGGCGGCACAGGAGGTGCAGGCGGCGCAGGGGGTGCAGGCGGCACAGGAGGTGCAGGCGGCGCAGGGGGTGCAGGCGGCACAGGGGGCGCAGGGGGTGCAGGGGGTGCAGGCGGCACAGGGGGCGCAGGGGGTGCAGGCGGCGCAGGGGGTGCAGGCGGTGCAGGGGGTGCAGGCGGCGCAGGGGGTGCAGGCGGCACAGGGGGCGCAGGGGGTGCAGGGGGTGCAGGCGGCACAGGCGGCACAGGAGGTGCAGGCGGCGCAGGGGGTGCAGGCGGCACAGGAGGTGCAGGCGGCGCAGGGGGTGCAGGCGGCACAGGGGGCGCAGGGGGTGCAGGCGGCGCAGGGGGTGCAGGCGGTGCAGGGGGTGCAGGCGGCACAGGGGGTGCAGGCGGTGCAGCCTCGCGCAGGGCTGGGGCACAAGGGAACTGCAAACCAGGTCATTTGCACAACCTGTTTGCTTTTTCTTTGGCAATTCTTTCCCAGGACCAAACTCTCGAACGCAGCGAGGGAGAAACCAAACTTTAAATGCCCTTCGAGGCATTACTGGTTTTAATATCCATTTGCACCAAGCTGGTTTGTTAAAAAATAAAGCAAAATATACAAAAATCCCACGTGTTCCCCAAACCAAACAACCCACCACCACCAAAACACATCAGGCTTCTGTCCCTTTACAGCAGAATACAGCAGGGCTCAAAACCCCCCGTTTTAATCCTGCATATGAAATGCTTGCTGAAAATACAGCTGTCTCGCCATAATACGTGATGTTGGTGATAGATGATTGTAGGTTGTGGTTTTGCGCATATCGGTTGTTTCAGACAACTGGAAATAATCTCAAAAGACTCTTTAAGTTGTGACGGGGGAGTTCTATTAAATAGCGATGAAAGTTTGCAGGAAGCGGATTGATGTTTTGTGCAGATGGGCAGCTGGAGCGTCGCTCGGTGGAGCTGGTGCCGTGGGGTCTCATCTCGCAGCGGCTCGGGGGGTTTGGAGGCCGTGGAGCGCGGTGCAGAGGGTGGTGCCGCCTGCCTTTCACCCCACGGTTTGATTTAAAGCTTCACTTTTTGCTTGGTAGAATTGAAACCGTGGGACAGCCGGACAGACGAGACAGCCTGGGAGTGTGTGTGGAGCAGCAGAACGGCTACGACTCGCTGCAGCGGGATAAAGCCGTGTGCATCAGCACAAATGGTGAGTCGCAGTCACGCAATGGAAGAATGCGAGCCTTTTGGTTGGTTTTTTCTTTCCCCAAAGCCACAGCCTCCGGTTCTCTCTACCTTTGGGTCACACCTGAGCAACTTCATCCACCTTCTATGAACACGGACACGCTGGTTGTGTAGTTAAAATCTTTGGTGCGATCACAGGTCTCCTTTTCCTGCTTGCAGTTATTGCAGCCTGGTTGATGTGGCAGAAAGGAACGTGGCAGGGTGGCTTTCCAGTTCTGTTTGCCCGTAAGAAAATAGGGAGCCATAGTATTGCATGTTAGTGTGCATGGAAAGTGAGACATAACGGTTGATATCTCGAATGTTTCAGGTGCTGTATTTGTAAATGGAAAAGAGATGACAAACCAACTGCCGGCCGTTACTTCTGGATCGACTGTGACATTTGACATGGAAGTTGTGCCCCTGGGGCCTTCCAGCAATGAGGGAGGGACCTCCAAGCTTAGAGTCACCATCAGCTCCAACAACAGAGAGGTCGTCTTCGACTGGGTACTTGATCAGTGCTGCGTCTCTTTGTATTTTGGATGTTCGTTTTCATACCCAGGCTGGAAAGTTTTGGTGTTTTAGCAGCGAGTGAAGGGATTTTTGTTCTTCCTGTAAAGTGTAATGTTAAAACCTGTATTTCCAGCTATTTGATATCAGCAATCTGTTAACAGAAACCTGTCTTTATACTACTTGAACTCCACTATATTGTACTTCCTACTGGATTCATTTCAAAAAATAATGGTGAAACATTGAATTTGTTACTCTGGAAAAAGTTAGAAACAGGTATTTGTGTGGGCCAATTAATTTAAACAGTCCATAAGCCCTTTTCCTTTTTTCCTCCAGACTTGATTTTTGTCAGTATTTCATTGTACTCTAGTCTCAGGGTACGCGTGTTGTGTAGAATTAACGTTGCTTAATGCTGCTGTTCTGTGAAATAAGCCTGTGAGTGTTTTAGGCGGTGGAGGGGTGGTAATGGACCAAAGTCTTATTTATACCACTCGTGAAAGAACAAAGTATTGAGCACAGGGACGTCCTGCTCCGCTTCCCGGCGCTCGCGCTGCCCTCCCAGGGCGACCAGGTCATGGGTTCCGCGTGCAGCGGCACTGGTCGTTCCTCCCGGGTGGGGACGTCTGAGCCGTAACATCTGTTTGAACACGTAGCCACTCGGTTACTGTCTCATTTACCCAAGTGCCTTATTTCCAGGTGTTTCTTGAACTGTTTTCTGTGTTGTCACTTGGAATCTATTTTCTAGAGTAGCTGCGTGGCGATGCCGCCATCAAGGTAACGCAGACGCTTGCTGCCGACCAAAGCAACGCCCAGAGCAGGACAGTTCTCACCTGCTCCGGTTGTCTGCTCTAATTGCAATTTACGGTGCAGCCGATGTCAGGGGAAGTCTCAGCAATTTAGTACGTGGGCACGATACGCAGATGGCAGCCGGGATTCCTCAGAGAACCTTCGTTGCGTTGCCAGCGCAGGGGAGATGACGGTTTAGGTCTCCGTGGGTGAGGAGGGGACAAGAAACGATGATGAATTAATTCACTTTGAATTCGGAAGTTACATAAAGTTACCAATATTTCCCCTAAGGAGTAACGGAGATTTGGAATGAGCTTATCAAAGAGAGCCTGTTCCTGGTCAAGAGATTGCGATACTACTGGATTTAAAGAATACTTTAAAGTAATGCTCACTGAGGGCCTTAAAAGGGACCTTCTTACCTCAATTAAAATGAAATATATTTTAGCATGTTAGAATAGCAATATTTTTGTAAAATCTCGACAATCATTCTGCCCTTTTTCCTTCAGTGTCATCATGCTACATTAGCCCTCTATGCTGGCATGAAAAGCTTCATTTATGTTGGATTAATATCCCCCGTCCTCACATTTTCAGTACAAAAAGATTAACCATCCTGCATTTTTTCCCCAAGGAGCTGTAGTAGCGGGGAGAACGGTGGTTGATCTGTATTCCATTTACAAGGGAAAAAAGTGAGTAGATTGACGTGGGTGCAAAGAACTTGTGTGTGACGGAGGTTGGAATTTACTGTAAGACACGAGGTGAGGAAGAGCGGACACCTGTGGGCAGGATTATCCAGTGTTAGCAACAAAACCCCTGCAGTATTCTCAGCTGGTCAAGCTGCAGTGTGTCGCTGTTGGGGAGCGAGAGAATACGAGCTTATCCTATGTGTTCTGCGTTCCTTTGAATTATTATGCGAAGAGTATTTTCAGTGCTTTTTAAATACGTGTTTTTCCTGTCGGCAAGAGTTGTCTCAGCCCCGTCCAGCGCTGGGAGCAGCAGCCGGCTCAGGCTGGTGGTGCTGGCTTTACTGCAGCACTCCAGGTGTCAGGTACTAGTTGTAACTCAGTACTTCTGCCAGGTGGAAACTCAAACTGTGAGTATCCGCGCTTCCGAGGTACCAACAATCAGGTACCTGTTCATCCGTCTGTTGGTTCTACAGGATATTTACTTGCATAGTAGAAAATAAAGCTTAAGCCTTGAATTCAGGTACTTGCACAGTGATGCCTCGACATTGTTCAGAAAATACAAAGGGTTTGTTCTGGCTTCAGCCCTTAGCGTATTAAACATGGGCAGTTTGCCAATGGTGGGGTGGGTTTCTGGTGGTGTTTTGTTGCAGTTGCTTATTTTTCTTAAGCTCAGCCTAAGCCCAGCTGTCCCCATTACAGATTCGGTACTGTCAGCCGCCTCTTAAACCTGGGAGGGGGGAAGAATCTCAGGGCAAGAGACCGGAGTAATAAAGGAACAAAGTATGCAAAGAATCACAAGAGGCTTGAATTCAAAGGGTTGAAATTCAGTTCTTCCACAGCAGAGAGAACTTCACACTCCAGATGTTCACCTCTGGCTGTTGGAGCCTCATGACCGAGAACGTGTCCTCAAAGTGTTTTCTGAAGCTGGTGGATTCATTTACCTCAACTCAGACTTATGTGTCAAGTGAAATTTGACTTTTTTTTAAATAAAGTTTTATCCCTCAACAGTGTATGGTCCAGTAAATTATTTATTGGGACATAAAGGTGAGCATCACTGCATTCATTCTTCTAAAAAGAACATTGTTTCCTATACCCTTAGAGTTGTCTTTAAGAGCTTCTCGCGCCCCCTCCCCCCCTTTTAAAATTACTTTTACCTTCTGTCCCTCAGAATTCCCACATTTCTTTTTTCCAGTTTCTCACTTTCATTTGCAGCTTAACTTCAGATCTTAACCCGCATCTCTTGCAGAAATGAGTTTTCCTTCTTTTGTTCAAAAGTAGTTCAAGCATCAGCAAAGTACCTTCCTCAGTATTCCATCACAGCAAATTCATCTCCATTTTACTGTTCCCATCTCCTTACAGTTGCATTAAATGGCGCAACTCATGAATCAGTTTTTGGCCTCCATGACCGAGCAAGCAGCAGAAGTGAATCCCCTCCTAATAAAGTCCATGGTGAACACAGTTTTTCTTTATTCCCCTAGTTGTTTTACCCACAGCCTGGCCCAGGAACCAAGGCTGCTGGCACAGGAGCTTTCATGAACACACCACTCGCATCAAGAACCTTCTCCATGAGGAGATACCGAGTTTTTCTCCTGGGGAGCACATCTCAGTCCCAAACTGATGAGCTCCAACAGCAGATCCCAGACTGACAGAAGGCAGACAGACAGACTATCCAAGTATAACCGGGACGTGGTCCGGCAGGAACAGCCTCATTCCAGTGCTGGGCAGTGACAGCACCAAACTGCTCTGGGAATTGAGAAATACTCAACTTTGAACGATATTGTCAAAATTCTCCTCGCAAAGGTAAAAATCAAGTGGCTGGTTAGGTTGGAGGGGAGTTGTTTAGTTTTGGCGATTACTGATATAATCAGAACAGTTCAAATGATTTGCAACTATGTCATTCCAGGCAGTGACTCTTCACCCCATGCCCCAAAAACCCAAGGACCGCATTGAAGACACAAAGCAACATCTGCTTAAGGTTAACAATTTAAATTCTTCTAACCATTTTGAATATAGCATTTAATGCACTGAATTAAATATTCAAGTCATATGTTCGGTTCCAACTCCGGTTCACAGACCCACGGTGTTAAGATAGTCACCAAATACAGAACATCATGAAAATCTGCCATGAGCACGTTCCAGGCTGGATGCGCAGAACCTCGCCTGTTTTACAAAGCACCATGGTCACCTGCAGCCTGAACTCGCATTTACAGAATCCAGCTGCTATATCCTGTGTTTTAACATCTGTACTAACGTGGAAAAAGGTTTTCAGCGTCTGCTGTTCACCAGTCACCTGCAATTCCTTGTTTTGTTCTGTACTACCTGAAGTTCCCATCCTCTGCACTCCAGAGAAGCACCATTTTAAACTCCATTCCAAATAAACAACGTGTCTTGTAAAATCTGTTGGAAACGTTAACCACTTGCATGTTAAAACCTCGTAGGTCTTATTCTGATAACTGCCACAGATACGTTTCATTTTCAGTTCTAAAAGTTCCAGTTCTAAACAGTAACACACAACTCATATCTCAGGTATTCAGTTCTGCCCTGAAGAAAGCTTTTATAATCCAGCTAAAAACCTGGGAACTCACAGAAACACCTTCAATACAATAAAAAGACCAGAATTGAACCACCTTTGGAACGATCCAGCAAAGGAAGAACTTGTGTCCAGGATTCAAGGGCCATGCAAAGAGCAGGTTCACGGCAGGTGCTGCTCGGGGCCTTCTGCACATGCACAAACAATGGGACAAACCATCATGGCAGATTTTGGATTCATTACTGAACTTTATGTACAAAAGCAGATTTCAAATAAAACATTTAATGTAAAAACAACGGTTCATTCAAACAACTGAATTTGGCTCGGTGTTTTTGTCTAGGGTTTTGTTTTTACATCTATGTACCATTCAAATTCATTTTAACCGGCTTACAGGATTATCTTCAAAATCTATCAAAGGTACATATAGAAAAGGCATCTTTATAAATAGAAAACAAAGGGATTTTTTCAGCTTTTATTATAAATTGACATGACATACAAAGTTTACTGGACAGAAGTAATTTCATTACTATTTTTGGGGGGATCACCAACTTTTTGTGCAAACAATGCTAGCCTTCTTTTAAGCATTAAGAGCATAACTGCTTAAGAAATGACATAAGCAATAATTCTAGAACTACTTCTCCCCTAAAATAATCTATTTTTTTACATATGTGCAGAGCTTTAGCAAATTAAAGCCAGAGAGAAATGCTCGATGTACTATCCAGAGGCGTAATTACAGTTTGCTAAAACTCGAGAGAGCTGGCAAATGCAACAAGTTCGTCATGAAAGCTGCAGGTTCCCTCTTTCCTATTTTGTACACAGAATCAGTGACTAAGAACTTAATACTGGATGACAAATCACATCCACACCATTAGTTAAATAGTCTCACAGTTAAACACATCTTAAGGACCATCAAAATCAGTATTTACATTTTATAAATTTCTGAAGACACCATTAGAAAGCTTATATACCCCTTAAACAAACAGGGAACTGCATCTCATGGTGATGGAATGAAATAAAAAATTAAAAATACCTGTATTTACAGCAGCATTGTTCCTTTATAAATAAAGAATATGAAAAATGCAATATTTTAAGGATAATAAAAAATTGAGGTGATGTCACTCAACCACAGTGCTTGCTGGAATAAACCCTTCGGTGCTGATACTGTACCAGTAGTGAAACCACTTTCCATTGGAAAAAATCTGTAAACGTATGCATAAAATGTGTTAACAGCAGTGCAAAACTGCTCAAATATACTTTAGTCAGCATCTTAGTATCTGTATTGAATACAATACATCGCAGAATACTTGCATAAGAAGTGCAACACATTTTCTGGTCCAATTTTACAGTGCATTTTTCCCTCAAGAGTGGCATCTCGAAAGCCAAAGCTAAACCCAGGGCCTGGAGCGCAGTCCGGACTGGGGCGGAACCTTCCCGAGAAGCTGAGCGACACGACGGCCACGTCCCGACCGGAGCCCCTGGGCGTTAGCGCGGCACGGCGATGCGGAACCCCCGCCCACAGGGGGCTGACATCAGATCCTTTGTGTAGCTGTGTAAATGTGTAAGAAAAAAGATTAAAAGAGCTAATGTTCAAGTTTAAAATGGTACACTGGGTGATCGATACATCAGAATTATCCACGACAAACCAAACTGCTGGTAACCTCAAAGAGCCAAGGTGGGAACTTCACCGTGTCCATAACGTGAAAAGCCAAGATCCTTCCAAACAGGCACAAGACAAAGGAAGTGCTACGTTCGCCAACTTTGATAATTTTAGTGTAAAAAAATTAAAAAGAAATTGGAATTTATGATCAATTGATAAATGATTTCAAATACAAGGATCAAGGTTAAACTTTAAATAGTGAGACGGTATTTTCACAAAAAGCTAACTGGAGAATTTCTAAGTAAGAAAAGCAGAAACTGTATCCCAGTGCCCTTTCCCCAAGGTTTCACAACTTCATGGTAGGAAAAACAGCCAGATACAGATGCAAAAATCTTAATATAAAAACGGTTTTACATATACTTAAATTATGTAAATTCCATAAAGTTCTTAAAACACTAATGACTAAAATTACAAAAAGATTTTCATATTGCTCTTCATGCTCAAACTCTTAGAATATTGTCATTACATCACCAAAACCGATATACATGTAGTACTTGCATAATTAACTGAAGAGAAACCCTGTTAAAACAATATCCTTGTTGAAATCATTTATTTCCATCCAGCAGTGCCTGTTTGGAATCTCTGTATTTTTGTGTGTAATTCTTTATAGAGCTCATGCACCCTAGAACGTCATTTCAATGCTTGTCCGTTGAATGGCAACTGACTTCAGAGTTCAGAGCTTTTGTTTCTTGCTCTGTTTTGTGACACCTGAGATGCTCTCCATTTCCGAAATCCTCTCTCTCATATTATTTTCACTGTATCCATTTGCTGTCCCACTTTGTTCCTCAGAAGATTCCTCATCCGCCGGGGAGGCCGATTCTCCTTTCTCCAACTTCTGCTGCATCTCTCGGAGCCTGGCAACAGCTTTGTCTATGGACATGATGCTGATGAGGTTAAAGTCATGCATGCTGACCAGATGGAGCATAAAGTTTCGACACAAGTTCTTCTTAATTATTTTTTGTCCGTAATTTTCAACAAACAGCATACAGGCATGATTCATTTGATTGTCAGCAATAAACCTGTCAAATTAGAAAGCCATCATTATGCAAGTAGAATGTTTTCAGAAACAAAACGAGACTCTACAACACTATTTATAGAACTGCACAGACCAACTATTACACAGTCTCAACATTGCAATGTTTTTTCTTTTCAAAGCCATAGGGCTACGAGGTACAAGAACATTTTTTAAAAACAAGCAGTCAAAAGCTTGTTACCAAATTATGTGTGAACAATTCTTCCCTAAACAACTGAGCTAACTGAATTTTAAAGTATGTAATGAACTGCAATGCAAAGTGGTCAAGCAAACCTATACCAGAATTTACTTCTATCAAAGCTAAGCGTTGTAACATACCCGTGCTTCATAACGTGAAGATTCCATAATTTCATCACTTCTTTCTCTCCTTCGTTAACATCAGAGAATTCTTCAATTTGCTGGAGAGAGAAAGGATTGGGAGAAAGGGCAGGAGAAGAAACAAACACACACATGAGAACCGCGTGTCTGCTGACAGGCAGCGAAAGCACACCTACAATTAAACTTAGGCAACCTACACATCACACAAATAATTACTGCCAAAAATTCAGGCACTGCAGTCAAAAAGGTCAGAAAACAGTCCTATCATGTAGAGATCTGTGATGATAAGTTACTTCGGTATTACATATTCACATCACTATGTACTCCTGGGATAGCTGCACCTCCTCTTTGAAGGAGAAAACCAGCCGCAAACAATGAAATCTTGTTGGGACACACATGGACTGAGCTGGCTTTGAAACAGAAGAAGACATACTTGAAAACACAAACTCTGATTCCATGAGCTTCTGTCATTAGCATCTCAGCATCACAAAATTTCCTACTTGAAGTAAAGGCATCATTTTCACAATATGTGCCCTGTTTATTCCCTACAGCTGCAAACCGGCTTTCAAAAACCACAATGCATTTAAAATAATTTTGTATAAATGGAATAATTACAGTAATGGTTTTCTCCCGTAGCCATTCAGGGTCCTTTTCATCCTCGCTATCTACTTCCATTTCTTGTGGACGCAGAGGTAAACACGTGTCGCTGTGGAAATAGAGCCGATTGTGCCCGCTGCTGTATGTTCGCTGCTGTTCTACCTCTCCATCCTCCGACTCCAGAAATTCAGACATACTTGCTTTCGTGCGCTTTGGCCTAGCAGAAGGAATAAGAAAAAATAACTGCTTTCAACCATCATGTCAAATAGGCAAATATTAGGAAGAGTAATTGATTCTTAAAAATCTATTCTTTTAAGCTCTAGCTTGCCAAAATGCTGGTGGAGTTGAATCACCAGCAGTGAAATAAACACCCCACTCCACCTTGTGGGGAAGAAAAGTTTTAGGATGCAGCAGTTAAAAAAAAAAAACAGATGTAGAAAAATCACAGGTGAAATTATCATCCTTTGATAACATTCTGTTTAGTGATAAACCGCTGTACTTTAATGATAGCGGAATTTAACACTAAGTGCACTTACAGATTTACAAATTCCCATTTCCCAAATTCGGTCCGTATGCTTTATTACACAAATAAAGACAGGGTTTGTTTTCCATCTCCCTACCTGCAAACAAGTATGTGTGTGATGGGAGTTCTTTTGACCGGTCCGTTGCGACTGAAGGCGAATCCCGGCTGGCGGTGGATATCCTGGGGATTTCCTGCGTAGGAGCCATCGTAGCACTCGTTGATAGATACGTCTATCCTAGCACCTTTCGGATGATACTGAAACATAATTGCACATACACTTAGCAAACAGTAATGACAATACATCAGGAGGTTTAAACGAGTAATCTTTTCAACTCTGATTACCTTGAGCATTACCCTGTCAATAACCTGATGTAGCTCTAGTGCCTTTTATAACACTCAAATTATTTTTAACTTCTAGAAACAAACTATACTAAAGTTTCCTTGCTCTGAACTATTTTACACAAAATCACTCTGAACAGAACTACTTATAAAATTAAGTAAAATACCAGCACAAGATCGCTAACAGGCACCCTAGAAATTAAAACATTTCTAACCATCTAAGGAGTGAAGGTCCGGAATAATGATCTGAGCAGGGCAGCAGGTATAGGGAACTACGTTATCTTCAGACAAATAGGACAGAACTCCTCTTTGAGGTCAGCTTGGTAGGAACAGGTCATTATCAGCATAATATGATACTGTCTTTAAATATTTACCGGCTTTCTAAAGCTTCAAGCAACTTCCAACCAAATGTAGATTATATTGCTTTATACATCACATAAAAAGAATAAATTAATGCAAAAGCAACAGCTAAAAAAAAAAACCCCTGCAATTTTTTTTCCCCCATGTAACATTCACCTCGTATTCAAAGGAAGCTGCATTTGACCTGTAGATACAGTCCTACAACTGAGCAGGCCGGCAGCAGAACCAGTGCATATGTAATTATCTGTGACAGACTGTATTTCATAGTGCCAAACTAAAAAAAATACTACTTACAACATAATTAAAGATAAATCTGCTGTGGCAAAGTTTCAGGTGTTTGAGTAAACTATAGAGTTTCCGACAGTTGAGCGTGCACCACGGGCAATGCAAGTCGTCCCGGGCTTCGGTCTGCTGCCTCGTGTTGTTGTTGTACAGGAACTGCGGCGAACAAAGAACAGCATTAGCATCAAATGGGACGCAATCTCTAACCCCCAACCCCAAACCGAAGTTAGGCGTTATTTCAGGAAACCCCCCCAGTAAGCTCTCGGGAATGCTACATTAGCTCAGTGTACTGAAATATTGGGATTTCAATAATTTTTTCCAGCCCATCAGGAGACCACCTGTCCCATTCCAGACGCCTCACAAGAGACGTCCTTTGTATTTTGAACATTAGACATGTCCACAGGAAGATCAGTTTTCTAAAATGCTTCCTGTAAGAAGAAATATGCAGAACAGCTCTTAACCTGTGAATCTCAGACCCCTTATGGCACCCGCTGAAGAGGCAAATGGATATTTCAACCCAACTCAGTGCAGAAGTGAACATTTTCATGCCAATCAATATCTATATTATTTTTTTTCACCTCTAATGTTTATTTTCAATACCTGGTAAAATATTCGCAACTTTTGTCGAGGTTCATTTAAAACATCTCTCTCTTTTCTTGTCTGAAGGTCTGTCGGCAAGGATTCTTTCACAGCTGAAAAAAACATGCATAGACACACAATTCTTTGGTGAAGAACTGGTGAACAGACACTGTTTCCTACCCTAGTCTGGAAGTTCTCAGTAAGATTATTTCACACAACTAACAAGCAACTCCGTATATCTAAGCAGGTTTATAAAACTGTCTTCAGGAGAAAACAAATAATGACACCTACTTGCTTCTGAATACTGAAAAAAAAAATGGCAAACCAAGTCTCAGCTCTACTGACATATGGAGATCTTTCAGAAGAAGCACTTATATTTAATATTTTGGAAAACAAGGGAAATTTCATCCTCTTTCCATATGAAAAAGTGAGAAGGCCTGACACTTCAGCCTGCATCACATCAGAGAAATGAGAATTCCACGGCTCAGTTACTTTAAGCAGTTTGCAATTACAGCAAAGCTTAAACCGCCACATTTAGAAAGTCTTTGATGCCTTTATTCCACTGGTCTGCCTTGGGAAACAAGCCAAAGTAAAATGACAACACCAAATTCATACACCCTTGGGAAAGATGCACCAGATCTTTTACTATCAGAACTACTCACTGGTAGAAGTTTCCCACTATTTCCACTCTTGTCCTTTCTTGGTGTTCAAAGACTGAAATCAGCACAACCATCATAAATACCCTACGATGCGCACATTGTGCTACGATATATTCCCATGTGAAGAGTCTGCTGGACTATTTTAAAGGAAGAGGGCTCTTGCTATAACTCTACCAATTTACTGGAATACTTCTCTGATGCAAGAAAGAAAATGGGTCCATCAGTACATTAGCAATGCAGCCTTGCCATGTCCCTACTGCCTCTGTATTTATTATGCAGTAAAACAGGACATACCTTCTAGTGTTAGTCAACATACCACCTTTTTTTTTTTCTATCCTAAGCATAAAATCTGCCTAACAAATTACAATATAGGTCTCCAAGAAACTCTAATATACAAGGAGGCCTGGTATGAGGAAGCAAAGAGAAAGCAGAACAAGTACAGCAAAAGTGCAGTTGGAAATTACTTCATGTTTGTGTGCGTTGTCAGCCATCTGCCTGCTTTAAGAAACCTAAGTGCCCGTAATCCCTGGCTCAGGTAAAATATTAAATTCAGAAGACAGGAATCAGTCTTATTTAAATATTCTTGTACTCTTTCTGATGACAAAAATGTCAGTGGGTTAGTTGGGGATATTAGGGATCCATTCTAGACAGTGGCTTCTTGCTCTAACTTTCCTATTACTACCCACTGAAGTTCTAAAAGCAGCAGAAACCATTGCCACTCTTAGAAAGCCTCACCAGAGATGAGCTATTGTTGACCCACCAAGTCACCCCCCATGTACTGCGATACAACTGCACATTTGGAAAAGCGCTATTTTTTTTCATAATGATCATTCTGTTGGCAGCACCACTACAGCTCCAAAACCTCACCGTTACATATCCGACACTAAATCAGCCTGAAATACCATTCTGCACAAACTCTCCGATGTGCTGCCACAGGTGAACCCCAAAACTCCAAACAAGGCAACGCTTCACGACCACTGCCTGGTGACACAGCCCAGAGACGGAACCCCTGCACTCCTGTCATTATTTCTACAGGAGGGACAGAGAAGTTTCCTTATTTACAAAGTCTCAATCCAGTTCAAGCTTGGAAATACTGATCACTGATGTGAACTGGGCACCATGAGGAGCCAAGGAATGTCCAGAGGGGTCTCCCCAACAGGAGCAGCCTGTTAACAAAATCGCAATTCAGCAATTGAACTAAATCACGATTTTGTATTTAAGAATATAAACACTGTCATTTCAGTCACATTTCAAAATAGCAGCTATGTTTTCCAAGAGCTAAATAGATCATCTGACAGGCAAATTTAAAAACTACTTTTACCACAAAGCGTAAAAAAAGGAACTTACTAATACTATAAATCCCAATACTTACAGAACAGTAATTGAGTACAGTGAAACAGACAGTCTTGGAAGTCCTACTCACAGATTTCCCCTGACTTATTTCACATCAGGTTTTATGAGCATTGTATATAGTCCCTTCTATGTTGTTCTGAATTCAAAGACCTCAGTATTTTTAGCTTCTAAACCTATCCTAAAAAATGTACAAGATGTGAGATACAAAAAGCCCATTCATTTTTGCCTTTTCATGCTTAAGATGACCTGAAGCAGTTGTACCAGTGAGCCAGGAACCCTGAGGCAGTGCTGAGCAGATGATTATTCAGCAGCAAAACCAAAGTTTACTCACCTATAGTCTGAGTCGGTTTAACAGAATTGGGCTTGTTTTCTTGTGGGAGGCTTTCAGAATTGCGTGTTGCAAGAGGCTTAGCTATAGGAGCTGTAGACTTATCATTTGTGTCTCCTGTCCAGCGAAGAGTAAACTGAAGTGTAGGTCCCTGAGAAAATGTTTCAAATGGAGGCAATCTCTGGGGGAGGAATGAAAAAATAAAACAGCAAAATGAGTGTCTTCCCGTGTACAAAAACAACCATGAGAAAATATTCACAAAATGGGGACAGATGTTATTTTTTTAGTCATCTGAAGTCCTTGTGCTTTCAACGTTAGCATACACATTTAGATATACTAAAAAAAAAAGCTGAAAATATGACTATGCAGTTTCGTGCACATTACTGAGCAACCACTGTGACACACACTGATCTTCGTGAAACACCAAACAGCACCTACCCACCAGCCTGCTGCCAGTGCTTTTCTTTCTGCTCACACCTACTCGTAACTCTGCAGTCCCGTACGGTGTATTCATACACGAGCTCTAAAACCTGCACCACTGTCTGCTGGGATAATCTCCTGTGGCTATGTTCTTATATTGAACTCACTTATTGAGACAATAGCAATAAAGAAATAGAAGAGACTACAAGTTCAAACTCCCATTATTAAGTACCATAACCTAAATTTATCAATGAAATTACAGAAAACCATCTTAAGCTTTTTATTATAATGAGGCCTCATTAGTTTACAGAAATGCTATTGCAAAACCAGAAATCCAATGACAATACCAGATCTGGGTGATAAGCACATTGGTCATGACTGTTTTTACTTCTCTTTGTGTAGAACCTTCAGTATGAAAAATCTCCCTCACATTTGCCCACCAACAGAAAGCAACTATATCCCTGTCTCAGTTTAACAAAGTTCAGCAAATTACATATATATCTATACATAAATTTAAGCACATTTACATGTAGGATCTCATCCCATGACCTTCCTATACGCTGTTCCTGGCTTTTTCTATTTTGATTTCTTTAACGTAGTTCAACAGAATTAGAAGCAGTATTCCAGGTAAAGGCTGAACAGGATAATAAAGCTTATAACTATATTTCTGCTATGTACTTTGGATCATCTCTGCTTTTTTCATAATTATATAATAATGTTGATTCACAATTACCTCATAACCATCTAGAATTTTTGTATTCTTCTCCTTGGCCACAACTGATAACAACTTCTCTTTCCATTACACTGTCCTACACTGACACCCCCCCCCCCTTCTTTCATCACTGAATTTCAGCATTGTCCTGATGTCTGTGTGTAAGATCATACCTGTGGAAGCTCTGAGCTCCTCTTTGTTTACCCAAAGTATCCTGGTTCTGCAGTTTGTCCCTTTTGATTTGATCAACTTGAATTTATTACAATACCATTTAATTTACCTGATTTTATAGGACAGAAATTAAGAAGTCATTGAAAGACACGGTTGCCATACCTACAGTAGTTAACACCTGCTCGTATTAACGATCTAGTGTAGCCAAAGCTTTCCTAAACTGAGTGCTAAGCCAAAACTCATGTCCACACATCCTGAAAGAGAAGTGCTATTCACTGTTCAATTTAGTCCATTTTCAGAGCCACCAACTGAACTTTGATTTGTGTCCCACCTTCATCCAGATTATTTTAAGTGAAGAGAGGTCTTTCAGCTACTGAAACAATCCATACCTTCCCATCAAGTATTGTTTCCCATGTTGCTCTTTTCTTGCTAATGGGACACTCTTCCATCTCCTGCATGGCCACTTCATATTCCCCATCCAGAAGCTGCAAGCGCCTGCCCACACAAAATATGGACTATGAGTAAAGAAGCTCATTTGTATTGTTTGTCTATTAAAATGTAGAATACATTTCACAGTAATTAACTTTCCATGAAGCTAAAGGAAGATTTGCAGGCAAATTTACTTGGCAACTCAGTGTCAACAGAATGTAAGCAGTAAGCAGATTTCAGAGACTGTTTGTTTTACTTTTTAATTATGTTGCCACTGATGTTTTACTTGTTAATTATGTTGCCGCTGATCTTTAAGAGAAGCACAGAAATTGCATCTATGAAAAAAAAGACAAGGACCAGACAAACTGATGCATATTAACAGGACGATACTAAACTTCATAAAAGGGAATTATTTGCAATGTCACTGAACAGGTCTCAGTACAAAATGTGCATTATGAGACTTGTAGACTTTTTTTTTTTTTAAAGGCAACAAGCCTAAGCTCTTATTTTAACTACCAACTCAAAATGCAGCCAAATACAGCCTAAACTGAAAATAGAGACTTAAGTTTAATATTAAACAAACTCCTAATGATTAACAGAAAAAAATATTTATATTGGATAATATTACCTGTTTTTATCAAATACAGTCATCTGCGCTACAAATGTCTTTTCTCCATCTTCACGGTTTGAAGCGTTTCTTTTTCTTCTAGCTGGAAGCTCCTCGTTGACATCTGTAAACAAGAAATATGGTATTCAATTATGATATAAGCACAAATTGAAAAGATCAGTTTCTATGCAATCTTAAAATATAACTGGCTGTTGATTATGTCAGATGTGTCATACAGCAGAAAAGGACACAGTATTTAATGAACAGCTCAACAGCAATGGAAAGAGCACTTAGCTTAACAGTAATCATATTTTAGACATGCTCACATATAGTTTAGTCATATTACTCTGTCAGCACAAAGACTTTGGGATTTGACCTTCTTCCTCTGGCAGCTATAAAATAGCAAGGAAGCTTCTCATTCTATATGCACTCTTCAACGTTGTCACATTTGTCACGTAACTTATAATGTCCTGACAAGATTAAGAAAATAGCTTATAGAAAATGGTTATGAAGGTATTTTCTCTATTGACTAGTCACATCATTTTGCTGAGAGCACCCAGAGCTGTGTCAGCAAGGACCGCTGCTGCTTGAGGTTTAATGAGAGTCACAGCAACCACATTACTCACTCCTCAGCGTTGCCTCACACGTTAGTAAAAACTGGCATTAAATTCACACAAAAAATAGAAGCACGGTTTCTGGCTCCATCTTGAAAAGGACTGAAAACAAATGGAAGCCAATTCAGTCACTCATCTACTACAGGCCCTTCTCAGAACACAATCTATGCTGCAGACCAAGACAACTACATATGGCCCCACAAGCTAAACCTTATAAAAGCATATTTAAAGACTGAAGTTACCAATGTTTTCATTAGTTTCACCATTGATCAGTCCATTAAACTCTCTTCTTCCTGGGCGAGTTACTCTGAATAACAACGAGTAAGACTTCACCATGTGGCTGTTGCTTGGTTCAAACTCATTGCTGGAAACCGCAAGCGATGGGAAGTTGCCTGGTTTGATTTGGCTGAGGTCGGGGTTTAAAGGCACCTGCTTTTTACCGGTAGGAACCTGTCTTATCGGACAACTGACATCCTGCAGGAAAACAAGGTTCGGTTTTCAGAATGCAGAGCAAAGATGTTCAGTGCTAAAACTTACATAAAGTGTACTTGTCCTGCCTTCTTTTTGAAAATAAGTCTTGTAACAGATGGAAATAAGAAAATCTGGAATAACAATCCCAGGTTTTAAACGTAAAAACAAGTATTTGAAAGTGTAAATAAAACTGGCATTTTATAACTACTACAGGCAGCAGCCATCTTTCTCTAAGTGATTAAATTAACACTAACATGAGGCACTCAGAAAGATTACAGAGCAGTCATTAATACTAATTTAATTCTGTTTACCTAAAGAAATTCAATATTTTGGTTATGTATATATTTTGAGGGCTTCCTATCTCCCCCTTCCAATATTACAAAGTGCACTTTGCCCTACCTGGGCGATAAAGAACCACTTACCTACGATTTATTCTATTCACTATCTCTCAAACAGATCATTGAACACTGTGCACTATTGGAAAAACAAGGCAAGATGGCCTAAGTATGGAACTTGCAGCAAAGTATTTTGAATAACCATCAGCACCTCCTGCCTTTACCATACTTATCCATACCATAGCAAATAACAAAATTGGCTAGAAACAATATTAACTCTTAAAAAGATGTCAAAACAGCTTTGACATTCTTGGGGAAAATCTTGACTGCAAGTCTTTCCCTTTTTGGTTAAAAATTACAGCATCTGTTACTGAGTCTCCCATATTCCCATGGCTGTGAAGATCAATTGCCAAGCAGTGTGAAACAAGCATCACTAACATAGCAAGCAAATTCAAAGATGCTTCAAAAAAGAAAGAGACCAAAATTGTTTATGATTCACAGTGGCTAAAATCTGCAATAATCAAGATGGTTAATGTAAAAAATATAGGGACAGAAAAACCAAGGAAAGAGACAAGACTTGGCAGATGACTGGGGATTTTGAAACAATCACAACTTGTTCCCTTTCATTTCTAAAAGAGATAGACTATGATCTTGCGATTGCCTGGTTTACTTAAGCCTCCGGACATCACAACAGAATTAATAGTTTAATGACATGATACCAAGAACAGAAGTAAAAATAGAGGTGACTGAAATTCACAGGGAGTGAATCTGCCTTAAAAGCAAGCTAAATTCCACACATAAAGCACTATGTTTTTTAAAAAACTTCCAGTTATTTCTCAAAAAGCAGAGCATAATCCATACATATATATATATTCACGCACATATATATGCTTCTGTATAAACCCTTACCCAGCCAAAAGAAAATAACTTCAATAGATCAAATTTCAAGACTAAATCTCAACAGAAGCATTGTTTCACCATTAACTTGTATGGCAATGTTAAATAGATGCTGGTAAACATTTTGCCTTAACATATATTAACAGTTTGTCAAATAATTCTTACCTTCCGTTTCTTGTGGCAAACTTTCACAAGCAGGACTTCCAAGGTTACAGAATTTTGTTCATTCTCTGAGTTTTGTGATGGCTTATCTAAACAGAAAAATATTTTAAATTCTGAAAAAGTGAAGATCTATTCAATGGTGTAAATCCACCCAGAATCACTTTTTAACCACAGCAAAAATTGTAAGTTTCAATCTTGCCCAAACTTACTGCAGGTTCCCATCTGAGAGCACATCCCACCTGTTCTAATACTAGCAGATTAAAAAGCAGTAAACTTGCTACATTGGGCACTGCCATAACATTTTTATAGCAGAGAGAAGGGATGCAGGTAGATTTAAGGAAAGTCAGAATACACTAATAACTGAAGAGTGTAATTATATCCTGTATCTTTCCTCCTTTATAGCTTGCAAACCAAGAATTTAGCTTGCATCAAAACTTCAGATGCAGATGCTCTCTTACTGCATAGTAAGAGAACCTTTATTCATGTGAATTTATATTAAACTGGAAATATGCCCTCATATGGAAAAACAATAGAAATTTAAAACATGTTTAGATATCTGGCTAAAAAAGCTTGTCAAAAAAATTCTGAAAAAGAATGACAAGCCCAAATGGAATGAATCTATAGGAAGTTACGTTTGTTGGTTTAAGATCTTACAAATATCATTATGGGCTTAAGTTAAAAAGCACAACGGCTTCACCTTAGTCCATGTCAAAAAGACATGGGTATGCTGGGTATGCTCAAGTGGAAGAGGAGAGTTTATAGATCATGGAAGGAGGGGTTGGCCACTTAGGCGACTTCTTCTCAGTGAGGGTGGCAGAGCCTGGCCCAGGCTGCCCAGGGGGGTGTGGAGTCTCCTTCTCTGCAGACATTCCAACCCGCCTGGACACCTTCCTGTGTAACCTCATCTGGGTGTTCCTGCTCCATGGGGGGATTGCACTGGGTGAGCTTTCTGGGTCCCTTCAACCCCTGACACTCTGGGATTCTGTGAAGAATCTGATATTCATTGAAATACTTTGTTATGCTCATCAGATGTAAAGACAACGCAACCCATGTGCCTTCACTTGCATACAAACAGCAGAGATTCAAAATGCTAATATAGATCTGTGAATAGAATATTTGAAATTCAAAGGTGCTATACAAATTAACAGTATAATGAATGAATTAGCAAACGTACCATTTTTATGGAAGAACCCAGTAAACGTAAGTTGCAAATGAGCAGACAAGCTAAACAGAAAAAAAAAAGGAAATGTTAGAAAAACTAAGTCTTTTCCTCTCACAGCAGCCACTCCGCTCCATTCACTGACATTCAAGACAGTTTTAATTTTCTATTTACAGACTGATTCTTCTCTCTGTGTTCTATGACTTGATACACTAAAAAGAGAAAAGAAAAGTAGTGGTTTAAGCAGTCCGGTAGCAGAGCATTCTCTGAAGAGAGGAGATCTTGCCTTCACAGGCAAACACATTTCCCAGCAACTACCAGCAGAGATGGGTTGTGGTGGAAATGTTCTAGAACTTCACCCTGAACCATGCACTTGGTACTATGTTGGGGTTTTTTTAATAAGTATTTTAAGTTTGATAAGCAGTCTTTACAATGGGGAAGGTGCAGCCTTAGAAATAAAGATTATGAATCACATCAAGTCCGTATCACACAAAACATGGGCAATCAAAATAGTAAGTACATCTCTTTTGTTTCACAGCACTGCAGCTCACGGCCTATTCTGCTGACTGTAGACCCATTTTATTTCAAATTGTTAAATTCAGAATACATTTCGGCTTAAAGCAAGTATTCGTAAACCTAGATTAAAATGGGTCTCGAAATCACTCAGTATTTCTGAAGTATGTAGTATTGAACAAAATGGCATCTGCTACGCTAGAACAGCAGATACAATTTTGAGCACCTTCAGTGACTTCTCAGAAAGATACAACCTGACATTCAACGCCTATTTTTAAACACAAACACTCCCGAGAGCACTGAGCTGATGAGGGAAAGTGCCCAACAGCTTGAGCATTCAAAAGCCTCATCTATACCACCTTGCATCATTCATTCGTGTTGCTTTTCCAGACCAATTCTAGACTAAGTGCATTTTTTTGATATTGAAAGCACAAAAGCCAACACACAAATCAATATTCTGACTATTTCAACATGATCCTTGTCCTTAAAAAAAGACTATTTACCTAGCAAGTATCCACAATACATGCAGTAGAAGATAAAGAAGAAAAATAACAGAGTAAACCTATAAAACCTCTTAGAACACAAAATTTATACATTTGTTCCAGACTAAATTGTCTCTAGCATGGTTGCCTCTGAAGTCATCTGATTATTTGCAAATGCTATGGAAAAGGACCAGCTGATTAAAAACCAAGCAAATACCACAAAAAAAATCTCAACAGGTCTTCGCATGTTCCAGCAACTTATATTGGTCTTTGAAATGTCCAGTTCTGTTTTAAAAAGTCCAGAATGCTTTGCATTTCTTTATCTATTCAGTATATTAAATACAAGGGTTTTGGCAAATTATCTACTGTTTTTCTGTCAAAAAAGATCGTGAAGCCAACCTGCAGGACTAAAATGGATCTCTGACTAAATTGTGTAGATGAGAATAAAATTATTCTGGAGTCTTACAGTGTATCGGTTAATTTCCATCATATATACTTTCATAAAAAGTGTATGTGTTTAATTCATACAGAAATAATCTAATTTTTTAAATAAAATAATTATGGTCATCACGTATCACAAACACATTGTATGCTACATCACTTCTCCATGAATAGGCTTTTCATATCATTTCAACACTAGGAATTACGTCAAGAAACACCCGACCAGGCGTATTCACTGTTCCTTCTTTTTGCCATCATTACAAAGACAGACGAGGATGAAAATGAACTGAAACGCATCACCTCCAAGTTTCACATCTCTGTGCAACTTTGACTTTTGCCAAATACAACATGGCAAATTCAGCAAGAGTTTAGTATTTTTTTCTGAGGCAGAGTAGTACGATCTGATAAAATACGCGATTTATCCAACACTTAAGTGCGTTACATAAAGAATGTGGAAAAACAAAAAAATAACATGATAAAACCAATAGGTACACTATTAGAAAGGTAATTACTATTTCACAATTAGAATTCAAAGAGTAAGCTGCCCTCCAAATTACAATTTCATATGGAATTAAGACCTGAAATTATATATTTTTTAGAGAGCACTGATTTTCAGACAGAACTATGCCAAGGTTCACCATGAGGTATATGTGTGGTCAGACCAAGTAATATTTCTCATAAGAAAATTAGAAGGGAAAACTGTTAAGTTTTATAGCCTTTAATGAAAACATCTTCTAACTAGTCACCCTATCATGGCTTGAGATGGGTAAGATCTTTTAAATACTATTAACATAAGGTTAAATATAGCAAGTATATGACCCTACGAACCCCAAATAGCGTAACTTCATGGTATTCTCCCAAATCTGCCTTTTTTAAAAAAAAAATTCCAGCACACACGGATTAGTTACTGACAAAAGTGTGCTAATTCATACATACACAAATATATATGCAGGACAGTACCTGTGAGATTCTTGTTCTCCCTTCATTTTCTCTACTTTTGATAACATGTCGTCTACTTTGAATGTTTTCCTGTGAAGAAAAAGCAGAAAGAACAGGTTCACACAGCCACTATTCCCATAAGATATAACAAGAACATTTATTCAGTCTAAATTTTGAGTTGGTTTTTAATCTAAACCTATTTATATACACAATTTTACCCTTCCATCCAGAAAGCACCATTTCTATCCCATTTTAGGCCTAGTAGCAGAACCGTGTTGTAGGGACACAACAGCAGCACAGCTTCTCAGGCAGTATCAAAATAATACAAAGAATTAAAACCAGAGCTTTCAGAAATAATCTTATTGCTCCGAAGAAGTGTCATTTAACAGCACCTCATTCAAAACTTGCAATGTACACGTTGAACTTTGGTGAAAGAAAATGTTTCCACTTTAACGACACACTTATTAGGAACTTACAAGCAAACTTTTCAGCCATTACTATATTAATCCTCATCATAATAATGAAAAACACTTAAAACCTTATCTGACAAAACAGTTAAAACCATAATCGCAAAACCCCTTACTTTCTCCACAAAGTTATATTAAATAGACACAAAGAACAATGAATTCTGCTTCTTCTAGAGCACATTCCCAGGAAACGGGGGGATGACAACGAGCAATGACAACAATGTCACGGAGAATAATCACTTCAAATCACTTCTCTGCGTAATTCTGACATCAGCCTGTTCGTGCTCATATGTTCTGTCTGCTCTACCATACATACAATTTAATGTTCATTGCTAAATAAGGTTCACTCAAATAGAAGTTATTCAACAGTGTCCATAATAGCCCTCCTTTAAAGGAAAATTAATGCCTGGATCTAGATGCCAACAAAACTGCACTAGATTCAAGTGACAATGCAAGATGAGCAAGGGTGTCCTTGCTTAGAAAAATGAAATAAGAATATAGGCTGTTGCCAAATACTGGATTTCTTGTGGGGGGAACAACGACGACATGTTCTAGGGATGTGGGAAGCATCGTCTACGGAAATATCCTGACCGAAGAAACCCTGATGCCATACGTTGTCTACATTTGGGATGTGACGCATCTGAATGATTCCATTACAAATCACACGGTGGCTCAACAGTAACACCGGGCAAGAACCACCACACAAATACAGGGCTGCTGACAGATAACAAGGAGAAAGAGAATTTCTCATCCATTTTTGCAGTAAGCAATCCCTGATTCAAAGCTCTACTCAGCCTAAGGTTCACACAGATGACAGATTCAAGAACTGACTCACCTGCACTGAAATGGGGGATTACTAAAATGAACATTACAATGCTCAGCTTTAAAGCAAGAGGTGTTAAGAGGAGAGGAATTTGTTGAAAGTTTCAGATTCTAAGGTGAAAGAGTCCCCAAGCTCATCCAAATCAGCCACTGTCCTGCAGAACAGCAAGTAGCACACATATCTTTAGGCAGCTTTCTTCAGACTAAAGAATTGCCTAAACCAGCTCTACAGCAAAGTTATGTCATGATCAGAATATGAGCCAGAAACCAGCTGAGACAAACATGTTTCAGGAATGGGGGAAAGTTTAACAATCGTTCATAAAATACACTACTACCTGCCACAGCTTGTATTTAACATTTGTGAGCATTACCGATACAGAAAGACAACGACACAACCTTTCCTACTGTCACACTGAGGTTAGCTGCAAGAGTCCTCTTAAAATCTTGCAGAAAAACTAAGAATAGGTACCGAAAACCCCCGTTAAATCAAAATTGTTGCCTTTGAAGCTAACTTGTAAGAACGTTTAAAAAAATACAGAAATTCCTTTAAACTGAATGAGTATTTTTATGTCACCACATCCTCATGCATAACAGACAAACCTAAGTTTTGTAATAACTATCTGCAACACCCAGGATTTTCAAGACAGCATCTACTTCACAGAATCACAGAATGTCAGGGATTGGAAGGGACCTGGAAAGCTCATCCAGTGCAATCCCCCCATGGAGCAGGAACACCCAGATGAGGTTACACAGGAAGGTGTCCAGGCGGGTTGGAATGTCTGCAGAGAAGGAGACTCCACAACCCCCTGGGCAGCCTGTTCCAGTGTTTGTCACCCTCACTGAGAAGAAGTTTCTTCTCAAATTGAAGTGGAACCTCTTATGTTTGTTCCAATTTGAACCCATTACCCCTTGTCCTATCATTGGTTGTCACCGAGAAGAGCCTGGCTCCACCCTCCTGACACTCACCCTTTATATATTGATAACCATGAATGCGTCACCCCTCAGTTTCCTCCAAGCTAAAGAGCCGCAGCTCCCTCAGCCTTTCCTCCACTCCCTTCAGCATCTTTGTTGCCCTGCGCTGGACTCTCTGCAGCAGTTCCCTGTCCTACTGGAACTGAGGGGCCACAACTGGACACAATATTCCAGATGTGGTCTCCCCAGGGCAGAGCAGAGGGGAAGGAGAACCTCTCTGACCTACTGACCACCCCCCTTTTAATCCACCCCAGGTATCATTGGCTTCCTGGCCACAAGGGCCCAGTGCTGGCTCATGGTCATCCTGCTGTCCCCAGGTCCCTTTCCCCTACGCTGCTCTCTAATAGGTCATTCCCCAACCTATACTGGAACCTGGGGTTGTTCCTGCCCAGATTCAAGACTCTACACTTTCCCTTGTTCTATTTCATTAAACTTTTCCCCGCCCAACTCTCCAGCCTGTCCAGGTCTCTGATGGCAGCACAGCCTTCTGGCGTGTCAGCCACTCCTCCCAGCTTGGTGTCATCAGCAAACGTGCTCATAGTGCACTCTATTCCCTCATCCAAATCACTGATGAATATATTGAATAATCCCGGCCCCAGTACTGCCCCCCGAGGCACTGCACTGGATTCAGGCCTCAACTGGACTCTGCCCCATTGACCACGACTTTCTGGCTTCTTCCCTTCAGCCAGTTCACAGTCACCTCACTACCCGCTCATCCAGCCCGCACTCCCTCGGTTTAGCTGTGAGGATGCTGTGGCATCTTGCACATTCCTTTCTCCAGCCACTCTTATTCCGGTCAAGCACAGTAATAATTAACAGCATGTTGAAAGCCATATCATAGCATGCCATTACTATGCCAATCATTTTTTTTTTTTTTAATTCTTCATCCAAATACTGTATGGGAAACCACTTCTATTAATAGTTAGTAGCTTCCTTCCCATGTCATTGTTTGGTCTAACCATCTACTGACACCTGAAGACAAACCCACAGGCAGAAATCCTATTTCAGTTCTCCGTCAGAGACCACTGGACCCAAGTACATCACATCTCCAAAGAGAAGCAGTAACATCAATATTTTTTAGCCTAAGCTCACATGTGTCCATTAACTTATTCCCTATCAACACTTCTCTATACTCTTAAGCATCTTGGTCTTTATAAACACTATCTCACTATTAAACACACAGACCAACAACAACGGAAACTTTTGTGGTAAAAAAGCAGTTTTACTTCCCTACCTCCAAGTGATAAATCTGTCTGGCATTTTTCTCAGACTACCATAGAGCTAGAGATAAAACATGTGGAGCTATAATTCCTCTTGTGATAGGTAAGTTCTACAAGGTTTGGAGATAACTTCTTTATATTTTAAATATGATACGGTTTACTGAAGTGACAATCATCGGCCATTTGAAAATTCAGAATTAGGAAGTTCTAGGTGAATAAATAAATAAATATACATGTAGAGTCATGGTCCACATAAGCAGGCTAATAATGATGCAGTTCCAAAAGACATAAAGAGAACTATACTAACACTTTTACTATACTGGAGCTAGGTATACAATTTTTTCCTAATATAAGCTTCAGGAAAACCTCCTATTCTAGTTAAGATATTTTTTTCTGCTTTTAAAGCCTCTTTTTCACCATAACAGCAGGATCACGTACCTTAACCATTTCTACTGAATGAAGAATGGCAATTAAGGCCTTGTGCACGTTTGCAAGTGTTTACCAGCACAGATCAGCAAACAACAACCCCGCGAACCTCGGCTGGAAGCCCAGGTGAGACTGTTTTGCCACTATATCTAAACAGTTCAAACTACCTTTAAACTATAACTTTTGTGGGCTTAACCAGGCTGAAAGAGAAGGAGCAGAATATCGGCAGGGCATGGAAAGGTGGGAGGAGGGGCCCAGGGGAGAACACACCACTATTTTCTGGGTGGTTTTGTTTTGTATTTTCCCTCCCCTCAACTATGCTAGCTCACTTCTGTTGCATTATTGTATTTTTATAAAGAAAATATACCAGAAGGTATTACTTCATCTTCCTAGACCTAATTACCAGCATGATTTCAATAAGTCAGTACTGTCAGAAAACCAGTCAGTGAAATGGCTATTAATCTGCTATTAGAACACTACCTAAAATCACGGTTTTAAAACAAAGTGTTAAATGAACTAGCAAAAAAAAAATTCAGAGTTTCAAAGAGAAACTAAGCATCGCTTGTGCAGCTGAATTTGAATTGGAATTTGGAACAGGGGACAACACAATGTCCATGTAAAGTACCATTTCTTGTTTCCCAGCAACTACAGCAGATATCCAAAGCAACAGATTCAGGTAACAGGACATGCACATTCAATCAGCTCTAACTTAAATTAAGTTATAAACAAGAACTTCCTGTTGCGACAATTCTAGTTGAAAAAAAACAAAACAAAATCACCAAGGCTGAACATTGTTTCTTAAAATCTGGCTCTGCCCTATTTTAAAATAGGCGAACAATGCACTTTGGTAACTTTTGTAAGGAAAAGTAAGCAGCAAATTCAGGTTTAAAAAAAAATCTGATCATTACCTGTCCTAAATACGCGAAGTTGTGTGTTAAATTCAGTTTTAAGAAAAAGTTTTGTTGTAGTGTCAAAGCTATTGGCAAGAACATTAAACAACATCCAAGAGATCCAAGAATGCCCAGTATAGCTTTTTAATTTAAATAAAACCATGCAATTTTGTTGCTCAACAAATCATTCAAATATTACCTTCCTTAGCTACAAATACAGATTACATTAGAATTATCTGCAGAATCAGATTTTATCGGTATTCCTTATGCATTCGTGATTAAGTATTTCAGTCCCACAGCAACTGTTTCCAAGCAATAAGAACTTTAGTGTTAAAATATTATTTTAAAATAATAAGTGTTCAGGCTACAAAAAAATCCAACGTGTAACAAATGATTTTCAGTGAGGGAGGAAGTAACTGAAAGGACCTAGCAATTCTGCTAATAAATAATGTACACTGCACTTTTCACTCTGCAGTATTTATATGTTTTAAAGTCTACTGACACGCAGCTGTAGCACCTCGAATGATGGAAGCTACTGGTTTGCAGTGTCAAAACTGAAGCCCATTTCTCAGATGTATCCGGTTCAAAGCAACCTTTTTAAAGCATTTGCTGGATTTTTTGTAAAATACTATTAACTAATCTTATTTTTCCATCTTTTACAATAGATACAGAAATTATTACTGGATCCTTCCCAGACTAAATAACAAAAACAATATTTTGGGGGGGGGGGACTTGCCTTGCATTTTTTTTTAATAAACAGTTGTGTTACGGTTTAAAACAAAATGCTTTGTATGATTATGATCAAGCACCATTGATTACAAAAGTTCACATGTTACACAGTTTTGTTTAAGACGTTCTCCCCCAAAATAGAAAACAAACATGGAGAATTAGCTGAGATTCTGCACATAATTATCCACATTTAAGTACCCCCAGTATCAACAGAAGTCACTACCACAGAGTCACACACAACTTTAACATTGCAGAAAAGTTGTTCGGTCTCAGAAAACAACTGTAAAATGACTATGTGGTTTTTAAGCTCCTCAAAAAGACAAGGTCACCTTTTACACACTTCATGAAAAGAGGATGTCACCCTTCACTATTTTCTGGACTTCTGCTTATTGCTTAACATTCTAGGATTACATTGCAAAAAACAATTTTACCTTTTGATATTTGTTCGGGAGTTTCTGTGGGACATGTAAGTTAGAGTTCTGTGCAAAAATATTGGCTGCAGGAAAAAAAACAAAAAAAGGTTATGCTTTAATTAACATTTCCTACAAGTCTGAAGTAAAGGAGTTATAAAGACCAATTACTCACTGCTATTAGATTCCGGGTACGTAGAAATCTGTATATCTGTGTTGGTTCTAAGAAAAAGAAACATATGTCATACAATATATCTTCAGAAAGACAACCTTATAATGATAAAAAAAATCTAATTTAGCATTTTAATTTTTTAAAACAATTATCGCAAAAGTCATCGACTATGTGAAGCATCACAATGCCCAAATAATTCCAAATCAACAAGTCAAAGGTTACTCCACCTGCTGTATAACACAAAGTAACTTCTTGTTTAACCCCCCATAAATCAGCAGTCACAATTCAACTATGACTGTAAGAAACATATTTTGTGGAAAGCAAGAGCAAACTTTATACCATAAAAGGGCAGGGAAAAAAAAAAAAATCAACATATTACAACCTATTATCAAACAGGTAAGTTTTCTTCATTAGGTTAATGACCACATCTGGTAAGACATGAAAATATTATACTAAATTTACATAGTTGGACAATTTGGTATCTGATTGTTTTATCCTTCTGGAAAGTACCAAGGTCACTCTCGCAAGGTATCAAAACAAGAACAGGGACTGTCAGTTGACTATGACACATTACAGATCATTCTAAGCTTGGGAAATCATGTCCAAAACCTTTTACATCCATAAGATCAGGAAAATGTTGATTCTGGTAAAGCAGCTACTGTCTCAAAGCGCAAACAGAGGTAGGGTAACACAGCCATGTGCAATACCGACGTGAAAGGGTGGCATCATTTGAAATAAGAGTAAAAACCCAAGTTCAAAAAGAGCAAGACTCACCTACAGAAAAGATGACCTTCAGCTTTAACCAACTCAGTTAAATTGAGACAAAAAAGGTTTTGTCCGGATCAAGTTATATCTAACAAAAATTCCAGTCTAAACTGAAATAAATACACGCTTTTAAAAGAGAAATAAAAGCCATTTTACTAGGTAACATCAGCAAGAAACCTGGAAATTACTTGATAAAACATATTAAGTGGAAAGAAAAAGAGAATTGAGAATGCCTTGATACCTACGCTAAGGCTGCTAATGCTGCCTCCATTTCCCATACACACAGAAACAAACATCTATTTTAAGAAATATAAAACTTTATTTTCATATGATTGCAAAAAACTTATTTCAAATAGCCGGACACCTTATTGAAATTTAGAGAACTCTATGATTTAAAGCAAAAATGGAAAACGTTTTATATTCCTTATCTCTTTTTAAAGATATGATTCAGTATTACTTCTACACTTACGAATGTAAGACCCCAAAGAATCTGTTAATAGAGAAGGAAACCTTAAAATGATCCCAGTATTTCCTTTTAGAAGCTTGATGAAAACCAGTAAAATTTTGCTCAATGCAAATTATCATAATAAAATTTGTATTTTTCAAATCAAGATAAAAGATAGCAAAGAAAGAAATGAAGAAAGATGCCCTTTGCTAGAAATTGAAAATAGAGTATTCACAGCTTTAAAGAAACATCAAAGTTCCATAGTCTCGAAAAAAAGAACAAGATTATAATTTAGAAACGTATGAAAACATTAGATGACATTCACAGGGATGTAATTTAATTTAAAGACTGCACACCGCTGCTTCAACATCAGTTTTCCCAAGTAAAAAATTTCTGAAACACACTTCTCAACCTGCAGACAGACACATGTTTCACAAGTCCGTATTACTCAGCAAAAGCTCAAAATAAAGCTTTATCTTTTTCCAGCATATGACCTTGAAAAGGGACAAAAACATTCAGGAAGAACGTGATTCAATCCTACATGCGTTAGATTTTTTTAATCCAGTATTTACCTATTGCAGTTTTCCCATAATATTCATACTAGGAAGTTAACGCACTACGACACATTTGCAGTGTGACTGAGTCCTGATCCCCACCTGATGTGTCCGTCCCTTGTCTGACAGACTAAGACGTGGGCAAGAGAATTTTTTTCCCCATCTCAGACACCGACACTGAACAAACCTCTTAAAACTCATTTGCCACTTGATCTGTTTGCAGCATAGTATTTACTGAACATAGAGCTTTGTTAACAGGGCTAAGGTTCAAAGGACTCCGCATTGCCAAGCATTTGAGACACCACCAAAAACTCCAACACTCTCTCCAACACTGTCACTACCTACAGCGAGTGCGACCAGTGACAGCACCAATCCCAGAACCACACCGTGTATTTAGTAGGGCATCGAAAATTTCCTTTAATCCTAGCAAATGCACAGAAATATTTTCTTTCTACAATCCAAGTTTATTGCTACAATCTGCCTTTTAAACAAATTTCCATAAACTTTTCTTCTGGCACATCCAAGGGTCTCTCCTCCTATCTGGAGCTGTCACGGGGTGATGCGGGGGTCGCAAATGTCGTTTTCCAATATGAAATCTCAACTAAGGGACAGTTATTGCCAGACAAAGAAAACCCAAATACAGTGAAGTCTTAATCCCATCCTGCCCCTGGAAGGGGCTGCAAAGGCAGTCGCCAAAGAGGCAAGAGCCGCCTCGTCCTCAACTCCCTGGTGCCTCCAAGGGCTGAGAGGAGGGAAGGGAACCAGCCACCCCGAAAGCCTGATGGGAACTGTGACTGAGAAACCAAGTTCATCGGCTGGGCGCAGGCACACACCCCCGCCCGCCGGGCCCCGGCCGCCGCTCCCACCGGCCCCGAGCCCCGCGCTTCCGCCCCAGCCCCGCCGGGCCCCCCCAGCCCCGCTCGCCTTCGGTCACAGCTCCTTCCCTCCCCCGGCCGTGTTTACCCCCGGAAGCCCCTACTCTCCACAGCCCTCCCCTCCTCCTCCTCCCGCCCTTTCTGCGGCGGCCCCGGCGGGTCCCGCCGGCTCGGGCCCCCACTTCCTCCGCCGGCCCGGTACTCACTCTCGAAGGCCTGAAGAAAGAGCTCGTGGTCGGCCTGGATCTGCTCCATCTTCGGCTTCTTCACGGGGGGCAGCGCCGCCGCCGCTGCCGCCGCCGCCGAGGAGGCCGAGGAACCGCCCGAGTAACCGCTTCCTCCGCCGCCGCCGCCGCCTGCGGCACCACCGGATTTACCGCCCGGAGCCGCCGCCGCGGCGGAGCCCCCGAACCCCCCGCCGCCACCGCCTCCGCCGCCACCTCCTCCTCCTCCTCCGGCGGCGCCGCCAGCGGAGCCCGAGCTGGGCCCCGCGCCTCCACCGTGCTTCTGAGGAGCCATGGGCCTGGCCCCCGAGAGGGCCCCGGCAGGACGGAGACCGAGCGGGGAGGGAGGGGGCGGCTGGGGCGGGTGGGGTGAGGAGGGGGGAGGGGAAGCGCCGAGCTCCAACTCCTCTAAGTCTCCTCCGCTCCGCTCTCCTCAGCGCTACGACCAGCCGAACCCGACGACCACGACGCGCCCGCCTCCCCCACTCGCCCATTGGCTCCGAAGATGGCGCCGCACCGCCCGATTGGCCCGCGCCGGGCCCACCCCCGCGTGACGCACGGATGGTTCTGGAAGAGTTTGGTTGGTCGGTGCGCTCCGCCGCTTGGCGCTTCTCCCCTCCCCCGCCTTTGAACTGAATTCGCGGGAAAGGGCCGCTCGCCCTGCGGCGCGGGGCATGCTGGGTAGAGCGGGCCGCCCCTCGCCGGCCCGGGGCGCCGCTGCCTCGGGTCCGGTTCCCCCGCTCCTCCCTTCGCGCCGCTCCTCCCTTCGCACCGCTCCTCCGCGGGCTGCCCGCCCCGCTGGGCTGCCCGGAGCGCCGCGCTTTCCGTGCGCCTTCCCGCGGCACGTCCCGGCGCCTCCATGGCCGCTCAGGTGCTCTCTCGCCTGAGGGAAGGTGCCCCCTGCCTGGCGACGCCTCTGAGGGGCCGCTCTGCTGCCCGGAGGAGCTCGGTCATTCAGAGGCAAATTATTCAAAATAGAAGCTTGCATATGAATCGGTATCGTTTTTGTGGTAAAAGCGGTTATACTGGGTCGGACACGAGGTCCTGCTGGTACCTGTAGCTTTAATTGTAATTAACCATGAAGTTTCCTCAGATGATGGCGCAAGAAATCACCCATAGGTGCAGGGAGACTCCAAGTCTGATGTCAAATGTTTCTCTCTGATTTTATTCCCGCCTTTCTTTGCCAGATGAGGACCCATGGAGTACTGGGGCAAGTACAAGTTCCAGAGCCCAGGCAGCGTCCCTGTGTGGCTGGGTGCAGTTTGGAACCTGCCCTTCAGGACAGGCCCTCGGACTGATGCCAGGGGACCTCCCGGTGGCCCTTCTGCTGTGCTGGGCATCTGCCATCTTCTGAGCTTGTAGACTCACTAGCAACGTACACCAAATGAAGAGCATCTTCAGGTGACCAGAGATTGATCTTGGGGTCGGTGATACCCCGTGAGAAAATGTGACAAATATTGCATTAGGTGTGAGAAAGGCTCCTAAATGTTGGATAGCTGCAATTTTGTCCTTGAAAGCTGTTCATTGCTTAAAATCTATCGCTGTTTCCTCCCTACTGTTTACAAGCTTCTGCTGCTTCTGGTGCTTCATCCTTCTAAATTTCAAAACCAGGAGGAGGAGCCAGAGGGCAACTTTCCAAGCAGGATAGTTAGTTAGATAGTTAGGCAATTAATCTCTGACTTTGGAGCTGGATCAGCTCGTGAGCAGAGGAACTAAGGATGAGGCTCCAGCCTTGAGTGGGACTGGACAGTGCAACACAAATGTGTTGTTGTGTGTATATTTTCTACCACTTCTGAATTTTTTCTTTATTTCATAGCTGTGTGCCTTTCTTGGTTACCTGTAGTGCCCCTATAGCCACACTACTTAACTTTCCAGCTTCCAGTCCTCCAAAGTACTGTATCTCAGCACAGGAATATTTACAAAGTAAATCCTTTTTTTAAAGGGGAAATAAATACCTTTGTATGTGGAGCTCGGTTCAAATGAAACTTCTGTCGGTACAACTACACTGTTGTCCTCACATCTTTAAACACAAATCTGTCTATATAGATTGTAACTAACTAAAGAAAGAATACTACAGATCTAGCTTAATTTCTGAGAACTTAATTTGAAATATAACTTTGTAATAATAGTGCTTACTAGCTGAATATAAACTTACCGATTCAGGCCATCATGAAAGCCAGTGTCAGTATTGATTAGGGAGCGCTATTCTGTCACGTCTGTAAGGAAATAAAGTTTGCTATTTGGGGCATTGCTGAGAATAACAAATCCACAGCGAGTGTTCTGGCTAGCTGCATTTCTTTATTTTGGCCTCGAGCTAATGAGCACATTCAGTGGGATTCAAGGGCATCCAGCATGGAAGAGACCTGACACACTCCCCTTCTGTGGTGACATCTGAAATTCTTTGTTTTCATGTTCCAGGTTTTGCCCTCTCCCTGTCCAGCCCACCAAACCCAGGCTGTCCGTGAGAGGTGAGGACGCACAAATGCTGTAGGACTGAGACAAAACTACTTTGTGCACGCATGGGAAGGTACGTGTCCCACAGCTATATTGCTATACTCCAAATGCAGATCCATTTCAGGGGCTTCCCCTTCTTTTCT
Source organism: Nesoenas mayeri (assembly GCF_963082525.1). Classification (NCBI taxonomy): domain Eukaryota; kingdom Metazoa; phylum Chordata; class Aves; order Columbiformes; family Columbidae; genus Nesoenas; species Nesoenas mayeri. The sequence goes on from NC_137568.1 coordinate 1,646,684, forward strand.
TTACACAAATAAACCTCACTAGATGTTGAGTTAATTTCTTCTGCAGTAGTTATTGATTCATTTTTTTCAGTTCATATTTATTTTCAGCCTGATTTGATGTCGTTCAGCAGTAACAGGCTGTGGAAATCATGAGATAAGCACTTCCCTATCTACTTGGAAAGCAGAAGTCAACTCCCACTTTGTGTTTTCCCAGTCTCTCGTAAACAGAGGCTACATAATATTGCAACTGGAGGAAGGGAGTAGCTCCAGCTTTCTGGTTAACGGTGCAAGACTGGGCAGGCGAGTGTTGGGTATTTTTAGGGTGGCAGGATCAGATTGCCGTTGGGCTGGTAGCTCTCAGTTTCAGTTTGCTTTTCTGCATGCCAGTGTCTAGTGCTGCCCTGTTTTTATAAGCAGGAAACTGAGAAAAGAGAAACTTTACTGTAAGGGAACAACTGCCCTGAAGCATGGCAAAGAGAGGAGCTGAGATCTTACACAGCAACCCGAGTGTCCTGATGTGCAGCCCTGAATGCAGCATGTGTGGAAGATTGACAGAGCAGCCACTTGTGATTCTCATTCATTGGTTTGGCTGGGAACTGCTTTTGTACAGAGTTGTTCAAATGTATTCCAGGGCATGGTACTCAAGGAACTTGGCCCTCAGGGAATCTTAATGTACCCACAATGCGCAGCTTACAGTGAGCAGGTCACTTACATGTCTGGAGTTACTGCAGAGAGTGAAAAGTGAATGCGCAGTGTGTTTTGCACCACTGAGTCACCTATCTTCTGCATTCATGTGGTGAACAACAAGTGATAATTATTCGTTATTATTACTTAGTAGAAATGTGTACTCAGGAGTTGTTTCTTGGAGTTCTCTTAGTGATGTTTTAATATATTTCTCATTATATACTACTTTTATATACTCGTCGTTATTCTTCATTACTCTCCTACAGTGATTAAATATAAAAGAAAAATCCCCACCCACACTACAATATGCTTAATGTATGATTCCAAACAAAATCCACAGAGGGGAAAAAAGCCACGTCTTGACATATAATGCTTAATACATGGAAATGGAATAGGAATCATGCTAGTTCATACTGTAATTTCAGAGATCCAGGAAAGCTATCAATTCTAAGTGAACTTTTGGGATTTGTATTCTCTTAATTGAGTCCTGGAAACTGTGAAAGATACGGCAACTAAAAAACTTCTGATGTAAACTTAATGACTAAACTCAGAAATGCAGAGATCAAAGAGAAACTACTGGGAAGATGTGAGAGTTAAGGCAGTTACAGATATAAACAGAAGATTCTCACCAAAGAGTCTGTTGACAGTGCAAGAATGAAAGCTTCAATCAACCAAACAGAAAAATATAGGAGGGCCAACGAATATGCCAATAGATAGTAAAATGAAACAAATTAATTTCAGCTTTAAGTAAGGGATAGGTTTTAACAGAGATCAGTTCTTTCTTTTGGGGCTAAACTGAGTGCAGGTTAATAAGATAAGAATTATGAATTTTATCATCAGGAATTACTTAAATGATAAGATCAGGGGAGATCTTATTTCCAAGTCTTTTCTAGTTAGCACAGATATAGAAAATTCACACATGGGAGAGCTTATCTAACTGTTTCATACCAAAGTTAACATGTTCTCTGTGGGTTTATATACTAGGTGTTGCTTCAGAAGGCTTTTACAAGAGTTTATCTTGTTTTCAGGATGCTGCTTGGAATGTATGATTCTGCACACTATAATCTGAATTATCCATACTCCAGAAGTATTAATAATTTGATCAGTTGTTGCCATGACTGTGGTCAAAGTACTTTTACCATCTCCAAAGACGGTGGTGAGAAACATAGCAGGAGGCAAACGGTGACCAATCCTTATCCCACTTTTTGGAAAGAGAAATAAACCTGTATGTGGCATAACTAATGCCCTTTGGCATGGCTGATTAATTGGTGCTGATGCTAACATCTTTGCATTTAAAAGATGCGAGGCTTTGCCCCTAGAAAGCTCTATCTTTTCCTGCCTTATTACGTATGGTAGTACTGGGGCACCCGAGGCCACGCCACAATTTCACCTCTCTTTGAACCCAAACAGGTTAGTGAGGTAAAGTAAGATCAGCACAACTCTGTTCTACAGAGCTCTGGCAACACTCCTAAGTACAGATGTGCGTGCAAGAAATAATACTAAATTAAACGTAATTAAGCAAGAGATGTTGTGGTGTTGGCAATTTGGGAGTATGGAGGAGATGACTGATATAGTTTTAAATTGTTGAAATGTGACTGTCAGTTGCTGGATTATGAATTGGCAACTAGAATATGGTGACTGACTCACTACAACTGCCCTGCTGCCTTTAGACAGGCTGTCAGCTACTCACTAACCAGCCAAATGACAAAATCGAATTAAAAGCCGTACTTACAGCCACTACTGTACAAGCCCCTGGAGACCCTGAATGAGCAGATGGATCTTGTACTGAGTACCAGATGTGAATTGGCAGGGAAACCATTCCAGAGGCATCACTCCCCTTCACTGAAAATTCCTCGCGTGTAGGTGTTCAAATCTTGGGGCAAGTGAGAAGAACCAGAATGCCTCAAAATGAGTTGAGTAACAGGGAAAATTTCATTCATAAAAATTCAAGTTCACAGGCAATGTAGAGGAGAAAGTAAAGTTCTTGCCTTTTATTTTAAAACACTATACGTAAGAGTAAATTGTCAGATAATAGTTCTGTTAAGGCATTGAATGAAAACGTTTATGTCATTTTTTTTTTTTTACTAATAATAGCTGAAGAAGAGATAAATGAGTTAATTAAATTCTTGGGAGCATTCAGACCAAATGCTGCAGGGTAAGGCCAACAAGCTCCAATGCATTGAGAAAAACAAGCATTTGTCTATCAGAATGGAAAAAACAACAACTGGATAGGACAGGTACATGTCCCAGTATCAGTGGAGGTATGGAGCAGTCCAGCCGACTGATTGCATACTCTTAAATATAATTTTTTGGAGGCTCAGAGTGGAACCACAGTGGTGAAACCACTGTTTATGCAGATTGACTGCCGGTTTTGGCAGAGGCAAAACCAAACCATCATGTAAAGTGTTTTAATTACAAAACTAGGGAAGTTAATGTAGTCCAAAGTTTGGGTTAGTCTATTTTTGACAGTAAATTCCAAGCTCCTTTATTAACAGATGTGTTCATATATTTTTAAAGCAAAGCTCCACATGTTCAGTAAATGCTTTGAGGGCTTTGTTAAAAATGTGTCCCTAAGGATGAACCACTGAAGCCAGTGGAAGTTTCCCAAATATTTTCACGAGGTCAGAACACCACTCTCAATTGTTTAAAAGGCATCTTTATATAGTATAAGTTAACTGTAAAATACTGTACATCCAGTGGCATCTTATAAAAAGCTGTAATTTAGGCACTTAGGCAGCAAAATAGCAGAAATAAATAAGATATACCTAAATCAATTTATAATTTAAATATTTGCCTTATGCACATCGACCATCATGCATTTTAACAGAGACAAGACTTAAGGCAAAACCACTGTTATTACTCGAAATTCGCAACATATCCATTGCTTGCAGACTATGATCTATAAATATTAAGTGGCGGAAGCTTCCCAGAACTTCTCCTGCAAGGACCTGCTGGTGGAGTTTTTGTGAAGAGGCTTCAGAGAGGAGCAGTGGCAGCAGAGTGACCCCACAGGTGCCAGCTCAGCCGTTGTCCCTCCAGCCTTCTCAATAAGATTTGGTGAAACTCTCTGCATCGCAACGTCTTTATCGGTAATGGATCCCTCCCTTAATTTGCGCTGATGCATTTGGAATGTCAGCTTCCAAAACAAGGCACATGGGAGGCATTTAAAGTAGATTTTTTGAAAGGAAAATGAACAAAGAGCATGTCAGGTTCCATTTTGATTTGCATGACAAATCCAGCGTGCAGTGTTCTGGTGGGTCGGGCTGGGCTTGCCTGCCACTCATGGCATTTGTCACTTTGGTTTGAACACTTTTGACAGTCCGTTATGTTAATTGTACTAAGGATTGTTTTGCCGGGTGAAGAAAAGGAAAGGCATTTTTATTTTTGTACGCTTTCCATTTACAGGAGAGGAGGGATATCTGAGGGAACAGAAAATGTTTTCAATTGGTTTCTGATCTGCTTAGTTTGTAAATCATCCTGTGAGGTCATCAACAAGTTCAATATTTTAAATCTTATTGTTACTCACTCCGTGCCTGTGTTTTTGGGTGGGAAATACTGGGCCCTTAAACTAGAATCTCGGGGAGTCTATTGTTTTGACGCGCACCATTCTTTCTTTCTTTGAGCTGCACGGTGATGGGTCCTGCCGAGTGGTTTGTGCTGTGCCTGTATGCTTCTAGCGGGTGATATTGTGGTGCTTTGACAAGTGCTAACAAGGGGTTTAATGCCTGGAGAGGCGTTGTTGGACACACATTGTTCTGGGGCTGTGGAGAGTGTGTGAATAACTCTCACATGGCAAAGACCTGTTGTAGACATGTGCATATGGCTGAATTCTCCTGGAGGCACAATTCAAGGTGGAGGTTGCTGTTGCCCCTCAGGGTCCACACACTTCTCCATCGCTGACATTAAAATGAGTCATGAGTTGTTTGGTGGTGGGTTTTGAGTTTCCAAGGTCCGTACTGACTGCAGGTGCCAGCAGTAGGTTGATCAAACCCAGGATTTTCAGACTGATAGAATGATCAGCCATAAAGTTTCAGGAGAAGACTCTGTTGTTTATCGTTTCATCTCTACCGCTGTTTTTCAGCCAAAGGAGAGCTTAGTGTCTGAAGAATGAGGAGAGCAAGAAGACAAATACAGTTTCCCTGAGGTTTCCAGGTAATGACCGATATCTGCCTTTTAAACTTTGAACTCCTACGCTGCATGTGGTGTTCGCGTTTGCCTGTTGTGATCTAAGTGCACCCTGGCACATAAGTTCTACATACAGAATGTTTTCATAGTATAAAATCATGCGATCAGATGCAGAAATATCAAAATAAATGGAGTTAAACAATCAAGTGTAGTAATTCCAACCACATTCTTGCTTAGTGATTCAGTAAACTCATGCTGCTTTCCATCCCCAGTGTTGTCCTCCTTAAGCACCAATTTAGTGAATTTCGTGTGCTTACACAAGAATCAGTTTAAGCTGGTGCATCTGAAAAAAAAACAAGCCCAAGATAATTAATAAATGTTACTGGTGATGATGAATAATACTCTTATGCTCCACTTTGAGGAGAATTACCTGTCATGCTGCTTTACAAAGCTGAACTCAATGGGAGGTGAACTCTGAAATTTCCTGGTAGCTTTCTGGTTTGCTCACTTCTTGGAAAACAATGTCACTATTTCCTGTCAGAGTGAGAAGCTGCTAAACCTCTCCCACTAAGAATCAGGGTTGTTCTTTAATTGGCACCCAAGTTTGAGAAAAGCCACCATAAATCCAACTCATAGAGGGTAAAAAAAATTACAGCTCTTCTTGATAGTTCTTGCATTTTGCTGTATGTATGTTTTTAGCAGGAGTCAGGTTCTTGCTGCTCTTGCCCTCGCTCCGCTGCCTCTTCTCCAGTGACCCAGCTCCTGCAGGGGGCAGGGAGAGTCTGAAGGTGTTTGCAGATCAGTGATGGCAGCAACAACTCAAACCACAAGCACAAGACACCTCTGTGAATTATACGCATTTAAAGCAACTTTCTTAAATTATCCCAGGTTCCAGTATAAGTTGGGGAATGACCTATTTGAGAGCAGCGTAGGGGAAAGGGACCTGGGGGTCCTGGGGACAGCAGGGTGACCATGAGCCAGCACTAGGCCCTTGTGGCCAGGAAGCCAATGGTACCTGGGGTGGGTTAGAAGGGGGTGGTCAGTAGGTCAGAGAGGTTCTCCTGCCCCTCTGCTCTGCCCTGGGGAGACCACACCTGGAATATTGTGTCCAGTTGTGGCCCCTCAGTTCCAGCAGGACAGGGAACTGCTGGAGAGAGTCCAGCGCAGCCACCAAGATGCTGAAGGGAGTGGAGGAAAGGCTGAGGGAGCTGGGGCTCTTTAGCTTGGAGGACACTGAGGGGTGACTCATTCATGGTTATCAATATCTAAAGGGTGAGTGTCAGGAGGATGGAGCCAGGCTCTGCTCGGTGACAACCAGTGACAGGACAAGGGGCAATGGGTGCAAACTGGAACACAAGAGGTTCCATGTCAATTTGAGAAGAAACTTGTTGGGGGTGAGGGTGGCAGAGCCTGGCCCAGGCTGCCCAGGGGGGTTGTGGAGTCTCCTTCTCTGCAGACATTCCAACCCGCCTGGACACCTTCCTGTGTAACCTCATCTGGGTGTTCCTGCTCCATGGGGGGATTGCACTGGATGAGCTTTCCAGGGCCCTTCCAACCCCTGACATTCTGGGGTTCTGCGATCTCCCATGACCATTTTTTAGAAACTTCCTCGGCGGGCTTTCGCCGTTTCCCCGCCGGGCCGCCAGGGGGCGCCAGAGCGACGCGGCGCGGCCGGAAGCGGCGCGGGACCAAGCGGCCGCGTGTGGCGCCGGGGCCGTCGCAACCATGGCGGAGCGCACCGAGCAGCGCCTGGAGGACCGAGTCCCCGAGCTGGAGCAGCTGGAGCGGGTCGGGCTGTTCACGCGTAGGGAGGTCAGGTGAGCGGGGCGGGGGCCGCGCCGGCGGGACCGGGCGGCCGGCGAGGAGCAGCGATCCCCGCGGTGCTGACCCCCGCTCCCCGCAGGGCCGTCCTGAGGAAGGCCTCGGCGCTGGAGTACAAGATCCAGCGGAGAGCGCTGCGGAAGGAGGATTTCATTAATTATATCCAGGTGGGCTTGGCCGATTAGCAGAGGGTGCTGACTGCCGCTGTACGTCCAGCTCGGTTAGAAATTAAGTGATTCTGTAGTTACGTAGGAAACAAGTTGTTTCTTGAGGCCTCTCCTCTCTCCTGCGTGGTTTATCAAGACGCACCAGAGCACGAAGTGTACCCGGGAGTTGGTGTCTGAGTCTGGATGAAAATCCTCGTTGTGGTCTGTTCCTATAGTTTCTTCTCTCTCCAGGGATGCAGAGGCTCCAGTTCCCTGATGTGCTGTGCAAATTGTAGTTAAGCGCAGTTAATTTTTTGTGGTGTTAGAAGTTGGGCTTGTGTGTTACTGTTCTAAGAATACATAGGGTGCTAACAGTTCAAGTCTGAAATATCACTTGCAATACAATACTCAAGCTTAGCTTTCAGTCAGCCTTAAAAATGTGGTGATCTGAAAAGAGAAAATGTTTTCCTGCATGTAATTTTTATTGTCCATCTGATTAACTATCGAGAACTTGGATCTCTGTTTTTTTCCTTTATGTTTTGTGTCTTCTCATTTGCTTTTAAATGTTTTTTTTCTTCTCATTCCAGTATGAAATTAATCTGCTGGAACTGATCAAGAAAAGAAGAGCAGTAAGTTTGTAAATTAGAGTGCAAAATACTTTATGCCAAATTCTGTATTGCAATAAAATTAATACTTTTTTTTTTTCCTCCTAGCGCATTGGATATTCATTTAAGAAGGATGAAATTGAGAACTCTATTCTGCATAGAGTCCATTGCCTCTTCAACCGTGCTATAGGAAAATGGAAAGTAAGTATGTTTATTTGTACTAATAGGTTGAAAAATGCCCTTTGATTTTTGCGCTCGCCTATTGTAAGTTTGATTCTTTCCCCTTGCATTTCCAACAGGACGATATCCAGCTTTGGCTTTCACATGTTGCATTTTGCAAGCAGTGGGTGAGTTTTCAAAATTATAATCTTATTTGAGGTACTGGATTGGTGTTTAATCAGGCATCTGGAACTTGACTTACAAGATGGGTACAAACTTTATTGCCACGTGCTGTATTACTGAAACAACTTTGATAGTATTATTAGAGCTGCCTGGGATTGTCACTGATGTATTTAAGTGTAGAATTTGACTCTGAGTGAATTGGTATGAAATGTTATGTTGGCAATTCTGTACTCTGTAAGCTTACTTGTGCAAGTTTTCACATTATTATTAGCATTCAGTCATTGTCCTTCCTGCATTGAAGAAGGTGACCGTGACATAATAATGCACGTGGCCAAGGAAAATGCAGTCTGTACCTCCAAAGTGGTCACTTGTGTTAGTTGTGTAGTTCAGAAGGTTTGAGTTAACTATTTAATCTAGTCTGGTGACATTTGAAAGCTGGTCAGTATTGAACAAATATGAGAAACTTTCATCTGAAGATAAAGTAGCAGAGAAATGTTTTTTCTGGTGCAATTACATTACAACTTGTAACCTTTCATAATGAAAATTTGGTGCTGGTGGTTCAGTTTGATACTAGAGTGGGTAAAACACAGCTTCTTCCTTTACAGAATGCAAAACATCAGCTTAGCAAGGTGTTTTCTTCCATGTTGGCCATTCATCCCAATAAACCAGGTAAATAAAACAATGGCGAGTGCTGCGTAAATGACTGAGTATAGATTGTTTAGTGTTGGTTTAAGTTCTTGTAGATCTCGGTTCAAACTATTGGGCTGAAAGTTTCTACTCTCCTTTCTTTGCCTTGCTGCTGAGAAGGGCTCTGGCTGGGTTGTGCTGACCGATCAAAGGGTGGGAAGCAGGAGTCCCCGCGCTCTGAAGGACCATTTCCCAGGCAGACTGGGAACCAGGTGAACGTTTCAGAGGCAGGAGATGTTGAATACTCAAGGCTGCTTTTTGGCTTTTGAAGACATCATTATACATCATTGGATCTGTAGTTATACCAGATTAAACTTCCTGGATCTGCTTTGCCTTTAGTCCTTTAACTTGGTTTTACATGGGAGATAATTAGTCTTATTCTGTTCTGAGCTCTTAAGTTGTGTTGGGGTGGGTACATTGAACAAAACCAAGCCGTGCAACTTCAGAATGGGTTCTTATAACCAGCCGCTTGCTTTGCCTTAAAAAGAATTTTATTTGTATTGTCTGTTGCAGCACTGTGGATTATGGCAGCAAAATGGGAAATGGAGACACAACTCTCGTCAGAAAGCGCCAGGCACTTGTTCCTTCGTGCTTTGCGCTTCCACCCAGAGTGTCCAAAACTTTATCAAGAAGTGAGTTCCTGGTTTTCTTCTATGACCAGTTATTTGATCAATCAGAGCAAATCACTGCAGCATATTTCTCAGACCAGTCTGAGAAAACTGGAAAAAACTTTTTTCCTCATCAGTGGGGAAATGTCAAAAGTATTTTAATTTAAAAAAAAAGTAGTTTGTACTCGTAGCATTTTTCAGTTGTTTAGGAAATCTTGTATTTGTGTATGCAAAGTGAGGTTTTTATACTGTTTATAGATAAATGTGTCCAGATTCTTTTCTGAAGTACTGTGAGCTCTGCTAGGACTTGGCCCTCTGGATTAGCCCCAGCCCTTCTTTGGGGGCAAGTTCAGGTATAAAGAATGACTGGAAAGTGGTAATTTCTACACGTGGGAAATTTCAGAGTAAATATGTAGGCTGTATGCACAAACCTTTAAAAACCAAGGCTCCGGACTTAGATGTTTTATGATTTATCCCCACTCTGCAATGATTTTCTTCTCTCTCTCTTACAGTATTTCAGAATGGAGCTGATGAATGCTGAAAAACAGAGGAAGGAAAAGAAGGCATTTGAACAAGCAAAGATGGATTTGGTAGGTCAGCTAAACTTAGTTAAGATCACACATCTGTGGATCACACATTTGAATGCAGAGTTTCAAGGGATCTGTCTTAATGGTTTGTTTGAGAACAGCTTAGTGAAAGGTTTTGTTCATGTCCTGTGCCCCTGTTAAGCTTTTCAAGTGTTGGCTGTTGCTCAGCTTAAATACTTCACATATGGATTTTTATTTACATTTGTAAAGTTAGATCCCCCAGTTTGAAAATCAATGGTAATTTCTGGAAAGGAATAGTTAAATTTACTATCTAGTTGACTTGTGCAAATTGGTTAAAGATCGATTTAGAGAAGAAAAGTGTTAATATCTTTATCTTATGTTCTTTCCTCGTTTGCAAAAATGATAGCTGAGAAAGGAAACTATATTTTCAATTACTTCATGCTTGCTATTGCAGGGGGAATTCAATTATTCTGAAGAGATTCTCAATGGGGAGATGGCTCGTATAATCTACAGGGAGGCTGCTCAGAAAATTAAAGGTGATTTAGCACGTCTTGTATTTATTCAATAGGAAAAATGTGAACTTTAACTCAGCCGTCCAGTAGGTAACACAGACTTAGCTCTAGCGCACACACTAAGATATTTTCAACTATACCATTTCTTCAGTAGAACCTACATAATACTAAGGTAAGAATTATAGTGCTGGTAATTCTGATTTCATAGCTGTTCTGCAGGCTGACACCTCCACCAGTACAGTAGCTTTTGGGCTGAAGCGGCATAGGTGCTGGGCTTACCGTCTCAAAACTTGTTTGTTTGCCTAAAAAAACCAAAGGGAGGACAGTTCAGAATGACACATCTTTTTGCTTTATTGTTTACTGAACATCAGATCACAACTAACCAACTAGAAACAAAGGAGGAGTAGAGGAGGTGCTGTGGTGCAAGTGGAACCAAGCTGGAAGGAGCTGTAAGCATGGCAGGACTAGTTTATCACTTGGGAGTCTGGAATGTCCTGCCTCTCACAGCTTTTTTTTGTAACTGGGCAACATGTGGTGGTGAAGAATATAGTCAGGCAATTAACATCTGAACATATGGCTTATCATATGGGTGGAACACTGAGATTAATAGATAAAGGTGTCTATCTAGGCACTTAAATGTTCTCTGTGCCTTGACAAAAGCTTGCAAAGACCCAGAAATGCAAAGTGCAATGGATCCAATATTCCACTTGATAGCCTTTCTTTTTTTCTCTTGAAATGTAGGTGTTGAGTTCCATCTGGCTGTGCTTTCTATTGCAAAGCTCTTTGATTTCACCCAAGATTTGCAAAAAGAAATTCTTGAAAGGTGAGGTGTGGTTTTGGGTTGTATGGATGGGGGGGGTGGTTTTTTTTTTTTTTAATAACTTCTCTATAGTGAGTTGACTGGTTAACAGCTAAAAGCTTTTTCTCTAGGGAAATAGAATGTTAAGACCTATGGGAAATCCATTAAGAAAGACAAAACAAGAGGCAAGCTTGCTCTTTAGAAAAGGATACTTGGATCTAACTTCAGAAAAGGCTTTGAGAAGCTGCTAAGAGATCTCTCTGCTCGAAAGATCTCTCTCAAGAGCTGCCTGTCTACTTCATGATCTTAATGGAGAATATCCATACTGAAAACCAAAAACCAAACCACCAAAATAGACTAATAATTTTTCTCTATTGTGGAACAGTAAAATGTTTCTTCTCTGGCATTTGACTACTTAGAAATTCAGTACATTTATATACCAATATAAGAACCCTTCTAAACATACTTGTGAAAGCAGAATGGTGGTTCAGGGCTGTTACAGACATGGTGTGTTTAGTTTGCAGAGCAAGTACGCTGACGATCCTCTCACATGGGACTACATGGCCCGCCGTGAGCTGGAGCTGGGCTCCCTGCCGGCCGCACAGCGTGCCACAAAACAGATGAAAGTATCTGAAATGGCCCAGAGAGAGGAGCGATGCTGTGCCGTTTTTGAAGAGGCTGTGAGAGCAGTCCCAACAGGTGAAAAGTTCTGCCTCCATTTAAACATTATATTTTCCTGGTACTTTAGCGTACTGTGAAAGTCTTGAAGGAAGTGTTGGCAGGTTCCACCACACCAAAGAGAAGGCAAACAATTTTTAGATGGTACCTCTTTTTGGGATTTATTTTATGGGTTATTTGGGTTATTTTCCAATGCATTTATGCTCTTGAAGGAGCTGCATAACTGAAAGTGCTTTTTGTTGTGTTTTTTTGCTTTTATTAATGTGATGTAACCAATGAGGAGAATAGAAGCCCACAGATGAATAGAGGTTTGGGAGTTATAACTAGAGAATAAATAATGGCAACCTGTAGAACTCAAGTATATTGGTGGTTAGCTGTGAGTAAGCAGTGTTTTTGAGTTGCCAGTGGAGTGGGTATCCAACTTCAACATCCGGCATTGTCCTTGCTCACAAAGGAGACTCTCAAGGGACTGTCTGTGGAGGGGACTCAAACTTGCTGCTTATGTGGCCTTTGAAGACAGGGATTTTCTCGACTGCCTGCGAATGTCCTCACTCTTGCAGGCCCATTGAAAACAACAGGCAAAGGGTGCACGGACCATTGGTTGTGACTGTGCTGAAGCCTGAACTGAACCAGGAGTTTGGTGTTCTTCAGAAAGCGTTACTGGCTGCAGCTTATGCTGGGAAACTGGCTTTAGATGTTAATGTTATAAATGTAGAGTCTCTTTTATAATACATTTTAAAACAAAGTTGGCATGAACACTTAGTGGTTGGATTCTCTATATTCCTTAAATGCAAATATTTGTGCTTACTCTCTTGATTCTATGAAGTGTGATATCATGCCTTTGTTTCAACAGAGGACATGTGGAAATGCTTCATCACTTTTTGCTTAGAGAGATATAACAGGAAAACAAACAGTGAAGAATTAAAGCAAAAGGTAAAAGTTTATTAGGAAATCATAGTAAGAAATCATCCCTATTTTACTGACTTTTGTAACCTACCAGGCAAGGAGCAGATATATTTTGACATTTTACCAGAAATACTTACCTGCAGCCATCATTAAAAATCATTTAGTCTCTGAGGGGATCACTTTTACCATCAGGCTCACAAGTGGCCTGAACACGAATAACCTGGGCATAAACCTGCCTTGTTAGTAACGGGCAGTGACCTCTTGGGGTGGAAGTTAAGAGTGCAAACTTCTTAATGTTTGCTGACCGTCCTGCAAACCTGTGCTTGTTTAAAGAAAAGCATGAATTAAAATGACTCCTGCAAATAAGTCTAAGTTTGGTGCTGGCACGTAGGTGCCTTAATTATGTACCCGTGCTTGAGTGTGACTCAATGAATTAACTAATCATTCTGTGCAGTTTGGTTGACTTTTAATACTGTAAAAAAACACTGGTATATCGTTCATTTATTCCTTAAGGAGGGAATGTAATTCAAATGCTTGAATTTGCCGTTTATCTTGGAATTTATGTAGTTACCTAAAGCATTAGATATGTAACTCATATTCAGTGACATGTGGGTACACTAATCCACTTGGCTTCTTGTGTTGCTGGAGTCTAGTATATGCAGGAATAATCCTTATTTTCTTTACTTTTTTTCTCTGTTGGTTCTAGAGGCTGGAGAGGACACTGAGTGTATTCAGCAAAGCACATGAGTCCCGTTTGCTGCCAGAAGCTCTCTATAAGCAGTGGGTAAGAGCTGACACAAAAATAGATTGTGATACTGTCCTGCGTTGCTTGTGTGCCTGTCTGTACCACTTTGAGTAGATAGAAAGGTGGGCAATATTTTGATCAAGGCCTTGCTTTTAAGAAGGTATTACAAATGTCTCGTGCTGATGAGCTGTGTCTGCTGGGTTCTAGCTTCAGCTGTTACTGGAGTCCAAGCTCTTTGAGACGGCTACAGAGGCAGCAGCTGCTGCAACTGAGCGCTTCAGCCAGTCCGTGGAAATGTGGCACGTGAGGCTGCAGGTGCTGATCCAACTGAAGAGTGACTGTGTGACCCAGTGTTTTGAGGAAGCCATTAAGCACGTGAAATCTAAGGTCTGTACTGGTTTTATAGACTTACGATGCATTCAGAGTTCCTAACAATTTTACCATTTTTTAGGTCAAAAATAAGAACTTGACATTTCACATGGGCAACATATTCAGGAGAATTAGCGAATTGCAAATTTGCTTCATATTCACAGTTTTAAAGTCTGAATGCTCACAAGTGACGTTTTGCATAATCTTCTAGCAGTCAGCTGGTATTCTTTGTGTCTTGAAAAATGTCTGTCCTTTTCTTTGCTGTCCTGGTACAGTGTTTGTATGAGTGGTACTTCAAGCTTTGAATCAGCTTCGTGCTCTCTTACAGTTCCATTTCAAACCCTGGACACAAGGAGTGAGGAGAGGAAATAAGGAGGTGATGGTTTCTTTTCCCCTTGTTCTTAGAAGTTACCTTTGTACTGCAGGGTTTGGTGATGGAGAAGAACTTGTCTCTCATCCCTGGCAACATCTTGCAGCTCTCCAGCTAAGCACCATTTGTCCTGGAAGTGAGGAAGGAAATGAGAAGTGATTTTAGTGCGCAGTCCAAAGTTGTCCTTTAGACATGGCTCTTAGACGTTTTTTACGGCAGCTGTGATACAGAACCTGGTGAATGTGTTGCTGTCTGTAAATCAGACTCACTGTATTTCGATAATTTGACTTATCTACTTCCCTTGTAGGGCTCTTTGCCATTATGGACCCTCTGGGTGGAATGGAGTGAAGGCACCAACAGCAAGGAAGACACAGAAACTCTCTACCAGGTACTTAGCTAATCGAAATCTGCTTTTTATGACACTATGTAAATAAATGGGAACAGTGTGTGTGGATGGACATGTAACAAATGTTTTTCAGACATCATTTGGGATGCTTTTGTTCAGTATTTTGTCTCGCTTATGAGATCTGCTTTACGTCAGATGCCTGATGGTGCTGTTTCGTAGAATAGTTTGGATTGGGAGGGACTTTTAAAGGTCATCTAGTCCAACCCTCCTGCAATGAGCAGGGACATCCTCAGCTAGATCAGGTTGGTTTCTTCTCCCTTGTTGCCTTTTGATTGTAGCTTATGTGATTGGTTTGTTTTTCTTTCCTTTTTTTCCTGTTAAACTTGCAGAGATCCTTACATGCCACAACTCCTGGTGAATCTGTGACTATGAAAGAAAAGTATCTTGACTGGACTTACAGAAATCGTGGTTATAAGAAAGTTAAAAAAGTCTTTACCAGGTGACAAACCTCAAACCTCATTGTTCTGGAGTATATGTTAAAAGGCTTGAAGTCTAAAGTTACTTATGTTTTTACTTCAGCATGTGCGAAAACCGTCCATTTTCACTTGGCTTCTTCAGGAAGATGATCCAGATAGAAAAGGAGCAAGTAAGTTGATGAATATCCAATTAATGCCTTGTATTTGTAAAAGACACTTCTAACTTTGGGTTTAAATAGGAAACAGAGGGCTTGTGAGTAGTGTCACTAGCTTGTGATCAGTTCATATTTGTCTTCTAAAGCTGATTCATAGCATGCAATACAAAACCAAGTTCCATGGCGACTAATCTTTGGCAGTGTGCGCGTGTAATTACCGTGACTCTCCTTCTTTGTAAGAATCTAATCAAGCTGCAGATTCACTTCTGTACAAAATAAATGGCCTTTTAATACCTTCTTTTGTTAGGAATCCTGCAAAATGATTCATCTGAGAGAATACTATGAACGTGCCTTGAGAGAGTTTGGTTCAACAGATTCTGGTAAGGAGATTTTATTTATTTATTTGTTCCTTCAGCGCGGCTTCCTTTGTTTCCATCCTTTTCAAAAGGCAGCTGTTTGTTCTGCCCTTGTTGCTGTTGTGCAGCATGGAGCGAGCTTCTTCTGTGCCATTAAGTGCATGACGCTGCAGTGACCCTTCGCTTTCAGTCCAGGGTTGTCGTTACAGTGGGATGGCTCCAGCAGAACTACAGCAAATAAGGTTTTGACAGTGGCTGATATAAGGGATTTGCATCACCTTTGATTTGATTTTGCAAACAGTATGGAGCTATGTTTTTATAATCAAGATTTCTGCACTATTCTTTTTAAGAAAGCAAACAGCTCGATTACTGCTGCATTTTTCTTAGGACCTCCCTGTTCCAGCTAAGAATAGACACCAGGCTTTTGGCCCTCAAGGGGCTGGGGGTTTTAGTCTCACAAAGTAAACCTCACTGCTTTAACATCAAGGACACTTGAAAAAAGAGCGTTTCTAGGTTAGGGTTGGTATGTTTGTTAAATAATATCTTGTCAAAATCTAACCAGAACTTCTGTTTTTCTTTGAAAGATCTCTGGCTGGATTATATCAAAGAGGAGCTAAGTCATCCCCAAGGCAAACCAGAGAACTGTGGGAGCATTCACTGGCGAGCTATGAAGATGTTGCAGGGAGACCTGGTGGAAGACTTTGTTTCTAAATACACTTTATTGCAAACTGGACATTTATGAAAAACTATAAATAGTAATAACATGACAATGTGGATTTTTTTTTAAACTTGTTTGTACAAAGATAAATATGTGCCTGGATCATATTAAAGTGTACCTTCTTTATATTGCATATGTGGATTAAAAAAAAAATCATCTGCCCCATTGGAGTTGTTTCTTAGTGTTGATCCTGCCAGGGGCAAGTTCAAGTGCACAGTTTGATGAGAAAGCAAAGGCATTTCTGAGGGTCTTTTTCATTGAAAATTCTCAGGGCAAACTCTTCCTGCTGCCTAAACGTTCAGATGGAACAGACATAAGGCATCAGCTTTTATACTCTGGAAAGCTAATGTTACAGCACATAAATGCCAAAAAAATACTCCAAACATGGAAACTGCAGCTGTAGGTGATCTCTGTATCTCACTGGGTTGAATAATGAATAGTGAAACACTTCTGTAAAACGATGGTATTTGTTTCCTAACCTGGAAGCCATCTGTAAGAACTCTTTTGTGTTTTGAAGGCCAGCAAAGCTGCTGACCCCTCCTTTTCTGCAAATTGGCCATTTGCTTCACCTGTTGTGGCTCAGTACAGGTGTGAATGAGTTTGCGGTTGCTTCAGGACCTGCAGCACCTGTCAGTGACAGACATCACCTAATAGAACATTGAGCTACACCTGTGCATGAAGCACCGCACCGCTGCTCCCGGGCAGCATGCTGCTGGCACAAGCCCTGCAGCATCTTGTTACCTTTGGCAAGATCAAGGAGCCACAGAACCTGGAGGGCTCTTTCTATTGTTCTTAGAATGTTTGCTGAAGGAAATTTCAAATGTTCCTGATAGTGAATCTGAAGAAAGAGAATTCTCTGATGTCTCTCGCAATGAATCTGATGGCAGTGACCCTCCTGCTGCCTGTGCTCATGTACAGCCTGACCTAGAAGACCTGGATGGTGAAGTCTCCAGTACGCCTGAGGCTGTAACTGTTGCAGAGCTGCAAACTGCTTCTGTCTGCGAGGTGGAGGACTGGGATAAAGAATTGGAGGACACCTTTTGTTTGTTTGTAAATTAGACCTGTGGTTTTTCAACATACCTATTTGTTTTAAATGCCAACAGGTGAATGTGGTGAAACATGATTGCTGGGTCATATGCCCTAGTTTAAAGAGTTCTTTTCTAACAAGATTCTGTTATTATTATTGTCCTATTTGACCTTGCAGCCTTACCCAGACACTCAGGCCTTGGTTTAGCTGCCACTACAAAGTCCTACAAAACATAATCAAACTTGCACAAGCGCAGTTACTGCTTACAACAATATGCATAATAGAATTGAGTTCTACTCGATTTGTTCAACAATAACAATTTTGACCATTACTTATTACATTTTATTTACAACTTCATGAGTGTAAAGATGTCTTTTTACAGCTCTTATGTATTACCGCACCGTTTTTCCCCCGGTTAATCGCTTTTTGTCCCCTCCATCAGGCCGCTGTCCTCTCTCTGCACAGTGTCCCATAGGGCGGGAAGCTGAGCGCGGGCTGTGAACACGTGTGAGGAGCGGCCCCTGTAGCGCGCGCGCCTGAGGCGGGAGGAGCTGCCGCGCGCCCGGCGCCTCGTGCCGCTCCCGCCTTTCGGGCCGGGGTCGCTCCGGGTAGCGCGGGCCGAGCCGCGGCCGTTACAGTCACCGGCTTCAGCCGCAGCCGCCCCGCCGCGGGGACCAAGCGCCCGACGCTGCCCGAGGCCGCGGGCTGCCCGGGGCGCAGGCGCTGCTGCCGGCGCTGAGGGAACGAGCGGCCCCGGCAGGGCGGGAATCGAAGGCCCGACGTCTCACGGCAGCGCCACCTCATGGCAGCGCCTCCTCGGCAGGTGCGGGGGGTCCGGCGGGGCGGGCAGCGCCGGGGCCCGCCGCTGTGCGGTTGCTCGAAGGATGCGGCACTTCGCCCTTTTTCGTCGGCCGCGACCCGTGTGAGCAGCAGACGCGGCCTCCGGCGAGCCCGGCTCGGCCCGGGGAGCACCCGGCAGCCCGGCTGTCTGCGGGGGGAGCGTTCTTCACTGGCTTCATCTTGGCTGCAGTGGCAGTGACCCACCCTTCCCTTCCTCCCCTGGGGACCGTGAAACCCCTTTGCGGTGTTCCCTTCCCTTCTCCAGCTGTGCATCCACCGTCTTCCTCCAGCGCCCCGGGGCTGTGGGAGGCTCTGGCCCCCTCCTGTCCCCTTGGCCTGTGGGCTCCCAGCATGGGGCTGGGTCACAGTCCTTAGTGTTTGCACTTGTCCCACTCCTTGTGTCTCTGCAGTGTTCACAGTCCGATGCAGTTCCTACAGAGGCACATTTTGGGTTAACTTTGAGACCTGTTCCCAAAACTCAGGGTGGCAGCAGGACTGTGGGGAGGCTGGCGGGTCTGTGTTGGCTGCTGCCTGGGGTGACTGATGAGCCATCCCCAAACAGATTTGCTTTCTGAAGTGGAAGCCTCTGCTTTAAAACCTCTGATTCATCAAGGGAACAAACACATGGGTCATGCTCAAGGGCTCAGAAGCACCCAAATGTGGTGGAAGTTGCATGAGCTTCATTGGAGGGATCAATTAAAGGTGCTACTGGATTATTTAAAACTGTCTTGTAGGTGATGGCTGCTGCTGAGTCTGCAAGCTTTGAGGAGGAACATCTTCCTCCTAAGAGAGAAACTAGGATCTGGAAGCCCAGAAAAGGTAAGCCTAAAATATTAGGGCAAAACAAAGCAGATGGTGAGTAATGAAACTTATGCTTTGCTTGAGGAAACACACTTAAAATTCTTTGGTGATGCATGGGAAGTGCCTCTTCAGTTACTGCGCTGAATTATTTCTATGTAGATATTTGTGTATGTTTAGGTGCAAGAGTAATTAATTAATATTACCAAAAAAAAACCACCCACCTTTTTTTTTGTTGTTGTTTGTAAATTAGACCTGTGGTTTTTCAACATACCTATTTTTTTTAAATGCCAACAGGTGAATGTGGTGAAACATGATTGCTGGGTCATATGCCCTAGTTTAAAGAGTTCTTTTCTAACAAGATTCTGTGGAAAATCCACAATACAATTGAATTCTGCTCAATTTGCTCAAAAATAATTTTGACCATTAATTATTACAATATGTGGAAAATCCTGGCTTGGGCTAATGTTGTGATGCAAGCGTCTGTCTGATGTTCCCAAGCATCTGAAGCAGCATTGTAGTGATATTACATACATAGGGAATGTCATATAATTAGATTAATGATCACCAAGTGCATTCATATACCTGGCTGAATTATTGTATCCTAAGCATTTAATTGTTCCTGTTTAATTCCAAAGTATCTATGTTGGCTCTTTCTATTGTTCTTAGAATGTTTGCTGAAGGAAATTTCAAATGTTCCTGATAGTGAATCTGAAGAAAGAGAATTCTCTGATGTCTCTCGCAATGAATCTGATGGCAGTGACCCTCCTGCTGCCTGTGCTCATGTACAGCCTGACCTAGAAGACCTGGATGGTGAAGTCTCCAGTACGCCTGAGGCTGTAACTGTTGCAGAGCTGCAAACTGATTCTGTCTGCGAGGTGGAGGACTGGGATAAGGAATTGGAGGACGCTGAGCGTAGTCCTTATGGCGAGTACAAATTTACTTGTGCTTTGAGTTTTGGTTAGTATGCGATTGGAGGTAGGTGCTTTGCAGGAGAATATGTTTAAATAACTACATGTTCAATTTTGGGAAGCATTTTTTTGTTGTTGTTGACCTTGTGGATTTGTAATGCATAATTTTGTTGTCAAATACAGAATTTAAAGGCAGTGTTGTAAGTCCATATGAAACTCTTGCTTGAGCAATTGAATGCTTAGGGAGTGGAACGGTAAGAAGAATTGTATGTGTGTATCAGGTTTCTCTGGAGAAGCAAGGTCTCAGTAGTATATCTTTGTTGTTCTGAAGAAGAAGAGAAAGGTGGTACATGGAGTGCGGGAATGTAGCTTTTTTATGTAAACTCTTTTATTTTTCCAGGAAAACTCATCCAGACTGTACACTGTATAATGGAGCTCTGGAGAGGAGCAGTACAAGCATTCAGTCTCTGAGAATGATTGTTGTTGCTTTTGCTGTGGGTTGGTTGATACGTGGTTTGTTTTTGGGGGTTCTTTTGGTAGGTTTTTTTCAGTGTTTGTTTTTTGTTTGATTGATTTTTTTTTTTTTTTTTTTTTTTTGAAGCTTTATCCTCCTAAGTGGTTGTGCATGTGATCAGTCCCATGGACAAAGGTAGCAAGGGATAGATCCAGTTTCATTCACATCATTCGAGTCATATTAATCCTCCGGTTTGTAAACTGTTTTACCATTGAGTCGTGTAGATCTGAGTGTCTCAGGCTTCCATTTGCCAGGTTGTGTGTGAGGATGGAACAGGTGGATGGAGTTTAGCTAGCAGCAGTGACCTGCTGTGTCTTTGCTGATGCAGAATAGTACCGTTTCCATTTTCTTCTCATTAATGTTGTATTCAAATTCCATTGTTTGATAACAGAAGAAAGTGGGAAAGTTTTGGCAGCCTTCCTATAAAATAATGCTGATTTTTAAACGGAAATACAGTATTGGTTTTTCATACTGGGTAATCTGAGAAAAAGACTGTTTCCTTTTCAGATGTTTCCCTCCCTTTCATTCTGGGCTTTCCTGTTAATCTCTCATCTGCTCAGATTTATGGAATGTTTTGATCTGTTTAACTAACTCATCCCTACCTGCAGCTTATGCTCCTTAAATCTTCACAAACTTAGCTGAAGGAAGTTGTGACTGTGGGATTCAGGTACTTGTGAAGGATACTGAATAAAGTGTGTGTGAGTTTTTAGTTGCTTCAAGTAAGAACCCTGCTTGGTCAGTCATTTTATGGCTTTTCAGAAATTTGTTTAGAATACTGGCTTTGATGGCTCGTTGGGCAGTGTGACTGGAAAGCTGACAGGTACTGTGCTGGGTGCTCTGCTGCCCCACGCTCTGGGCTTTTTGTTTGCTTAGTCCTTTCAGCATCTACTGGCAAGAAATCTTTTGCTTCTGTAAAAGTACTTTGTGCTATTTCTGTGCTATGTCGGTTAAATGACAGGCTTACTAGGCTTAATTCTAGCCTAGTGGAAATGTTGTTCAGAGCTCACTTTTACAGGACCCCACCCTCCCATCCAGTGACCCTGTTCTTAATGGGTTTGGAGGGCTCCTAATTGGGATGTGGTTATGGAGACAGCAGGAGGGGGAGGGGAAGCAAAAGTAATGATTTTATGAGCCTTTAATGCCTGGAGAAAACAGAACTGTTATAAGAGCTGTGTCTGATGTTCTGAATCCAGGTGTATCACCGAGCTTTTTGGAAAACTGTTTTATCTTTGTGGCAAGAATCCTCATTAAAATGAAGGCGTCGACAAATTCAGCTTTCTCTTTGCTGTGTTTGTAGGTCTAACTCATGAGTTAGCACATCAAATTGACATGTTTAACTGGAAGATGCTGTAAATCTGCAAAATAATCTGCTGTTATATACTACCGGTTTTCCAAGTATCTTCCATGGTTTAAATACTTTCTTTGATCTTCTTTAGATGCTGACGATCTCTACTGTGGAAGCTTTCAGGAAAATAATCTTTTGGTCTCATACTCCTGGCAAGAGGATTGGTATTACAACCCAAGCTGTCACCATGCACCTCCCCTTACTTTTATACCACCAGTTAGAGTGACTGAGATTGGCCAGTTTGATGCTGATGAATGAGGTTGACCCTGGTTTGGCTTCTGAGTTGGATGATGTTCTTCACCGGTTGAATCATGTCAAGTCCTTTGGTTTGCTTGCAGAGTTCTGCATAAGGCCAGAAATGCCTCACTGTCACCTAAGTTTGGCTGAGACTGTTTTGAGCTGTTTATAAATTGACTACGTTTGACCTCTGGAAATGAGAGCACAGGTTCTAGCTGTAAGGAGTCAATGCATTTCTTGACTTTTTGTTTGTATTATATAGATCTGTGTTGTTGCTGATGAATAGCTTGAGAGGAAGTATGTAATTTGTAAACTTCAACTTGTTTGCCAAACTTTGCAAGTTTTGACATGCTGATCCCTGCGTGTCTGTGTAACTTGTAGTTTTCTTTCTTTTTCATTTGATGCTGCCAAATTGCTTCGGATAGCTTTAAAAACTCTTACTCCTTCCAGCTTCTCTGTTGTATTACCATGTTGCAGTTTGTGATTCCATGTCTAATACTGGTGTTTAATAAAGTTAGCCATGACGAATACAGAATGAGATGGTTTGTTTTTATTTTTTTGTGTTTTTCAGTATAAAGGAATTACAAATATGTGAAACACATTTTGCAAATACACATGTGGCCGTACAGCAGGGTTGCTGCATCCAATAGGAATGCTGGGTGCTGAAGACTGCCTCCCAAAGATTTCTCCACAGCAGACCTTCTTGTATGTGGCTGTATTATCCTCCAGTCTCACATTTGTCCGTATAACATTCTCATGTGACGTTAGATATGCAATAATGAATATCTGTTCTTAGAGATTATATACTGCAAGACACTATATGTATATGAGTCCTGCAAACAGCAGTGAATTAAGGTTCATGATACTGCTAATATGCTTGCTTTGTTTTTGATTGTGCTTTGGCAAATGAACATAAAAATACCTCCATAAAGTGTCTAAGAGGGTAGCTGCAACTAGAAGCATATCCTTCTTGCCTTTGTTTTGGTATTAAAGGAAATGTTCTCAAATGAAGTATGTAAGTGGATTGAATGACTGGACATTTGAGTAACAATAATCTTCTTCTAATGCTCAGGTTTCATTAATCACTTACCTCAGCGACTTTTTGATGGCTTTGTGTTGTGACACTGCTGCTGAAGCACTGTGCCCGTGTTGATTTATTCTCAGGTGAGGAGTTAACAGTTACCACTGGAAGACTATTTTTTTTTTTTAATCCAATGTATGAGACTGAAATAATTGACACATCAGTTTGGAAGGAGGAAGTGAATGACACAGTGATAGTTGCTTAATCTTTTCCTTGAGAGCAGAGGAGGATAAGAGCTTGAAAGAGTCTTTTCCTCTGGTACCTTGCAGTTTCTGGTTACATCTTGGTACCTAGCAAGCAATTGAAGTAAAGAAAGGAAGGCTGGTATTGAGGTTGCAAGAAAGAGGGTCTCTTATTTTATTCTTATATGATGGAGTAGTATTTCCATCAAAACGGGTCTGGGCATGCCTCCAGAACATATATCCAGCAGAAAGCACCGTTAACAGACTTCTCTCCCTACACGAAAGCCCAAGCTGTGCTCTCCAAGGCCTTGGGTGTGTTTTCTCATTCTGTGTACTGCTGTGTATCAGAGAAAGAGAGGGAGAGCGCTGCTCTGTGAGCCCTGCATTAGTTAGAACATGCACTTGACTGCGGAATGGCAGTAAGAATTGACCATGCTCAGTTTGTCAGGTTTGGATAGATAGCGGCTTCATTGTATTCAGTGAGAAACAGAAATTAAACTGTAAGTATGACTATAACTGACTTGTCAACTCAAATAAAATTGTTGTTTATAAATGCAATGTTAATAAATATAAACTGAGTACAGATTACTGTTGAAATAACTATGCACAAGTAAATTTTAAAAGTTCCTCTGAAAAGCACAGATTATTTTGTGAGCCTATTCATCACTTCCCCGGTTCCAGCGGTAGATGGCAATCCTGAACGCTTCCCTGC
Source organism: Nesoenas mayeri (assembly GCF_963082525.1). NCBI lineage: Eukaryota > Metazoa > Chordata > Aves > Columbiformes > Columbidae > Nesoenas > Nesoenas mayeri. The sequence continues at coordinate 1,670,306 of NC_137568.1, forward strand.
AGAGGGCAGCAAAAAATTGTCCACCCTGCTCAGCGTATTTTCATCTGGCACCAAGTTTCATCAGCAAGTGTCAGATCCCCAGGCTGGATTTCTAACGCTGATAGCAATTCAGAGCTGTGTTCTGCATAGCCCTGTTGCTCCCCAGTGAGACTGATTCATGGCCCTGATTAGTTTCTCATTTTTTTTATTTTACTCTGAAGTTACACTTACTGGACTTAAAAATTTCTCCCATGGCTGAGAAAAGAACATCACTTGACTTCAGTCTTAATATATTTTTTTACTATGCTTGTGGGAGATGTGCCACTGTATTTAATAAAGATGAAACCATCGGAATTCTGTGGAAGCAAACCTGCCTTTTTTCGAAGCCATTTTCTACACACTCTATAAATCAAGTGTTTTTTCAGCCTGTACCTTTAATTACAATCAGCCTTGTCTATCTCAATTGTGTTGTTATTTGAGGAGAAATTGCCTTGAATGGCAGCCTTGACAAGCTTTTTGTATTTAAAATTATTATAAACTTAAAAGGAAACTTAAATCTTTTAAGGTTAAAACTGATGCCACAGTTGGAAAACATGGCATGAGGATTTTACAGCAGAAATGCATTGTGCTCTCTAGGGATATGCTGGCGAATGTAACTTTGATTGTCTTGGCCCTGCTTGTTAGGGAAGGAGCTTAATGTAAAGCTTGATCTGAATGCTCTCAAACTTCCCTGGGATTAGAAAACCAGATGCAGACTTCTCAGAAAGCATCTCCCTGGAAGGATTTGAAACCAAGCTCTGGGATTCCAATGTTTCTGCACGACAGAGTGTTTCAAATTCCATTGTGATTCTTGCACTGAGCCTGTTCTGTGTTGACACAAGTGTGTCACTCTAGGCAATTAAAAACAACATAAGGTAACACATAAAACAGCATTTCAAGCCAAGAGAATCAGCACTTCAGCCTGCTAAAATTATTGGAGGAAGAAGAGTCCCGTTGCAGGAGCAAGACTGTAAATATTTTACACATACAAGAAACACATTTGCACTACATAAGTAAGTGAGACAATTTAGCACAAGCGTCAAAGATCTCTTGGTTAAAAATACATACGTCTTTAACAAGATCCCCCCTTTTATACCTACAGTAGGAGATACTGTTCAAGGGGCAGCAGGCTCTACTGCAGCTCGATACTCTTGCTGGGTTTGTATCGTGAGGGAGGCTCAGTAGTGTGGCATAATATGATGACTCAGAAGGAGACCTGGGTAAAACTGGTACTGTCCTTGCTTTTCTTCTCATTTCCCCATTTTGTAGATAGGCCTGTTTGTAAAATACGTCAAATTTTCTGTGCGAGAAATCTTGTCTAAATAGTGAGGTGTTAAAAAACCAAACCAAAAGAGAGTTTTTCGTTTTCTTTAAACAGGCCAGCAAAGAAAACTAGAACTTGTTATGGATGCATCTGTTGTTTCCTTTGAGACCTACAGGGAATGATTTCCAAGAGGAAATAATTGAAGGAAATGTGTTCATATTTCCTGTTGATAAGGTACAGCATTTGATTCATACATCAGATTGAGATAGTGGTTTCTTGCCCTTATATAACTACAAAATCCAGCCCATTTTAAAGACACTACTGCTTGACTTGTGTTGTCTCATCTTTTTAACTAGTGTACTTTAGCTCTTGAGCTGAGAAAATGCCTCCACTGTTGAAGGGGCTTTGAATAATTTCACAGACTAAAGGAAAACTGCTGATGGCAGCAGCTTGTCCTGACCATCTGCTGCTTCCAAGGACACCGGTGTAAATCCCATTGTAACGAAGGTCACTTCATGAAGCTTGTGGGTTAGTCTTTATAGGCACAGGGATGGAGCTTGTGATACTGATCCTCTGTGGTTCTGTATTGGAAATGTAGACATCGGAGGCTTGAGTATTAGAGAATAAATGTGGTGGAGTTGTTAATCCTGGGAGTACCAGCTGCTCACAGCAGAGCTTCCCAGCTTGGCAGAAGAAAATGTAACCTACTAAAAAAAGCTGCAAAGCACACAACCCTAGTAATTGGTTTTAGTGATGGAAACAGCTTCCTTTAAGCCAAGTACAGCCAAGGAATTCTTGTGGAAGAAGAAATGCTTCTTCTGTATTGGTTTAACACATCTTGTAAACTCTTACTTCACAGGCAAAATAAAGCTATAAATACAGGTTTCATAATTAAATATGAACACCTGAGATGTTGTACAAAATAGCACCTGGAGTGCTGATCTGCTGGAACAAGCCCTTGTCACTATGTGCAAACCTGAGGTAGGCCAGGAGGGAGCGGGTCTGGAGCAGGAGTCGTGGTTGCTTCGTTCTCCTTAGTGCAGGAGAAGAAAAGTTCACAAATTTTGTTTCAGCTGCAGTTAGCTCATTATATCACAGACTGAAGTGGGACAAGTTGTAATCTGAAATGAATGCACAAAGGTGGAGCCTGTAAATAGCCACAGTGCTAATTCAGAAGCCATAGTTATTTTCTTGTCTGCTGTCACTACTGGATTTTCTGGAATATGAGACCTACCTTGCTCTCGGTGTTACATTTATCGGTACCTTCAGTTCCATATTCTTCAAACAGGCCATTGTTTTCCTGGTCTGAAACACCTCTTCTGTTTTGTTTAATTCTAGCTTTTCTGCATCATTCGTACTTGATTTGTTTGATTCAGCCTCTAACTCTGCCGCTTGTAGTTTGCCGGGGTCTGATCTTTTCAGTGGGATTGGTCAGACATTATATTATAGATAAAGCCACTTCAAAGTTTCCGAGGCAGAGGCTGCCTGTCTACTAGATAAGAACTACATTTAATTCTATTATCTCCACTTGTGTTGGTGGACTAGATTTCATTTGGTCTTTTAGAGAGAAGCATTCTTCAGACAGACAGATCAGGGATTTGTTTTAAGAACAGGCTTTATTATGTGGTCTATAAAGTGCATTGTAGCCCTGTAGGAATACTTTGTGTGTCTGGTTTCTGCCTGCAATTTTGAGTGCTAACTTTATTGGTGGCGCTTCTAATTATGTACACAGGTTAAATTCCCAGCCCAACAAACAGGGCGTTTCATCATCTGTCCCATTAAGTGCAAGAGGGTTTCTGTGCTGTGGAGAAGTGACAGCCTAAAACCGGGACTTACCGCTGGCAGCGAGGGGAAGCCCTTCCTGGTACGGGCTGCATAGGGCACCTTCCCATCCCTCCACAGTGCTTAACTCATTAAAGGATGTATCTACCGCCTTCTTAAATCAGCCACAACTTCAGCACTTACAGGTTAGGTAACTATCATTTAATTAAGTTCCATCTGAAGAAGGGGCAGATGTGGATGGTTTGCCAGCACGTAGCAGTGTGGCTGTTGGTTTTACAGGACTGGGGAAACTGGTAACACCCATCCTTTGTGCTCCCGACCGCCCCTGAACAAAAGGGCTGAGATCAGTGTCCTGCTAATGGACTTAACTGGTCCATAATCGAGGCTGCAGGTACTTGGGAAACAACCTCCTTTGTTACATACCCTTTCAAGTTTGGCTTAGTTCTTCCCATTCAGTTTACCTTGGTACTGGGTATTGCTAAGGCTTCAGCGCTGGCTTCCACCACAGTTCAGTCCTCAGGGCTTGCCAGTAGGGTTTTTACTGGTTTCAGGGCTTACATCTATGGTGTTTGTTCCACTTTCTGCTTGAATTTTCCATTTTGGAAGGTTTCTTTTCCTCCTTTGTCTTTTTTGTACCTAGTGACTGCTTCTGCCTGGGGTTAAGTTTAGTTTTTGTTTCTACCTGAAGTACTAAGCCCCAGCAATGGATGCTAGCTAAGGAAAAGAAGAAATATGTTCTCTGACTCTTACAGCAGTGTTCACCTCATATAAAAGCTCCAGGATTTGACTTCATTCCTTCCTCTTTGATTAATTGAAGCCTAGCCTAACTGAGCTGAGAGCTTTCCCTTCTCTAGTTTAGTGTGCCTTGTATCCTGTTTTGCTGTACTTGCTATGGTACCTTAGACATGACACTGATGTGAGAGGGATATTTATTTTTAGCACTTCTTCCCATGATTAATCCATGCAGGTTCTATTTGACCGTTCAATGCTATTTTAATGATGTAGGCAACAGCTGTTTTCTCCGTGTCTTATCAAATATCCTCCGTGTTCTAATAATAACAAATAAGTTTCTTTATTCTTGCCTATTATGAATTTCCACCCGAAGGATCTCATTGCATCTCTTCATGGGGACTGCAATCTAGGAATAGGGACTTGTGGCTAGATAGATTATTTGCTTTAAAAATAAGTATGATTGAGGATTTAGCATTAATTTTGTCTTGATTCTATTGTTACATCTAGGATGACATTTAGGGCTAATTTTTTGAACAACTCAGTAGTTTTAACTATTTCCTTGTTACGCTGGTAAAATGACAAGTATACCAATGTGCTTTGCTGTCAGAAGCTGTACAGATTATTTAGTTACACTAATTTCGGTTTTTATTAACACTTATATTGACTGTGTTTTAATGCTCCTGTTTACAGATTCTTATTTTGTGTTGTTTTTTTTTTTATATATATTTTCTCTCATCCTTTTTGTTGCCTGTTTACTGTCACAAAACTGTTACTGTACCAATTGTCTAATTTTACAGGAGATCTCTCTTTGATAGTATCTGGCAAAATATGGTATCTGCACCACTGTTAAATGGTACATACATAAATATATTTTGTTGTTGTTGAGCAAGGCTGCATGTGATTTAACTTGTCCTTCGAGTGGTCTGTAGAGCCACTGTCTGTGTTTATATGAGTGGCTTATGCCCACTTGTTCTTGAAACTCGTCTTGCACTTCTGAACGTTTCTGCTGTAAAATATACCTTGGCTAGTAAATGCAAAGCTTAAGCAGGAATGACTTTTATGGCCGAGATATGCCATTATTGTTCCGTTAGGGCGCGTTTCCTCTGAAGTGCAGGTCCTGCCACCATTCTCATGGTGGCCGATTGCTGCAGAATGTTTGTGAATCTGTTGGAAAATAGAACCTGTTATTTGCGATGTGAAGGGGTGGACATAAGCCCCTGGTGAGATCCTGTTAGACAATTCTATGCAGCTTTCCTCACTGAGCTCAATAAATGATAATATGAGCGAGGTTATAAAAACAATAGAGAGTGAAGCAGAGGAAATAAAACCAGATGATTTTGCTCTGTCATCCTGGCATCTGGCCGCACCAGCAGCACATCTGCCCAGCAAAGGTCGAGGATCAAGCACTTCTGACACTGCTCTCTTTTGTCAGGGGTTGTTCGCTTTGTTTTGAGCACAAAAGAGTCCGTGTTTAGGCGTTTCCTGTCGTGTCCTCTAGCGTTATTATGTAAAGATGACTCTTGTTTTGGCCATACATTTTCTGCATATTGTCAAACCTTTTTTATCCCATGTGAACTTCTGCTTATGGTTTTAAACTATTTTTAACATGTACATTTGTATATAAATAAATAACGAATGGATGTTTCTTTTAAGCCTTTGCTACCTTTAGGTTCATCTGCTCTGTAAGAGCCTCTATCCTCTTTGCAGACTCTTGAGTCTGAGTAAGAACAATCAATATAATTTTGTACACAGAGAAGAAAGGGATTAAAACTTGATATTGCCACAGTATCCATATCCTCTTTTTCATGTTAAATAAACAGGGAACTGGTTATTTAAATCCTAGGAACAGTTTTGAAACTAGCTGAAAGCCCTCACAGATCTGCAATATGCAGGCAAGATAGTTCTTCATGAAAACAAAATTATTCCCGCATGTACCTTTACAAGGACATACTTGGGTTCATCCAGGGCATATTTCTGAAAGAGCTTGTTCACCTATACCAGTGTGCTTCAAAGTTCAATTTTCTGGCATTTTAGAACCTGCTGCCTGAACACATTTTGAGGATTGGAAGCATCACATGGTTTGAATGAATAAAACCACCAAATTGCCTGGGGTGCGTCGGTGCCCCTTGCTGCGCAGGCTGCCCGCTTCTCTGCCATCAGCCCGACCATTTCAATCAAGTTTTTAATGGACTCCTGGGGCCTCCCCAGTTTCTGCTCAAGCAGAGTCTGGCACCAGTCTTCCCAATTTCATAGCAATGAAAAGCTTTATTTTAGTTTCTGATTGTACAGAAATTTAGTGACAGGTAGGAAACAAACAGGCTGTTGGACGAGTGTGACAATAGCAGGAAAGGATCATCTTTACAGAAGATTCATAACTTGCATTTTGTTTTGTCAAATTAGGAAAGTGCAAAGTATTATATAGAGCAACCATAGCTCAGACTTCTCTGGAATATCTTTCAGATTTTGACAGACTGGCAGTTTTAATTAAGAGGGTTCTATTTAATTCCTTTTACCTTTACACCTGAGAGTGCTCACAGGCCTATGCAGGTTTAGACTGCAATCCTGCAGTGGTTGGGTTTTTTTTTTAATATAATTGTTGGTCATTAAAGAAATTGAAGTAAATATTATGAAGGCTTTTCATTTTCATTCTTGTTCAGGAAGTTTCCAAATCACCTCTTACACTTACGTAAGATATTTTCAACAGTTTCTTTGTATTTCAAAACCTTTTTGTTATAAATGAAGACTGTACCCTAAAACCGTAACACTTGCCACTTTGCAATAATTATGGGCTAAAAGAAGCCATTGTGATTGTCTCTCAATGTTAGGTTTTTAACAGCAGTTGTTTTAACAACTGGTAGAGGTTGAAGTACTGTCATCTACCTGAAATAGATGTTGGGTTTTTATGAAAACGGTATTCAGTATCTTTCTCTGTATCCTTCAGGGAGTTATGAGTATTATTCCTCCATACAGTAGGTGGAGACAAAGACCTAATGAATTTTATAATGTCTCCTCAGATGGATTTAATTAGCTATGCCAGGTCTCTCCTGATTTGGGGTATTGTTAAATTCCTTCATAAAAATAACAAATATCAAACAATTTTGTTCCAAAGGTTGCTAATTCATTTTTACATGAAGTACCATGATGCATTTGCTGACTACTATGGTTAAATTGTTTTTTTTCAAATATAAGGTCTGATTTGGAGATTGAGGAAGTATCTGTGAGACCTTTCTGTGCGAGTTCAGATCTGCCTTAGGCCCAAAAATTCAGAGGTCAAAGCACACCCAGGATTGACTTCAAGTTTGAACGTATCAAGAAATTCCCAGTGGTGTAGGAGTTGGATCTCTGTGCAGACGGGAAGATGGAGGTGTGATCTGCCTCTGCTTATAAAGTAAATTCATATGTGTGCATGTGTTTATATAAATCATCTGCATGTTTACAGGTAGGTGTTTGTGTGCCTACAGCATGTTTGGCAGCACACAGAAGGTGGCATTGGCATCCTGCCTCTGCCGAAAGTTAACTGAAACCTTACCATATCATTTGGAATAGTGAGAACAAATAGGGTATAATCCGTAAAGTAGGAGAGATGGGTTTATTAGCTTTTGAAAAGGAAAAAGGAGCTTTGCAGTGCAAGGTACGTTTCTCCCGTTCTGTCGGATGCAAAGCAGGTTGCCTCAGGAGAGAAGTGTTTTCCCTGTCTGTGCCTCATTCTCAGCTAAGGTTACAATTCGATATTAACCTCTGTGATTTCAGCACATTATGGGTGGATTTCCTCGTTCATTGATCTCAGACTGGTCTGTTAAATGTTTCTGTGCTTAAGAAGTGCAGAGTTCATCTAGTGAAATGTGTGTGTGGCAGCGCAGATGTGAGGACGCAAAGCGGAGTTTAACCAGCGGGAGGGAGTGGAGAGGAGCCCATGTGTCAGGATAGATCAGATGACCTGATCTCAAAAGCCATTTAAACAAACCGTTTAGGAAGAGACTTCTTGCCTTGCTTGCAGCTCCATGGGCTGCTTCAAAGCTTGGAAAGGATTGCTATCGAGCACCTTCTGTTCCTTGTCTGCCTGTGAGAACCTGACATTTGCCTTCTTAAAAAAGATCCTTAGGATTGAGTTTAAAGCAAGAGAATGAATTGTTCTGTGACCATTTCCTCATTATGCCACGTAGCTTTGTGGATGTAGGACGTATCTCTTGATTTCTCTGGGCTCCTTCCACTGGAATCCTGACAAAATCTCCATCTCATGGGGAGAGTTGTGCGAGACCTGATTTTCACTCGTGGGTGGTTATACGCTATAGAAGGTTAAGATGCATGTTATTATTAAATACAGTTCAAATGAAGAGGGAATAAGCACAGTCATTCTCCAAAAATAAGACAACACAGGCTTTGGGGATAACTGATAAAGTCAAAGCCTCCTGCAGTTTCATGTCTGTTCTGGTGAGATGGGTGTTTTGCAGGGCACCTCTTTCAATAAATCAAAATATCCTCCAGCAAACACTAGTGGGAAGCTGAGAATGACACAGCAGTGGGTGGATGGATGGATCTTGCCACTACGGATGCATGGAGCCTGTCATTCAAATAGAGTGAAAGGGGAATGTTGGATTAGAAAGTCGGAACATCTCAGCGTCTCAAGGACAGAAGCAGTATTCAGCTCTTCAAATGCAATGTGGTATTTTCCAATTTTGACCTACTGAGCTAATCTCAAGGATTGAACAGAAATCCTGACTTGGAGAACAAATGATGATAGTCAGTGAACATGCAGTCAGGCGACAGCATTACTGCTTGGTACAAGGATTACTTTTATTGGCCTCAGTTAAAGTTACGGTTTGTCAGGGTTTCTTTAAGAGTGTAATTTAATTTAAAATGTCAAGATCTGTGTAATAAACTGAGTTAGATCATTAACAGACATAAACTATTATGTTCCTGAGGCTTGTGGCACTACTTGCTGTAAATCCAGCACGATGTAAGCAGGCATGCTGCCAGGGCTGAGAGCTCTGCAGGAACCTGGCTTTTGATGGACCCGTCTGACCTTTGCTAGGCTGAGAAAATAGGATTTTGAACAGCCCAGAGCCAAATGGGGATGGTCAAACTGACGGCTGGATCTACCTGCATCTGCTCTTTGACTGGCAGATGCTGGTTGAAAGATGCGCTCTCTAAATGAGGTTGTGTCAAGGTGCCCAGACTCTGCTTTTTTGGGCTGTGGTCGTGCAGAGGATGCGATGGGAAGCAGCGGAGGGCTGGAGTCATCGGTGTTCGTGTGCTGGTCATTGCCCATGGGGAACAACAGGGTGTCAGTGCTGGGAGGGGGCTGAACTAGACCCAGTGGAGATATTGTCAGCAATACCCTACTTAAAAGACACAAAGTAAACCCCATTAATTTCTCCCTCCACTTCCAAGCAGAATAATACAAGTGAAGAACTTCTTAAGTTCTGTATTGTGTGGGGGTTTCTCTGTGTGTGGTTTTATTATTATTATTTTCTTTGGTGGTTGTTTTTTGTCGTTGGCCTTTTTTCCCCTGTTCCTTACAGGTGATGGTAGCTTTTATAAGAAGCTTTCTGGAATGAAGGAAATAATGGATTCTGTGCTCTTTGCATGTACTTATTCATGCTTCTAAAATTAATTGCTTGAGTCGTAATGGAAATTGCAACTAAAAAGCCAAAACACCAACAGATATAAAAAAATAACATTCGTAGACTTCAGATGGCATTCTTTACTGTATGTTGTTGAATATTTCATACAAAAATGTAGAAATGGATCAATATAAATGCCATCCAGTCTATTGGTTTTCTGTGCATGAATTTCCCTTATGTTCCTCTATAAATGCATGTACATAATTTATACATTGTATTATTTCTATTCTATATCAATAGCAAGCATAATTGATGAGGAAGAAAAAAACCAGGGAGATATTATAGTGTATTTCGTTATCTTCTCACTTGTTTAAAAATGCTCTTGGAAGTGGAAGGATAATGAACGATGTGCTGTCATTTAGTTTCATTTTTAAGTGTGGCATGTGGATAATATCTGGTAGGTTTGACAAATGAAGCTGCCAGAGCTGTGAACTTGAAGCGCTAATGGTCAGGACAGAGAGGTACGAACTCTGCCCAACACAGAGCTCAGAAACTGGGCTGGACAGAGCTTTGCATCCCAGCGTATAGTTAAATGTCTTTGTTGGCTTTGCTCTTTCTGTTGGCTTACATTGAAAGGATGCAGACTACTCGGGAAAGGAAGAATGAAGTGTCAAAAGTGGCTGGAGGGGAGACTTCTTTGAAAGTTCCTGAATTTGTGAGCCAATAAGTAAGTGGGCAAATGTAGTGTTAACTTAGAAGGAAGTAAATTTCATTGGTGTGATTTATTTTGTTCACAGATGGCCAAATCCTGAGAGATACTGAGGATTAAGTGTTTTTTGATGAAATGTTCTTTTGTAGAAAGTTGCCTTGGGTTTTCTTCTCCAGATATGCAAAGATTTGGCTCTGACTTTGACAACTCTAGTTTTGCTCAAATTATTTATCAAAATGCTTTGTAATGTCTGACTCAAATGCACGTAACATTTGCCTAAAAAATGTGTTTTGGTAATGAAAGCCCTTGCTTGAGGTCTCTGCTATTAAATCTCTGCTGAGGGGCAGGGAGAGGCTGTGAGGTTTTTGGCGAAGTTAATAAAATGTGTGGATTAGTGAAGTGCTGATTAGTGAGGTTCTATTGTAGACAGAAACATTCCTGCCTTAGCTGAGACCCAGATGGAAAGCCGCCCGCCTCAGATTGCGGAAAATGCTTTATGTTGCTGGTTTGCTGTACTGTGTTGCTGAGGTTGCAGCAAAGTGAATCTTACTCATGTCTTGAAGTGTAATTAACTCTGTTGTTCGATGTAAATATTTGAATACTGCTTGTTCAGTCTCTAGAGGGGCCTGTTTAAAACAATTTTTGCCAAAGAGCTCAAAGGCCAGTAGGAATGTGTGTGTGTTACTAAACACACTAAACTCTTTGTCCTGGACTCAAGCCAAAGCTTATAGAGGGCAAATGGGAAGATCTCATCCTATCTGATGTATTTACAGTAGAGCTCAGAGCACTTGATCAACGCTTCACTGTGCTGTCGTTGTTCCTGGGGTTCAGTTTAGATATGAAACAGAGTGTAGGACATGGACACAACAGGCAAAAGATCCAGGGTGCTGGGGGGCATAAAAAAAAAGAGTTGATCAGAAAAGTAGTGGACTATGCTTTCCTCTATATTACATTAAAAAAACGGCTTTTTAAAATTGTAGAGCTCCCATTTTTGTTCCCAAGCATCAGTCAACTGATGTGGAGCCTCACGTGCTGCTTTCTGAAGTTTTGCTCGTGCTTGTTCCCCCACCCAGGATGAGCAGGGAGCTGACACTCCTCCTGCACACTGTGCAAATGGGTGCTCTCCATCTCAGTGAGATGAAACATTCATTTCAAATGGCTTGTCAGCTTTAAAGAACTCATGGTGCAAGTTATCCTTCTATTTGGGCTTAACTCCAGCTTCTTCTATCTTTTTAAATATTAATGTGTGCTTATAACTGTATTATGAGCCTCACATCCTGTTGTAAACTGCTGTGAAACTCCCTTTCAGGAGACTGCAACTGAACATTTTTCAGGTACTGCATAGTTTTATAAAATGCTTTGGGTTGGTGCAGCTGTGTAAACTAGGATTTTTGCCTCTGTATTTTAACAGAGTTTCCTTATTGCTAATTCTGGGCACATAACATAAATATACTGTTGCTTTTAGTGAGATGTAGACTGTGGATTTCAGATTGACACAGGTTTCTCTCCTGGCCCCTCAAGGTCCTGTAGTTTTGTAAACAACTCAATTTCAGTCTGAACTTCTCTGTAAAATGAAAATAAATGAAACCCTTTCCCACCTGGTTTTGTTTATGATGTTTGTTGAGATTCCGAGGAGGTTGTGCATAGCTGGTCAGGAATATACTATCAGGTGGTCTAGTCTTGTCCATTAAGATCATTTTGTTGTTGTTCTTTTTTTCCCTTTGGGGTCATGGGGAGAAGGAGAGGCTGATGAGAGAGGCAGAGAAGAGATTTACTGTGACTGGCAGGGAGATTCATTCCTCTTCCATGACAGCTCACATTTTCCTCTATGTTCTTCCAAGCCTGTGTTCGAAATTCTTCTATTTTGGACTAATCAAGATTTGGTAGCTGGAGGAAAGCTCACCCGTTGTGTAAGATGCCAAGTGCTTTCAAATTCATTGATCTGGGCGGAACGTGAGGGAGATTGGCCATCAGCACAAGCGTTTCAGTTCCTAAACATTTCAGGCTCTAAAATGGGGGATTAATCTTGGCTCTGGCAGAGCATCCAAGGACGTCAGCAGTGTGGGATATGTCCCATAAAGTGCAACTTCTAGGAATCCTTTTTTAACGTGTAGAGCGCATTCAAGGCTCACATTCTGTTTGCATTTAGTCTAACGATGTCTCAGAGTGTTATTTAGAGCACGTTTCAGAAGGGATGGAAGCATACAGCCAGTGTCTGGGCTGATGGGCTAATACAGCAGGACTCTCAGCTGTATAGGAGTTCAGTGCTTTTTATAGGGAATATTTATTTTGAAATAAACAAAATGGAAGTTTAGAGCAAAATCTCCATAGTTTAACATAGCTTTATCTGTTTTCACATAAAAACTCTCAGTCCTTGTCAGTCTACCTGAATTTAAAAAAAAAAATCAGTACTTTTAGGTGAGAAAGCGGCAGGGACCTGGTGTCCTTCGTTTGGTCATGTCTAGAAAACCTAAGCAACCCTAACCTAAGCCTATGGATCCTGGACAACAAATGACCCTATAATAACAAGGGGATGTGACATGAAATGTGCACGGGGAGGTTGTTTTTCAGCTGTTTTTCAAAGCAGCAGACTGCACTTTCAAATTTCTGAGGGTTTCAACAACGTCATAACAATGGGAACTGTGCTTTTTAGTGCGCTATACATTCCCAGTCCACGTGAAGCAAATTTGGCCATTGTGACGTGCTGCTTTGTAAGAAGCGTAGTAGCAATTACCTTCAGGCTTGTGCCAAGGAGTAACCCGTGGTTTAAGGCCAAAGGGTCCTGGTCTGTTGCCCATGACAGTCGGCAGAGAGACTTGCAGCGACTTGAGCAGCTCCGGGCTCAGAGCTGGGAATCGCGGTGTGAATGCAGCTCTTGGGCTGCCTCGCGTTCTCGGTGTGACCCGCAGGAACAGCACTTTCTTCTCGCTTCACTTGACTTTGGGCAGAGCTGCTACTCTCGCTGTGCCTCACCAAGAAAAGGAGGCTTAAAAAACCATTAGTATTTCAAAAGCACTCGTTCTAGAGGGAAGGGCTGTGGAGGCAGAGCAGTAAATCCTGCTCTATTGGAGCTGTCCAAATATTATTGCTCGTATTGAAAGAAAGCTCTTAAACGAAGGCTGGTGTTCAGACGCCGGTACAGCCCGAGAGTCCTCACAACACCACTGATCTTCTGCTAGAAACGTGCAGCTTGCCAGTTGACTTAGTGTGTGTTCACGCAAACACCAGTGATGAACTTCAAGTTTCTAATTTAACTGTTTATGTCTCTAGGGGAACAGATTTGTCATTGTTTTATGGATATTCTCATCCCTCTTTTTAAATGGTGCTGCATTTTGTTCAAGGTAGTTTTAGAGTACATAACTCTGGAAAGCATTTTTTAGATTTAAAACCAGATGTCACAGCCTAGTCCTTGTAGAACTCTCCACTTACCAGTCAGTCCGTCACAGGCAAAGTGCAGTTTATCTTTCCTGCGGGTATATATAAAGCTCTCACTCTATATATAAAATTAGGAGCAATGAAGCTTTCATTGTCTTGATTCAGAAACTGCTAAAGATCTGCAGATTTTTGTTCAGCAGCTCCTGTTGGTCTTTGGTTCAAGAGGGTCTGAATTCTTAAAAACAAACCACAAACAAACAAAAAACGAAAACCCAAATGCACTAAGACTGACAGTGAGATCTCAAATGAGAACTGTTTGGTGGGCTGACTGTGTGAAGACCAGTGTCTCGCACGCCCGGGACGGGCTGCTGCCTTCAATCAGAGCTTTGACCTGTGCTGTGTACATGGAAACACGTGAGCATGTGAGTGAATTATCCTTTTGCACTGGGACCACTTAAACTTGAAATTTCCAATGATAAATTGAAGAATATTTCTTTTTAAGTTGCAGTGCAGTAATGGGAGTTAGGATTTATAAGCCCTGCCAAATTCAATAAACTTGTGTTATAGCCTTTTAAAATTGTTATATCGAACACTGCTTATAAAGAGCCGTCTTCTTTCTATTGTTTCATAATTTATTCAGTGTTTTCTTAACTGGACCATCAGCAGAACAGTAAAAATGCCACTGAGTAAACTTTGTTTAATGGTGAACAATTTTTGTCTATGTTACAATAATGTCTGTGGGAAGAAACAATTACCTTGTGATTTGCTGTCAAAGTGGTAAGTGCATTTTCTTTCCAGTTCATTTAGAAGGGACATCACTTTCAAGCTTTCCCTTGTTCTCTTTGTGGGGTTGTTTCCTCTTCTGTACATTTGGGGTTTTTGCCATGCACACTGGAAAGTACTGGTTCAGCCCCGAATCCAGGATCCATAAATCCTCTGCTGTCCTCTGTTCAGTGCTGCTCTTCAATGATGCATTTTTAGTACAGCTCAAGATCGTTGCTCGGCTGTTTACTGAACCCCCTGCCAAAACAGAACGAACTTCCCAGTGACGGCTATTAATGCTATTTTTCTACTGAGTTTGCTGTATGAACCAATGCTGCTGTTTGTTTTGTTATGTTTCCATCTTCAATTGAAGTGCAGAGAGTCTCAATGATATGATCTGTTTTCTTTTGATACCTGTCCAAAGTTGTGGATGGGTTTTGATAGATTAAGACCTGTTGCTGAATTAGTCAGGCTCAAAGGTATCTCAAGGCCACTTCGAGAACAGAGTCTGCTGTGAGAAAGAGGGGCGTTCCTCAATCACCGGGCTCCTGGCGGGGCGTGAATCATCGGACGTATCATCAGTGAGACTCCAGAGCACGGACAGCCCACGATCCTCATTTAACGAATCCATGCTTGGAGCGTGGACGCGTGATTAGAATATAGTTACGTATATAAGGAGACTTGTTTCTGTAATAAATGACTTAGCGTGATTCACATTGAATCGACTTGTTTTGCTTGGTCCTTATCTCACTCTACACAAAGTGTTAGGGATGGAAGCATTTGTGAGTCTTTGACCATTGCATGTTGCATTTATCATCGTTATTATAATAAGGTAAGAAGGCAGTTAAAAATGTTTATTGTGGCCTGAAACTTCACAAGTGTTTCACAGTCCTTCCTTTTAGTGAGTGATGGTCAGTCCCTGGTATGTTTGCTGGGACGAGAGCGTTCAGAGGGACTCAGAATCATTAGTTAAATCTGAAACATATTCTTTCCTCAAAGAAGAGAGGAGGATATGTCGCTGCCCAGAAGCACGTATAGAGACTCTGCAGGAAAGATGCTGAAGATTCAAATACATTAACAGAAAATAGTTCTTGGAATTGTTGGGGAGGGAGATCAGGGTTCTGGGCAGCACTCGTGTGTGCCACCAAGCTGGGGGTGTCTGTAAGCAACACGGAGCCTGTTGATTTGTATTTGTATGGTCTAATCCAAGATGTCCTTCCAGTACAGTTTGCGGGGCTTTCATCCTCAGAAATGCCTCCCAGTCTCAATGCTCCCGTTGTACGCTGAGAGGATGGAAAGCTAAACTGACCCCAGGGATTCAAGGTGTTTCCAATCTGAAGATCAGGCTGCTGTACAACACTCTGTCATGAATACCCTAAAATCTTTCCTTCAACCTCTACGAGAAGGGCTGAGGCATAATCAGAGTAGTTGGCTCCACATATCACATTACTCTTCTTGGATGCCAGAATTCTGTTACAAAAAACATATTTGGAGTTCATAAATTGTTCTGCACTCTTCTCCAGCACGCTGGCCATTAACCACCACAGGGATTAAACAGCTACCATTATGTAGGCAGCATCATGTTTATAACAAATTGCTTCCTTATAGCCCACCTGCTGCTTTCAGTAATTTGAAAGCACAGTGAGTTAGGTCTCAAAAGTTGTATTTTGGAAGATGACGGGGGTTTAAATAAAAGGTTTTAAATTACCAGGCCTCAAATAGCTACCTAGAGAGGCAGTGTCTAGCATCTGGACTGTTACCGAATTACTGTAAGTCTCTTAATCAGCAGAGCCCCTAGAATGAGTGGCTGGTGGGAGTGAAACCTGACACTAAATGGACAGCAATGTAAGAACGCTTTGTGAGCAACTCCCAGAGGAGCAGGATGAATAAGTGCATCTTTAGGGAAAGAAAACCCAAGTTTCCTTTTAGGATAGAAAAGCACATTCCGTTCAATGTATTTCCTCTTGTTTTTGTTTTTTGATGGGTTTGTTTTCCTCATGTGGTTTTTGAATGCCTCCAGACCAGATCTTTGGTGCTATAAATTGATGTAGCTCCTTTGACTTCACTAGGGTTATGTTGATTTACTCCAGCTGAGGATCTGCTGTGAGTCTATTCTCATACCGCTGGAGTTAGCAAGTTCAAGCCCACATTTTGAGTGCTTCATGCATGCACAAGAAATTAATCATAGCAATGATGTGTGCAAAGTATGTGTGAACATTTTTCCACAGGCAGTTCTCAAAATCCTTGCCTCTGCTATCTCCATTTAATGTTCACCTTGTCTCTTCTCTCAGCTGTGCAGGTTTTACACTGGTGTAAGTCCGCTGACTTCAATAGGTTTGCTCCTGGTTTACACCTGCCTGTAAAAGTAGTATTAAATCATGCCTGTAACATTAAATCTTCTGTCTCCATGTAAAGAATAATATCCCAAAGGCTCATAGTTTCGGAATTACTATCCCTCTCCATTTAAGGTAATAATGAGTGATGAACTGTATAGTTCCCATCCAACACCTCCTGCAGAACATTGTTTCGCAGCGACTTCTGTGGATCTTGGCTCAAGCTCAGATTTCTTCAGGAGTGGTTTAGCATCCTCTTGCACGAACCTCATCTGTCTCTGTGTGTTGTCTTGTCCATGGGCTGAGACGTGGTGAGCCTGGAGAGGAGAGGGGCTGGCTTAGATGTTTGTACTACTTTTTTACGATGTCCTGAACCATCATGCTGACAAGGCAGAGCTTTTTATCTAACAGTTGATATGGGGGAAACAAGATGCTGTCCATCTCTCTTCACCTGAAGTTAGCAGTGACCACTGCCTTCTCAAACAGCATTTTTCCAAAACTAAAGATCTAAATCATCTTGGAAGATAAGCTTTAAGATGATCTCGGTCCTGAAGGCAGAACACAGAAGGGCCCATTGAAATAACCAGTAAGTGAATGTGTTGAAGAAAGGCAAAGAGGCTTTGGCAGCTTGGTGGGGACGGGCCCTTCAGGGGAGCGTGCGAGCAAAGGAGGCGTCTTCCTCCATGACGCAGGGCAGGGACCTCAGGATGTCGGGAGCTTCTTTCCTGTGCCGTATTTCACTTCTGCTTTGTCTGTAGTAAAGCAGAGGAGGGGTCACCTCACCCCAGTCAACAGCCCTGCCTCCTGTGCCGTTTCCTTGGGCTTCCCAGCAGAGGAGAAATCCGTGTCCCGCTAACACACACAAGGAACCTCACAACCTGGCAGGTGGAGAGTCCCAAAGAGAAAAACTGGAGCTGCCAAAGAAAAGTTTGGCCTCCTTGAAATGCTCCACAGTAGAGTATTTGTTTCAGTTCTGATACCTGCGGTATTTTAACCTGACCTGGCTTAATTTAAACCTTCCTGCTATATGCACATTTGCATGTTTGCACAGATTAGCAACGCAGGCAGCTGCATGTTTGCACACATAACTACTTAGGGCAGCTGTTTAGGCTTCCACACTGCCAGCTATATTGATTTATTTAATTCTTCTGTTGGCTGCTGAATAATGCATGCCAAATGCACAACTTGGATATGCTTTATGAAAATAATATAAACTAATGTAACTGCCCTGTAGAAAGGACATTATTCAATTTTTACTAGCGGAATTCATGCGCTGTATTAGTGCACTGGTCTGCATGGTGTCTTTCATTTTATTTCCTTGTCTGAGTTGGATCTGATGGACCTGATAATGTGAATAAACAGATGAACATTTTTACTCCATATGGAGTAAAAAGCTTAAAATCTTTGTAAGTGAAAATAGATCTGAGGCGTTATTTTTAAGTATGAGAAGCAGAAGTGTACATATGGTTTGTAGTCTGAGTTTTCTCTGTTCCATCAGTGACAGGAATAACATGAGCTGGAATCACTGTGGTTGCTGAGAACTGCATTTAGCCGATTACTTCTTTAAAATAACAACATGCAAACATGCACACCTAGGGAAGATTTAAAATAAAAATAGTTTAGCTATGTTAGATCGTTATTTTGAAGATTTGTGTATGTAAGGGCTGATTGTTCAATCTCTATGCAAACAAATCTCAGTAACTTCATTCCTAATATAGTGAAGTTAAATTACATTTTCTGCATTCCTTGTCATGGTGTGCTATTTTAATTGGGGAAGTTTTGTACTTGCCTTTTTTTTTTACAAAGGCCTTATGATTATGCTTGGGAAGAACCCTAGTTCCATGGTGTGAATAGCCCTTTCTTCCTCTCCTGGGTAAATACTGTTCCTGCCATCTCATTGCCACCTTAGTCATCTGTTCCTGGAATCTCCTAATCCTGGCTATGGGGCTGCAGCTGCAGTTTACAGAGTTCAGTTTAATTCTCTTTTGCAGATCTCTTCTAAGAACCAAGTTGTGTGTTTGTTCCTCTGTTTGCCATCTGTTTAAAAAGACAAGAGTTTTGCTTCCTCTGACCAAAGCTGTTTGAAACTGTGCAAGAGATAATTACAGACTTCTTAATATTATGTAAAAATGTGCTTGTGTCATGTGTAACGTGTGTGAGCGGCTCTGCCCTCCCGTGGATAGAAGCAGAACTCGGCTACATGCCCGGTCCCAGCGCTGCCGATGCATCAGAAATGATGTTTTCAGTCGAGAGTCTGGTTTTTGGGGCAGGAGACTCTGAATCCTGCTTTTCTCTGGTGTTAAGCACTCCTTCACTGGAGCAAGAAGCATCAAGACAACCTTGTGGTTTGCTGGAGCAGCTTCCTTTCTTGAATCTTGGTCCTGTTTTTGTTTCCTGTGTTTGTTTTGTCCCTCCCCACCCGCTCAGCGCAGGACGCGGTCCCTGCTGTCCCAGCTCAGCCTCACCTGCAGTGGCGCGGTTCCTGGGAGCCTCTGCCGCGCTCCCTGGGGTACTCGGCACCCTTTGGAAGAGCCGATGTTGCAACACGTGGATGTGCGTCACGGTTGAGCTGCATTGAATTTGAAGTGATATGTAGCAGCGTATCAAAGCATACTTGCTTCTGGTCACAGCATATTAACGTGATTTATTTTCAATTCTAAGAAGCCACTTAACCAAGTCATTGTAACGTGTCTCCATATGCCCTTGCTTTTCCTCTTAGTACTAGTACTTTATTTCTTCTCCCATGCCTCACGAGTTTTTGGGACGTGCCAAGGAAACTTTGAATAAATCTTTTATATCCCGGAGAGGAAAACCATTATTAAATATAGTGTTAGATGATGTTCTAGCCCAGGTGAGCAAGACCGTCCGACTATATGGTGCTGCTGCTGGTGTCCAGAGGGTGAGGGGAGGAGGATTCACATACAGGTTTTTCCATCATCCTGCTGAGCTTCCTCCAAAAGAGCCAAGATTGCTGACACGAGCAGCAGCCTGACCTGCAGGCAGCAGCGCCGAGTAATGCCGGCAATGTGTTTTACACGAGGGTGTGCTAACCTCGGCATTTTTACCGAGCTAGATCATTCCCACAAAAACAACTCTCTCCCCTCTCGAGCGCAGACTGCAGTAGAGAGCTTGGTTTGCAAGCTCTGATTTGATCAAACACGCCCAGCAGAAGACAAAATGGAACTGCAGCTTTGCAGCTTTAGAACGCGTGCGTTTCCACATCAATCAGAGATGGTAGGCTCTTCCTGCTCAGAGCTGCTCGAGTTGCATGTGATAAATTTTGCGTGGCAGGAGGAACGCGCTGTGTCAGTGTGTCAGTAGATTTGACAATTCACAGATCAGACTCAACAAAAATATTTATTGCCTGGATTTACTTGTCATGAAATTGCCTTAAAATATGGGTGGAAAAAATATCAAGTAAGGCAAAAAAAATAAAAGGAAAGTGCATTATTGGATTAACAGAATAAAAAGTCTTTTTGGAATTGGTATTTTATAACCTTTATGTAGGTAGATTCAGTTTATTGTAAATGAGTTTATATATAAATCAATGAACTCTACACCTTAACCCAGAAGGATGCTCTCAGGAACTCCTCGTCGTGGCACTGGAAATGAATGACCTGGAGGAGGACGCTGTCAGGATTCTCAGTGTCCCTTCTTGTTATGCTGGTGGCTTTTTGTGCGGCTGTATCAAAGCACAGATTTCAATAGTGAATATATTATTGAATTTGATAACATTTTGTAATTTAAAAAAGAATGGAAATAGAAGATTCTACAGTAATTAGGATAGAAACTGTGTCATAAATTCTAATAATAAGAATTCTTTTTAGTGGCTTTTTTCTTTTTTTCTGTCAATTGAATATTGACATTGTTATTCATATTTAATTTAGAAAGATCCTATTGTAGAAGCAACTGCCGAATCTTTATTCGGGATATTCAGAAAGATCAGTTTATTTTCAATCTTAAATTCTGCTCATAAGGTGAGATACATTAGAAATGCTGCACACTGGAAATCAGGCAGCACTGTTAACTGTATCACTTGAGCTTATATAAAAGTGTATGTGAGGCTTAGGCAGTATTAACAGCAGTGTTTTATCTGCAAGGCACTTCACTCAGGAACACTTTCTGTATTTCATTAAGTGCCTGGTGAAGCTGGAGCTCAACCCTGTTCTAGGTACAAACCCTTTGCCAAGTATCACGTTGACACAGGGAACCTGGGTCGGGTTTCTGATCGGGCGCCACAACTTGTGGGACTGTTGGCCACTCGCTTCATCTTTTCGTGCCTCACATTTGTGACACAGGGTAAAGACATTTCATTTTTATAGCTGTGCGGTGAGAAAAAACTAAGAAAGCTGGGAAGTCACAGGTGCAGTGATGAGTAATTTGAAGTGTTTTGGCAGAGTGATGAGTTAGAGCTTTTGTCGAGACTCATCCTGAAGGCGCCTTCGTTCAACCAGTGCAGTAACGTGCTGCTGGAGCCTGATCTGTGTCCTGACTCAGCACCTCGAGCCCTGTGGGGAGCTTGGGTTCTTTTGATGTGTGGTTTGGCAGTTGAGTGTTCTAACAAGCAAGCAAAGAAATCTGCTGGGATTCAGCTCCCCTTCATATTTTTTCTAGTGACACAAACAAATCCCGGACGTGTTTCATTTTAGCAAAGTCCTTTTTTTTTTTTTAATGTCTAGAAAAAGAATTAGTGTCATTTTTAAGCATATAATTTCTAAGCAAAATGTTAATAACTTTTAAGAATTCAGTGAAGCAAAACCTTGCCAGGTTGCTCCAACTTCTCTTTGTGGAGCCGCACCTGCTGCATCTCGATAGGAGCTCAGAGGACATTGGTGACTCCCCTTGGCCTGGCGGGCACTTCAGGCTCTCAGGTGCTTTTCTTCATCTGGGTGATAATGACAGTGATGGTTTCTCTTCCATTCAGTTACACCTCTCAGTGTAAATCTGGTGAATAACTGTGATTTATTTCCCCTCCAACCTTTTCCTTTGTTCAGGGTGGAAACACAGACAACTGAGGGACTGGAGGGTGCCACTTACCTCAGGCACTTCTGGTATTTTTTCCCATCAAGCCATTTTCTTATTGTTCTGGAGCCTTTTCCTGGGCTTCTCCTTGGCCAAAGTGTTTAACTGTGTCACTCAGGCCATGCTTTTAGCATTTAAACATCTATTATTTAAGGGTCTTAATCTCTCAACCTCTCTCTTCATTTTCTACTATTTTGTTTGCAACAGCAATGAACTATTGCAGCAGAAATGCTGAGCCAAATTCCTTGCTGATATAAAACAGGGTTGGGGAACTTTGTAATGGCAAAGATCTGGATAATTTGATTGTACCTGTCTCTGTAGGAACCACAGACTTTTAAAAAGTGAATTGGGAAATGAGGCCAAGGAGAGGCTGATGAGTTGCTAACGTCGCCCACGAAGCTGGTAATATAGCAAGGAATAAAACCCATGCGTATGTTTGTCACCTCCTGCGATGCTCACAGGACAATAGTTGAACTCCACAGTCCTTCAGCCCTGACAATCCTGGATCTTGTTCCTACAAGTGCCCTCCTGGAGGAGCTTCCAGAGCATCGTGGGGAACTGGGAGACCGAGGCTGCCAACTCTCGGGACCGGTGTTCTCAAAATTGTAGGTGGAGTGTTTGCACAGCTCCTCTGTGTCCTTTCCCATTGAACTGGAGGTTGTTCAGGTGCTTCTCCTGTGTGCCTCATTGTGCTGAAGTCAGTCCCTGTGTTGTTCTCCAGCAAGCACTGCAGAATGCAGTCTACAAGTATGCAGTACTCGCTTTTCTTGTTTGCTGGTTTTTGGCCCTCCTCCCTTCTCCCATCCGCGTTCAGCCATTTACAAAGTATTATTCATTAGAAACTGGAGCATCTCCATCCTGAGGAAAAATAAAAAAAGCTTCTAGTGAGCCAAAATTTACTCATCCTATCTCAGATTTCTGCCTTCTAAGAAAAATATATACGGTCTAATCATAATTCCCTAGTGACCCGTAAGCTGGGTCTAGCTGTGGTAATCAGAGCCTGTACTGGCGGCTGTCAGGGTGGGTTGTTAGAACAATCGATGCAGCAAACATCTGTCTCAGCTGAACTCTGCTTGTACCCTTTGGAAGAGAGGGAGTGTTCATTTGTATACATAACATGGGGACCGGAGAGAACCCACAGCTCCGCTGCCATCTTTCTTTAACGAGCTATCATGGTATTTCATTAAAATAACACGCACACTTTGAACTGTCAGATCTCTGCAGAAGGCGATGCTTTAGTAGCTGGAGGAAAAATTGCTTCACTGCACAGGATGCAATACTTGTGCAATTCATTGGTCTGCGGCTGAGTGGCATATGGGGATAAATTAGTGAAGGACAGAAAGATAATTTTTGCTTGTATAATTAGGGCTGTTTAAAATTTAAATATATAAAAAAACCTGTTTGTCCCCTCGTATTTCAGAGACACGTTTTTGTGATGCTTTTGGAAACAATTCATACTTCTAATTCTTCCACAAAGATTATGCTTCTGGCAATACAGAATTTCCAACAAATATCAGGCTCTTGAGTCAAACACGCAGAGACCATCATGAGGTTGAAAAGCACACAAACACACTATTGTTAAAATTTGCTGATGCTGCTGGCATTGCCAAGGGGGCATCTTGTTGTTCTTTGCTCATATGATTTAAAGTAATGAGCAAATTTGGAATGAGACAAATTAGGAGGCAGATCGTACGAAGAGACCAAGCCTTCCCCATCGCTGCTGAGCGGTATTCAGACATTTACACAATGGGGCCTGTCACCTGATGGGCAAATGCGTTCTAAATACTGGATATCAGTACCAAGGGAATATAAGGTTGCTATTAGAGGAGCTGTGGAGGTTCACAGTTATATTTATGATTTAAATACTTAAGTCCCAATTCTATAAGCACAAAGAATCTCTTTTTCTCAATAAATTATCATTACACTCAGCTGACACATATGACAATGAATCGGAAAGCGCATCATCCCGTGCAGCCAGGTAAGTTTTTCCTCCTCTAAATATATTACACTGTTTAAATGAGGCTATGTTTTTGTGAACAATGTGTGTATCAATAGAAAATGAATCACACTCACACATTCTTCTCAGGCCTTTATTTAACACTTCCTTTGCTCAGCTTCTGAAATACAAGAATATATATTTGCCTGTTCTTAGTGGAAATTCTGGTATACAGAGTCCTTCGTAGTGTATCAACCAAATAGTTCAAGCATCTGTCTAAAGGCCTTCAGTATATCAGAAAATAAAGTGTATGAAGCATCAACTGAGATGTTCTGCGTACTGGGAAATATATTGAACTCGAAGTTGTGCGCATGGCTCATGTACCTTTTTGACTCCTTCTCCTTGTTTTCGTTTTCAGTGTTGTGTTTTTCCAGTCTGACTTCAGTCCCCTGTTCCTGTCATAACACACGTGGTGTGAGCATTGGGCAGAGCAGCCTATTTCAAGCTTCAGTCTGGTTTCCTTTTTTTTGTCCTTTTAAACCGTGGTACTGGAGACTGGTAGCCATGGCAACTCCCTTATCTGTGCTGAGAAATAAATACTAAAAATTGCTTTTTTTACTATTTATATAGAAAAATGCAGAAGCAAATAAAACCTGCGGTATATGACTCACTTCATATTTTGACGTCTCCACTACTTCTGTTAAATATGGAACCAAATAATCTGAGAAAATTAAAACAAACTGTGCTCCTTTTCAAGGGATTCCACTGGCGACGTGCGGAGGGCCGGGCTGTATTCAGCTCCTCTTGGTTAATGTACCCAGAGAGGCGAGAGCGGCTCCCCATAGAGCCTCAGCAGGGGTGCGGAGTGACCTGAGCGACCGAGATGCTCCAAAAGGAGCCAGATCTGGAAAAAGACTTAGGCTGAACTTTGTTCTTTTTCATGTCTCTGTTAATCAGACATTATCCCACAGAAGGGCCTGTGTTGTTCATTCCTTTGTATCAGCTTGTGTGGTGTTTTGTGTGTTGTGATTTTTTATTTTTGAGAATCAGCTGAGAAAGGCACCTGCTGTCAGTGAATTTAACAGAAACCTTTCCAAGACGGAATTGCTGCAGATCTAGAATTCTTTGTTTAATTACTGCACCTTGATATCCTGAGACTAGTGCATAATTCAGTGATTCCTCCTAAAGCAAATCAATGTTTTCATTGCCACATACCCTGCAGACCACTGGGATCAGCTACCGGGAAAGTAACTCTGACAGTCTTAAGGTATCTCTCAGCCAAGAGCTCCATTTATTTTCCAGCAACTGGGCTCCAGCTGTTGCTGAACTTGTCTGCCTTTTGTAAATGATGATCTTTCTAGCACATCTTTCAGGCTAATTCTTTCTTCCTTTCTCCACTTGCCTTGCTGGAAAGTTTTGTTGGGAGAGGTAATACCTTTTATTAGATGCAGTGATAAAATTGCTGGGAAAAGACACACAAGTTTTTGGCCACTACCACATTTGTCCATGCCCAGCTCTTTGATGAGTGTGTTGTTTCAAGTCATTAATATCAGCTTCCAGGAGAAAAACGGATAGCAAAAGTTTTCATTGATGACATTTGAATGGCTGAAGTTGGCAATAATGTATTTTAAATTTGGATAAATGCTGTTTCAAAAAAAAATTTGATTTTGTTTGTCTTCTTGGACTGGATGAATGTAACTCTTAGGATTTCAGTGAAAATGCTTTTGCATGTGAATTCCTTGAGTATATGCCAACATATGATTAAAATGCTCTTGTTTACAACATTCCTACTTATTTGCTGGAATAGTCACATAGAGCAAACACAAAAACAGCCATGAGGACTCCATACAAAGAAAATGATTTAAAAATGTTTTTATTTGCAGAAATATTTGGTTTGGAGTAGCTCTATTTCAGTGTCACTTCTTGTATTTTCTGTACATGCTAATGTGTGCATTTATTTTCCAATAGGGCTCCCCCACGTGCTGTTCCATTGCTCACCGTCTCTCCTGCTCTGGCTCTGATTCACTAATAAACTGGTTTTGGTTCTTCTTTTCCTCTGCCCGAATTTCAGCTCCTGTGAAGTTGCTGCAGCTTTACCCTCTCCCTGCAGCGTGTTAGTCAGCAGTGATTTCTGTCTTGATTTTTATTTCTCTTTTTGAATAGTTGATGTTGTTTTGAATGGCGGAGCAGCTCTGCAGCTTGTTCCGTGCCCATCCCTGCTCCGACAGGCATCCAGTTGTGACAATTTCTAGGCGTGATGTTGAAGGATAAATTGGAAGCATCTGTTACTCCAGAAATGGGCCTATATATTGTCTTAAAGCCAAAGGGGCTTTAAGAACTTGTGGAATTGCCTGGGAATTGAAAGAAAAGGCAAGGAGCAGTGTCCACATACACATGTGTGCATTTAAATGCGTACCTTTGCAAATACATTAATTTAGTCAGTCAGGTATTTTCAGGTTTTCTGCCTCTCATGTATAAAGGGAGAAATGACTCCCAGAAGAGTCTTTTGTACTGGCTTTTGTACCACTTCAGTAGCAGTACTGGTGTGGGGTGTTGTGTTTTGGTTTGAGGGGTTTTTAGATGGGTTTCTGTATGGCAGTATGAGGGACTTCACAGCAAACATGGATTTGATTCTCAGCGCAGTGTTGTGAGAGCTGTTTGACAGGCTCGGCACAGTCCAGCTCAAGGGGCAGCTCCAGACACAGCGGGTGTTCGGCAGCAAAGCTCAGCACCACAACCCAAGTGCCGTCCCAGAGCCCGGGCACTTGCGCCCAGTTCACTCTGCCCGTACGTGACCTTGGCCTCCCAAAAGTTCCACTCCAGCCTGAGGTGCTGCTGTTTTATTTGAGCTTCTTCCTTTGGGAAACAGGGAGCTTGCGTTTCTTTGCAGAGGTGTCTGACGGGAGTGAGAGCTCAGGCGAGCTGCAGAAGGCTCAGCACTGCTCATGGCACTTGTGTGTTACAAACTGTGCAGAGAGAGGAAAATTTGCTCTCGCTCTGTAGAAGCTTCTTTAGCAGTTCTCGAAAAATCTTTCCCCTTCCTGAGCAGCATCTCAAGTCCATCCTCCCAGCACAAAGATGGAAGTTCTTGTTTAAATCTCACACGTTTCTTGCACGTACCATGCCCCTGATATGTGCTATTTCATGCCCTTATGTGGAATCTGCTTGTCAGTGATGCTGACGGATGCAGGATAAAGTGCACTTTCCTTTGGCTGTGCCAAGTGGATATGCAGCAGCGTGCTGAGCTGGAAAAGCTAACAGAGGATTCCGTGCAGAGCCAGGATTGTCTGCGGCAGAGATTTTCTTTCCTAAAAGTGCCTGTTAAAAGGGTGACCGTGCAGCTGCTCTGATGCACCGATAGAGATGTGACACCGGCCAGCAATATGGGGAGAGGTGGACATGCTGAGACTGTTCCTCCCAGCTACTTAGGATTTTCACATCCAGAGCGATTCTTTAAATTATCTCTATTTCAAATTGAAACACAAATATTCAGTTTCCTAGTTCAATGGCTCTGCACTCAGGTCTGACGTCAGGACCCATAGTTTTGAGCTGCGGCATCTAATCCTTGCTACTGAATCATGGGTGACTTTACACAGCAAATATGTTACAAGAGCTGAGGTCAGTGGATGGGAATGAAGAGCCCAAAAGGAGGTTTGTCACGTCTCAATACTTGACATAACAAACTGAGTAGCGAGAGCCAAATTTGAGCACCCGTTATGGATCATGTACCTTAGCGCTCAGTTTGTTGTGAGAGCTACTGGTGGTGAAGTTCACAGTAAAATATTTTCAGGGAGTAGATAGACATGGCAATGAGGCCAGTAGACGTTGCCTTTCCATTTCTAGATTTAAATAATTACTAGATGTTCGTTTACTTCTGCAGTCTTCTAATACTGGATGAAAACAGGCGTGATGCAGCAAATCACAACACTTGGGCTATTTCTTCCCTACAAATAATAGTTTTCCTGTTTGCCAGCAGCGCTGCTGTTTACAGCCTGCAGACTGCCGTCAGATGGGTTCAGTCAGTGTGAATTTCCAGGCACTCTTCAGCCTTTACCATATTTTGAAGTGCCACGGGAAAAATAATCCTTGTCTCTGTGTGCTGGTTTTTGTATTAATAAATGGAGTTGCAAACGCTGGGTGCCAAGAATGCAAAGGATCCAAACCTGCAGTAACTGACTGTGTCACTCTGGAAATGTTGTCATGTCTTTAGGCTTTTGTTTCTTTTCCTTCAGTGAGGCTGCAGAAAGCAAGGACTGAGCAAGTGGCAGCAAAACAAAAGTTAATATCTGTATTATCTCTTCAACTCTTCCTCAGAAGTGTCTGGAGAATGGTAGACTCCAAAGTGGGATTTGTCAAGGATAAGCTAACAAGAAGCTTCCCGTTGTGAACCAGCCCTTTTTAACGAGCAGGTGATTGAGCTGGGAAGCAGTAAGAAAGGCCAGATTCTAAATCCTAATTAACCATTGACAGTGTCTACATGAGAACTGTCAGAGGTCCGAGTCGGTGGTGAGAGGCTGTGTTGTCACCCCCGCCATGCTCGGTGCTGTCCAAGATCCCGTCCGTTCCCAGGTACAACAGCTCTGCTGGGGCTCTGGCTGAGCAGAACCACCTTGACATCCTGCAGCGCATGAAAAGATGGGGTGCTGGGGGCTTGGTCACTGCTCTCTGCTGTTGCTTTGGAGAAAAACCAGATTTTTGAAACGGATTTCAGCATGATGAATTCCAACCCCAATTAATCACATCTAATTATCTGCCCAAGGCACAGGGTATCTGTCAAACTCTGATAAATTCAATGAACATGGAGATTGTATCATCTTTTGTCATCAGTACCGTCTGTTCTTGGCATTCGTGCTACAGGGCTAGACTGTAGATATGTTGATTAGCAGATACGCTGATCAGTCATGAAAATTCATTTCCAAAATGAATTTGGATTTGGAACGAATGTAGTTTTTTTTCCACCTCAGGCAAAGGGAGCCTGGATTCTTGATTACACATAATTATTTATACTCATATTTAGGCCATTTTATATACCCCCAAGGTGGTGTGAACTGCTACGAGTTTAAATAAGAGGTTAGATCTGAAACATTTAATCATTTCACTTGTGGGGTACTTTGAGGAGGAGGCATAATGGGAGTTTTCTTTCTTTTGAATTGTCTTTATGTACGAGCTAATTAGATGTCCTGTGGTTGTTTCCTCTTTGGAGGTCTGACTTCATCTTAATCAGAAATAGCCCAACTGGTTCTCTCAAGCTGTTCCTAGAAAGTGCAATTTTCAGTAGTGATGGTTAAGGAACATACTCTGAGGGGTGGCTGCTCTCCCCATTTTGAAGTTAATGGGAACCCTGCATGTTATTTCCTGAAAGAGAGATGTTTTGTCCTGCACTTGAAATCCCAGGACATGAGTCTGCCTTCTGGTGTTGCTGGGAATATCTCCCTTCATCTTTACTTCAGTGTGTCACAGGGAGGCACCCCTGTTCTCTGGTCGTACTGTTGTGTTGAAGGTAATAGAAGACCTTGTGCTATGGGCTTTCAAAAATCCTTGCAACACCAGTCACTTGGCATTCAAAGGCAATTTTTGCAATGTTTAGGAATGTCAGACTGTAGCATGTGCCAACGTAGCTCAGCCAAAATTGTCGCCTGGTGTTTCCACAACAAAATGGCCTGTGCAGAGTTCAGCGTCCACCCTCCCAACACCTTGGGACTACTGATGGCTCAGTGTCCCTTCACGGCTCAGTTTTTCCATGTAAACCCAGACAGGCCTTGGTTTCACGATGCTAAAACTGCCTTGGTACTGTGAAACACCAACTTTGTCCATTAGTGAAATTTAAGGAAGAACACTGTTTTAAACTACGTCTTGAAGAAATAAACAAAAAAACACCACCAAACCCAAACCAAACAACAACCAACCAAACAACACACAAAAATCATTAAAACCAAACAAGCAGTTGGCTTTCTACGTAGTCCAAATTTGCAAGATTTTATAGAAATTCATACTGAGTGACAGCAGGGACTGGACTCTTCAGTCTGTAAGTGTGTTTATTATAGAGGCCAGTAGGTGTTGAAGCACATATTGGCAACCTGGAGGCACGCTAAGTTGCTGCTCTGGGTAGTAAACCCACCGGAGGCTGGCACAGCTGCTCTCTGTCTTTTTTGCTATTTATTTCAGCCGGCCCTACCTGATGGACAGTCTCTGCCTGTTCACCTACGACATTCTCAAAGCACTCGAGCTCCGTCTCGTGTTTAAGGCTACGGGGAAGCAGTGGAACTTGTTTGGGTGTGGTGGAGGCAGAAGGATCTGCCTGTCTGGTACACACAGGTGATAAGAACCTATTCTCCAATATTCTGTATTCTTCTTTCCTTTTTAACAGATTAGTGTTTATTTGATCTTCCCTTGGGTGTGTGTTGTCCTCTTTTAATTGCAGTTTTTTGAGTATTCATACTCCTGTGCTTAGCTCCTAAGTTTTGCTAATAAGTTCCTGATGTATGCCAAGATAATGAAGATGATTAATGAAATTGTTACACTCCCAGATTCTTGTTCTAACTTGCTGTCTTTAACTGGTTGCAAACTTGGATTCATCTGCACTGTTAACTGCAACACAGCCCTTGTGTTTTAGCCACAGAAGCAGAAAGACGGGAACATGTTTTGCAGTCGTCAGAGATTGTCGTGCAAGAATAATCCCCAGGGAAGTTAAGCAGAGTGAGAAGGCTGGTGGCAAGTGGCTTGTGTTTTACTGAACCTACAGGAAGGTGACACAGGTATAACACTAGCTGCTCTCTTTTGTATTTGGCAAAAAGCACATTCCTTCAATGCCAGACTGCAATTATCCCACATGCCATAAAACAGGACTGGCGAAGATGGTGAAGGAATATGTACTAGTGCAGAGTGGTTCGAGGGGAATCCATAGATCTCACCATCTCTGTTATACTGCTTGTTTTTCTAAGTACTTTTACTCTTCCTCCAAGACTAAAAAACAGCAGTTAGGCTCATTAAAAACACTTTGAGTTATAAACACTCACCATTTTTCCTTTCCTTTGAAAACAGCACCGATCTGATAAGTGCATTTCCTTTCTCAGAGCCGTGAGAAGAAAGCTTTCAGAGGAAGAAAGTTTGCTGGGATACAAGCAGGTTTAGTAAAGTGTGAGTGTGTGATTATCTTTCCTCTGACAAGTATTTAGCTTCTCACTGATGTTTTCTTTTCCAAAGATCTGCCCTGTACAGGGAATTTCAGATGTGGAAAAAGAGCCCTTCACAATGCCTAATGGAGGCATTTGATATAACACCCACTACATTCCTTGAAAAGCAGTAAAAAGTGCTGGGACATGGGTCAGATAATTCTATTGAGAAATATGAGGAAACACATTCAATTTGCTTCAACTAGCTTTAATAAAAAGGTGTGTCAGTGTAAAGCAGATCCATCTTGTTCTAGACATTTTCACAGACTGCAATGATGTTTTAAAATACTGCCTGTGTTAACAACAGCTGTATTTTCTTCTTGGGATCCTTATTCAGGAATGGTCTGAAACAGTGTGTGATGGTAGAGCTGGGAATCACCAGAGTTTCACTCCTGCGTTTCCTTTTTGAGCTTTCTTTTCATACTTTCATGCTTGTGTGGATCCTTCCCTGGGAAGAGCAAAGGAGGAAGGGGCCTGTGCAGCTGCTCCTGAGCGGGACTGATCGTCTGCAGGCAGTCGGCGTGTGCAGCTGTGGCACAGAATAAGGTGTGCAGCTCTGCCCACCCAGCCCTGCGCCTTTACGCAGCCTGGAAGCAGTTGCTGAATTGTTTCCTCATTTTGTCCCGTGGTTGATGCTTCTGCAAGAGCCCAAGTGCACTGGAAGTACAAAGCCCAAAGCTGATGTCTCACTGTAAAGCTTGATGTATTCCAGCCTCATACAAACTTTTCTTCTGTACTATTCAGTGACCCCTCTTGTTATCTGCTTTGTAACAGACCTGGAGAAGAGTCCAGGCACTCGCACTGGAGATTTATGTTTCATTCAAGCTTGTAGCTCCCAAATGTGCAGAGATTCATTTGCCAGCAAGGATGTGTTGAGCTGCTGCCTGATCCAGAGCAGTTCTGGGGCCAAACACACCCACAGAAACACCTTGTGTACTCATGATAAGAACAAAATTATTAGTTTCTTAAAACAAGGGCAGAACTAACGTTTTCTGGAACAAACCCCATGCACTATAGAGCTAAAAAAAGCTCCTTTTATTTTTAACTCTGGAATGTTTGGAGTTTGTGATTGAAAATGAAGTAACCTCATCATGGTTTATGGGCACATCTTGCACGCTTGCATCATCTTTCTACAAACAAATTACTTGTTTGATAAGAAGAGAATTTAACAGCCACAGCAAAGACATTTTTCAGGAAGCAGCTCTGAAGAGAAGTACAAGCTCGTGACACTGATCTGAAGCGTGAAAAACCTGTGTTCAGGTCCCTGCTATCCCACAGGTTTCTTCTGTGACTTTTGGCAAGTTAATTAATCTCTTGATCTGTAAAACTGCTACGAAAGTATTTTCCAGGTTATGTGGCAATATTGTGGGGATCAATGCACGTAGAGTATATTGCACTGGAAAATAACAATTAGATGCTGCGGTAATTGAGGTCAGGCGAGTACTTAAGGAGCTCTCTGCGTGTGGGTCTGAATTTTGCTGTTCTGTCTTGAGAGGGAGCAGGAGTGTGGGCTCCCTCCATCTCTGTGCAGTAGGTTGAACCTCTGTTTCTAGGACGTATTATTTCTCAACCGCCGAGTCTGCACACTAAGTCTACATGTAGCAGGGCATCCTCTCGCCTAATTGCAAAACCCTGCTGAAAAAACAATTGAGACAGCAGGCTGCTAAATCATCCTGCTGATTTTCTTGCAACATCCTTTTCTTCTCTGTTTCATCTGGAGGCTCAACAGCACTCAAATCTAAGAATTAATGCCGGTGATTCGTGAATCAGTTATGTAAAGATTGTCTGTAGAACTATAGCTTGCAGTTCATTAGCTGGGCTGATATATTTAATGATGCTTCATATCGCTGATGACATCACATCCAAGCCTGATTATATGTGTGTGGGGGGGTGGTTGTTGTTTGTTTTGCTTTTCCTATAGCTAACATTGCTCTTTGTCCAAAATATGTTGTTAATAGTGCACAGGGTTATTGGCTGGGTTCCTCTGAAAAGCTCCCATGTAGGTAGGGAGGACAAAAGGGGGAGACGTTTCTTGAAGAAGGTGGGGGTGGCTGTTCAGTGCCTTTCCATACAGCGCATGGTTGTGTAAAGTGCTGTGGGCAGAAAGAGATTCTGCTGAAATCCTGTAAATTCAGGCATTCACAGGTGTTCAGGTGCCTTATCTCCCCTCGAGGATTTAACCACAGGCTGTTGATGGTCTCCTTAAATGCAAACTCTGATAGGTTAAATTTCAGCACTAACAGCAGAGATTTCAACATATGAAGAAACGTTCAGTATCTATGAATTTTGCTTAAGAATTGAGAAAGCTTTTATGCTTCTCGGAGAGATGTAAAGCTTGTTGCATCTGTGGCCAGAGTATGTTCAGACTGGGCAAAGGGTCCCTGATTTTGAGCTGGCAGAGAGGTATAAATAAAATCAGAATCCAAAAGATTTCCAATAATGGTAATTTTCTGAATTTCTGTTTCAAGGGCACCTCAGCTTTGCTTTCTGTCCCCTGTGGCAGCCAGCTCCAGCTCGGACTTCAGAGTTTTCTTACTCCGGGGCAAGATTCAACAGTCTTTGAGATTTGTGACCCTGTGTCCAAAGTCAGGAAATGGTAGTTGAGCCAAAACCATTGGCATCGCTGCTGAGAGTCAATAAATACATTCATTCCCGTAGTACATTTTTATTGGCATGAGTGAGGCTTAATACATACCACCTTGTTTTCTCTGTGCCTGAACAGGGAAAGTTGTACAAGTTGGACTTAGCAGTGATTAAGAGACCTAAGCAAGCTGGACTGATAAGACCATCGATTTTACAACTGCTATGTGTCATTATATCATCTTATCTGAGCTCCTGTGTAGCACAGGCTGTAGAGCTTCATCCTTTATCCTTCTTAAGCCAACACATTTTGTTAGAGTGAGACTTCTCTCTAGGGACTACCAGTCATTACTCTCTGGGTTTGAGTTCTTGTGGGTATGCTGCAGAATGACAAACAGCTGGCCCGTGTTTCTAGACAACTTCTATTCCTGGTTCCAGATGTGATGTTTCTGATACTTCTGCAAAAAACAGGCAGAAGAAGTTAAAAGCACCTCTGAAGTGTCCTGGAGCCCATCCCTTGGGGTGCACTCCAGGCACGTGGAGCGCCTCCCTCCCAGAGCGCAACTCCAGCCCCACATCTCCTTGGCTGTCTCTGCTTCCATGTGTCTCCACTGCTTGAAGCTGCTTCTCTTCCTTAAATGTGTCTAAACTGGGGTACTGGGAGCTCTTCCGAGGGCTGATGCTCTGGGGCATTTTGGGTGTTTCCACGAGTTTTGCAGCTGGCCGGCACTGGCTGTGACCAGCACCTGGCAGAGGCACCAGTGCAGCCCCAGCTGCCAAACCCCGCACACGTACCCACTCCAGCATTTGGGGTGAGTTAATGAGCTGCTCATGCGTGGAATATTTGGGTCCTCAAGCATAAATTCCTTGGGCATTCATGCATGTACTGATTTGGATGCTCATGCATAAAATCCATTCCTCAAGCATGAATTATTTGGGCTCATGCATGAAGCATTGGAGCACTCAAGCGTGGCCTAATAGGGCATTCAGGCATATACCAATTAGGTGCTCGTGTCCAAACTATAATTGGGTGCTCATGCATGTACCAGTTGAGCATCCATGCATAAAGTAATCGTGCTCATGCATTAATTAATTGTGTACCCATGAATAAATTAGTCGGCTGCTCATGCACAGACTGATTAGGCACTCGTGTGTGTACTAATTGGGCACTCATGCATTAATTTGTTGGGTGCTCATGCATGAACTACTGGAGCATTCCTGCAAAAACTAGTTGGGTGTGCATGGTTGAACTGATTTGGCACTTGTGTGTGACTTGATGCAGTACTTGTGTGTACTGGTTTGGCACTCATGCATGAGCTAATTGTGTGTTCTTGTGTAAATCCCATAAACCCTGCAATTTATGCCCCCCAATGCTCCCATTCCTGTGCCTTTCGAACCCTTTAGCACCTTGGGTGGTTTAGAATTGAATTTGAATCGCACAATTTAGACGTAGAGCTGAGTGGAGCAGTAATTAGGAACAGATGGCCCTAAAGAAGAGCTCCTTCTCTTGCAGAGATTAATGACCATCGGTTATACATTCTGTGCCATCCTAGAACACTCTCCTAGCTCACGCAGTTGCTGTTCCTGTCCTTGGCCTTTGTAAACACCAAATTCCCTTTGTCTGTTCCAGATCACTCTGCTGTTCTCTGCAAGCCTCTTTGTTTCCTTTATAGCCTCTGGTTTTAGAGCTCGTGTTTGTTGCTTTCTTTACAGAGAGCAACTTTAGTAAGTAAGCAAAGCTGTACCTGTTTCTTTGCTCTTGTGTCCTTGGGTGTTTCCCAGGTAGGGGCCATGCCTGTGTGCTGGCTGAACATTGCTCCTTTTCATCATGAGACTGTTCAGCAGGTGAAGCCTGATCCCTCAAAGGAATACCGGTTATAAAGGGAATCAGCACCTATGAGACAAGTCAGTCCAGCACTTTGAGCATGAAGAATCTCTCAACAACAAATTGGTGGTGGAATTAGCCAGTGACCTGCTTTAAGACTGCCACCACAGCTAGGAAGAAATTAAAATACTGGTTGCGATGGAAGCTATCACGATAAATATGTACTGAATTTGTCATGTAGGTACACATGTGCAGCTCAGGCTCACATGTGGCTCAGGCTGCCATCACCAGATGGCACTGTTACATACACACCGCTCCTCCCGCCCTGCTGGTGCTGTAGGGTGGGGATGCTCTTTTGGGAGAGCCAGTAAACAGCAAAAGACTTGCTGTTCCCTTCCTTTCTCTAAGGAGACTCATGTCTTGTGACAGAGAGCTCCCTGGGGAACGGGCAGTGGTGCTTGAGGGCTTTTTGCATACTTTTTGTGATCGCTTCTCTTTAAAAGTTGTAGTGTAACCAAAATCAAGCTATACTAAAAACCCCACCAACAAACTGCCCCCAGACACAATGGCACCACTTTCTTTTCTAAAGAGAAACTCATCTGTGGATCAGCGGGTGAGAGGCGGAGCTGGTTGGTCCACTCACTCATATGGATGTGTGTACATGCAGGTTGGTTACCTGCACAACCAACAAACTGTATTTCCGATGCTGAACAAAAGTCTTATTTCTAATTTCCAGGAACTATAATTCAGAGTTTGCAACCATACATGTTATACAAGTCTCGCTGAAGTCAGTAGATAGGTTTTTGGGTAGAAAATGTTGAAGAAATCAACTCTTTGGCTGGCATCCATCCAACTTCATGTTTTATTGGTCTTAAACCAGCAGCACTGCCCTGTTGGTCGCTATTGCGTATTTCCAAGTGGCTGATGTTGTGGTTTTGAGGTTTCAGGCAGAAACCTGATTGGAAATAAGGCACAAATAAGATAAAACAGCTGTCTACAGCCTCTTTTCCTGAGCTTATGTGGTGCAAGTTTAGCAGTCCAGACCTACAGAACTTTTACAGCAACATAAAGAAGTAGCAGACCAGCTCCACCCAGGACATTTCCCTCCAGAAACACAAAGGTTGGATGTTTCAAACAGGCTCATTTCTGTATTGCAGAAGCCGATGAGAACATGGCAACTCAGCTCTAACTGTGCAGCAGCTGGGAGAGCCCTGGAACTGGTCCTGGAGCTCAGTTTGGCTTCCTGGGGCTGGTGAGGGGTTTGATTCACTCCAGGCTGTGAGGGGCAAGCTACCGGGAGAACCTGCCTGCCTCGGTCTGCCCTGCGTCTGGGATCTTACCCTCCCTTTGGTTGCTCATTCTTGCCAGCTATTATACTTTAGGAAAGCCAGTGTCCGTGTGTGCCCCGCCTTCTAGCAGCAGCGTGTTCTCCTGCCAGGTTAAACGACATGTAACCATGGCCTCTTAGTCTCCTTGTAAAAATGACAAGCCTTGATTGTGTCCAAGGCAAAGCCTCATTACAGTTCCCCTACTCGATGGATGCTGCACTGCAAGTGTCAGTACCTGACTCGTGTACAATAAGGCACACAGAGGAAAAGTGTGTTAGGGCAAAGCTTTTTTTGTTTGTTTGTTTTAAAAAAAATGATTTCTTGGGGGCTTTTCCAGGCTTCTGCACTTGACTCATTGTGAAACTTCAAGCAAGTTGTCTCCCTTAGTTAATGCAGATATAAAACAAACATGCAGACATGTATTTATGCTGTGAACAAACTCCCACTGGAGCAAGACCCTGGCTTCTGTTTCTGACTCTCCCATTGATCACTGCAACATCTTAATGCATTGGGCCTCCATTTATATATTGATAAAATAGAGATAAAAGTATTAACTCCCTAGCAGGTGCATTTGGAGTTAATAACTACTTGTAAAGCACTTTGAGACTCATAGGTTTGAGATGGGTTATCCTGGAAGGTGTTGCAATTCTGGTCCTCTGGTGTGTTTCCCTAAAATCCAGCCTGGATTCTGCACTGGGGAAGGGGCTGTTGATGGAGCTCCAGCGTGAAGGTGGGCAGGTGGCTTTGCTTTGCTTCCCATGTCACAGGGTGCCACCTGCTTCTCCTGCAGCTTTGTCACCTGCTGTGTCAGACCAGCCCCCTCAGCCGTGGGTGGCATTGTGTGGTGGGGCAGAGTCCAACCCAGCCAGCTCTGAGTGCAGCTGGGGCCCCCGGTTGCTCCCCGACTACAAATGCTGAACTGATCCCCTGTGCTACATCAGGACTTGTGTGTTCTGCAGGGCTGGAGCCTCAGTGTCCCCCAGGCTGCTGCCAGCTGACTGGAGAGGTAGTTGGCTAAGAAAATCAAGCGTTATTTTCATTTGGTGAATGGGAAACATGGAGCAGCCCTTCCCACGTTTGTTGCTCCCTATTCAGATTATTCATTTCCACACCATTAAAACGCGAATGTAGTTCCTGCCCTTTAAACTAATTCATGTAAAAACTTTTCCTCCAACCACTGTGTAGTCTCTTAATGAAAGCTGGGACCGATTAAGCCAAGGATGGAAATTAAAGCATTACCAAAGTGCTCCACTCAGTGCTGCATTCCTGAGGTGTCTTATCTGATCCTGTACAATTGCCGCAGGCCTTTCGGGGCCGGATTCTGCTCTGCTCAGCGCTGAGCTCCGGCAGCAGCTGCCTGAGCAGAGGTGGTGGCTTTCACCAGCACAACGCTGGTGCAAGTGGGGAGAGTCGGACCCGCTGCCTCCTTCCTGGCAGGAATGAGCTGCACCACTTGAAGAGCAACCTTAATTGCTGCTGAATCAGTGAGGCCATCTTTAATCAAACCCTCCCCTCCCCAGCTTTGACATGTGATTTTTATCTTTTTCCCTGTCAACAGTATTTAGCTGTATTAATGGCTTTCCTGGCGTGAGCCAACGTGGGTTTTAGTCTACTTGATTTTGGTAGTTCTTTCTCTTACACTAGGAGTAACCCCATCGTATTGGCAACCCAGTTTTGCCCCACGTTTGCACAGTGAAGAGAATGAGTTATCAGCACAGGCACCTGCCCGTTGTCCCATTGCTGCTGGCCTGTCATCAGGGACTGCCACCAAGTCTTGGCTGGCTTAGAGCAGCCTGAGCTCTGAAAGCCTTGTCCTGGGGACCTCCTGGCTGTCCCTGAGGTGACGTCTCATGGCCAGGGGAAATCAAAAGGGCCAGAACTAGAGGGAGGTCCCAGGTCCTTCCCTGCTCCACAGTGGGACAGTGACTGTCCTTATTCGGATCAATGTGTAGCGTTACGAGCTAGCCCAGGGTAAGTTATTACTTAGCACAAATAAACCTATAATAATGTGTCCATCTGCATTTATAGATAGGAATTTCAGGTGAAACTGAACCAATTAAAATAACTTGAGCTGCCCCGGCTGCTTGAGGAGTGGCAGCGATGCTGTGTGGGAGCAGGCACTGGGGACACTTAGGGACGAGTGAGAAGAGACAACAGAAACCAGGAGCGGAAAAAAGACACTTCATGCGGCTGGTCCTTCTGCTGATGCAGGGTTGTTTTGGCCCTTGTACTTTCTCATGCTTTATTGAGTTTAATTTTAAACATCTCTGTTGATGGGGCTTCTACGGTTTCCCTGGGGAACTCATTCCTTTAGCCTACCCTAAATTTCCCTTCATCTTTATCTTAGATCTTCCCTTTTAAAATCACACTAATGAAGTGAAATACTTCTTTCCCTTCTCTCTGTGTTTCTTATGATATTAAAATATATTCTTCCACACCTCGGTTGGCAGGGAGGGATTGAAATCCATTCTGCAGCCATGCTGGAGCTCTACAGGAACGGGAAACTGGATGGGAAAGAGTCTGTAATAAACCCCCTGAACAGCAGCCAGTTGTACACACAGATTGTCTCTACGGGGTCTGTCTTTGCTATGTCTTTTCCTCTCATCCTTCAGTGCATCCAGAATAACAGTCAGAAAATACATATTTTCCATCATTTTTGAACACCAGAAGAGCATTCAGAGCAGCGGAGTTTTCTGCCAGTGCTGTGTGTGTTGGGGCAGAGGCAGGTAGGGTTTTGGAACCCACCCACGCAGGAACCTCCAGAAATGGGGCGTAGAAAACAACGTACCAGTGGGTATTAACCTCTTCTAATGGACATCTGCCTCACCGGTAGATGTTAAGTTTGACTGGAACTGCACGGCAAAAGGGAAGTTTGTTCTTTCTGATTTTCTTCTACACTTAAAAAAAAAAAAAAAAGAAATCATTGCAATTGATTAAACACAAAGTATTTTTTCTATGACAAATAAATAAATAGGCAAAAGCTTTTGTTTACAAGCTTCGTGATTTTCTTTTTCCATAGAGGTGAACTAACTATCGACCTGGATATTTTGAACTAAAAAATTGGAGTGGTTTCATTTTTCTGGATTTTCTTTTCATATACTTTCTCGCAGTCTTGAAAAGCTTTATACGAGCATTTGTGGGCAAGTTACGCACAATATTTCAGAACAGATTTGATTTTTTAAAGACACTTTTTTTTTTTTGCCATCCCTGATTCTAATTAAAACTAAAATTGAGGTTCACATTTGCATAGAGATAGAAGATCCAAGGGGATGCTGGTTTTAATGTTGCATTTATGCATTTTTCTTTCAAAGCATCTCAGAGTGGAAGGGAAACAATGTAGGGAATAAAAGAGAACAAAGGCTCGATGCAGAAACGAGCACGATGACAGTGCAGAGAGGCAGTTTATGACCAGAATTGTTCAAACAGCTGGAGATTGTATTACGCTGTTTATCATGGTTAAACCCGTGTCAAAATGACATATATTGTGGAAGTTTTTGTGTGAGATTGTGAACTAGGTATTATGTGAAAAAGTCGACCATATGTTATAATATTCTTCTGGGGACAAGAAATCTCGCTGCGACTAAAGGGGCGGGTGAGCTCAGTAAAGGAGTCGTCTTCTCTTGAGACAGAGGTGACGGTGTGGGCTGCATACAAAATACTTGTGTGGTTTGCATAGCTCTGTGAATCATATAATTTAGTTGACTATTTTTCCTCCACAATTTACCTTTAGTAGAATAAGTTTGGGTTTTAAGGTTTTTCTTTTTCCTAATCTGGGGTGGGGGGTGGAAATCGGTTGCATTTTCTTCGGCCTGTGACAACCAGGCTGGCTGTACCTGTGGCTGCCTGGGACTCGTGTGTCACTTCTGTTTTCCCAAACCCACCGAGACTTATTCTTGTCACCACGTTTTGCTTGTGAACACTTCTAAAATTTGCAAGTCAGCAGAAGAGCGGGGCAGGGCAGCAAGCGCCCCGGCCGCTGGACAGATTGAATTTCACCCACTAAATGTGTTTCAAACTACGAGAATTTAAGCAGCTCACAATTTCTGTGGTCATTTGTGCTAATAAAGTTTGACAGCCTGAATGTTAATGGAAAGTAAACAGGAGAGGGGGTGCTAACAAGGTCATAATGAAGCTCACATTTAAATTGAATTGAAATGAATATATGAACACTCATGAGAAACAGTTTGTCTTTCTCCTCCAGGCTGTAGTGCAGCATGTGGTAGCAATGGGCAGTTGGTGAGTGGCAGATATAAGGGAAGCTGTAGGTATTCTGCAAGGACAAATTGGAGCTAGTTTAATGGAGAAAACTGAAGCGAGGAATCGGAGAAGCAGGGGAGGATGCTGCTTCTCGGGACCCACCAGTCCCGGCAGCTGGCGCGGGCCCTGTCGCTGTGTGACTCCAGCTAACCGCACTTCTGGCTCCAGCGTCGTTCCTATTGATTCCACTGGCACAAGCCTGCGGGGAAGTGCTGATCTGGGGTCAAATTTTACCAGATGCGAACGCTCTCAAATACGATTTTGAACTCAGATCCGCTTCACTTCTTGCAAGAGGGGGCTCAGCCGAGATCGGGCTGGCTAGCACATCCTTTAAAGCAGCCTTTCGCTGCTGCCATGGTCAATCTTGTGATTTATTCTATCTTAAATAATGGCTGAATACAGACAAATGAGTTACTTGCATTCTCTCGCACGCGTGCATACAGTGAATACGTCATAGCCGAGGAATTGGGCTGGCTTATCCAAAGCTGTTGGCTCTTTCTTTCCAGGCGTGCTTTCCTAATTCCAGATGGATAAGAGAACAGTGGTGTGCAAGGAACCATCCCCCTCCTTCCCCTCCTCCCAACTTTGGCATAGTTGTGTTTATTGCCTGTGACTGAGGGAGTTTCAATATCCCTGCGAAGTTCTGTCTGAGGAAACCCGGCGAGCAGAGCATTATTGGTGCAAAACCCTCTGTAACCATCAGATGCTTTTCCGTGACTCAAAAACATTTCAGGCTCTTTTGTAATAAATGTAAATGGCAAACCAGAGGTCAGGGATGGTCTCAAGGGCAAAGGCTTGAGTCTAATCTTTATTTTCTCTTTATGAGCTGCTGTAACAACTTTGAAGGTATGAAAGAAATCAGCAGAAATGTGAGACAAGGCAATCTTATTAGGAAACTGGTACATAGCTTCTCAGACTTGTTCTTTGACCTCCTTTGAAACAACTATGGGGCCAAGATCCTCAGATGGTGCAAAAGCATAAATGTAGCTGCGGATTTACTTCCGTGGGGATTTAGTGTTTCTGTTCGACGGTAGTTTCCCTCCCCCAAGCAGAAGATTCTTGCTGCAGAAGTTTTCAGCCATTTTAATCTTGGTTTTCATATAATGGTCCTCTTTGCATATTTTTCAAATTACTGTAGAGATGACAAATTGCTTGAGCTTAGAGTATCTGGATGTCTTCAGGAAATGGGGCCAGTTTAAGAGATAAAGGTTTTGTCTTGTGATCTTTAAAGATGAACCCTCATAAGCCTCCTTAGAAATGTGTGTAGATGGGGGCAATTTGGGGTTGGACTCTTGGTTTGATGACATTATATTCTTACCTTTACAAAAACAGGGGTTTTCACCATTTAAAGGTCTTTTGGTACTGTTTGCAAGGGTGGAGATGTCTTCACATGCTGCCATGCATGTGAAGCTTCCCAAACCATCCCATGCTGTTTGACCACGTTAAATATTGTGCCGAAGCTAATTAACTTGACAGTTTGGGAATGTTTTTATTAACTTTGCTTGCTGAATTTCCTTCCCAGTTTGTTTCCTTCCAGCCAGTTTGTTAGGCTGAATCCTCAAGTTTTTTAATAATCTGCGTATTTCACTCGTGCCCTGTATACACATATGTATACACTTTTTGGCTTGACAACTAAAAAGTGAAAGGAAAAAAACCCACTGAATTCCTTTTGTGTCTAACAAGATGTTCCATTTACCACTCCACCCCACAGAAGATGTGTCATTTTGAGGCCGTTGCACTTAAGTGGGAGGTTAAAAAGTAAGATTTGCAAAGCACCCAAGTGGAGCCAACTCTGGTGCTTGCTCTGTACTGTGAGTGACTGGGTAAGAGGCTCAGCTCCAACCAGGGGGACCAGGTTTGATCCCACTCTGTTTAAAAGATACCCAAATCTTGCCCAGCCAGACTGGAAGCCCTCCCAGGGTGGGGAACTCACTGAGGTTCTCCCCAGGCTCGACTTTGCACAACACGCTGGGACATGCAGAGGAAGGGCTCTGCCGTCCCGTGTAGGGACCAGCTGAAGGTGAGCGGTGTCTGCGGTCCCCTGCCCTGGCCACAGCCGGGCAGCACTTCGTCCTGCAGCCAGACATTGTTTCCCAGCAAACAAAACATTTGCCAGCGAGTTTGTTGTGTACCAGAAAGAGATTTCTTCCATTTCTCGGCGAGGCGCTGCACGCCTGCTGCCATGCATGGGAAGCTTCCCAAACCATCCCATGCTGTTTGACCACATTAAATATTGTGCCGAAGCTAATTAAGTTGACAGTTTGGGAATGTTTTTATTAACTTTGCTTGCTGAATTTCCTTCCCCCCTGAACCGTGGCTCTTGTAAGAAACTTTCAAAAACTGATTCAGAGCAATTTTCCTTTATCATGTTCACTTTGGTGTGTTAGCCGATAGGTTGACGCTGGAGTTATTGCCTATATTAGTACAAAGGAAGAGTGGACATCAAAATGCTTTATCTAATTTAATCTAGAGGCATGTGACTGGCAGGCCTTTAAGGATGGGAAAATTGAATTTCTGACACATTTAATTCTCCTTCAGCTGAACATCCTCGCAGCAGGTGTCTCTGACAGTGCTGCAGGGCGTCGGGAGGGCCAGTCTTTACAAAATACCAAGGCAGAGGATCCCAAATGCATGAGGTGTTCACAGTGCAAGTTTGCAGCCAGCGCCAGTTCTTTGACACAACGATTTCTGACACTGAATTTTCATGTTTAGTGTTCTTCATATTTTACGTGTAAAAAATAATTTGAAAAATCCACCCCTGTCTGGCTGCAGGTCCAAGAATCGAATGCTCAGGAAAAAGTCTGAGCCATTCCATAAATACATCTTGGCGACCTTTACCTTCTCTCAGGCTGGTTCCTATAACAGGAAGAAAAATCTCTGCAGGCCTTAAATCTGATTAAATTATTCCACTGCTTCTGTGTGAGTAAGTGGTTGAAGTGACAGAATCTGGTCAGTCTGTAAAAGCTGGTTCAGTTGTTGATGAAAGGCCAATCTTCATAAAATTACTGAGAACTTTTTCCTTTGGGATGATAAATGGTCAAGTCTGTGAAAAAATATCCCATGCTTGAAAAAATGCCCTCTGAGCATCAGAGCAAATCCAGGCAAGGGCACAGATCTGTGTGTGCCGCAGGTCTGCTGGGACAGCAAAAAGGAGACGAGCACATTGATGGATGGGAAGGGGATTTAAATGTGGCATAGTAAGTCCATTTATTTTCTTGTCACCCCAGACATATTAAGCACTGGCACCTATAGCTGACAGATAAACAAACTGTGCTCTCTTTTAGAATATATACGAACAGGGTTGCTCATTGTCAGTCTGGTGGGCAAAAGAAATAATAAACACAGATGTGTATTGGAGAGGGCTGGAAATGCTCTGGATTCTCCCAGCTGAGACGCAGGCTCTGCGAGGAGCCGGGGGGCCCGTGGGTGCTGTGAGCGGCAGGGGCTGCCGGCCTCCTGCATAAGGCTTGAGAACATTGGCAGGAGGGCCTGGCGTGCTCCTCACTTCATTCTGGGGTGTTTCTGTCCCCTAAACGGTACCGATTTCTTTTCCTCCCGACTCTGATCCCTCTTGGGCTGTGATAGCAGAGAGGATGTTGATGACATGAGCTGCCAGCCCTGTTTTTCTACCTGTTATACTGGTATATCACTTGGAATCTGA
Source organism: Nesoenas mayeri (assembly GCF_963082525.1). NCBI lineage: Eukaryota > Metazoa > Chordata > Aves > Columbiformes > Columbidae > Nesoenas > Nesoenas mayeri. The sequence continues at coordinate 1,714,626 of NC_137568.1, forward strand.
GCAGGGAGCTGGTCTGCGAGCTTTGCTGCTTTGAGACTGCTTGGCTGGTAAAGAAAAATATTGGACGTAAATTTACATTTTGTTAATCCTGTATACAAAGTAAGGATTTTCTAAGTGACGAGAGTTTACTAATTCTGAATTACTTTATTAGGCAGCAGTTTTAAGACAACCCAAAACACCACTCAAATATGTCTAGTAAAGAATGACCTAATTAACAAACCCTGCTGTCTGCATTGTACCCATCCCTGGGAAACGTTAGGATTTTTCAAGTCAAACTGTTAACTTGAGCCATTAACTGCGTGTTTTGAGCTGTTTGTTTGCAGTAAAAGAAAAAGAAAGCTTCTGTAATGAAAAGAAAAACGGAATGCACACAATAACTTCTCAATAGTTCTCATCAGGAAACTTCCGCCCATATGTTGCGATCCCAAAGAAAATTCCCCCCACACTGGTAATTTTTGGTTTATGTCAATGTTCAGAAGCTCCAAACAGGTTCACTCTCCCCATGTGCCAGATGCTGTATAAACAGTATGAAGGAAAGATTCAGCCCAAGCAAGTTTACAATCTGAACAGAAAACAAACTGGGATTAAGGAAAACTTGGGAGAAGTTAAGGATTCCCATTTATGAGTGATTTTTTATTTGGTGGTGTCCGAAGCCCCACATCTAGTTATAATTACGGTAATGATTAATTTCATTATTGTTATGGGATCTGTTCTCAGGATCTTATCGTAAGTGCTGCATTAATTAGTGTTATTTGGAAAGTCCCAGCACCTAGAGTTAGGATGTTGCTTAAGACTCAACTCTCATATAAAAAACCCCAGCAAGTTTCTTGTCTTTGTGGTTTTCAAAGGAGCTTGAAAACATGACTGAGATGTTGAAAAAAACTCCCAATTTGTGATTTTTAAGAAGCCCGACTCATGACTTTTTAAACGTCTAGTGTTAGAAATATTGGTAAAATACTCATGAGATAAATCCAGCCTAACACGAGGCTCATGAATCCTTGTTGCATAATAGGATTTTCATTGTTCTGCCCTAGAGTTTATTCTGCACAGAGTCATGCAGGAACTCGAGCCTCCCATTTCTAACCTGGACAAAAGTGAAGTGCCAGCAAACAAGGCAGTATTTCATTTCGGCTGCTTTGCTTTCTCGAAGCTTTGCTGCCTTGGCTCTCGGAGGTGCGTGTGTTGAGTTTTGGAACGCGCTGAGCGCCAAGGCCGAGATCTGGGGAGCTCCTGAGCATGGAGAGCGGCTGCGGGAGGGTCCGACCGCGCTGATCCCGCTGCTCCGCTCGGCCCGTCCAGCACTCGAGCGCGTCCGTCCCCGCGGGGGCTCTGACCCCGCTTGGATGGGAAGCTGGCGGCCGGCTTGCTGCAAGGTGTTGAGGGGAAAACAGATTAGTCTGAGACACAGCGAGTCTCAGAGCTGTCACGGTGCTTTAAAAAATAAAGCCTGAGGTAAACAAAGCAACACGCCTGTTTCCATGCAGTCTGTGGGATTGCTGCCGCCAGCCTTTCCGACAGGCTCAGGAATTCCACCTATTTCCTACCCCAGCTCCCAGCGTTGCTGGAGACTCCCCCTGTGCCAGGCGCATGGCGAGCAGCACATCCCGCCAGGGAAACTGAGGCACGGGGGAGAAAGGGCTTGTCCTGGCTGAGCAGAGCTGGCGACCGGGGCACAACCCTCATCATTCCTTGGTTTGTGCACTATATTAATACCATATGTTTGGTATTTCAAATGTTTATATTTCAAATTCATTAAACACCAGATCATTTAGTACTTTTCCTGAGACAACTGGATTTTTTAATTGTTATTATTTGTTGTTGCTGCTGCAGCGGCAGTGCCATAGGCAGGACTGGAAACAGCTGCAGCTGCAAAAGACTAAGAAAGTTTAGCAAATATATGACAAAGGAAAACGGTAAAGCTACAGGGGAGCGCAGGTGTGATCACATCACTGCTCACTTAGAGACTTCCAAGGGCGATCATTTCCAACAGAAATCTTTTTCACTTTATTTTTGGAAAGAATAAGTAACCGGCAGCCGTGATGCGGAGCAGCCGGGTGACTGGCAGCAGCACCCTCAGAGTTATTGCAAGGAAATGAGGATTTTCTGCCCCCTACTCTGATTTTGCAATTCTTTTATTAATTGGATTTGACTCAAGTCAGATGCAATCGAGCTGCCCTGCCACTCATCTCCTCTTTAAGCTCTCCAAACAAGGCATACATGACAGGGATCTAATTTTTTTGCCCAGTTCTTGCTGAAAGGATGGATTTCAGCCCGTGTGCATGCTGTGGTTAATAAAACACACCCCCAGACAAAGGCTGCCCTCCAAGGGTTCTGGTTTTGTCCCCTGCACTCAGGCCGTACCTGTTGGGTGCCAGCTCCAAAGAACTGTGAAAGAATTGCATCCTCCTTAATCCCTGGCTCCGATTTCTACTATGAGTGACCGTTAGCTGTGAAAATACCAGTAAACTTTATTTGCAGTAAAAAAATGATGTATATGATTTGAAAACCAAAAAAGGCAAGAAAAAAAATGTTATGGGACTATTAAAAGGTCCACAAGGAATCCTCATTTCATGTTTGCTTTGGGGGTTTGAGCTGCTCCGATGTGAATGCTGTCTTACCAAATGCCTTGCGCCACTTTTTATAGAAGATGAAGCAATTGCTTCTGGAAGAGTTTTTCCTAAAGTCTCTTAAAATACTGTCATTGGGGTGACAGCAGCAGTTGAGTAATCATTTGTGCCTTAAAATGGCCATATAAATTTGATGCTCATATTGAAACAATAGGACTTTCTTAGGGGATTTAGATGCTTTATTATTGCTTGCAAGTGCTCCATAGTTAGCTACGGTTATGTTTAAAGATGAATTTTACGTCTTTAAGATCACCACTATAAATCAGATTGACTTGAGAATTTGAGATCAATTGGTAAAGTTTTTAAAGGGTAGAGGATCCATTTCCCATCCGAACCTCTTCCTCCTTCGCTCCTTCCCCTCTTCTTTCCTGTGTAGTTTTTAGAATTTTGAAAGCATAACACATAAAAAAAGAAGACATTTTTCATTGTTAAATATTTTCATTGAGAAATGGTCCTTTACTAAAATAAAAATTCACTAAAATGTGGTTTTCTTCAAAACGGGATGTTTTGTATTTTGTGACTAGTTTAATTTTTCATTTAAAATGTTATCATAGTCTATGGATACTTCCCATTATAGAGCAATATCATTAACGTTTTTATGTAATATGTAAATTGAAAAGGAGCAAAGAATAACTGTAAAATCATCCATTTTGTCTACCGAACAGCTGACAGTTTTTGATGAAGTAGCCTCAGGTTTTTGCCCATCCTGACTGTAACACATCCTGAGGCACAAAAGGGAAAACTCAGAACATAAAGTATGTATCAGAGCTCTTCTTGTTCTGTTCACATAGCTCCAAAAGGATCTAAAATACTTCTAAATTCTTCTTTTTGATTAGTTCATATAGAGACCTGGTTGCTATGAAAAGAAATGACTGGAGCTCAGACGTGCTTTACTTACATAGCCAGGTTTTCTTTTGGTCTTAAAACTTTGTTCTGATCATGTGTCATCTGCCCATGTAACCTGACGGGTGATTTAATACTTCATATTATGCTATGATGAAGACGCAAAGATCTAGTTCGTTACTATGCACTATGTTTAAAAGAGTGAAGGAGCAGAAGCTCCACGTAACGTCTGTTTTCCCCTCACTGCCAGCTGATGGGAATTACACTTCCACTTGATTCTCTTTTTCTGGTGCTGACTTGAGACCCATGGGGGTGACTTTGACCTTCAGCGTCACACCCACTGTCACAGCAGTGATTTACTGTAAATCGCTGCATCTCTCAGCAGAGCTCAGATGAGAATTGGAGGATTCCTTTGGCTCTCTTCATCCTGTGGACAAAGCCGGGGTGGTGGGAGGTGGTTGAGTTTGCAGCTGGGCCACCCACCCCACATTGGGAGCCTTGGCAGGAAACAGAGTTACCATCCTCATCTCGAATACCTCTATTTTGTAGCAACCCACATCGGTTTTCCTTTGAATTTCCTGTGTGATCACTTTGTCTGATGGGAAGACAGCTGTCTAGACATCTATTTTTAAAAAGAAAAAAAGTCTCTCTGTATCCTGCAGTCTGAGAGAGGCTAGAGCACAAGTACAGATGGGTAAATACGGGACAGATGAGATTGATTTGAAACCAATAACTGGGAAGGTAAGTACGTGCACTCGACTCGCAAAGAGCTGCAGCTCTGCCGCCTGAGTCCTACACGGCTTTTACATCTCGCTCCTACTTACCTGTTCGCTATTGACAGGACCGGAATATTCCATTTCCCCAAGAGCCTTAATGGATTTGTTTTTATAAACAGGCAGCGGTTCCTGGGAGGGGTGCGGATTTTTTGTTGGTTTTGTTTTGGTTTGTTCTCATAGGAAAAGATCATCTTAGCATCCTACTATTCATGGCAATCAGCTTAAGGAAGACAGCAAAGCGTGTTCTGAGCTGGCTGTTTGCCTGGTTATTTACAATATGCCTCTAAAGGTACAGTGCTTGGTGTTTTCCCAACAACTTCATTCTGTTATTCTGAAGAGGCATTGTGCAGGTATTTCACAATAGAAATATTTTGTTCTTCATTATTTCACTGAAAACTCACTATTGTCTTCAAATGGATGCTCTTTTAAAAAAAAATAACTTTGGATAAACATGTTATTGAGTATTTTACATAGCTAGGAGAAAGCCTGCTGAACTTTATGATAACTGCTTGGAACCGAGTAACTCCTTTTGAAAATATCTGCTCTTGACTTATTAACCCTTTTGAGGAGGAGTTTTGGGAATTTTTCCATTTGGTTTGACAGTTGGGTTCAGATAGTCCAGTTTCTAACTGAGGTGGTTTCAGCCTTTATAGACCCAGCCTGCATGAGCAGAAGAATTTGTCACATCAGACATGTAGTCAGAAGAGGGAAATTAGTGCTTGTCTGTTGTTTTGCCTTGTTCCACAAAGCAGCAGCTTTGAGAAAAGTTAGTAAGATGGAACCAGAGTTTAGATTAAAAAAAAACCATTTTGCTAGAATTGCACAGATTTTTAAGATACCACAGGAAAAATAAATAAATAAATAAATAAATAAATAAATAAATAAATAGGTTAGGATGAATAATTGTTTCCATCAAAGGGACTCTGGTGCTTCAGTTAGGTAATTCTAAGCTCCTTTCCCATTAATGGTAATTTGCCAGAAAAGAAAGGTACATTACATAAATATTTCAAAGTAACCTGGGCAGCAATTTGAAGATATTAAGCTTTCAACTTGACAGCCCCAAGCACCTTGATTCATCTTAACATCCAGTAAGATCTTAAATGCAAACAAACACTTCACTTGAACAAGGCTGACTTCAGAACCCAAACGAGCGTCATTCTATAGAACTGAACGAGCGTTAGGGACCAGTCAGTGCTTTCTCAAGAAGGTTAATTATCCCAGCGGGAAGGGCAGCGTGCAGAGATGGACATGTGAAGTAAACCAGAGTTGTTTTCCTAAACAAATCCTGGATCCGCAGCGCACACGCAAACCTGTGTGCCATCTGGGCCGGTCTCAGCGCAGTGCTGGTGGGATTGGATTCTGCTGCCCTGGGCCAGTGCAGCAGGACTGTGCCCTGCCAGAGGAGCGGTCACACGCGGAGGGACAAAAAGCACCCAAAACAGATGTCACGGGGCATTAGGGAAAGAGATGCTTCTCTATGGCATGAGCGACAGCCGGCAAAAAGGGAATTAAAGCCTTTTTGGTGACTCGCTTGGCCTTTGGATGAGCAATGGTGGGCTGGTATGCTGAAGGACTTGACACCCACAATCAGGGGATAGTTACAGAGGAAGGGTCAGCTAGTGGCTGCAAGGAACCAAAATAGAAACCTAGAATCATTCCAGTTGGAAGAGGCCCTCAAGATCATTGAGTCTAACCATACATTTAAAGTTAGCAGACCTGCCTTGGACTTCCTACTTTTATTTTAAAGCTCCCAGTTACAAGGGGTTCTCTCTTAGTTTCTCCAAAGTGTTGCTGAATTTCTGTCTGTTTCTGTTTGCGTGTGTGTGTGTTTCTTTTCTCTTGGTTTATTTTTAATAGGGTAAAGAGAGAAGTGGCTTCTCTTAATTCTCTGTCAAGCGCGAGCCTGCTGGAGGGAAGGCCCAGAGTTCCCATTCACACCAAGGCTCATTTGCCAGTCTCCGTAACTCCAGAAAGTAGGTTACAGCCAAGAATACGGGGATTTGATTCCTCGTGGGATATGCTGGCCAGAAAATGACATGGAGAAATATTGTAGTGTGTATCTTATACCTTGTGATTATTTCAGAGCCTGTTTTTGAACTCCTATTTGACATGCATGTCCTCAGAGGATTCATAAAACAGGGGTCACAGTGATTTGTGGTCATTAAAGATTACTCTAATCATTGCAGTGATCCTTGGGACTGATATATAAACTCTGTATAAACAAATACCAAAAGACTGTCTCTGTCTTTAAGAACTTACAATCTAAATAGAGAAAAAAAGCAAACAAAGGATTATCATCACCAGGGTTGGGTGGAGCTAAGAACAAAACCTAAATCTCTTGCACTGCCTTTGCAACATGTCCCTGCTTGTTCACTCTGATCACCTTGATTTTTGTTCTCTTTTTTTGTATCAAGTAGAAGGGATTTCATGCCAGAGGCCTGGCGTGGTTCCATGTTGGATAACTGTGGCTATGTTTACACTGCGCATTGGAGTTGGGTTTCCTGAGCAATCAGTAAGTCCAGAGGGCACAAACCAGCGTTGCTCAGGCCTCCTGACTCCTGCCCAGGAGCCGTCCGGCTGCCTCGGCTCTGCGGCCGCGCTGGAACAAGGGTAACGCAGCCGCTCCAGGCTCGGTTTGGCTCCTCTCTGGCCAGCACGGTGCAGCGATTGCAGCATGCCACCGAGGTGCTTTTCTACCACCCTCCCCACACCAGACCATGTGGGAAGACTGTGCTTTAGGCTGCAGTACTGAGACATGCCCTGTATTTCCTGGAGTGGGCTCATATCCTCTGTTTCCCAGGCTAAACTATAAGATGCTGCTGTTTGATGTTACATGTGCACCTTTGCAGATGCTGAGTTTCACTGTGAGTGTGTATGAGTCAAGGGGTTTTGGGGATTATAAAATACTACGTGTAGGCTGTTATATTATACTGTGATTATTCCTGAAACACGCAAACCTTCTCCAGTCTATTGTTACGCGGAAAAAGGGCTGTAGCAAGCCGTCCCCTTTCTGAGGCACCACTGCCGCGGGACTGACACTGGTGGGTCTCACACCGGCAAAGGCTTGAGCATCCCTGGCTGGGTCAGTCAGGGACAGCGCTCAGCCCCAGCCCGCCTGTTCAGAGGGAGCATGTATAGCAAAGCTCCTGCGCAGAACACGCGGCTGGAGAGGGGAGTTTGCATTGTCAGCACTGGCTTTGTGGGACCCAGTGGAAGGGCTGTATTTCTTAGTGCTGTGGCAGAGCCTGACCTTCCTGAGTCATCAATCCATCTTTGAAATCTGTCTTTTGTAGGACAGGTGTGAGAGTTGATAACTACTGAATTTGGTGATGTTGAGCTCCCTGGTTAGTATTTGTAACATGTTGTAGGAAGGCTAGGTGGTACTCTTGAGCTGGATTCTGGCAGTGCTTACCCAAGAGGAAAAGGGCTGTGGCAATCAGTAGAGGCACTTGCCCTGCAGAGCCAGGTTCTCTGCTGGGAAGTGGCAGAAGGTGCCCTGTTGGTCTTGGGGCCACAGTCCAGATTCAATCAGGAAAACACTTAAGCACATGGTTAATTTGAGGCATGGGCTTATTCATCTTATTGCTGTTCAGTATTTGTGTGTTTGCTTTGCTAAGTGGGGACAAACTGAAGTGCAGGAACTCCTGACGCAGAGCTGGGGGAGCAGGTCCTTCATTCGTGATGCCTTCTCTGGATAAGGCATAAGTGCATTCGATGAAAGGTTTTTTTGTCTCAAGTGGATCATCTGGTGCCATCAGTACAACCGGCATTTTTACACTGCCGCTCAAGGGAGCTGCAGGAGCAGTGAGTGCCGATGTGCACAGCATCACCCGCATCCTCAGATACTGGTTTCTGCACAGGAGACCCTGGTACGGCGGAGCCCCACGTGCAGTATTTCCCCTCTGGGACCTTTCACGCCACTGAAACTGGTGGTGTTCGCAGGCCTCTGGGTCATTGGGCAGTATATCTATTTCTGAGATCTCTGTGCTCTCCTCTCTCCGTCAGTGTAAACACACTCTTTGGTTTGTAGCAGCTGGATTTTTGAAGGGTATATATCCCTCTAGGATAAAAATAGGAACTGCTCTAAATCTTCAGATGCCAATGCAGCCTTACAGTCTGACCCCGGATTCCTGTTGAAAATGGGATTTAGGCTTCTATCTCCTTAAAGTGTCCTTAAAAGGTTTATTCCTGGACAAGTTTATGCTCAAATTTAGAAAGTTTGCCACTCATTGTTCATTTGACCATACTAGGTATTTCACCAAGAAGAAGTTAATGTAGGGAACAATGGGAGATGATTTTGAGAAGAAACAGCAAATAACAATATTCAGAGGGCAAACTTATATGAAGTTAAACTGTGAATTTCTAGGAAGATGTTGTTTGTCGCAAAGAAACAGATGGTTATAAAAATGAAAATATATAGATGAGCTATACACTTCACTTTTAATTCTCTCGGCTTGGGAAATTCGGGAGCTTTCTCTGCAGGTGCTGAGGCTGTGTGTATTCTGCACATGGCACAGGATGCACTGAGCTCACGTGGTCCCCATTGCAGATGTTCCCTGGTACTGCTGTGCCATGGTCTGTACAGTCCCACAGGCATATCGGTCCAGTGTCCTGCGAAAAGCATCACAGATTATTGATAATAGGATTAAGGTATCTGAGCACTTAATTCTGTGCTCATGTGTTTTCAAGTTGGTCCTAAATAGAAGAAAATTTCAGTGTAAGAAAGAGCATACTTGAAAGACTGAACTTCTCAACCCAGCATCAAGAGGGATAAATTGTATTTAAACAATATGTTTAAATAAAGTTTGAATTGATACTGATTCATTCCAGATGAGACTTTTGGATCTCTAAGACGTGTGTGCTTGCTTTACTGTAAACTTGTTATCAGAAATAGTCACCCTTTGTACTAAAACAGGTATCTGCAAGACTTGGACACATGATCGCGATCACGGCAAACTGACGTCCCTGGCCTTGGGTTCTTATCGGCTTCAACGACCGGGGTGTTGGCTCAGAAACAACTCCCCTTGCTGGTGTGTTGGTGCAGAGATCAGTGACTCAGCCATGCAGAGCACCTTCCCAGCTCTGATGTGGCATTTTGCAAGTCATATCACCATTCCTTGCCTCAGTTTCTCTCCTGGGACATGAGGATACCAGTTTATTATATCAGAATCATATTAGAATATTAGGGTGAGAAACACTGTACAGATGCAGTGCTACATTCCTTTGTACTCGTTAGACTATCCAATATCCTTTTTGTCCATCTCTGTGCTCCACGGTCTTTTATCAGTGCATCTTTATTTTTTTTTAGTTTATTTTCTCATCATATTGCTGTTTAATGATGACCATTTGTTTGGGTTTATTTGTCTCCCTTAAAAGACCTGACAGGAGGACAAGCATGCTTAAGAAATATAAGAAAGCTCTTAAGTATATGCTTAAGACCTTCATTATTCAGGGTGGCATGTAAACAGGGTGTACTTTTTAGAACATTTCTGAGTTCTTTTGTGAACAGAGATGTTTTCTCACATCAGAACAATACTGCCTGGCAGAAGGGATGCAGAGTGCTCCCCGAGTCCTGATCTCCATTTAGTTGCAGGGTAGTTTCTCTTGAGCCGGTACGTGGCTGTGAGGCCAAAGCTCTGACTCGAGCATCATCACAGAGCACAGCGCTGGCCGCTCATTGCACTGGGGTACTCGTGGTCTGAGCGGCTGCAAATGCTTCGTGAGATCATCTCCTTCTTCATCTCTCTGCTCCTTTTTCTCTTGCTTTGTTTCATGGCTCCACACAAATGGGGCATATATATATATATGTGTATGTGTGTATATATGTACGTGAATATACCTCAGAATCGGATTTCTCTACGTGCTCAGGGTTGCTGAGCAAAATTTTAGAGTAAGAGGTGACCAGCTGCACTCTGAGGCTTTCAGCAAAGGAAACCCAAGTCATCTCCAATTGCGAGAGTGTTTAATTGCTCTCCGCACAGTTCACTGATTTCGGGGCCCATAGGGACCCCTGCGATTCTTTTGCCTGAACACCTGCGCATTACAGCCTGTGGCATTTCATCCGGTGTTTTCTGCATTACAGCCATTCACATGTGGCTGAAACAGAACATATCTCTGAGAGCAACATCCAGCTGCAATTTAAGCTTCTTTTATCAAAAAGGACCTCATAGAGTTAGAAGGAAATAAATTTCTAATATTCCAGATAGGCACGGGACCCTTGGAGCACTTCAGCTCGAAAGACTTCAGGTGAGGGAGCAGCTACCATGTCCCACTGCATGCATATACAATTGTTAATTAGCGTGAAGAGTTTCTGCATTATTTCTGGTCTCAATAATTTTTTGTTCAGTTTGTAGTCACTAATGCCTGTTTCTATTTGACTGAGGTGACAGATTAAGACACCATGTAACGTGTTGAATTTCGGGCCCCTCGATGGGAAAGCCTTCCAGCATCAGTCCAGCCAGAAGATGAGCAGTTCAGGTCATGGGATGTGGAGCTACCTGTGGCTTTTTTGGGGCGGGGGGCTGGCGGGTGTTGCTTTTGAATCCTGTTGTCTAACGTGCAGGCAGTGTCCATGTGAGCTTCTTACCTGGTTCTTTCAGATCTGGTTTCCTCGTCCTTCCTCTTGCATTTGGCATCATTCCCAAAAAGCTTATGTGCTGTCTGCATCAGCCAGGAGACTGCTTTATAAAATCCTGGCTGTCCTTGCTATTGAGTTAAGGCCGTGATCACTGTTGTCTGCTCATGAGCGTTATTTCTGTAATGAGGATCTCGGGCTATGCCGGCATTGATATGGACTTTCATTTGACTACTTTTCCAAGGTTTTGCAAGACGTTCTTCCTTGCTTTTTATCTTTCATTTAAGGCTTCGTATTATTGTAATACTCTTGTAAAAGTTTGTCATTTCCACCATCTCAGGTTCCCTCCATAGGTTTCCACAGTTTGGTCATATTTTCTGATGACATGTTCAAATGGTCATGAGTCAACTCACAGACTTAAGAAAAACCTCTGTTTTCCCAAAGGGAAGAACCCGCTCAATGTCTTCCCTGCTAGGGCAGATATTGAAACTTTGGTTCCTCTGAGGTAGGTGCTTTTTGGGAGATAACAGCCTTGCATGCCCATCTCACAGAGAACCAGTTTAAGCCCAAGAAATTGCAGTATAAGGACTTGTGAAATCTCTGTTTTCCTGCAAGCTAAGCAACCTGCCACACCTCCAGATGTTGCAAACAGTGCATGGAACTGTACAGAGCATGTGGTGTTGTTGTGATCCTTTGATCTTGCAGCACACTGCAAACCTCCAAGCCCCAACAAGCCCTGCTCATATTGCTACCTTTGCAAGTTTGGAAACTGAGGCACGGAGGTTTGCCTGCCCTATGGCCACACCACAGTCAATGGCAACCTGAGGAGTTCCACCGACCTCGGGTGTAGGGCCAGGATTTCGGAGTAAATCCTTTGATTCCCAGTAATGAATCTTTTTCACTTTGCTGCCTCTGTCCCTGGAATTTAATTATGTCCTCCCTACCTATTTCGCCCCTTCTCTTCCTTCCATTTTAGAGCAGCAGCTGTTGTGAAACAGATTGTTCAAGCTGCTCATCTACTCACCTCTGTGTTCCCAGCAGCAGGAGCATGGGACATACTGGTCATGGGAGAGAACCGCAGTTTGTCACTAGGGAGCGGTGCTGGTGGGTTGGCAGGAGTCACTGAGGAGTTGAACATCCCTCTCTATGAAATGAAGATACTCGCCAGATGATTTTCATAGGGCTGGATGCGAAGGTTGGGCTGAATCTGTGTTGTATAATATTGACCAGGTTGATTTTTAATGTAATGACAGTGGTAGGTTTGATTTGTGAATTCATGTATATTCACTGCACAGCTTGGAAATCCTGCTTCAGAAGATGTTACAGAACTTTGGTATTATCAGATATGAATCTATAGATTACAAGGATGTAACTGCAGGAACTGTCGATGCTTCATTTCAAGGAGGAAACAAAGGGCTCAGTAGTTAACTCCTGCTTTTCAGGAGGGAAAGAGATGTTCATGTGTAATGGGAAGTGTCTCCATTTAAGTAAAACCCAAACTACATAGCTTAGTATAGGAAAGAGTATGTAGAAAATATACTTTAAGATATTCCCTCTCTTTGTCACCCTCTTGCCCTTAAATCAGCCACCTGCATTATGTTTAGCAGAAACAAGGGAGTTTTTAGATTGAGAAAGAGCTTGAATTTTTTGGAGATGGCCTTATATATATATTCTGTGCTTTTGTTATGATAGACTTAAGAAACCACTCCAAGTTCCATATAGACACTTATGATAAAATGGTCTGTCTCGTTGCATGATCTACTCAAAAATGCACTTTCATCCCAAGATCATAATTACACAGATTTCCAGGCAAAGGGTAAAAAAGATAGATAGGCTCTGTAAATATGCTGCACATTTTTAAAGGCAGGGCCAAGCAATTCCCGTTTGAATGTAACAAACAAATTATTTGTGTTCGCAAAGGCACCGCTAGGTAGGGGAAATCTTTGGCTGCAGAGGAGCCCATTGAATTTGGAATGCGGGAGGAGGTGGGTGGCAGAGGACGTTCGGCAGCTGGTGGGAAAGGTGCAGAGGGCAGAGGAACAATAGCGGATAAACGGAAACTTTCTGAAGTCTCTTGTAATGGTTTCTTCTTGAAAGCATACAACCCACTAAGCAGCTTTAAATAGTTACATTCCCATTTGCCGAAATTAAATTAAAATAGGATTTTGAAGAAAAGGAGACATGTAAGTTGGCTGATGGCTTTTAAACCAGGAAGCTGAGCACCAGGAGGAGGCCTGTGCAGCAGATTCACAGACTGGGTATCTCTAGAGGACTGGTTTAGGGCCAAGAAATGACAATCTACCTTTATGAATTGTGATGGAAACAGATGAGCGTGCACAGCCCCTGTAAGGGAGGGCTGTTCTCTGAGGTGGTGCCGGTGACAAGGACGAAGGCTTCGCAGTGACCGTACCCAGAGCGGCTGGGCATGGCGTGTGTTTGTACGTCAGGGTTTGGACAGCGCAGGTCCCTCGTCAGCTCCTGCACTGGCTGCTCCTCACCTGCATCTTCACACAACACAGGGCTTGAGGTCCGGCTGTGTAACCCGCTGATGCTCGGGCTGGTACCGAGGCAGCATCTGGATACGGGACAATGACCTGGTGACACCACTGTGTGTGAGGGGCTGTTCTACCGGGGCCTGAGGCTGGGGATGGCGGGAGAGGCCTGCAGAGAAACGGAGGCATTTAGGGCTAAACCTCACAGTAAACCTTCTCAACCTTGCATCTTGTTTTCAAACAATGTTATAATCTCAGTTTTGCTGAAGAGCTGGCAACATGGAGAGAGAGAAAAGGATCTCTAGGCTGACAAGGTTTGAGTTTTGTTCCCATTGCCTGAGATATGGAACATCTTCAGCAAGCTGCTGGGTTTTTTTGGGTGCTTTGTTTTATTTTTTCACCAGCTGAATATTCAGTGCTTCTCCCAGCTGTGCCACTGAAACGCCTTTGTAAGAGCTGCTGTATCTCTTTTCGTCTTTGTGCCTCCTGCCACACCTCGTGTGGGGGTTTTGGTTGTAAATTCTTCAGGACAGGGATTATTTCTTAGTAGGGATCATTTGCAGCACAGTTAACTCTGCAGTGGAGTTAACTCTTCTCCAGTGAGCTGTACAGGGAATTGACAGAGGCGGCTTGCATGTGATAATGTCATGTTGCTTCTATGTAGGGTAACTAGTGCCCATTGAAAGCACCCTCCAAAGTCAAAGCTTTTCTGTGTAAGTGGTACTTTGAGTGAGGACAAGACCCACATCATTAGCTGAGTTAAGTCAGTGGTGGAAGCAAGTCCTAAGTAACAGTGCAGCCCATAAGAAATTGTATCTCTGGTCTTCTCTGAGGCCACTAGACATTTCTGAAGTGAAAACAGTGTTAATTTGAAGCTGTGCCCAGTGTTCAGGTCCCCTGAAGAGTGATGTGCTCGTCTAAACAAACTGTTCAACTCTCTGTCTCCTACAGCAGGATGTAAAGGACTTTCCCATCTTTTCTGAATTGAACTGAAATAGTATTTGTATGTTCTGGTGTGGGTTTTGGGGCAGGAGCAGGATAAATCCCTCTAATTGTGCCATTCAGTAGACACAGCTTTGTTTATTTTTTAAGCTGGCACAGAAATGCAGGATAAGCTTAGCTGACCACAAGCCATTAAGCATTATGACTTGAATTGAATACTGAACGGTATTGTTAAAGCATAAAGGGAAACTCTGGAATAAATTAACAGGTCATATAATATCTCACATTTCCCAGAAATGCAACAGCAGCCACTCATCTCTTTTCAACTGCTTTCCCAGCTAAGGGTGAGATATTTCTGCTCTAACTCAAGGCATCCAGAAATCAGACATGTAGGTTTGAGCTGGACACAGCTGGAGCTGCGCTCCCTTCGCAGTGACGAGGGGCCATGGGAACCTCCAGAGGGTGATTCAGCTAAGACAGACATTAAAGATGGATCAGATGAGTTAGTTGCTCTCAGAATGTTCCTGTTTCTCTCCACTGAAGGAGTTCTGTAACCACTTTCTCCTCCCAGGTATGGGTGATTATCGCTTCACTGACTTTATGAAAGGCTGGTGTGCAGCTCCATACTGCTGTGCCTGGAGCAGGATGGTGCTGATCACCCTTTCCTTGGACCATTGGGATATTTGGAGGAAGAGCCTATCTGGTGCTTACAGACTTCTGTTTGCTGTTGGCGGATGGCAGGGCTCACGTGGCACATGGTGGATCTGGTTCATCCATAGTCTGTTTTGTTAGTTTTTCTTGTGTTGAGGAATTCTGCGCTTTAAGAGAATTCAGATCACACACTGACAGGAGCGGACACAGGTATGTTACTGTGAGAGGGCACAATTGCGCGTCTCTTCTCTCAAACAGGCTTCAGCAGATCTGAGAACAAAATAGCTCCTGTCTTTTCCGCGAGGGTGATTGCGGGACCCAGCTCTGCTCTGATTAAAGACGTGCAAAAGCTTGGGGGCTGCCAGAGCTGGCGCTGGGGCTGAGCTCAGCCCAGGACACAAACCCAGCCCATGCAGGCTGCTCAGCGTGATACACGCCACTCAAAATAGGTGGTGTCACCGCACTGGGATATCAAAGCCACCTTCTATAGCCGACTTGATGCAGTGGACACGTCTTCTGGTAGTTGCTATGTTTCTTTGAGCTGGCTTAGGGAAGGGTTTAACACTTGAGCAGTGTCCTTACATTCGTATTTTGACTATTTCTAGGAGGCAGCAGGCGAACTGCATTGAGACTGAAACCTTTTTTTGTGTGGACGCTGTCTGCTACAAATCCACATTCACATGTGTAATCCCAGACACTTTGATTGGAAGGCTGGAGCTCATTGGAGTAGGAACTTCCAGGATTAGACCCTAAAAATATATGTTGTTATATCAAATAATACATATTACTGCTTAAAATAGCACAGTTATAAAGCAGTGGCTGGCATCCAAAGCCTGACATCCATATTTCTGTTGCCAGGATATTTTCCCACTAAAAGTGAATTAAAAATATAAAAATCAATGTCTATTTAGACTGTTCATTATTATTGCTTGGTTAAGTATAAACTATTTGTCAACACATAACAGACACTTGGAGAGGATATTTCCTTGCAGTAACACAAATCTGCAATTCTCCTGGCTGTTTCTTAACCTGGCACTCGCAACCTTGGATCCCAGTGCACAGCTCTGAAGTTTTGAAACGAGCCTTCTGAGCTGGGCTGGGGGGGAAGTTTCTCAGCAGTATATAATTATTCCCGTTATACCTGTCGTCAATGATTCATTGACCGCTGAGGCATACATACAAGCTATTTTTCTCTTTATGACTTTTCGGGGGGATGATTCACTGGTTATAAGTGTACATTATCATATGACTATATAAGAAAAAAAGATAAATGGAGTGAAGCGTCACTGAGATTTTCCATATTAAAATGAAAAAGAGCTTGGTCAATAAAATGGTGATGCTTCTCCCATGGAAGGCCAGCAAACATCTGTAAAGCTTCCAAACAGCCAGAATCCATACAGCTTTACTTTGGTTTTACACTTCTACAATTCAATACATTGAAATCGGTGGAGTACAACAAAGTAAATCCAGCTGGGAAAAGGCAGGGGTGTATTAGCTTTTCTTCGGAATGACCTGACCGTTCTCCGCTCAGACGTTGGTCGTTTGTCGTTCCTCCTGGGCTGCCAGGGGAGCGCTCGTTCCTCGCTGTGCATGGGGAGCCGGGCTCGGTGGAACCAGGGTGGGTGGAACTGGGGTGCTCCAGCACATCTGTTCTGCTGCGTCTGGCAACAGAACAGGGGATTGATTCTGGGCATTGACTCCAATGGAATGATATCAGTCCTGGGAGATGGTGGGGCAGCTCTTGCAAACAAAATAATCAGTGTCTGTGGTTGGTGAAAACCCCAAGCGGTCACAGGACTCCCTTGACTTCAGTAGCTTTGAGTAAGTTTGCAAGCCAGAGGCTGATGCAAAGGTGGGTAGCAAGCACCATTCAAGGTGCTGACTGAAAGACAGAAAGAAAAAGCCTCTTCCACTGCAAAATCTGGTCAGCAGAGTGAGATGGTTGAGCAAGAGGGAAAACAGATTTATGTGTCACTGTTAGCTTCTGCGAACAAGCCAAATTGCTTTGGCACAAAACTCATGATATTTATTCACAAAAATGTGGAATTAATTGCTATCATCCAGATTTTTTAATGGGAACATATTTGAATTTTTTGGTGACAATGGTGCCGAGGCTCAGCCATTGTCAGGAGCGGGGCTGCCGCGCCGCGGGAGGGGCTGCCAGGAAGCGGGGCTGGGTCCGGGAGGGAGCGCCATGGGAACGTCCATCCTACGGCAGCCTCGGAACGGAGGGAGCTCACTTACGTCTCTGTGCAGTTCACATGTATGCCCGAGTACAAAAGTCTGCTTACGTTACTTGTTACCAAGAAAACAGCCTCCCAGACATTTTACTCATTTCACAGTCTGTTACATTTGGTTGATTTTCCTCTTCTCTGGCTTTTATAAGCAAAGGAGGTGAATTCTCACCCCTACTCTCTGTCTATATCTATCTTCATGGATGACCTGACCCATGTTGAAACTGGATCATGGGTTTATTGTCTTGGATCCAAAATTTTCTCCCTGGATCATCCAGGCTCTTGCCAAAGGAGAGGCTGAGCTGAGGCAGAACGTGCTCAGTTCCTCTGTTAGGAAGGCAATTCCTCTGGGTTAGCAGGAGACGTTTCTGCTCTCACCCGAACTGTGACTTGGGTGTTTTCCGGTGTTTGTCCGCACCATTTGCACAGCAGCAGTGGAACTGTAGCTGTCCCTGGACAGACTGTCCCCGTGGTAGTACTGGAGATGCTGAGCTGGGCTCAACGTGCTGTATCCACATGTGCTGCGCTGCCTGGTGTAGACCTGCCAGCTGATGGTGATACGTGGTTTATAGCCCGCAGCAGCGCTAAACTCTTCCCTATTTCCACGTTCTCATTGTGCATTTTAGGACATAATTTACCTACGCTTTGCACTCTTCACAGTTTTGCTGTATCTGGGTTATCTGCTCCTTCCATTTCCTTGGTTGATGAAGAATTGACTCTGTCTTCTCAGTGCTTTCATACATGTGCAGAAGAAAGAGATTTTTATCTACAGAGACAGAGATCGCAGATATATGAATTATGTGAGGGGTGAGCAGGTCATTCTGATGCAATTCCATGGAAACAAGCAATTACATTTATAGGCACAGTTGAGGAAGGTGAATTGGAGCACAGCTGGCCAGTAGCAGGGATTTTCTGCTCTCTAATCATTGCTGTGGACCCACAGGCTGGAGAAAAGCCCAAGTTGAAAGGGTCACTTGCAGGCCAATAAAAGAATATATGTTGGCTGGGAACACACCAGACTCAAGTTTCAAAAACATGTTTTTCTTCATCTTGTTAAAACACAAGATTACACTTAGTCATCACTTATATGGTTGGACTCTTATGATCTCACAACTACAAACCTTTTCCTTTCTTTCTCCTCCCTCACTTTTTAATTTTTTTAAAATTTTTTTCTGAAGAACCATTTATTAAATGTATGTTTTATTCCTGGCTGGGGATTTCCACTCGCTGTTCTGTGGTTGATATCCCAATGCCTGGAGAGTTCTCAGATGAGGGTTGGGGAGATCTTAGTCAATGCAGCAGGAAAGAAGTCATGACTATTCCCTTGCATTAAAGAGGTGGGTCAGATTTCCAGCTGGTGTAGATTATCCTGGCCCATAGATCTGTTCAGATGGTGTTTGCAGCTTCTTTTGGAGATGTGGAGGAGTAAAGCTTTGCTAACAGAGATGCTGAGGGAAGCGTTCAGTGCTCATGAAGATATGTTCGCGTTGCCAGAGTAGTGTCTTGATCTTGTCTCTGGGTCGACTCTGTTGGGAAGGATTGTGCCTTGTCCATTCAAGTGAGTGCTGCACCAAAGTTTGTGAACCATCTCCATTCGTCTCTCTCTGCTCTCCAAACCTTTTTCACCATCTCCTAGAGCTTTGACTCTTGCCTGCAGTACCCCTAAGCTTTCTTGGTACTGCAGCAATTCACTGGGGCTGGGTAAAGCTGGCCTCCATATCTAAACTGCCACCTTGGTTTCTGGAGGATTTCCATTAGTTTATTGCAGTGATGAACTTTTCCTCATCCCTTTCCAGGCAGAAACTCTGTCAGCTTCCCTCTGCTTCCCCGCTGAAATGCTGCTACACAAGTCACTGCTTCACCCTCTCACCCCAAACTCATTATTTCAACCCATCTTCATTATACAATGTTCTTATTACATTTACTATCGTGTCTCAAAGGCTTAAAATGCAGACACACAAAACAGAGTAAACCCATTTGTTCTGCCCCAGTGATCTTCCTGGTTGCTAGAGACTACTTCAGCAACCTCCAGCTCCATTTACTCGCCAATTAAACCAAATCCTTGTCATTTAATAGCTCTATATAAATATTTGCTTGAAATAAGTTTTCTATCTGATTTCATACTGCGTTGTACAACTTTAATTGATACAGTTAAAATACAGCCAAGATTTGAATGATTTTTTCTTGTGACATGTTGTGTGCTGGGATATTCGAATTGCTGTTGTATAATGATGACTAATTCCTAAGCTAAACTCCATCAGTAAAATCTCAGCTTGGTATCTTTTTCTTTTGAAGTATAAAATATCATTATTTCAGCTCTGTGATATTGTTTATATTTGTCTCTTTTCAGTACTATTGCACAATTATTTACCAGCATCTGTAGTATCATTTGTTGTGCATATTTTTCAAGAACTGAGTCTTAAGTATTGCAAGTGAATTTGAGCTGTCAGCTGTGTTCTCAGGACAGTGCTAGTTTAACCTTGAGGAAGGTTTTCTTGATTTTCAGTGGGGAAAGTTGTGCCTTTTAGGATCTTCCTGCTTACAAGCTCCACGAGCTTCAACCTAATCTCTATTTGGTCTCAGGTACTGCTCCCTCTTGAAGAAATTGTAATCTGAAGGGATATATTTTGGATAAGAGAAGGTAACACATCAGATAGACACTGTGGCAGGGAGCGTGTCCCCTCCCCTCGGCACAGCTACACCTGGTTACACCTGTGACTGGAGCGAGGAGTGACAGCAATATCGCTGCATTCCTGCGGCTCTTTCTAGGTTTGGTTTCTCTTCCAGTGTTCTTCCTTAGCTGTGAGTTTAGCTCAGCTCAGAAGCAAACTGGATTCCCTATTTTCAGCTTGTACAAGGCTGGAGTAAGCCTTGTATTTGGTTTTGACTTTTCATGAGACAGATTGCCTTTACATTTGTTTTTCTCATTTATAATTCAGAGTAGCTCAGCGCTGCTTCACCTCTGCCTAGTGCTGTAGAAGCCTTTTGTTGTCGTCATCTCTCTGTCCTGTCCTCTGTGATGTTCATGTACAAGATGCTCGTTAGAGGGGTACACTAGAAAAGCCAAAGAACAGCACTTCTGAAGTTGTATTTTCAACCAGCCATTTTGCACATTGCACCACTACAGGTGAATCCGTTAGGCTGCTTTGTTTCATTTCACTGGGATTAATTATAGAGTGAGAAGGTATATTTTATGGCAGTGAAGTGGAAGAGCAAAATCTTTGCTTTTAAACTCCCCAGTCTCACAGTCTGCAGGGACAGGAGAGACAGCACCTCTTCTAACTTTGTGTACATCAATTAAAATTTGTGACCTGGGATCTGAAACTTAGGCAGTTATTCAGTAAACAGAACCTGTGCTGAACAAAACCCTACTCTAGAACAGACCCTGCTTGAAAAGGCTGGTACCCCAGTTTCGTCCTGGAAATAACAGCTCATCTTATTAAAGCCATCGTTTGTTCAGTGTCAGAAAGTCTACAGCCTGGGCAGGAAAGTCAGTAGAAATAGAGTATGCTTAATAAGCTATTAGTCATATCTAATGTATAGAAAAGAGCTAAAACACTGTAGCTGTCTCACCAGTGCAGTCCAGGCCCGAGTGATGTGGAAATAGCAGAAGCCCTTGGTTCCCAGTGTCACCACTGACTGCCGGACAGCCTAACATGGACTGGAACAACAGGCTTCAGATCAGAGGAGAGGATGCAGGTAATAAGGATGGGATAACGATATCCAAGAGTGTAATTTAGGAAATAAACCAGCGGAATTGATAAAGCAAGCTTCAGAAGCATGCAGCAATGGTTCCGGTGCCTGCAGAAACCATCACCAAGTCCAGTTGCTGTGAGCAGGACCCTGTGCAGTGGCGCCTCACTCTTCCGTGCTCCTCAATCCCTTCATCTTCTAATGCCTCTATTCTTCAGCTGCAAAACAAGGATCCTGTATCACCTTTAGGAGGGTATGGATTGTCTTAAATTATGAATGTCTGTAAAGCACTTTGAAATCTTCGGATGGCTCTTGTTTCAGCTCTACAAGGTATTGTCTGCTCTGTCATTGCTGTGTTTGTTTGGGAAGTGTACAGTGGGTTTTATTTGCAGCTGTGGTCCCAGTGAGCCCTGCGGTTGGATGCTGGGGGATAGGTGTTCCATTAGAGCTGCATGTGGGAGCTTGGCTGCCTCTAAATGTGAGAGCTGCAGGAGTCATGAGAAAGAAAGCTGCAGGATAGAGATAGGTAAATGCTAGCTGCAGCTTTTGCTTTATTCTTCCCTTTTTCTTTGTCACAAATCTGGCCAACTAGAAATAAGAATTTATGCCTGTATCTATTAGGGAATCATGTCTGGAATGTAAGATTTATTGGAACCAAAATAAGGAGCAATTTCAGAAAGAGCTCTGGAAATAAATTCATGTGTTGGGGTTTAACTTACTCTGAACTCTTCCTCTACAAGGACTAATGAGCAGACCTGTGCCAATTAATCATTAACCCGTGCCACCTTTAGCAAAGATTCCTAAACTCTCTTCAAGGTTGGCACATGGTGCCAATACAGCTGTGAGGTGGGAATTTTAATACTGTTTTCAGCTGGACTGGAGAAAGTGTGTGATTCGTTCCAAGCCTCACAAAGTCAATGAGAGCTCCAATAAGACCCAGGCATGAGTGAGAACTCTGCTCTGCCCACATGGCCAGGGCTGAGTTCCTCCAAAATCTGAGTTCCCCGTGTGGTGGAAGCACACGAGAACTGTGTGAGATGTAGTGATGAGCAATGATTTAACATAGTTGTAAATGGAGGAGATTTTTCACCTCCTTTGCTTTTCTTGATCCTCTGGATTTAGCAAAAATCCTGGGAAATGATGTCCAAAGTGTCTTTCTCCCCACCGAGCTGAGTGGCAGCCAGGAAGGCTCTGCTCTTTGTGTGTGAGGAGCCTTTGTGGCTGGACACCTTCTTTCCTTAAACCTCCAGGATGCCCGGGGAGTCACAACTTGGGAGTCATTAGGAATGGATCATTAGATAAAGTGTGTTTATGTGTGAGATAGTCAACTTGGCACTGGCTTCTCACTCATGCACAGCTGAGGCTTAACACTGCTCCGAGAGATCAGTGTGTAACGATGCTTTTCCACGTCATTCCAAAGAATGTTTCTTGTGCCCCTCCTGTTCACCTGCCTCTTTTAGCTCTGGTGAACTGCAATGGAGAAAGTTCACTCATGGAGCTTATTCTGCTTTCTTGCACTTTTGCGGTTGGTTGCTGAAGGAAAGGCAACTCAGTCTGGTTTTCAAAGCATTTTTGTAGAACTGAGTGTAAAGCTTAATGGGATGCGTACAGTTTTACACAGAATGAAGCTCTCATGCTGCGTGCTGAAGATTTACAATTATTTTAATTTAACCCAAATGAAAGTATTATGAGCCAAGTTATTTTGCAGACATCTTTTCTGGATGGTTATTTGATTCCTTACACTTCATATGGAAGATTTAAGTTGAGGTTTGGCCGCTGTTTTCATGTGTCCGCATGTATTTTGGGGTTTGGTTTTTCAAAGCAGACCTCCTCAGCTTTTGCAGGTGCAGTTTTTTGTCCTTGCAACTAATTTTGCCTTCAAAGCGGCATTTGGAGCGGGTAAAGCGGGGCTCCCCTCGGCATGCAGAACAGCGCAATGTGGTGGGCAGAAATGTGGGGTGAGTTTGAAACAGTCCTGCAATTCTCTCTGCAGGGATGGGGAGGATCAGACCAGCTGTGTTGTTGGGGTGAAGGCTTCAGTATCAGGTGTTGCGGTTACTTCTCTTGCTGTGTTCTGTGTGCTGACATGGGCCTGACGTGTGATATGGGCATGTGTCCCTGCAGGGCCCCGGGGCTGGTGGTGTGCGAGGCTGCCTTGGTATCACAAGGTACTCTGGGCAAGAAAGGCTGTTAGTGCAGAGCTCTTTTTTACCATTCGTGGAGAGACTGAGCTGCTGCTTGGTGCCTGCGGTCTGCCGTTGTGAGAGCTCGCCGAAAGGACCCCTAGAAAGAGAATCTGGAGGCTGTTCAGTGCAAATGATGTGAAGAAAGGGCTGTTGTGTCCTTGCTAGCTCTGCACTGGCATTCAGCTTCTGCACAGGGTGGCCATGAAGTCAGGTGTGATCCTTGTGTTATAAGATGTTTTCTAAGGCACTGGAGAAGAAGAAATGACAAGTGAAGATTTTTTTGTGTATTTGATTTGTATTCAATGCAGTGGGAGCCGAGAGAGCCCAGGCCAAACAGGGACATTGTTCAGTTTGTCAGGTAACTTCCAGAGCTGTTGTTGCTTCTAGCAGATCCCCAGGGGCCAACAGAGGGGCTGGTGGCTCCGACAGGAGCGGGGACTCGGGAGCGGCGTGTGGCCATCGCTCCAGGAGCCACCCTCAACCCTTTACAAATGCCTCACGTTAATGGAGGAGGCTCCTTGTCAACTGCAACTGTAAATTGTATTTAACAGGCTCGGCTGCTAACACCCCTCTCAAAAATGTTCTCTCTTCATATTTTAAATTCCAGCATCCTTTTGTGAAAATTATTGATGTGGAGATGGTCTAATTGCATAGAACTTGGGTTGAGCAAGAATCAAGATTTCCTTAACCTCTTATTAAGCCCATCAGAAAGGTCTATGTATTTTTTGAGGTCATATTGTTAGCATGATGTGCTTTGCTTCATGTCTTACAGAAGTGTTCAAAAGATACTAACACACGGTGAATTGAAGGGAAGAATGAAGATGCTGATATGAAGCCCAAGAATTTTAAGTCTGTTAAAAGTTTAAGCGTAAAACCTTGGTTGCTGGACCATCTGCTTTTAATCTTCCTATTGCTATGCAGTCTTCTAGGGACTTTGGCTTGGCAATAGATTTCCAGATTGCTAAATTAATCTTGTCAGCTTCAGGAAGCACCAGAAAACCCTTGGGAGGTGGATTCCGTGCTCAGTTACACCTGTGTGAACTCACCACCCTGGGCCAGCACAGTGACACTACGTTTTCTCTGTAGAACCATGCGATCGTATATCTAGACACATTGATCTGCAAACTGCAATCTAGCTGGATTACTTGTCCAAAGCCTTTTACTGATAAATAGCCCTGAAATACTTGAAACAATCTGCATTATCATCAGGCAGTCTCAAATATCCATGTGGATATTGAATAAAAATGCTTAGCGACGCTGCAATAGCAAGCACAGCAGTATTGTTTTAGTTGAGCCATTGGTTTATGTGCGGATGAGATTCCCTCATTGCAGCCCTGTTCTGTCAACAAGGGCTGCAAGGATCTACATGGCCTGATCAAAATAGCCAGAGCAAAGGTCTTAAGTGCAGAGTGTCCCTCTAAAAAAACCCCAAAGTTAAACCTTCTTCAAGTTCCTTATATCTGGACGGCAGGCAGAGCTGGAAGCTGGCTTTGGACACCTGTTAGCTTCAGGAAATAGCCATGCAGAAACTCTAATTCCTTAATGTGCATGTCCAACAGCATGACAAGTGCTCAACAAACACTGCAACAGCGACGGCTGTTGCTGCCGGAGGCTTTGCTGGTATTTCACTGTAATGAAAGGTGCCACCTCTGCGTTTCTGGCCTTCTCATTTTTAAAGGCTACAGCTCCGGCAACAGCTGAAGGATTCTATTAGAAAGCTGTGTTTTCGGAGACCCGCTCTGCACCTGCTTTGTTCTGCTGCAGAACGTTTTCAGGCTCCACGTGCCTCATTAGATATATAAGGGCTGAACATCTCCCTTGTGCTGGGAACCTCCGGACAGTGCTGTGGGGCCGGGTCCCTGTGGAGCTCTGCCCTGGGGCAGCCGAGGTGGAGCCCCAGCAGCACAAAGCGGGAAGCAGAATTTCCATGTTGTTTTTCTTTTTCAATTCTCAGGAAAAGCCTTTAGAAAAAATCCTGTCAGTCTCAGTTGTGAAATTTGACATACAGCCTAAAAATAGAGTTTTGGTGAGAGCTGAGAGCGTCTACAGTGACTTGACTGGAGGAACAGAAGTTGGCAAATCCACACTGCTCAACATTTCCAAAACTAATTTTCTACATGAAGTCTCCTCATCCTTTCCCTGTGCTGTTTAAACAGGAATGTAAAAAGAAGCTGTTAAGGAAACCCACATATGTAATTGTTAGGGGAGGAAGAAAGTTTTGTGGCCGAGAAACAGGAGAAGAGCCAGATGATCCTGTTACTTCTCCTGCCACAGACTTACGTGACCTTGGCAAGGCAACACTTGCCAGATTGTTGACTAATATTGGCTGTTCGTTCCTTGGACGCTCAGCGTGGGACAGTTCGGGTGGGTGTTTTCAGAAGTGTTGAGTGGTCAGAGTTCCACTAGGTTGCTCAAAAGAAGACAGATTTTCAGCTGTGCTTCTGAGCTCTCCGTTCCTCTGTCTGAGTGATGGAAGTCGCCTCCTCTGGGCGGAGTGGTGGTGGCCGGGGCTGCCGTTGGGCAATGGCCGTGGAGCTGTGATTTTTCATACCAGCCGAGCATCTGTCCTTGTCCCACATTTCCTCATCTGCAGGATATTCAGTCCTGAAGCGTCAACAGTGAGTTCCTGTATTTAAAAAAAGCCTGTGCCCAGAGGAGTGGGGGAATAAGGCGGCTCTTGGACTGTACGGTTCCCCTGTTATATGCCCGTTTCTCAAGATAGTTATATTTCCCAAGTGCAATTTGTGGCTTGGTGTTTGTGTCTGATTTATTTCTACGTGAGTAGATGGAGATGGGAGCAAGATGACAAGGGGTCTCTGCTAGGTAAAGACAGGCAATGGAGCCACTGTTCCCTAAAAGGGAAAAGAAGAGGTTGTTTGTGTCCTGCACCTTCCCAAATTACGAGGGAAGACTTTGAAGTACAAAAATAGTTGCTGTATTATCCACATATTGTAGGATGTTTACCACTGGAGACTAAGGCCTAAACAATGAATTTCCAAGGCACTCCAAATGTGATCCAGCTTTATTCTAAACAGTTGTGAAAAAAATCCTGATTACAACAAATGAAACTCTGCTATTTGTTTTCTTTTCACAGTTGGAGATTCTGTACACACAGAGAAGTTGCTTGGGGTCTGAAAGTGTTTATCCTGCCAAAAATAAATGTTCTAAAAATGATCACTTAGCATTCCCTGCATCTCTGCATATTTATTTACCATGAAGAATCTGCTTACAGAGCTTTTATTGTATTTTTTTTACATTTCAGCTTCCGTGAAAAAAAAAACGGAGCGTGCTTCTTTACCAACACCCATTTCTGCTCAGAGTCATAAAACTGTTTGGTAACTATTTTTTACGCAGGCTGTGGTTAATCTCCAGACAAGTTTATTTAGCAACCAAAGGTGATGCTAAGAGCCAGATTTTCAAAGCAGCTTTCTAAATACAGGACAGTATTTGGAACAGCTTCTGTTTGTATGTGTGAGAGCTTGTCAACTTGCAGGTTTTCATGAATACAGCTGGTTTTGTATCCAGTATTAGTAAATTTAGAAATGATGATACTAGACGGTTGAATAAATTCACATTACAAGAGCAATGTGTGTATTAGAACAGCCTTTTTCCAAGAAACTGCTGGAGCACGCTTCAAATTCTGGGTATTCTTGGCCCCACCTGTGATTTCTTCTCCTGTAGGAATGCTCTTTTATCTCTGGATTTGCATAGTTACAGAGAATCTTTGCGGTTTTATTTGAATGCTTTCAGAATGAATGAGTTGAGCCTCCTGTGAAGTTGTATCACCACTTTACAGAGAGGGAAACTAGGAAAGAGAAGGGACTTACCTGAGGTCACAGGAGACGTCTGGGGAGCTTTGGAAGGTGCTCAGCATTTTACCTGTCACCACCTCCCCCCGGGCCATCTTCAGGAGAGTGCAGCAGCTATTGACCCCTTGCTCTGGGCTTAATGATGGTCCCTTGGGGAAATTGCTGCAACTGCTCCACCCCATCTTTCCATATGTCAAAAGTTTGTCCGTCTGTTCCCTTTCAGACCTGTAGAAACCTCTCAATGAATTGCTAAGGTGCAGTGGGAGGAAAAAGCCTCTGGGAGCTTTGCAAGTGCGAGATCACAGAGCACTTAGCGAAGCAGAAACGCAGTCTCCCCTTCGGCAAGGGGCTTGGAGACCTGGCTGCCTGCCTAAGGCTTCTGGGATATTGGGAATCGTTTCCCATCGAACTCCACTGGGCAGGACAGCAGGACAGGAGCTTCCAAACCGGGGCAGAGGAGCACCTGGGGGTGCCATGCCCTGGGGGTGCCATGCCCTGGGGGTTCCGTGCCCTGGGGTGCCTTGCCCTGGCAGTGAGGGGCGTGAGCAGCTCAGCCGATCCTTTCTGCTGTGCGGACAGATTACGGTCTCTCAGCGTGGTCCAGCCTCGTGTACACCTGCCCAGGCCAGCATCTGCAACTCAGTTGCCTGGTTTGCACGCTGGAGTGTTCTGCTCAGTCAATGGGAGATGGTTTTGCCATGAAGTGTAATACTCTTACCTGATCTTTGTAAGGAACTCCTGTGCGGAGGGCTTGGCATCTTCCCAGCTGAGCAGGTTCATCTCTATTTCTGTGGCTTTAGCATGAAGACAAGGGTCTCCCTTTACAGGCAGAACATGTGCAGGACATGCTGCTTAGTGGCAGATAAAACCATGATTTTATTTATTTAGCTTGTCCATCTCAGTAAGTTTATATTTTTAAGCCGGTGTTATTCCACCCCCAGCTCAATACAGAGAACGTGATGATCAACCACAAAGGTGAGGAGAAGCCCTCTGTGCTTGCGGTGGATAGCAATCCAGCAGCTAAACTCTGTACCGTGCCATTGTCTGATGTCCCTGTCCCCATGGCAGGATGCAGTGCAGTAAATGTTATCACGGCACTGAGTGGCACTCATCTAAATAGAAGTCACTTGTCACTTAACGTGACTGGCAGTTGCTATGTCATAGCTCGCACAGATACCTGCTATTGGGGTGTTTAGCAATTCTTCTGATCCAGTTGTTTTCCAGGCTCTCTGGAAGCCACTGCTCCCTGTGTTACCCACGACTTGGCACAAGCTGTGACTCAGTTAAGGGAGCCCTCGCCTCTTGTCACTGTAACTTGTCTTCTGACAGCTCGTGTCTGAATCCAGTGACTCGGTGGAAATGGTCTCACTTGCAACAGCCATTTCACCTCCTAAAGCTGGGACGTTCACTGCCGTTTGGATGCCATTACAGTTCCATGACCTCAGGAGACGGCTCTGCATCAACACTGCCAGGCTAGGAATAGTTGGCATTGAGCAAAAATTGCTATTGTGTCAAGGAGTTGGCCTGGCTCCCTACATGATGGGAAATAGGCGCAGAGCCCAGGCAGCATAATGCACTTGGTTTCTTGCTGATTTTTACCTGCCAAATCCGGAGCAGAATAAGTAGTTATGGCTGATGTCATTCTTTTTTAGGTTCTTATTTATTTTTACAGGCATCTGACTAGCTGGATTAGTGAGATCTAAGCTCATCCTACAAAATTCTATGCAAATACTTGACTATTTTAACATTTCAGGTTCAGGGAGTAAAGTACATCCTGATCTGCCTGCCTTACAAAATGCCTGCAGTCTAATTGAATAGCTCATAACTATTTTAAATAACTAGTTGAGATTTTTCTGTTTCCACTGCAAAGCAGCTTTTCCCCGTTATTTTCACCAACCAGCTAAAATGAACAACATAAATGTATCCAAAACTTGCTTTTAATGTGGTCCTGGCGCAGCCGAGTACTAGGTTCAGTAATGAAGGCAGGGCGAACTCATCCAGAGCCCATTTTATAATAAGAGAAGGATTTCCCACTGCTGGAAATACAATAAATTGCCCGCATATTGATATACTTCTGACCTCATGTGCATCTTGTGCGACATGTTGCCATCTCTTAGGATAAGAATTACTCTGTGCTACAGCGACAAAAGTCAAATTCCCCAGCAGTGTTCCCTTGCCCAGCCGGCGGCTCTCGCAGCGTAACGCAGCTTTCTGCCCATCGCCTCTGGAACGGAGCTCAGCTGTGCCGAGCTGAACCGTGCTTAAACTCCACCATGCAAAACGGCTGGTTATTTTGGCCTGGAAAGCTCCGTTTCAAGGCAATGCTGCCTATACGGGACTGTTTCCCTGCCAGCTCCCTGCCTCCCAGCTCAGGCTTGCGTGCTCCCTCGGGCCGCGGTGGCACGGGGCAGCACGCAGAGCTCAATGAGATGGGATCAGTCCCTTCGGTGCTCGGTTTTGCAGCCCTGGAGCCCGAATCCTGACAGGAGATCCTTGAACACAGACCTCTGAGCTCATGCAGATCAGTTTGCAGGACTGAGCCTCGAGAACCACAGTAATTAATAACAACTTGGCGAGAGTGTCCTGGATTTCCATAGGAGTTTTGCACTAGAGCAGGATGAGAATACAGCATTAAAATAAGGCAGACAGTTCACAGCAGGCTGAGGAGAGAGGCCAAGATCAACAGGATAAAGCTCTCCTTTCACAAAAGCTGCCCCAAACCTTTTTGTCCACACACATAGGGCCTTAATTCAAGGCTTGTTGAAGTCAACGGAGAAATAAAGCTCATTAATTTCAATGGGTTTGAATCCATTTGAACCCCAGTTCTGTCCAGAGGACAAGTGTACATAAGCTGGCTATGGATTCATTTAAGTTGGAAACTCAGGGTTGGTCTCCAAGTATGGAACAGGGAGGTTCTGGAACCACCTTTGCCAAAAGGGGGAGTGTCAGAAATGTCTTAATAATTATTAAGTTGGAGCTTGAACTGAGCTAAAAAGGAGGCTACGTAATGCGCTGGGTGTGTGATGGCAGAGAAGAGCTCTCTGGTCCCTTCCCAGCCAGCAGCCCCGCGCGGGCCAGCCCACAGGGCCCTGGTGTGGCACATTCCTGCTTTTCCTGTAACTGCTCTGCAGAAAACCCTATTTTAGGCAACTGCTATTTTGTGCTTCCGGCATAGCTTCATTTCAAGGACATGATATATGCCCAAATTATTGAGTATTGGGGGCTATTTTGTGACAAATGCTGCTGACAGATTCCGCACAACCACCACGCTGTCTGGAATTTCATCTAACATGGCTTGCTTTTTATCGTACTGATGACATATGATTTCCAGTCATGCTACTCTTTTTGTTACAGAGCACATGTTTAAAATATCTTCTTCTTAAGCCTCTTGTGTTTTAGCTGAGCCCTTATTCCCCTCCCAACACATGGTCGTACGAGTTCCTGAAAGCCACAGCGACATGAGTTTCTGATGGTTGAACTTCGACGTTTGGTGTTTCTCAGATTTTGTGACTCTGCCTTGTTAATGGCTTTGATGTGGTTGGGCTGGCATCCTCGCTGCATTCCCAGATTGCCGTCTTCTTCCTCAAAGTTTCTGCTTCTTGGCTCTGTTTTACGTTGCTTTGTAGAGCCGGGGTATGTCTGAGTACGACCAAATGATACACTGGCTGTAAACTGTGCCCACTTCAGATGCCACAGCTGAGCATCCCTCTTTGCGGGGACAGAGAGTGTAGTATTTGCAAGCATCTGAAGTGTAGAAAATCAGTTTCCTAAATGTTAGTGCAGTTAGTAGGAAGCACATAATTAGGTATTTTAAGGAGGGGCGTATTGCTGGATGTTACCAGGAGGCTGTAACTGTTCTCTGCTCTGGGCTCCCTGCTGCTGGGTAGCACTGTCGCTGGCTGGCTAGTGTAAAAAGTGCAGTTTGGCCTTTAATTCACATTATATTAAGTAAAATGTATGTGACTCAAATAGCATCAAGTCCTCGCTACTGAAATTAATCAGACTCTAAATTAAGTTAAACCTACTTTATTGACTATTTAACTCAGCTCACTTTAATGGGAGAATGATCAATTGCCCACTGTAAACATGCTGTAGTACTGAACAGAGCTTTGATCCCGTTTCGATTTCTCTCAAAATCCCTTACAAAACAAAATTACTTTGTACTGTCATATTTAACTTATTTTCTTTTATCTGACATTACAAAATATATAACTAGTGGATTTCCAGTATCTCCTTACAAAAAAAGCCCAAATTTGAGACAGTGATAGCTTTTCACAGATAATTAGTAAAATTAAAAAAAAAACAAAACAAAACAAACCACATGTCAAAAAATAACACTTGTCCTCAGTGGACGTAAATTAGGAAATTACTTCAAAGTTAAAAACAAATTATGTTCTTTCTTGGTTGTATTTTCTTAATCCAGAGCGGAGTGCTGCCAGCACTTAATGAACTTTTTAAACAAGATTGCGAAAATAAAAGTTCTGACATGGGGTTGAGCAAAATCAATAACCATGCAAGAAATGTTGTTAATTTCTGGGAATTAGCTTTTGATGGTAATTACACAGTCAAACCCAAACTTATCTCGCTTAATGTAATCGTCCTTTATGTCAGATTGAGAGCCACCTTGTGATTGAATACAGACCAGCACCAACCTGGGAGAATCGAAGCCGGTCGAGTCACTCCGAGTTTGCACCAAAGTCAAGCAGAGCAGAATCTGGGCTTTATTTTTTTTTTCTTTTTCGGAACCAAAGCGGAGATGTGGGTGCTCTGGAGCACGTTCATCACACAGATTTGTTTTTCTTAACAACTGTGAAACAAACTGGCTCGGAGTTTGTGCCAGATTTGGCTGAACTCCTGCCAAGTCTCGTTGTGCTGATTTGTATGGCAACACTGGCAACCCGAGCGGAGGTTTTTGCGTCGCCTGCCACGTTACACATTTACACGGGGCAGGGGGAGCGGTTCCATTCCAGTCACCTCCTGCTCTGTGTGCCCACGGCCAGGCTGAGGGAACAGTCATCTTTTAATGAGCTCCTAACAAAGTGCTGGGGCTGAGATTGAAAAGCCATTTATGGGGCATACAGTGTATTGTGGCCTTTCCTCAACGCTGCTGTGAGCACAACATGCCATCGAGCGTTTTGGTGGTGGGAATTAAGCTATTTGTTTTATGGATAAGTATAGTCGCAGCTATTTCCTGCGCATTCCAGGGATGGAGAAGTCGCCTTGCCAATTCGCTCTTGACATATTTACAGACGGAGAAGCCACCTTTGGACTAGTTTTTGCAAACATTGTGTTCCATTATGAAAACGTTCCCAAGGCTGAGGGTGAAGAGTCTGGCTCAGAATATCTCCAGCTCCAGACAGCGCAGGCCAGTGTCTGATCTCAGCTGAGCTGGGGAACGTCTGAAGTAATTCTGTTAACTTTTCAGCATGTGTTCTGGACGAGCAGTGGAGTAGCTGAGGTCAGAGCTTGACCTTCAGTCTTCAATAGGTCCGAAGTGGGCTACATTTCGCTGGATTTTTCTTTTCTGTATTTTCTAAGCAGGAAATAGCCCCAGTGAGTCCTTTTATGGGCTCTGCTTTCTCAACAGTGAGAGTCTGGAAACTGTAAGGACATCCACTCGTATCCAAATTCCACAATTAATGATGCATTCCCGGAGTGGAGGGGGTTTGCTGCGGTTGCCAACAAGGGCTGGTAATTCCGCATGTCAAAAGCAGTATTGCGGAGCAGGCGATCTCGGAACGCAGCTCCAGCAACATTAGGGCCATGAATAATGAACAAAATGGATGTTCCATTCTGGTACCGGCCAAGCTTTTAAATCCATTCTTCAATCCTGGGACTAATGCTCATGCTAATGGGCTGGACTGAGCAGAGCTGGCCTGTTTGATTTAGGTAAAATCATGCTTAGCAAAAAAAGCAAACGAATGACAATTGGGCAGCTAGTTGTGTTTTAATAGGGCCTTGGAAGATGATGGGAAGATTCTCCCCGCCCTTCGGTGAGCATTAAATGAGGCCATTGTTACTGCGTTGGCCTGAGTCTGGTGGAACAGATGAGAAGGCAAATAACCTCTCTGGGAAAAGGTTACACTGGTATCACAGTTGGGCCACTTCAGTGCTTGAATGGAGGTTTTTTCAGTTTACTACCAAAAGGTGTCTCCGCTAAATACTACTCTTGTGACCAAGTTCTAATCTCTTGGAAAAAGGTGTTTTAGGAGAGATGCTAAACTCGTCACATAGGCCTAACTACAGAGCACATTGCTTTACTGCAAAAGGAGATGGTGACATTTTATTGAACACAGTCCTGAGTAGGCAGTGCAGATGTTACAATGATGTGATGTAGGTTGCAAAGACAGCCTAGTTTGCAAAATTACCAAGGTGTATTGTGTTTGCTCTTACCTGTCCGCTGCCGTTGTTGAAAAACGACAGGTGTCACCAGCACAGCCGTCAGCCTGTCGTCCTCGTTCTCTGTATGTGTTGTCAGGTGTAAGTGCCCATTCTCTGGTGATGAGCCTTAATGATAAACCTTGCTAGCAGCAAATAAGATACAGTAAAATGGTGGAGCTCTCTAATAATAGAAAAACGTGTCTAAAAGAGATCCTGGCAGGTCCCCCTGTCTGGGTGTCTGGCGGGCACAGTGCTGCCTGCAGCAGGCTGCCCCGGCGGGAGCGGCTGGGGCCGAACTCCTGGGTCATTGCTGCTGAACCCCTGGGAGACTGTTGCTGACCGATCAGCTGAACGCACCAGCCAGAGGTTATTTTGTGTGTTCGAAGGGAAGGTGCTGTCTGTGGTCTTCCTTAGCAGGGAGTTAACCCTGTTTGCGATAAGCTTTGCTAAAACACATCTACTACTGAAATCATTGGATGTTTGCCACTGGCTTTGTAACAAGGTCTGGAATGAAGCTGTCCTGGAAAAGGAAGGGTTTTAAAACAGACCTCAGATAAAGCCCATGGAAATCGTGCACTTTGTTGTGGTTTGGCTGAAGCCTTCTCACAGGCTAACACTGGCAAGGATGTCCTCGGTGTGCGGGGCCAGGTGCCTTATGTGGGTTTTGTTGTCTCCCGTCAGTTGTGGCCAGGGCTGGGATCCTGGCTGGAGATGCACCAACAACCGGGGTGCTGCTGGCGGCAGAGGAGCTGCGTGCCGGGGACAAAGCTGCCCAACCTGCCCGGCCAAACCGCATCTTGCCCTCAGCCCCTCCTTGGAAGCCAAAAAGAGACGGGACATCGCCCACCCTGGGGATGGCTTGTGGTGCAGGTGGTCAGAACGGGCGTCCTCCTAACCCTCAGTGCCAGGCGGGAGCCTTGAGCTCCCGCAGGTCAGAGATAGAGGAACAAATCTGGAACAAATGGACTTTTCTTTTTTAAGGACTGAATGTGTCAGCCCACTCTGGGGATATTTTTAGTAATGGGCATCTGGATCCCAATGGGTCTGTTCTGTCACCTGATGCAGCAAAATATTTCAAATGCAGCAAAACACACAATCACTGGATAGGAAGCATGGGAGAGGATTCATGGCATCTTGTGATTTCAATGAATTGCGATCTGTGTATCATTGTCACATAAGTGTATTGCACAGGGATTCCTCAGAGGTCTTGAACCTCTTGTTGACACAACTTACAGATGACTTTCTCAAACACCGGAGTATCGTCTTGCCAGCTCTTGAAGTTGATAAGTGTTGATTGTATTTCTGTGTGTGTGTTAAATATGTAAAAGTAGCAAGGCTGGAGATGTGACTCAGGTCATGAGTCAAAGAAACAGTGGGATTTTTAATTAAGTCTGCTCATTTTCTTTAAGGCTGACAATACATCTGAGAATTTGACATTTATTTATGAATGCATTCCAGATTTGCACACTGCGTATCAAAACCCAGGACAAGCCTAGGGAGGGGTGGGGTAGTCTGCTGAGATACTGTATCTGACTTGCCCTCCTGCCCGCAAGGGAAATTCTTTCCATCTGAGTCCTGGCGAGGTGGTGCTGGGTGAAGCGCAGCCCTTGGCAGAAGGTTGTCTTGTCCCTGCTCCTGTCCCGGAGTCAACCGAGAAGGTTCGCTTTGTTTTCATCCGCTTCTGCCTCCCCTCTGGCATCCCGTCTGCCTCTGAGGGTGGTGCCTCCGCCTCCTGTTCTCACCAGGGTGGGGACGGGATCATCTTGCCTGCCTGCTTTTTTCCACTTGCGCTGTTGGAACGGGCCCCTGGGGTTAAGCAGGACTCCTCTCCTTCCTCCATTACCATCTCCACAGTTTAGACCCGCAGTGTGTCCTAACACAACTCCTTATTTTCCAAGCCTGTCTGTGTGATGTTCTCAGGGAACAGCAGAGGGGGAGGCAGCCCCTGCTCGCAGCCCTCCCCAGGCTCGATGTTATGCATTGTGTAGGTACAACAAACAGCTGGGGCAAAGCTTCTAACAGAGGCGTTGCTGGTGTATAAGCAGAAAGCGGCAACGACTCTCTTCTCCCCAGGGCCGTGCTGGCTCCATGGGCTGACAGCAGGGGCAAGCAGTGAACACGTCCACCTGGTTGCTGAAGTGAGAGGCTTTGAGTTGGAATTCACGCAGTGATTAGGTCTAGTGAGTAAGTAGGCAGTGTTTGAAGATGGCAATCACTTTGATGGCCTTATCTGCTCTTTGAAGCCAAGGAGCCGCTCCCTGCCCATACCCACGTGATAACCCCATCAGATTCTGCGTATCTTTTCTGCAGAAGTGAGGGGCTGAGTTGACTCAGCTGGCGCTGGAGCCTGCGACTCGGAGCGTGGGTGTGCGGTGTTTTTCCCACACGCATGCCGAGTGGCTGGCGCTGGCAGGGGCTGGCAGGGCTGGCATCTGCCCCAGGGGCTGCCCGGTGCACTCGGGCTGGTTGAGATGCCAGAAGAGGCGGCGTCCCCACCTCCAGCTGCTGCCACCCCTCCCTGGAAGGGCAGAAACTCCATTCAGACCAAAGGTGGTCAGTGACTCAGGAGGATGTTTCTTCAGGACGGCTTCAGTTATCACACGTGGCTTTCGGGTCCCCACCGCCACTCTGGCAGGACTTTGCCCTGGAGCTGCAGGGTCACCATAACTGGTTTGGGGTAACTCAGCGTTGAGCTGTTGCTCATGGGGTTCCTGTGGGCAGTATGTGGGGAAAAGAGAGCTGGGCAGCCAGAAACATCAGCAGCAATAAAGCAGAGCAAAATTAGTTACAAAGCAACTGAATATTTTTCCTCCCTCCCCCTCACATTTTTTAACAAGCTTATTTTACCACTAAGAATTTAATCCTAGAGAAAACTGGCAAATGTCTGAGAGGCAGATGTACGGCTCACCACGGCAGGGAAGGAGCTGGGAGAGGGCTCACTCTGGAAGGAAGACCAGCGAGAAATTGCCTTGTCATCTGAATTAAATCTTTCTAACCTATTAGTTAATGCAGCAACGGCACTTTTCAATAGCTACGTCTTGGCAGGCATTTAGGTGTTTCTGAGATATATTATTTGCCAGTAAAAAATTCACCTAGGCAGAGGGCTTGTGTGTAAATGGAGAGCAAGGGGATTGTCGGCCAGGGAAGGGCCCGTGGGGTGATCCATCAGCCTGCGCAGTCTGCTTCGAAGCAGTAAACATCCCGTGCTAAACTTGCTGTGGCAGTGCCTGATTGTATGTTAAACGATTTAATAACTAGGAATCCTGATAGCCGTAGATGGCTTCTTCTGACCCAAAGAATGTACATTCCACCTTGAGGCAAAGAAAAAAAAAAAGAAAAGAGAGCTAGAAAGGAGAGAGGAAAAGAAAAAAAGAAGTTTTGTGTTTGTAAATTCCGCTCTGAAGCCAAAAGATTTCATGTCGAAAGCCTCTTGGATCCCTACAGTAATTGCAAGCAACACATACAAGATCTGAGCTCAAATAGCTCCAAGTGTTGAAATTCAACCCATTTTGGGTCAAGAAGTCAGTGGGGAAATGCTGCTTTTGTTAAAAGACAGTTGAAGCTGGTTTAGAACAGATAGAAAAAATGACTCGAAGCTACAAAGCGAAGTTGTCAGAAGCGCGTTTCACTTACCAGGCTAAAATGCAATTAGGGCCTGATTCAGCTCTTATAAAAAATGCTGGAGGCGCTTCCATCGATTTCCGTGGGTGCTGAGTCACCAGCGGCTGCTGAGTCACCAGCCCCGAGTGCCAGTCAGAGCCGTCAGAGCCCTGTTGAAGGCCGCTCTGATTCAGCGGGGAATAGAACCTTATTTCTGTGTACAACATCACGGCGGTGTGTGTCGTTACCTGGGCTGCAGCTGCACTGTGTGTAACAGTCGCCTGACAGCAGGTGAAGTGAATCTTTCTTAAAAATACCTTCTGAAATGGCAACTGCTTTTTGTCCCTAAAATATGTAGAAATTTTACATTGTTTCCTCCTCAGCTTTCTCCCCTGTCTTCAGGGGCAAAAATGGGAAAAGAAAGTAAAGGTAAAAAAGCGGCTTCTTAAAAACTAGAAGGGGACTTATTGTCAATTGCTTTCTAACAGTGTATAATCAGGACATTTCAGGGACCTGAAAATGGTCATCTTTTACATGTAATAAAATAAAAATAAAATAATTGTGCATTGGAAACACATTCCATCCAGTCCCTAGAGAATGTGAGAAAACTGCCAGGGCAGTCAGAGAGGAGGAAACGGTGATTTCAGCTGAGCTGTTCCCTGCGGGGAGACGCTTTGTGGCAGAACTTCTGCAGAGGGCGGGAGCTCCTGAGCAGATCTGGGTTCCCGCAGTGCAGGAACACACCAGGCTGGGCCGGGAATCTCTCCTCTGTGCTGGCACCACTCAGACCAGTGGTGGGATGTGCTAAGGGCTTGTTTGGAGCAGCTGGATGCCCTGGAAGGGCTGTTTGTGAGTCTGTCAACAGCAGTTGCCGTCTCTGGAGAGGTTAATGCTGGTGGCATCAAAATAACCAGGGACCTGAAACCTCCACCTTCCAAGGTGTGAAACATTAACAAATCAGAATTGTTTTGGCCGGGGTTGGGTGATAGCACGAGGTGAGCGGCAGTGCAGAGCGATGTATCAGGTTTTGTTTTAATGAATTAAAGCTCCTGGCTCTTCTATAAGTCAGGGTTTGGGCGTGTTTCCTCCTGATCCCTGAGCTGCTGGCTCAGGTGGTGTGAGGAGGGTGCCAGTGGGTTTGCAGAGGTGGAGGGAGCCGGGGGCGCTCTCACAACCTCCTTCCCTGTCCCCTCAGCCTGCCCTGCCTCCCCTGCCGCTGCTTGCTGGAGCTCAGAGGAGCTGGTGAGCCTTCTGTGGTGCTCCTTATCTCCCACTCCTGTGCAAACGTCACAGGTACAAGCTGGTGATCTGTCCCCGCTGAGCTGGGCTGGCAGCTAAAGCAGGCAGCCCCAGCTGGGTGCTGGAGACAGACAGCGTTTTTTCTCTTCTTCTCTACCTCCTAGCAAATGCACAACATTCATAGCACTTCTAAGGCCTTTACCTGTTGAGCTTCACTAGACAGGAGCCGGAGATCTGGTGGTGGGGCAGGCTGGGGACAGGCGGGCAGTCACGTCCAGTCTCTGGTGGGAAGCTCCCAACCGCAGGGCTGCTCCGGAGCACCAGCCCCGGCGCGGTTGGTTGTGGAGGAAGTGCCAAGCAAAATAAATAGTACTTGAGGTTAAAAAGCTCAAAGTGTGTTAGTATCACAAAACCCAATCTCTGCATCTGCTTCTGCTTTTCCAAAATCCAGAGAGAGAGCGGCGAGCATCAGGAGGTCATGGAGATAAGTCAGACCCAGCTGACGCAATGCTGTGTCTGGTGGAGGAGCTATCAGCCCAGCAGCGAGGGGACACGCTTTCCTTTCCCTTCTATTTCTGCTGCTTCTGACAATTAAAGAATTTCAATAGTAAAACCAACGGACCAGGACTTGGAGTAGCCTGTGACACCCAAATAGTGGATGTTGATCCTAGATGGGCACTACAGCAGACGCGTGAAGAGCCTCTGCTCAGAGATGGTGTGAGGTAGGCAGGCGGAAGGTCATGCTGACAATCGCAAGATCAAGCAATTACATGGGCTGACAATAGGCTCAGTTTGAATTGCAAAAATATGTTTGATCTTCACTTAGAGGGGCGTGAACTATGTGCATGGCAGGGCTGGCCACATAGTCCCACATACTCCCAGACGGCAGCCGGGAAGCTGGGGCCGAGCTGCAAATTCTGTCTCATTTGGAGAGATAAAAGGGGGGAGAAAAACATGTTTACAGTTACAGCTCTGGTACTTATAGCTACT
Source organism: Nesoenas mayeri (assembly GCF_963082525.1). Lineage (NCBI taxonomy): Eukaryota > Metazoa > Chordata > Aves > Columbiformes > Columbidae > Nesoenas > Nesoenas mayeri. The sequence continues at coordinate 1,753,663 of NC_137568.1, forward strand.
TGATGGTATTTTTAGATGCTGTGGTACTTGTAGGTGTAAATGACAGGTTTTACATGAAATGTGTGAAGTTTGGGGCCTTTTCCAAATGACGACATCAGCCCAGGTGCAAACTGCCAGAGCAGCTGAGAGCGTGGAGCAGTTGATAATAGCAGATTCTGATCTGTAACGCCTCAATTTGTCCTTTTCTACCTGTAGTACTTCTGCAGCTCCTCCCTGGCATGCCCCGGGTTCTGGTACTCACAAGTACATCCACTGATCTCACCTGGAAATCGTTCCTTAACATCTGATGTGTTTTACCTCCATTCAGCTGATGCCTATCTCATAATAGAATTTCCCATGGCTTATCAGCACTTGACAATTAGATGCTTAACATCCCACTTAATGCAAAACAGATTACATCCTGGGAATTAACAAAACAATCAAATGCCTAAAGGGATAATGGAAGATTTTATATAGACGTGTATATGTTTATATATATATTTATACGTACACATATATGCCTACAGAGAAATCTGGAGATGCCGATCGGCTTTCACTGCTTGATTGGTTTTCATGGCTCATTCCTGTCCTTGTTCTATGTTTCTGCGACTTTTTTTGGTAGAAATTGGTTTGCTTGCTGGAAGTGCCGCATGTTGACCTTCTCGAGGTGTGACTGGAAACCGGGGACAGGCAGGGGGTCCCTGTCGGGAGATCCCTAAGTGGGGGGTCCCCAGCCGGGGGCTGAGCTCTCCCTGCCGGCCACTTTGCTCCCTCTTGTGGCAAAGCGGAGCCCCCGGTGGGTCTGTCCCCAAGAAGGGGGTGGCGTATCCCACCCAGCAAGTATCTGTGGAAGTGGTCAGAGAGGGAGGACATGGGAGGGGGCTGGCCCAGGGCTGTGGGTCCCATCCTGCATCAGCTCTGCCTGCCGAGTTTAAAATGGCCGGTTGTCTCAAGCTTTTTCACAGATCGTGATCGGTTTAACTCCCGTTCTTGCACAGTGCTGATGCTGAAGCTGTCAGGAATAGCTGCGTTGCTGGCAGAGGCAGAAAGTTTTGCCTGCATTTTCTTATCCTGCCGTTAGCACTTTTGTCACTTGGGCTTCCAGAGGAGGCATATGGCCCAGCTTTGTGGGCTTGTGGAACCTGTCCCCTGGGACTTAAAAATTAGAGGAGAGGTTGAAAGGACTCAAGGGTCCCAGCAGATGCCCTGGACACCCTCACGGGGAACGGGGCCCAATCCTGGGCTCCGCAATTCGACTCTGTGTGTCTGAGTGACCCATGTGGGCCCATCCTGGCCCATCTGCACCCTGTGTGGTGCTGGAGCACAGGCCCACACGTCCCGTGGGGAACGCTTGGGATGCCCTGTCTAAGTACAGATGCTGATCTTTTGGCTGCCTGCCCTCAAAGAAGAAGAAATTTCTCTTGCAGTCTGGTCATCCTTCCAATAACGGACCAAATGCAGTAGTTCAGACCCTAACACACACAGCGTTTGTTCATTTAAGCGGTGGTTCGTGTGACAGTGGTGCTCTGTGGAACCCAAGAGGAGACAGCAGCCCCATGATGCTGTGCCCCACACAAGCACACAGAGACAGCCATTCGTGCCCTAAAGCGTGTAAATAAATGCCAGGCATAGCACTGTTACCTCTCTTCTGAAATATGAGAATATGTCTGTCTGATAGGGCTTTACAAAGAGCAATACTATTAAACCCATTTTGCAGAGGGGAAGACTGAGGAATCAAGCATTTATCCATGGTCATCCAGCAAGCCAGGGATAAAATCGAGGTCCTGTGAGTCCTGGCCCTGCTCATCAGGTCCCAGTGCCACATCTCAGGTCAGTAACTTGGCCTGTCCTCTGTCCTCCACCAGGGTGAACCTCTGGAGGATGCTCAGGTCCTGGTGTGCTGCAGCTTCTGGCTGAGCTTCATTTGCAGTTTTTAAAGCAGTAAGTGACTCTCAAAGCCAAACAAATGGCTGGCATTTGGCTGTGCCTGTTTTCCTGTGGCCAGGCTGACCTTTATGAACACTGGAGTGACAACTGCGACAGGCAGCTCACTTGAGCTGTCCCTTCTGGGAGATTTGGACATTTTGTAATTACTGAAAGAGCCAAAAAGTCTTTCTTCAGACCCTGATTTTCCTTTAGCAACCAACTTTCCTCCTTGATTTCTCTTCTCTTCACCTTTCCCTTCCATGGAACACCCAGCTGATACTCGTTCTTGAAACAATCTTTTTATTGATACAAATGCAATCGGCAAAAATGCTGAGCAGTTGCAGAGTTCAGCCCAGCTCTGTGAAATCACTCATAAATGTGCCTAACTTCACTGAAGCTGTTCTTGTTCTCAGTTTTAAGTGTGTGCTTAGGTCTTTCACAAGTCCTTGGCCTTCTCGCAGCCACAGCTGGGTCACACCGATTACCCGAGTGACGGCAGGGTGAGGATGGGGCTCTCCTTGGGATCTCTGTGAAAGCCTTTTTCTGAGCCTGCGCTCGGTGCTCTGCTCTGATGGCAGATGAGCGCAATTTGTGGTTGTCCGAAGAAGGAACAGAACATGAAATCCCCTACTAAGGTCCTCTTAGATACGTCTGCAAAACGCTGAGTAGCAAGTAAAGCTGCCGTGGCTGCCGCGTGTTGTGCTGGTCTCATCGCTCGCAGTTACTCGTCTGTCTCTTGTTGGCTGGTTTCTCTATCTTATTCTGGGCCTTACCAAGTTTCCATCTTGGTCCAACGTTAAAAAACAAAAAACCAAAAAAACCCACAAAACCACTAGCAAGGGTAGCACCATAAAGTTTTGAGACAGGTTTTTAAATGTAAGTCTTCAATTGGGATTTACTGTCTCTGCTTCAAGGAGTGTTCAAGATACACTTTGCCTTGGAACCATGAGCGATAGATACCTTGTTCTTTTGCAGTGGATGCAGGATGCTCACCTAATGGCTTGACTTGAGGAATGAAAATAGGATTATATACTTTATTATTGCTACGTAGTAAAGTCCTACAGAAACTGCGGTTAAGGTCTGATTTGTTAAATGACTGAGAAGCACATAGATTCCATAAGACGTATTTTAAAACTGCAAATTGGCACATACCACTCATTTCGGTTGCATATTCTTTGTGGCGGGGCTGCTCCTTGCTGTGTCCTGTTCAGCATCTAGCACTCTGTGGTGTGGTTCGCAGCACCCGCTGAAGGCAAATAATGATAATTAGTCCTAATAGCTGCTGTGTTTCACACCTCTTCTAGCTAGCCAAGAGAGATCGCCAGGAGATGTTACTGAAGCAAGTAATTACCATAATGCCAAACGACTTAGCAGGATTTCAGCACAGAGCGGGAGGATTTGCCTGTATGATCCAAGACAGAAGTGCTGAGGTTCTGTCCATTTGCCTGCCCAATATTATATATTTCCGTTCCCAGCTTACAACCTGCGCTGGTTCTGAGTCTTGCTTGTGCTGAGGACTCTCACACACAGGCGAGTTCCTACAGCACAACAAGCTCCTGCATGTCAGGTTCTTCACCACAATTGCCTTGTTCATGCTCTTACCCCGTGAAGGCGATGCAGCCATCCCCTTTCTTGTGGAAAGGGAAAACTGCCTTGGCTTACTTTGTGTTTGCCAAAGGGGGAGAGCAAGCACAAAAGGTAGTTATTACAGAATAGCTGGTACCTGTTAACTTGAGTTACTGTTCTTGTTCCTAAAAGTCACTTTATGTGTCAGGGTCATGCTCATCATTTAAGATACAAACTTGGTACGGAGAAGCCAAACGCTTTCATGGGTCTCCTCATTACCTTCAAACCACAAGGAGCTGTCTCCGTTGGATGAGTGTAGTAGCTGTGCCTGGGGCTGTTCAAGCTGGGGCAAGATATCACAGGCAGAAAAGAATCAACATAGGAATATTAACAATACTTTATTTTGCTGGTGCAGTTTTCCCATATGATTACAAGTGATGAGCGCTCCGTGGGAGCATGGAAAAAAAAAGATTGGGCCCATACTGATAGACTGTATTCAGCTGTTCACAGTCATACACCAACCTTTACTGTTAATTCGTTTGCTCTTATGCTACTGTATTCTATCCTGAAGGCTAACCACATATCATATATATTTAAAAGAACAGTAGCATGTAACTGGTATAGATCTTAGGGTTTCTTTCCCAAAACATTATGATATTCCTGCTGAGAATATAAAGATAAAGGCTTTAATCCTTGGGAACAAAAGGGTGTGAGTAATTCCATTTCATTGCATGACCTGGAATCTCCACCCATATAAATACATCAAAGAGTAGCTGTGATTTCACTCTTTGACACCCATGGGTTGAGGTTCTCACCCTGGGGAGCAAACAGCTCCTGTGCTTGGGCTGGACAGGGCCGGTGCGGCTGGGTAACATGCATGTTTTCAGCATTCTTTGATCTTCCTACTGGACCAAAATTATTCACATCTCCCCAGTGTTGCTGAAAACTTATCCAAGCACTCAAGGCAATTATTTTTAAATGTATGTGTGTTTTGGGTCAAGTCCATGAATCCTGACTCATGACTGACTCAGCCCTTACTTAAGCAAAACTCCACTTGATTTCCTTACAAACGGAGGCAGGACTTTGTGTTTTAGCCCCCTGAGAGCTGGCTCTCGCAGCTGATGCCCTTTCACAGCTCCCAGTGTGCTCCCGTGCCCCAAAACCCTCTGCACCTCTCTGGATCGTGTGAGACGGCGATGCTGTCTCCTTGGCAAAAGGACCCGTTTGGCTGCACTGTTCAGGCCACCATGATGGTGACGGAGAACCGCGCTGGCCCAGGGCTGTGTCGACTAGCAGCTCTCAGGGCTAATCCTACCAACCGGCCATAGGGAATTCTGTGACCTGTGTTCATCAGGAGGCAGACTAGATGATTGTGATAGCCTGACCATCTGGCCAAAACCTTGTACTGTGGATTTTAGTATTTTAATTTCGTTATAAATTAATTTCAAACATAACTCACCATTGCATGTTAGAGGCCGGGGTAGTTCAGGTAAGGAAAGAAACAAGATAATAAGAGCACTGGGAAGAAGAGCATAAAACACCCAGACAGGTCTACACGATAGAAGCCCGGCTAGCGCTACTGAACGCTGCTGGATCGGAGCGAGTCCCGGTGCTGAGTTTCCTGGTGCCGCTGGCTCTGGGTGCGGGTAAAACCGCGGAGCAGCGCTGGACCTGACCCGGCTCCTGCTCCAGCGGCTGCCGGAGTCACCTCGGGTCTCGCCAGCCTTATTGCTCTGGCTCAGCGCCGGCAGTTCCTATTCAGGCTGGCTCCACGCAACATGCCTGTGTGTCTGCGACCTGCACATCGCGACATGGGAGCGGTGTCCTGGTGTCAGGAATGTGGGACGGAGACGCGCAGGCTGCCTGCTGGGAGCAGCACGGTCACATTCACACAACCCAAGAGGCTCTGCTGAAGCAAGCTGTCCTGCCTGGAGGCAGACCAAGTGTCTCTGTCCTGGCACCGCTCATCCAGAAGCCGCCCAAGGGAGACCGGGAGTGAGAAAATAGTAATAAACTGTCTTGAAGCGTCCCTGCTGTCCAGCGCTCCCAGGAGAGCCTATTAAAAACCAACCATTTTCTGCTTAGCAAGCGTGACTGCCAAGATGTGGCTAAAGCAACCAAAAAACCTTTAGTGGAAATGTTATTTATTTACGTGTCATTTAAGATAAAGCCATTGTATTTTGCATGGCTGCACCTTGACAAATGGGCTGGTTGGTTTTATTCCTAACTACAGCTAGAAATAACAGAGCTGCTGTGCATATTAGTATCATCTGTGTTATTTGGATTTTTGGCCTCGTCAGAAGAGGAAGCGTTTGTGGGTTTGGGCTCAGTGTATTGGCCTGTCAGATGTTGCTGCACCCCTGGTTGCCTGTAACCATTTCTTTCGTCAAAGTAAACAGGTTTGTTCTCCACTTTGAGTAACTTACTGTTCTGGCTTTTGTAATGCTGCATTAATTGACTTTGAAGAGATCCATTTTCTGCCAACGTAAACACTTTCTCGAATGTAGCAGAAATGCGTCCTCGCTTGCATTAGTTTGCTGTGAACGTTAAGAAGGCTAGAAAATAATCATAAGTAGATGGCCACATCTGAATCTCCTTTAGGGTACTCCAGGGTCTCCTCAATAATGACTAAATGAGGGTCTCCTCTCAGCAGGCTGTTTTTTTCTTTATTTTATTTTTTAATTTAATTTAATTTAATTTAATTTAATTTAATTTTATTTTATTTTATTTTATTTATTTTTTCCTCTGTCTTATTTGAACAGAGCAGACCCGGAGCAGCCTGGCCCGGTGATGTTCCCCATCCCAGCCCAGGCTGCCTGGGAGGACACATGAAAAGTGACTGTGCCCAACTCCGTGTTCTGCACAGCACTTCACCTCTGTGATACCTGCAAAGGAGTTTTGCGTCTCTTAGATATTCTTGAAAGGTCAGTGTATTTCACAAAGGGGTTTAGTCATCTCTGAACTCACAACTCTCATCTTTTCTGCTGCAGTGCCTGCTTTGCTGTATAGACTTGAGATCTAAACCCCACCATAGTCAAACATGATTCCGCAGGTGTTAGGTCAGCCCTTTTATTTCTTCAAGGCTATCTAAGGCCCAGGCAGCAAATACGGTAAAATACAGAAAACTCTATGAAGAAATGTAAATATGTTGTCTTCAGCACTTTCACATCAACTACAATTTTGGCTCTTTAATTATGTAAAGATGCAGAAAGTAGTAGAGTCACCGGGATCTAAATCAAGACTAAGAAAAGCTGGTGAGTAGAGAAATTCTTCAACGTTAGCTCTTTTGTTTCTACATTCTTATTATTTGAATTGAAATCCCCCACACTGAAAAGCCTGGAAACAAGATCTTCAGGTCTTTCCTATTTGCAATGAGAACACACCCAGGCAGGGTACATGAGGGGAATTAAAGGAAGGAGATTTGCAAAACCTCTTGAAACAGCAAACTTCTTAATTTTGCTTTAGAATTCAAAGGAACCGTCAGCCAAAAAAATATTTGAGGACTGAAGCAGCAAAACCCCAGCAGAGTGGATGGCTGGCTTGGTTTGCTCAGGCTTATCTGAATTTTGTCCTGTAAAAGCGTGAATTACTGACTCTCTCCTTTTCTCTGCTCTACAGTCCTCAGGTACCTGGAGGGCATCCCAGAAAAACACGAGGTTGAGCCAGCCCTCTCAAACACTGGTGTTTTCTAAGTGCTGACTGCATAAACCCAAGTTTGAATATTTAAAGATCTTCAAAATTCCCAAGCAACACCCCCCACCCCAAAAGAAAAACCAGCTGAGCAGTGGCGTTCCCTGTAAACCCAGCCCAGACACACTGTTCTTCCAGCCTAGTGGTTTCCAGAAGCTGGGCTTTTATTGCTGTGGGTGAAATTCATACTGTGCATGGAGAGAACCAACAAGGCTGACAGGGGAGTGGGACTGAATAATGCAGAGGCCTTTGCGTAGGAATGGTTCCCACGTCCTTCAGGCAAAGCAGAGCGAATCGATTTTGAAGAGTCTCTGCACCAGTACTGCAGCAAATTAGAAAAAATATTATGAAGTATAGAAGACTTTTGGTCCGATGCTTTCTTTATGTTTTTTTGGTTAGTGATCAGGCTCTTTAGATGTCTGAAATGATGTATTTGTTCTTGCAGCTCTTGGCCGTCCAGGGCCCTGGGGGCTGCCACAAAGCTGGGTTTGCAGGGCGCTGGGCTTGCTGTGCTTTTCATGGGGTCTTTTGCTCTCCAGCCCAGCACCATTTGCGTCTTTGTGCAGGGCAGGGTTCAACACTCTCCCTTGTAAAACCTTGAATTAAAAAGCAGTGTCTTAGAAGGCTTAGATGGGATTAAGAAGCACAAACCTCTTACACACAGAGCTAATGCTAAGTAAGCTTTTCTAAATTACCAATACATGATGTATTAAGAGGAGAGCTCTCCTATCACTCTCCACCTCAGCTGGGTTGTTTCAAGGGATATAATGGAAGCTGGGTTTATTGACTTCCACTAGGACTTGGGTTTTTAATGCCTTTTTTTTTGGTCTTCTGGTGTTCCAGCCGTAACTTTTAAAAACATTTGCCACCTTTCCAGGACAAAACGAGAACTGGTGTAGTCAGATGTAGCTTCAGTTGCTTCAGCAAATCTGTGCTGAACTACAGCAACTGTAAATCTGGAGGTGGCAGGTAAAAGCAGAGGACCTTGGCTAATTCTGGCTCTGCTGCTGACCTATTACGGGATGTTATCTGCAGCTCTGCTATCCCCTCAGCCCTATCTTCTTGTATTTAGAAGACTAGACCTCTGGATAAGGATTCCTTTATTATTCTTTATTGCAGGAGTTAGTCTAAGGGGTTACAGTCATGTGCCACTTAAATAACTGACCCATGATATAATTTGCATTGCACAATTCAATGTGTTAAAAGCTTTCCTGTCCCATGTAGAGGCAGCTTGGAGATGTAGGGAAAGCAGCTCTGTCTTCTGTTTCCTTGCTGCCTTACCCTCCCAACATAGTCCCAGTTAGAAGATATTTATTAGGTGAGGAAAAGCACAGAAAGGTGTAAATCTTGAGCATCTGGAGCAGCATTGCTGTGTGAAGGAGCGCCTCCTTTTCACACACATGCAGGGTTCTTGTTACATCTTTAAAGAATCACAACAAAGAAAAGGAGCTGACACAATGAATTTTGATCTGGAAAATGAAATCTGACACAACCAGTAGTTACATTTTTCTTATTTCCTAGTAGTTTGCCTAAAGGCAGCTTTTAAATAGTTCCTGCTTTTCACCTCCTGAGAAATAATCTATTTGCTTCTGAATTAATTAGGCAGCATCATAAAAACTCTCTAGAGAGTTCGAAAGCTGCTGATTTAACTTTCTAAAATATACGGTGGGCCTGATCCTTAGAGCAGTCAGTGAGAATCCTGCCCTTAACTTTGGTGGGAACAGGAGCAGGTGTTTTATGTGTGATTCTACTGAAAACATAGTGTTCCCAGGGGACAGTAGTAGGTGTTGCTTTTTCTGTCTGCTTTACTGGTGTCTGTTTCTATAATATCTTGAGTCTCGCAGTATTGAGAGAGTACATCCTTTCTTATTTCATCTTCATTTAGACAGACAGTGTTAGTATTATTTCAGTAATATTTCCATTGTTTGCTGCCTTAATGAGCAGATGTGTGCAGGACAGTCAAGTGTCCTCTCTCCACTTATGTCCAGTGTGTGGCTGATACGCAGGAGTGGGTGGTTGTGCAAGGCCGGGGAAATCAGTGGAGCTCTTGTGGGCATAACAGATTGTTTCAAGCTTAAATTTAGTCTCATTGGTATGAATTTTTTTGGCTGAAAACCAAACCAAAACAAAAAAGCAGCCTTGCATTGACCAAACTGAAGATGTCTGTGCCAATCTGTTTACAGGTGATGTGAAAACTTTAATTTGACAAGGCAGAAGAAGCAGATAGAAGAAAGGGATAAGTTTTCCAGGGTCATGAGTTTTCCTGAAGTTGGGCTTTACGGCCTGGATGGTCTCTCTCTGTTGTACATTTCTTTGTTCTTACATTCCTGACTTTGCCTGTTGCCAGTGACATTATCACCAATACAAGTCAGGACAAGGATTAGATCAAAAGATGCATGAGGAACCCACGATGGCTCTGAGTGAGATCTGGAGCTCAGATTAGGAGATCTACACACCTGTATGTCTCTCAGGCGCAGGTTTGTGTGCTGCTGAGGGATTCGCTCACAGAGCTCGAGGAGCGTTTGCAGTCAGCGCGACGTCTGGTAAACGTGTGTCTTGAAACCGTTCTGCTCTTCAGAGCGACACAGACTAGAAAGGAATGGATTTGCAGTATGGACCAGAGAAGAAAGGCTTATTTTGGGGATCACCATGTCAAACCTCATTATTTTGCAGGGTTTTCTGCTAGCTTTTAGGAATGTGAAAACAATGTCCTTACCCTTCTGTTTAAACCGTGAAACCAAGTTCCACCCTAAAACCAGATATGCTGGACCCGTTCCTCTCCCTCTCTGTGAGCTGGCTCATGAGCGCAGCCATGACTTTCACCATTCCTTCCCCAGGTCTGCACCCAGGCTCGGCGTCACCCGCTCTGCCAGTCCTGCTTTGGGAAATAAAATGAGAAGAATTTGTCACAAGGAAGCCCAGATTGCGAGCAAGAGCAGGAAGGTAGATCCAACTGTACAATTATCAGTCTGATTATCCCCAGCTCTCCTGGCAAAATAAGAGGTTTGGTGCCTTCTCTGTAAAGGTGTTGGGTGTTTGGAAGGTTCCTGGAGAGTCCAGCAATTTATGAGGTGTGGGCTCAGGAGCCAACTCCAAACCCAAGTCAGCTCGTCTCCAGCAAGATCTGTGTGGAAAGGAATGAAAGGCCTTGAGCCCAGGGGGCTGTTATCTGACATGTTCTTTTTTCAACCAATGCCAGAGATTTTATTTGTATTTTTTTCAGATCTGCTTGTATATATTTTATGCACTGGAGCCTTGCAGAGCACAAATAGCATTTTCTAAGATGGAGAGGTTTGGCTACTTGTGTTCCTGGCATCAGCTTGGTCTTCCATGTCAGTCTGCCCTGGGAGGTTTTAAAAGTCAGTGTGTTCTCCCTGCTCTGTATCAAGCCTGAATTTCCAGTCAGGAAAAAACATTGTTGTGGGTAAAGTCCAAAGAGTTACAGCTTTATTTACAGTTTAGTTACCACCTACAGCAACGTAGCTCATCACTAACAGGGCCTTGGGCAGATTTCTACTGAGCCTGTTTGCAGTGTGGTCAACAGGAGAAATAAAGGACGAGGTGGAACTATGGCCCTAGTAACATCAATGGCAATGGACTTTGTGGAGCAGCGTTTCACTAAGTACCGTATGTAAGGAGCATGTATTTTGTTGTCACCTTGATGTCTGCTTGTTCAGCTGCTTTTCTCAAAGCACCTTCAGCCCATGGGCAGCCTCGTGGGCCCTGGTAGTACTTGAGGTACATTTTCTGTGATGATAAATTGCAGGTTGGTCTTCCTGTCACATCTGTCACTTTCTTCTCTGTCTTCAGATCACTGCTGTTTCTCTTTGGCTCTTGGAAGTTATTTTATGTCCTCCTGTATAGTGGCTCTAGATCTGAATCCATGTAGTGCAGGGAAGAGGAAGCAGAGAGGATGTTCGTGAACTTTCCCATGGCTACAAAAGAGGATCAGGAGTCAGTGAGAATTCCCTAGATTAACTAATCATCTGGTTCATAGGAGAAATAGATGAATCCTCCTGCTCCCTCCCCACAGCCTTTTTTACCCTCCACCCAGTTAACTTAAGTTGTGAAATTCTGGGCAGATTGTGTGTACATACACCCACCAAGCCTACTATGTAAAGATACACACATAAACACCCTGCACAAGCATACACTTCACATGGCACAAAGTTTGGTAATATTATTTCCAGCAATTAATCTTCCTGTTTCTGAGTTTGGACGGATTCCTGTCTAATCTCCAGAAAGATAATTTCTTTCTCCATCCTGAGTGCCGGTGATATGCAAAGGCCAGGCTGCGCTGCACGGTGCCCTTTGGGAAGAGACTCCTGCTTAAAAGCCTTCCAGACCCTGGCTGTCACAGAAGACTATATTTGGAAGGATGGGAAGGCAACATGAGAGGCACATGGAGCAAAACTGTGAGCATCAGCAGGTTACCACAAGTAAACAGTTTCACTTCTCTAGCTGTTGTGTTCATCAGTCTTGTAAACAGGATCTGACTACAGTATGATAACAAAACTGTCGGCCTAAACCTATCTTCTTCCTCGGCAGTTTGAGTTATCAACTGCCAACGCCCGCGTCAGCCATTCTGTTTCATCCCTGTATGATCCACCATTGCAATGTTTAATTCTACCATCACAATGTTTAATTCCACCATTGCAATGTTTAACTTGCCCCTGCAGGGTCCTTTGCTTTGCTGGAAGCGAAAAATCACCAACCTCGCTTCTGCTCCTGCAGGGATTTACACAGGAAGGACTTGGTGAACTGCCTGGGATCAGGCAGCACTCCAGATCACTCCGCAACTGGCCTCTGTGTTTTGGAGAATAGAATATTACTGTCCATGTTTTATCCTGGTCATCAAGAGACAGACAGTGCTGGCAGCTGTTCCTGCTGTCCTGGTTAAGAGAGCTGCGTGATCTGGAAACGAGGGTGCAGTCTTGTCTGATAGCATCTGCTTTCCCTGAATAATTGTGGACATTCCCACCTCTCCACTCCTCCCTCCAAGCACCTTGGAGTCATAAATCGCAATGCTAGAGCAAATGGAGTCATGCCTAGGGAATGATCTCCCTCTTCAAGGTGAATCTTGATACCTGATGTATGAGAAGACCAGGCACATGCTAAAAATTCCTTGCTAATTTGGGTTGCTAGTTCATCAAAAACATCCTCCCAAACACGCACAGGATGTATTAAGTTATGGTATAGTAAGCGATCAGCTTGTCATACTGACATTTCTGCTCCTTGCCAGAAAGTCCTGGACTTCATTATTTCTCTCAAGAAATCGAATCTGTGAGTGTCACCCTGCAATAAATTTTTGTAACTGGAAACCTCTCCCCAGGCACACAAACATATGAGGACAAGTGAGCATTGCTGTTCTCTGAAGACTGATATATAAATATATACTGGACTGACTGACACGTCTTCCCTGTTTCGGGTCCAATGAAGTCATAGTCTCCCGATCTTTATTTTGCCATTTGAGCCTTGGTCCGGTAGCACTTCAGCATAGGTGCATTGCATGTAACGAGGTGGGGCTTCGCTTTTGGGACTGTCAAATGTGGGGATTTAATTGTGTGGAAGTTACTTTGTGGTATTAAACCCCTCATGCTCTTTAAATAATCACCTCAAGTTCTTGAGGGCTGGGGTGCCTTGTGTCTGTGAACCCCACAGTAGCTCTGAGTCCACCACTGTGGCTTCTTGGTGTGGTGTCACTAGAACTGGACACCAATATTACACCATGGGGTGTATGGCTGGAAGCCATTTTGGTAGAGCTAGAAAGGAGCATCCATCCTGATCTATGGCTGATACCAAAATCGGCCAGTGATTTCTTGCAGATAGTTAAACTAGTAGTAATGACTCTCATGGTGTAATAATTTTCCATATTATCTTTTAAATGCAGTGCAGCAGGTAATAATTTACCAGGTGCTCCTTGACTTCCTTATGAGGCTAATTTTGGCATACTTTGTTAATTTCAACATTTCTTATTGGTATTTTTAAGGAAAATCAGTATAAATAGTCTATTTTGTTTTGCAGAGATCGTGCCAGTCCGTTTTCTGTTTTATCCAGTTTCGTACTAAGGCATTAGCCCACACAATTGTCTCTCATTTGCAATCTTGGCTCATTAAGGTGATAAATTGATAAAGCGGGTTGTTGTCTTTACCTTGGGGGATCTCTTCTGCTTGACGTATTGATACTATGGACAGACCTGTCGTTGTGCTGCTGTTTGTTCCCGGCCAGCGCTGTGGCTCGTCCCACGCTGTGATTCACGGTCCCCACCTTGCGCAGCCGCCAGCCCCGGCACCGCGAGCTGGGCAGAGCCATCTAGGGGTGTCCTGGGAAACAGCTGGGGATGGGCCATGGGAAGGAGGTTTCTGAGGAGACCCCCATGGCCGTGGCTCTCCTTGACTCCTCTTGGGCGCTGACAGGAGCTCGAGGAGGAGAGCTCGTTTCTTTAGTAAGTCAGGCGCTGCAATGGATTGAGGAGGGCACAGAGGTCCATGAGGGTGTCCTGGATTAGTTTCCCTCAGGGAGAAGTCAACACACATTGAGTGGAGAGGAGTTCATTCGCCCTGGCAGCGATTAGGGGCTTGGCCAGCACCAACCTGCTGCTTTAAGGACCAGTTTGTCACTCGGGTGCCTTGAAGGGACCCAAGGGGTGGAATCAGCTTCACCCCAGCAGCCCCTGCGGGGCTTGCGTCCCCTGCAGGGACAGGGCAGGTGTCGGAGCATCCCAAAGCGAGCAGGTGGTGATGGTAAAGCTGGTCCTGGGCACGTGGTGGTGACACAGCGTGGGGCTCTTCCAGGAGCACCTTCAGGCAGGTGTCTGCAGGGAAGCTCCTGTCCCATCATGTTCTCTTGCCTGTTTGAGAAACCTGAGTATAATCCTGCTCAGCACCAAGACCAGTTGTTTCCACACAGGGCTGGCTTGAAGATTAATTAATGGCACACAGTGTATGTTATATATTACCAGTAATAGTATTTTTGGAGATGGAGTGCTGATAAAGAGCTGTTTTTTGGGGAGAGGCACGGACATTTGGCATTAAACCAGTGTACCAGAGCAGGTACAGAGGCTGGCCACCTGTGGGAAAAGGCAGAAATACACCAAAGCAGCCCCTGCCCTTTCCAAGTACAGAAACTTGGTGGCGAAACATCACCTGCTCCTCCCCGATGATAAAAAGACAAGTTAGATAATTAATAATAATCCAAGTCTCAATGTGACTACTAAATAATTTTCAGTTAGACATTATGTAAATTTGGAGTTGTTTTTTTTTTTTACTGGTTGTGCATAATAAAATAAGTATAGTGATTAATTTTTCACCTTCAGAGTTTAATTAAGACCATTGAGGAGGTTTGGGCTGATACACCATCCTATAAATCACAGTCCAAGCCACTGAAAAATAACTGCCTAGCTTTCAGATTAGCTAATGATATTTTGGGGCTGGAAATGTTGCTGACAGCCACCCAAGTTGTCCTAATCAGGAAGGACCTTTGGTCTTAGCACAGAAATTATATACACTGGTTATTAATATATGCAATTCAATGTGTGCTTTTCTGGGTTTAATTTTAGGGATGGGCTCATTCCATCATCTATATTCCTGCATAACTCATTGTGAAATAAATAGAACGTTGTTCTGTGTTAGCGTAATTGGCTTTTAAAGCCAAAGCGACTAAACTGTCCAAAGGGATAAAGCGGGTAGTATCGAGTCACTTTTCATTCTAGAATATTTGTGCCCAGGCTGCGGCGTTTTGCAGGAATAGCCGTTGTGGTTTGAATGCAGAACCTCTTAGTTTGAATCACTTCTCAGGCTTAGACAAGCCCACGTTTCCCAGTCTCAGCAGAAGTGCTGCAAGACGCGCAGGGCAGCGCCGATTATGGTTCTTGTAATTGCAGCCTCTGCAGAGCCATCAGAGCTCCTCCAGGATGTCCCGAGTCCAACACCAAGGAGCTGCTTTCCAGGACATACGCAGTGCTCAAAATGTGGAGTAAAATGAGCAGCATGCTGATATCCTGGGAAAAAAAAGTGCTGGGGATGTGTCTCCTATATGGTAGTTGCTGGGGTGCGTGGTTTTCTCCCTGGTTTCCCCGGGTGTTCCCACGTGACGGGCTGTGCACACCTACGGCTCTGCCCCACAAGTTGCTGCAAGTCCGCGGGATGTGTCGGTGCACAAGACGGACCCTGACGCATGGGGAAAGCACGTTTGGAAAACATTGCCCTACTCCTACAGATGCTTGTTTTTCTTTTCTGTGTGATTCTTTTTTCCATTTTAAATAAATCAGGAGTTTGGCAATGAGAGCTAATGCTGAAAGGAAGTGGTGCAGGTGAGCCCTGTAGAATTTCACACTAATCATGAACAGAAACTCTTCAGGAGAGTCAACTGAGTTTGGAAAAAAAAAATAAGGTGGGAGGTAGTTTCTCTGATGCCCAGAAGGTAAAAAGTAAAATGGCCATCTTGCTAAATCTTCATTGCTATACTTGCTACACCAGAGTTACGAAATAACAAGACACTACTTCGGACTACCTATTCCTAAATCCTACCATTTTATTCCAAAACAAAAAGCGTCTTTTCTTCTAATTCGTCTGCATTCTGGGGAACAATTCAGTGTTTTAAATTCACATTCTATATTATTCCTAATTAATAATCAAGGATAGGCAAATTCTAATTTTCCTTTTAGTTTCGTTGCTGTAAATCCAGAATAACCCTGCTGAAATAAGCCAGTAGTTTTCAGCCGTACCTGGGAAATGTATCATTCCAAAGGAATTGCTCTGGATTTTAACACACAAATCTGGCCCACAGTGTGTGAGAAGAGACCAAGTTAATGAGACCAGACCGCTCCCTCGGCTGAGTGTCCTCCGCAGCCCCGCAGCCATCCAGCAGGCAGCGGGTCTCACTGCGGCGGCAGGAGGAACACAACAGCAAGGGAATCATTAGCATCTAATTCAGCAGTTAGACCAGGATCTGGGTGGGTCCCGGCATTAGGTAATTGCTTCCAGAGGTGGGCAAGGTACCTTGCTTAAATGTAGTCACTGTAAATGGCTTTAGAAACCTCTTAATTTTCCTAAAAGCCGAGGTTCTCAGCATAATCCTCTTTAAAAATCTGTCAAAGGCTTGTGGTTTGTGTTAGAGAAAATGGCCAACTTCCAGGCAAGTCTCTTTCTGGAGAAATGTGATTTGCTTTGCCAGATTCTTGGTGACTGTTTCCTACATTCTGCAAGTTTGGGTGTCAATGCATAGTGGAGCACTGGGACCTTCCCTGCCAAGCGGCCACCTTCAGTGTTCCTGTCACCAGCCATCGCCTCGCGGCAACACAACAAGGTCTCCTGAGAGGTTCAGGATGTTACATCCCCACTCTGTAACTCCACAGCTGGTTGAGATGGTCGAACCATAGAAAGAATAGTGTCCGCATCCCTCTGTCTGGAAAAGATCTGTGGTGGAGCTCCATAACCTTTCTAGCTCCCAAAGGCAGGGACAGGCAGGGACTCCGCTCCCTGCCATGCTTGTGTGTCCCTTCGTAGCCACCTCATGTCCCCCAGTCCCTCCTGTGCTTCTTGTCACAACACATACCCCATCAGCTTCAGCTTTCCCTGCCGTTTGGCTCCTCCCCAAGGAGACCACATCGTTTCAACACTTCTCTTTTTTGTAAATCCTTGATGCAGATTCTGGCTTTGATAGTTTATTGCCATTTGAAATGTGTTTCTGCGTCCTCTTGCTATCCCCCTCCCCGGCACGGCGGGTGAAGGAGCCCGGCAGCGAGTTCCCCTGGCTGCGCAGCCTCTGTGCCCGCTTGCAGGAAACTGCTTCTGGAATTTTCATTTCTGTCATTGACTTGCTGCAACCTTTGTTCAGCCTTTTAAATTTTCCTTTATTGTTTTAGCCTGTCTGTAAATATATATGTTTTTCTTCCAAAAAAAGCCGTTGCTTGCTCAATTATCAAGAGAGCTCTTTGTGGAGGGTGCCATGGCTCTGTTTCTACCATGGCTGAGCGCTTCTGGAGCATGTGGCAGCTCCTCAGCGAGGGTTTACCCTGCTGTCCTCACAGCGGGTGTTGCTGGGTGTCTTGGTGCGTGTGCTGCTGTGCGGTGCCTTGCAGAAAAGGACTTCTGTGGCACAGGGGTCTAAATGTCTTTCCATGGGCCAGGCTGATATATGCTCTCCCAAGCTACGATTTTAGCTGCAATTTTTGCTCCCTGCCCTATTGTGTCAATAGTGTGTTTTCCCCACACATGGGCTCTTGCACCATCCAGATTTTTGTATTTGCATTTGTCTTACTTAATGATTTTGCCGCTTTGTTTAGAGCAGAGGTTATGAGGATACAAGTCGAACCTCTCACATGTTGAGAGAAAAAGGCGAATGCTGGCTGGTGTGATGCTGGAAATACCTTCAGAGGTTTGCGTCCCACCCACCCCAATCAGCTCTGACCCCTGGCCTGAGGCACCCACCCTCAGCTGGGACCTGGACACGGTCCATGCAGCACGGGAGGAGTCTGCAGATCCGAAGGCACCTCCCTGCCTGTCCCCAGGGCAGATGGGGCTGTCCCCAGCCTGCCCGGCCACAGCTGCACCCCGGCCCCGCAGGACGGAATCCGTGGGGACTGCCCCGCTCCCCTGGCAGGACAGGCTGCAGGAGCCTCTGCCATCACTGCACTCCGTCTTTGCCTGGACACAGGATGAAAAATTTCTCCTCTCGGGGGGTTTGTGGCACTTTGTGTTGCTATTTTCTCTGTTTTTACAGTCTGTTTTACTTGTGGGTTTGGCCGGACAAGCTGAGGGCTAAAACCTAGTAGAAAACCATTTATAGTGCTGCTTACAGAATCTTCATGGAGTTCAGGGGCTATTTCAGCAAGGCATTCCTGAACAGTTCTTCCTGTTGGCCCCAATCTACTCCCTTGTCCACTCTGCATGCTATGGCACGGCTGCTTGGACGATGCTTGTGGACCCGCAGCCTTCTCAGGCTCTTTAACTGCCATGTACAAATGAACATCGCGACTTTGTGAGTGCCCCATGATCGCAGGTAAATATTAGGAAGGCTTCTGGAGCCTTGCAGCCTCCCTGCGAACATGGGAGCTGCTTTGGCCTGAAAGCTGAGCAGAACTTGCCTTTACTTTTTAGGACAGAAATCATTCTTGGATAGGACACTCACTGTTTGGGGACGTGGCATTAGGATCACATTCATAAGGCCCGTCTCTCACAAGATCCTGTGATCTGCATCATGTGGGTGCTGCTGGCACAGGGGTGACGTTTGCCCTTGCTGGAACTGAGTGGTTGTTGGAGCTGGTTATTTGCTTTGAGTGATTGATCACATCTGTATAGCACATAATGCTGCTTTGCGAAACAGCCCTTTTACGTGTCAAACTGACTCACAGCGTGACCTGATGTAGATTTAAGGAGATATTTAAGGAACAACTGAAATTCACAGAGAACCATGCTACTTTTTTATTCTTGCCGTGGAGCAAAAGGCCCTTGTCAGCTGATGGGAACAGGGCACAGTGTCCTACGGGGTCATGGACATGGAGCTGTGCCGTTAGGTGCTGCAGTGCTACACCCCACCTCTGCCTCACCAGGGTGAACCTGTCCAGTTCACACCACTGTAATTTGGTGAAGAGGGTGAGGGAACTGTCCTGGTGTTCCCTGATCTGCTGCACCCCGCTGTGCGAGCTCAGGGAGGTCAGCGTGAGCCACACCACACCAGCACCGAGGCCCTGCGTTTGCAGGTGGATGTGCCTCGTTCCGACTCCAGGTGATTTGTCAGTGGGAACTGGGCATCTAAGACGGATCTGACCCTGCCCCTCTCTTTCCCCAGCTGTGTTTTGCCGGTTAGCTTGAACATGAGGTCTGCCTTTTGCCTTATGAACAGCACCCAGCACAGCGTGAGGTCTTTGCAATCTCGCTGATGTCTTCATGCACTTGCTTAATGTTAATGCTGGGACTGCAGAACAGAGGAGACAATCACCCGGCCGGCTCATGGCCTGCTAGGAGTGCAGAGACGGAGCTGCTGGAAGGGTGGGCTTTATCCCATCAACACCTTCCTATCACTGCTGAAGTGATGCTCCCCTTACATGTCAACACTGAGAGCGTATCTCTGCTGCGTGCAGCCCGTCTACTGGCAATGAATGCCAGAGTGAAAGATGCCCTTTAATTAACATACCTCGTAACAAGTAATCTGAAAATGGATCTGTGCTTGGAGCCAGGTGCTCCTGCGTGTGCTGTGGGGCTACTTGTGAGAGGAAGGGCTCCTCCTGTGCAGCGTTTGCATGACTGGCTCTTGAGCATTTGACACTGGATGGTAAAATTGGCTTCCAGATGCCCAGTCTTTAACTCTAGTGGATGCATTGGTGAAGGCACCACTGCCTCACTCACCAAGGCCGCTTCCGAGCCGCAATGAGCTGCAGAGTGACAGGAGCTGCACTTGGGTGTGATGTGGCACACTCGTGCGTGGGACAGCTGGCTGAGGACGCATGTGACAGGCACGCTCTGGTGGGGGGGTGACAGGAGGGATGTGCCGGGACACGTGAAGGTTGCATCTGTGGCTGCGACCCTGTGCACAGAAGGAAAACCAAAACCAGCAGCAAAGTGAAAGGGATAGAGGCCTGAAATTAGTTCAGAGTTGGCCCTTTTATCTGAATTAGGATGAATGTACAGTCTCTTTCCAGAAAGCCTTCTCATGACCCCAGCACTGAAGGGTGCAAGGACTGCAGGTTTGGGTCTCTCCATCCCTTTCCTTTGCATTGGCCCTGGCAGTGATGAGAGGGTGAGATAGACCAGAATCCATTTCCCATCTCTGGTAAATCGTGAAAGGCAGAAGGGAAAAAAGATCTCATGCTGAAATCTTGGTGTTAAAATGAATTCAAGAGTGTCTCAGAAAACTGAAAACAGCCTTGCCTGGCGAGCAATGTGCCCTGCTCTGCACAGGATTTAGTATTTTAGCATCCATGAAAACTGGCTCGGTGCACCTCGGGCAGAGCCAAGACGCAGGACTTGGCACCCGGGTTTGTTAGTGCGTTGCTTTTGAGTCCTGCCTGGAGTTGAGCTGAAGACGGCAGATGAGCAACCATTTAATGCTTGTTTGTCTGGCCCTGTTGACTACAATGAAATGCTTTTGTTTCACCAGGGAAGCCCAAGAGTTCCATACCCAGGCCCACCCTGTGAACTTCAAAGATGTGGGTGCAGATGTTGGATGGGAATCCAGCCCAGCCCTTCACAAGCTGCTGTCCCCGCAGGAGCCACCACTGCAGAGGGTATGTTGCCTCTTTCTGTCCTTTAACAAACACAATAACTAAGAAGTCTCCTGTAGAGGTGTGGTAACTCTGTGGGACGCTTGTATACAAACCCACAACAGCAAAAAATCCCCCTGTGCAGCTCCGATTCTGTCCCAGCAAGCTCAAGGATGTGTTTGTCTGCATGAGCTGAGCCAGCATAGGGATCTGCACCGTGAGCCATGGTGAGAATGGCAGTTCTCAGAGTAAGAGTTGTGCAGAAAAACCAGGGTGGAAGCAGTGCCTGCTTTGGATTGATCAATAATGCCTTTTTCCTAGTGTTTCCTGGAAAAAAAAAAAATCCAAAACTCTGCTAAAGGAAATTATATTTCAGGTTCAAGCAAGTATTTTATTATTATTTTTGAAGTACTCTCTTCAGGCTGGGGATGCAATTTGGTTTGGGAACAGAGAGCCTGTCAAGCAGTGAGCTGAAAAGTTGGAGTTTTCAAAAGGAAGCACAGACCATCAAGTGCTGCCTGTGCTGAGGGCAGCCTGAGCTCCTGCTCATTCCCCTGACTTCTCATCCTGAGGGCTGACGGGGCTGGGGGTGCGTCAGCCCTATGCCAGGTACTGGATTTCAGCCTGCAGCAGCACCAGCTTTTGCTATTTTACCCCAGATTTTGTTACAGTCGTTTTTCAAAGCTCTAGTTCCCCATGTCCTGTAATTACTTGGAAGTTTCAGCATTCTGAAAGCTGAAGGTAAATTGACAACTTTTGGGATTATACAGAATAGCTTGGAAACAACCAAAGAGTTTTAAAAGGAAGAAGGGCAAATAGAGGAAACCCCAAATTATGTTTCTTTGAAATCTCAAGATTTGTAAGGCAAACTCATGATTTTGTGGCCTAGGACATGACTGCTAAGTGCTTGGTGTTGGCAGTGCTGTGCTTATTTTCCGTGCTTGGATTTCTGTATAGCTTTATACACAGTATGAAAAATACAGTATTTTATGTTATTTTTTAAAGGAAGCAGATCACTTTGTTGGATGATCTCCAAACCAGACTGTAACATACCATAAAAATTCTATAGTGCACTGTAACAGACTACAAAAGGCTAAGACGTTACTTTACCAGCACAAAAACCAGGCACATTATGGAGGAAGAGAATTATAAGGTATATTTATGGCCAAAGAGAAAGAAAAAATATACACTGTGTGTGTATACTGCATATTGAAATTACAGAACAAAATCTGATTAGATCTTTGTAAATAAAATCCCCATACGCTGATTGATGATGTATTTATTTCTCAGCCTTTCAAACGATGGCTGCCCTCGCCGCGAAAGCCGGTCATTTCAGACAGCAGCCCTGTAATTCACAACTGGCACAGGCAGAGGTTGTGGATTCGCATGTGGCAAATGCCAGTCCCAGCGTATCTGTTTCAGAGGCACATGCTGGGATTGCCATGGAGGAGGCAGAGGAACCATATTGCAAAAGACATCTATAACAACTTTTTCTTCTTCTTTTTTTTAAATGTGTAATTATAAAGATGAAGTCACTAGTTTTGTTCATTAAAAAATAACACTAATGTAATACATAATTATAACCAAAAAGAAAATGTATGATCTTTGTAGGCTTCATCTAAATGTCCCCTTCCCTAGAGGGGATACTTCATGCTATATTTGCAAAAAATGTGTGGTTAGTGCCCAAGTCGTGAATGAGAACTAAAAGCAACTGGAACACGGTGCTTTCTCCTGTGAGACAGAGCCAGCTCAGGACTGGATCAAGACCTAATTAAATGAGCATCTGAAAGGCGAGATTGAGATGCCTTTTCTCACACTAATGAAGTGTCAGTTTTCCTGAATCACGTTGCTGTACCATGGACTTCCACGGCTTTGCCCCCGTACTGAGAGCAGGTTTGACACCTGGGGTCCTTTCCAGCCCTGAGCAGGTTTGGAGATTCCTGCCTAAATGACTTGTGAGAACAAGAATTCAAGCGTGATTTCTTGATGTGGTTTGAGCCATATTACAGTCTGCTGCTGCTGGAAGAGGGAGATCCTGTTCTTCCATGTGCTCGCCAGCTTCTGGCCACGTTCCTGCCAGTCGAGCTCTGTCACTCAAACCAGTGGATGTGCCACAGGGTCCTGATGTGACGTCCTCAGCTTCTGCAGGGACACCCGGGCTGCTGGACACAACGCAGGACACACTTTCCCGAGCGCCACTTCGCCCTTTCTGCACGGGCCAAAGTTGCCTCCAGCTGAGGTCTGCAGGGAATAAAACACGAGTACGTGGTGCCAGCTCACCAGGAGTGTTACCTGGAAGGTCTTGATCAAAGCCTCGGAGGAAGGTGGTGGCTCAGCGTGAACCTGAGTGTCAGGCTCTCCTTTCACTGCTCTTCTGGTTGTAGAAATAGGAGCTCAACTAGGGACAAAACAAGAACCAGAGGTTTTAGTGACTTCTGACTTCTCGCTGCAGGGCACGTTCTGCTGCGGACCAAAAGGAGCCCGCGACAACTCATTTGACTTTTAAGAAAGAAATTCATGGTTGTAACCACCTTAGCCTCTGCCATGGGAGATGTAAAAGGCTGCGATGGGTTGGTAGTTTAGTTTTACCTCCAGTCCTGAAAATGGGTTTATTTTCTCTCTTGTGGAAATTGGTTTGTGTGTCCTTTACTATGGAGCCTTCACGTCACGGGGCCCAGCTTTCCTCTCTGAGGTTGACTGAGGCAGCTTTCCCGGAGCGGGACTGTCACTGGATGAAGGCTTTGTCTCCGCGATACTGAAAACAGACATCAAGGCACTTTTCACTAACACATTCCATCAATGCTAGAGACTTGTCATGCAGGGAGCAAACACCGAGGGAAGCAAAGGAAGCATTTACAATTTGCTGCCGCGAAAGGAGACAAGATAAATCAATAGGAACTAAATTAGAACAGCCAGTGGCCCTCACACCTACTTTGGAAACTCTATTAAAATCCATGGCCTAGAATTTGCAGGAGGGATTATATGCGTGAAGGGTGAGTCAAGATTTGAGAGCGAGCTAATGTAAGTGACACCCACTTCTCAAACTGCCTGAAAACACTTACTGCCAGAATGCGCTGCCAGAGACAAGAGTTCTAGTAAGTATTTGCTGGCTGTCATTGGCCTCAGATAAATACGTTGGGAGGGGAATAGTGGAGGAGTCAATCAAAAGATAACACTGAGTAAAG
The DNA here is from genome assembly GCF_963082525.1 of Nesoenas mayeri. NCBI lineage: Eukaryota > Metazoa > Chordata > Aves > Columbiformes > Columbidae > Nesoenas > Nesoenas mayeri. The sequence goes on from NC_137568.1 coordinate 1,777,210, forward strand.
CTCAGTTGTGTAACACAACGAGAAGTCAAATTTAACCGAAGCTGAACATATGTCAGAGTACCGGGGGCACAGTGAGACGTGTGAGGGCCCAATCAGAATCCAGAGAGTCGTATTTGAGAGCAACACACAGGACTGAGATCTGACAGACACCTTGTGTGATTGAGTTGGTTGTGCGATTGTGCTGCTCTTGGGTGACCTTTTTAATTCAGCTGAACTGAAATCTGTCCTAGGCGTTTGCAGAACTTCGTAGATTTATGACAGCATCCCACTGACACGCTGAGGTACAAGAAGACTTGCTAAAAGTCAACTTGAGGTAATTAGTCCTGCAGAAATCTGTTTATTGGTGCAGTGAATACAGCACTTGCAGGAAGCATCCGGTGTGCGTGTTCTGTGCAGTTGATCCACGTGTGCGCAGTGATCTCAGACGCTGGGTGTAGTGTGGAAGCACCAAACAGCTCAAATCTCCAAGGACACGTGTTGTAGAGTTGATCTCAGTGTATGTGACAAATCAAGGATTGCCAGAAGTCCTGCAATTGCTACTCCCAACCTGGCTGCTGGATATTCGGGAATCCTAGGCAAATGTATGAAGTCCTCTGCTTCTGCCAGGCATAATTTGTACAAGAGAAAAAAAGGAAAGTATCCAGGCAAACCTGAACACATGGCAGCTCTGTGCAAAGAAGATATGGCTGTCAGCACACTCGTTCCTGGCTCCCAGACTCTCACTTTTTCACAGCACCTTTAGGAGAATTCGGTTTTGCTCTGGCACTGGCTGGTGCTCTGGCTCGCTGGCTGAGGCCCCTGGGCCTGCAGGGGAAGAAGGGCTGGGCAGGGCTGGCTGCGCAGCTGCGGGATTTTCAGCTCTGCCCTTTCCCAGAGCTTCCCAAGGAAATCGCTACGTGCAGGCCCTGGCTCTATGCTATGAAAAGGGTAGAAACCTCAGAGTCACTCACCCAGCGCCTGCCAGAGGAGCTGCGGGGATAAACGAGTCTGATCCTGCACCAGCCTGGCAGCCTTTGCGGAACACGGGCTCCATGCAAGAGCAGAAAGGCACCACTCGGTAGTTAAAAGACAACTTAAAGTTGTCAGAGTAGTTACACAACAGGGGTTTCTGCCAGTCTTGGTGATATTCTTCAGCTTCATTTACATTTCTAAAGTGAATCGAGCCCTTCACCTGGGAGATGCTGTAGAAACACAAGGCATTAATAGCATGGAATATGCAATAAAAACTAAGCAATATAAAACACATGCAGTATAAGTGGGAAGGGAATTGCCTGGGTCTTAAGCATGCATTGAATTGCAGCAACTAAAGGCTATGGAGTACAGATCATAAACTTGAATTCCACTGGAAAACTGTGAGGGCAGAGATCTGACCAACGCTATAAAATATGAGAAGTGATTTTGGGAGCATGTTTTGATGAGAGGGATTTCAGAATTGCTTTTCAAAGGTCGACTGCACAGCGTTTTCCGAATATCAGGTGCCAGGATTGCTCTTCTCTTTGTAAACCCCCTGATGTTTCTTGTGCATTGGCACTGCACCTCGCTGGGGGAGACTTTGTTTCACAATGGGATATTTGGGCACTGTGGTAATGGGAACTAGGGAAAACTCAGAAGGACTTTCATACTGCATCACAACTTATCTTCTGCATAGCAGAAGGAAGGGTTCCAGATCTTTTCTTCTGCTTTTTACCTTTAGGATATTTGTGGCAAACATCTCTTAAATGTCTATTATTTTCTGTCTTTCCTACAACAAACAGCTGGGAGATAATTCACTCTTAAGTGCCCAGGCTAGCTGTGCTGGCTTTGCTGTTGTGTGTGTGCTGGAAATGAGCTACAGGTGGCAACGCAAGCTCCATACTTGGGCACCACCCTCACGTACCCTGTGCCACCCATATGGACCTTGTTTTTGTAGAGCAAGAACTAAAACCTGGAAGATGGGCTTGTAAAGTCTCTCTAGTGGATCACTGGTGGGAAAGCTTGTCATTGCTCAGTGCCTGTCCATGGGGCAGCCATTGTAACCAGGCTGTTCTGATGTGCCAAGTCCCTCTGATCCGTATTGGGGACCTTGGGGCTTTATGGGAGGTGAAGATGAGGAAGGCTGCTCAGGCAAAGCCTTTACAGTTGTGCTTTAAATGATTATTAGATACATTTAATGTGAAAGCAGATTTTTCTCTTCTGTCCCTGTACAGGTTGGTGGGGCCGGGAGAGCCTGTGGTGCTGGCACTCCGCCTTGGATGAGTAGAAGGGACTTTGTGGGGCTTTGGCTCAGGGTCTTGCAGGCCTGGACCTTCCGCCTGCTCCAGTACTTCTACACCACATCTGGTTCAGTGATGGTGCCTACAAGCCTCTCATGGACCAGACACTGCATGAACTGAGAGTGGCTGATTTCCCATACCAGCAGAAGAATGCTGTTGGGCAGGAGAGCTGGAGGTGGCCGTACCAGTCCCGTGGAGCACTGCGGAGGAGTTCCCTGGGACAGAAGGTACGGGAACGTCTAGGTGAGATGCTGGCGGGCAGCGGCTGTTGTGAGAAGTGGCCAGGTGCCCTGACCCTGAGCCCAGCCCAGGGGAACACGCCGCGCTGAGCGCACACAGCCCAGAGATGGACAAGGACTGAAGTGTGTGTTTGAAGAAATGTGTGTGCTGCCCTTGCCGAGGGAAAGGTGATCTGAGGAACATCAGCCTCGTGCCTTGTTTCATCAATGACAAAAACCATCAAAAAGGGAGGGGACTCCACTAGGGTTAGAAAACACTTATTTAGGAAATTTTGTGTGCAAGCACCAGTGCTGCTCTGCCCTGCGTGTCCGGGCAGCTGCGCTTGGACATGGCACCACTCCAGCGCCCAGAGCTTGGTCTTGGCCTTTGTGCAGCTCCCCAGCATCCCCAGTTGTGATTCATGGCACACCTGGTGCCAAATAGGATCTTTTCTATTCTTAATCTCTGATTAACAGGGTTGTTAAAGTTGTTCTCAGCTCTGCTGAAACCAAACAGAATTTTATATGACACATTGGGAAAGGCTCTGTTTGAAGTAGTCTTTAATCTTAGTTCTAGCATTAAATCGTATGTAAACAGTCACATTTTATCAGCTCAGCTACAAAGTAGTTTATTTGTTAGTCTAATTTTAGTAACTTGTAGGTAATTCAATATTCTTTGAAAGAGGTTATATAAGAGTGAGCAGATCTAACTTTCCACCGGTAGAGCAAGTCAGGGAGTCCCCTGATCCCACAAAAGTCCTTTGCCTGCCATGGGGGGCTTCACTGATTTTAGAGAAGCTGTTCCAAATGTGTGAAAAAGCAGAGTGACCAGATGTGGCTGTGCCAGACCACGGCTGCCGGTGGGGATTTTTGGCACTTTCATTTGACATTGCAGTACATTTTTTGAAAGTGCTAGTCTTGCATCTATTTTTACCTTGTTGTGCAATTAGCCTTTTAGGACAAAGCTATAATTATTGAACATTTTGCTGGAAGGATGTAGAGCAGGATGTAACTGTGGAATCTCAGTCTCTTTGGCAAAAAGAGTTTTAGTGCCTTTGCTGTCAGCTCCTTCGTGCAATTCAACAGTATAATCCTTTATCATCCATATTTATTCCATGGGTATTCAAAGGTGGGAGGGTATCCTTGTGAATATAAATATTAGCTTAGATTAGCTTTTACTACGGGACTTGATTTTTCCTACTGGAAAAATTTTTCTCCATTGGAAACCTGAAAGATGTTCCCGTGTGAAATGTGGTGTGCAGGGTGTGAGACTATTTCCCTATGCACGAAAGCATTTCAAGATGATTTCTGAGCGAACGTGGATATAGTTTTGCTGCTGCTTGGCCGAGTGTGTTAGAGGAGGGAAGGGGCTGATCGCAGTGATCTTACGTCAAATTGAACTGAGTCCAGGAACATTTTACAGATTGAGACTCTCCTTTCCTTGCAGCACCTGGGATCTCCAGGTGATTTTGGTGGGAGCAGGGGACTCTCAACAACCTCTGGTGAAGGATTGTGGCTCTTTTTCCTATTCCTGCTTCTAGCCAGACATTGTCGAGTCAACTTCCAAACGGCCTGACTGTGCGTGCCCTACTCCTGTTTCACAGGCGAGCCTTGTTGTGTCATGGGGGAATTTCACCCATAAATGACGATCCCTTTTTTTTTCTGTTGGGAAATTCAGCCTGAATAAATGCCAAAGAAAGCTTCAAATGTTCCCCTGATTTTCTGCCCAGCATCTTGCATGCTTGAGTACTGGTCATACCCAGATCAGTATTAACTCACACTGGTAACTGAAATTCCTCCTACAGGGATCAAAGTTGTGTGATCTAAAGTAGAAATGCCTTAATTTGGTTTAAATTGATGTAATCCGGGATTCTGCCACGTTTGCAGCAGCTGGCCTGAGTTCTTGACTGTACACATCCCAGTCCTTTACAGAGGCAATGTTCACAGGAAACATCTTTCCCCCTTTTTTTTGCAGTTTAGCCAGCTAAAGACATTATCTGTCTGACTTGTATGTTGGTATTTGGGGAGGGTTGGAGTTTAAAACACTTTAAAGAATATTCTGAAATCATAACCTACAAGGTTCTCACTTGGTTCACATGGTTGGGAAATCTGGATACCAGTGCAGGAAACGCCAATATGAAGAGAATAATGTGATTCAATTGACTGTGAAATTCTTCTAGGAACAGGTGTAATTGTGATCGTAAACATTTGTGAGATATTTTACTACCAGCTTTAATCCCTGCAGAGGGGGAATATTTAGGAGCAGGAGAATAAATATGGAAATCACTTCAAAGGCTGAGTTAAAAGATCAGGAACGCAAACCTCAGGTCCTGCCAACCAGCAGCTGAGCAGAGGGGTTTGCAGTTGGATTTGATGCACCGTTTTCCTCCAGGTTGGTGCATCCACAACCCCAGGAGACCCCAACGGGCATCCTCAGGGTGGTGGTCACCCCGGCCAGACCCCTCTCAAGCATGACCTTGCCTTTTTTCCATTAGTCTCGTTTCTTTAGTGGGGTAACACAAACTGTGTAACTAATTGATCACAAACCCCAGGAGAGGAAAAAATGAAGAGCAAAATTTTGCAGCTGTGGCCCTGTCTGTGCTAGGGAAAGCGGTGCTGGGTTGGAGCAGCTCTTTGTGGAGGGAGGCACTGAGAAAATAGGTGAGAAAGGTCGTGTTTCCTCATGCCGTGTGGAAGGCACAAAGCTTTCCTTTAATGAACGTACAGGAAATGTAAAAGCCGGCAAGGGTCTGAGAACTGCCCAAGGAAGTTTGATACAGGTTGAAAGTCCTTCCTGTGCTTAGGGCCAGTGTCAGAAGCAAAATGCCATTTACGTTCCCCTGGAGCTCAGGTTTGCACGGTTCCCTGCAAAGGCCTCTTTGCTGGGTTTTTCCCACTGCCATTAAGGAAACAAAACTCATCGGTGATTTCAAAGAGGGAAAATGAGAAGCTATAAAGACAAACATGTAGGAAGTGCTATAGAGCGATAAGGAAGCTGGGATGGTAAATCAAAGCCTAAAGAGGAAGGATATGAAGGGGCACGTGAGTATAAATCTTTCTAAACCAAGCAAGGAGCTGGCGGGGCCTTTAGAGGGATGTGAATGGAGAGTCAGTGGTTGGAGCTGCTGAGAGCTGAATTAATTCCTTGACTTGATAAGCAAGGGAGAGCAGCTAAAGGTCACATACTGTAAGGAGGACAGGGAAACACAGTGGTTTTCTATGTGGGGAGAGAAGGCGTATCATTTCAAAGTTTTGTGTGTGTAACCCAAGCAGACAGTGGGGAAATTGAAACTATTAAAATTGACAAGTCACCAATTTTAGATCAACTGCAACCTACAATTCCTGGACTTGGTTTCTGGCCTTGGTGTCTGAGAGGTCCCTGGGAGAGCAGTGGTGTCTGAGGAAGGAGACACAGAAAGCATTGTCTCCTTATTTCGGGGAAAAAATGTAGAGATGATAAAATAGATATTACTAAAGTGCAAGCAGCAGAAAATGTTTGAGAGCCATTTCTTTGTTATGGTCAGAACCATTGCCCCATGGATTTAATTGAATTACAGGGTCTGAGCCGTCAGACAGACACACCTTCCAGCACAAGCTGTGAGATCTCATCCTGTAGATGCTGTGCTGATGGCAGAGAATCTTGGTCAGGTTATTTTAGCCAAGCCAGTGTTTTCCAACCTTATTTTTAATTTGTGGAGCTCTAAACATTTGGCACTGCAAGTCCGAGCCCTTTTACAGCAAACCTAAGCCTGTTTACTATCTCTTTGCTGATCTAAATTCTTAGGAGCTTTTCACAGCCCTATGGAAAGAGTCGGTGTGCCTGAAGGGACCACGGCACAAACCACCTGGTTTAATGAAGCTATTGCTGCTCAGAGCCTTTTATTTTCATAAGCTGTGTGAAGATGGAGAGGAGCAGAGAGAGAAGGATGCGGTACCCCAAGCTCTCCTCACCTTCAAGAAATTAGGAATACTTTTTATTTCTAGGAGAGTTTCAATAGAGTTCCCAAGACTCATGTCCCACTAAAGAGCAGAGGCACAAGGCTGCTCTTGTGAGGTGTCACGTTACCCAGGAGACAGACTGAGCAGCTGAGAAATGTTGCAAGTTTTTGGAAAAGAGATTTATATATAAATGTGTTACGGGAAAAAATACCTCTGCTCATACACATGGTAATTCTTCTGTCTTACTTTGTTTGCTATCTTTCTTTCTTTATTGTTTTCAGAGATTTAAAGGAATTTAATTAAAAAGGCAGTTTAACTACCCTCTTCTTGCCAGATGACAAACACTAAAATAAAATGAAGTGAAATATTAGAGAGCCTGCTTTACACCCCTTTTAAAACTAAACACAAAAGCCAAATGAGATCATAGGGTTTGCTGGGCAAGATATTTCCAGAAAAGATGAGGAAGCGCTTCCGCCACTGTACAAGGAGCAACTGAACCTTCGTCTGGAAAGTCACGATCAGTTCTCATCACCCATCTCTGGGAAGGATAAATCCAAATCAGAAGGTGACTGGGACAGTGGGTGACACTTTACAAGGAGTGGGCAGAGGAGCGTGGGTCATGCAGCGCAGCAGAGCTGCAGTGCAGGCGCTGCTTTCTGTAGATGCAACAGGACGAATATATAAACGAAAGGAAATCTGTGGTTGACACAGTGATTATAAACTGTCATGGACCACGCTTAACCTGGAAATGATGAGGGCTCTGGACCTTGGAGCAACCGGTTTTGTAAGACCTTGCGTCAGGACAGCAGGGCCAGGGTCCCCTTGCGTAACTGATCTACAAAAGGGATTGTGCATGAAGCTGTGGACGTGGAGTCTGGCTGCAGTGATCATCCCCAGTCCTGAACGCTCTCAGAATACCATTAATTTCTTCCATTAGCCTGGTATTCTGTAGGCAACTGTCTAGCTGTGATATTCCAGAGAGACGAAAGTAAGCTTTATTATTTAGGGTTTAGCTCAGCTGTAATACATCATTTAGAAAAGATCCTGCTGTGGTGAGATGCATTCAGTAACGCGGCAACACCCAGTGTATATATTAGGCTGCACTTTGTCAGCTCCTGTGTCAGCAGGTGAGTGACCAGGGTGCCCCAGACCCACCAGCTCTGCTGCACGGAGCTCAGCCTGTCTCCGTTTTACATCTTTTGCAAACTTGGTGGTGCCACGTTCCTCACCAGCACCCGGCACGCCGGTATCAGTGCATCTCTGCTGGAACGAGCCGGCTTCGCTCCTGACCCCATGTATCCCTCTGTCTGCCTTTCTGTCCCTTCCCTCTGCGGCAGGTTTCAGCTGCTTGGTCCTCTGTCCTCAAGCCCCTGCACACATTCCCTTTCTAAAAGGTATTTTGGGGCTTCAGCTGTAGTAATCTGGGTGTGAGTAGCTGAGGGTGCGAACACCACGATCCCTGCAGGGGGTCTCCAGCCCCGCACCCCGGGATCCTGGAGTTCTGTCTCAACGCTGGTGTGATGACGGGGTCTCAGGGCTGCACCGCAGCTTGGTCCAGGCAGGGGCAGGTTTATAAAACAACGTGTCCATTGCCTCCAGCACAGCCCGTAGCCTGCCTTTTCTCCTGGTGGCTGCCACAGCAATAAGCCCGTGTCTGCTGCCGTGCCTTCTTCTGCAGCAGCTGCATCCCTGACCGCTCAGAGCTCTCCCATCGCGGTGGGGGCACTTTCAGCACCTCCCAGGCTCCTGGTAGCTGTACTTCATCCCACTTACTACCAGTAGCTGAAGGGGGGGTCTGGAAACGGGGATGCAGGACCCGTAGGGCTGCTTTCATCCTGCCGTTCGCGCTGTCTGTCGGTACCGAGAGCTGCCAAGCTTTGCCGAGGGTCTCTGCTGGACCCTCCCTGGGCAGGAGGCAGAGCCGGGACAGAGCAGCCGGCGGGTGTCAGATGTCTGCCGTAGCCTCTGACCAGCGAGAAGGTCTCCATCTAAATCAACAGGAGCTCTCTGGACTTCAAACCATGGTGGGTGGATATTTTTAGAAGCCAATCAATCAGTGGTGACTGCTCAAGTTCAGACAAGTCAAACACAGCCTGCAAAGTTACACAGAAGCGCTGTGTGTCGTGGAGAGGCTGGTGAGGCTGATTATTTGACGAGCTGTGCCAAAGCCATGAGCTACCAGAGCTGAGCTCTTTTTAGAGAGATAGCTATAAAAAGTAGAAGTGTAAACAGACTGTGGATTGTAAAACACACACTTTTAAAATTGAAGCAATAAATTACAGTTTGGACTTCCACAGAAACCTTCTTTCAAGGTGCTAAAACTGTTTTCCAAACCTGAACACAGTCCTAGGTTGACAGTTTTTCATCCTGACCTTTTTGCAGGTGAGGAAACTGAGGCACAGAAGTGTTTTGGGGCTACCAAGGTACCAGAGTCTCTGAAGAACCCAGCTTGTCTCCAGATAAGTGCTGGAAGAAGAAAACACACACCTGTGTGCTGGCATTGCCTTTCCCAGCCTGATCAGCTGGAATCGCAGCCGTGGGGCCGGTCACCCTCAGGCTCTGCATGGCAGGGGCAGGATGGTGATGTTTCAGTGGCTCTGCTACAAGGCAGCACCATCTGAAGCCCTTGTAGATGCTTCCTCAAAGAACATAAGCCAGAGATTGCTAACATTGAGCACAGAGGAGAGCTGATTCTTGCAGGAACCTCCAGATGCTATTGTAGTGTGTAGGGATGGAATAAAATAATAATGAATCCTCTCACTCCATGAAAAATGCCAACATGGCCTAGAGTCAGGCTGAACCTCTAAAACCAGCTACCAACAAATCAGTAGCCAGATTAGAAACTCTTGCTGTTCTGACTTCCAGAACCTCAGTTTATCCATCTTGAAAATGGGCCTGATGTTTGCCACTGTTAACCATTGAGAGAAGAACCTGTGGCTCCTGCCATGTCTGCTTCTCTACTCCTTCTTGTCCTTCCCCCTGTCGCTGCACAGCATCTGCTCCAGAGCTCCTTGCCAGGGTCTCTGCACAGCTGCACAAAATGCAGTGCATGATCTGATTCTCAAATTGGGCTTAACTCTCATGTCCAGTGCCAGCTGGAGGGGCCTGCTGAGTTTTTGCTGATGCATCAGAAATACATTTTTAGGAAGGTTTCTCTATAATTATCACATTATAGCTACTGCTGGATTGCTCAGAGTATAGTAAACAATTGCTATACTTGTTAGAGGTCATGAATACAGAAAAACATTCCTCTGTGTGAAGTCTGCTGTTAAATAATAACTTGTCATTTCATGGTGTAGGGGCAGCGAATGCCCTCAAAGGGACGTGCTGACATTGTTCAAGCCAGTGATCCAGTTCCCGTGATTTACACCACTTTCTGCAAGCTGCTCCTCCAAACAGGAACAATGGATGTGCCGAGGGACAGCAGTTGCTCCACTGCAGCTCCCGTCATCTTGTGTCTTGATCCTCTCGCTGTTTCCTCCGTTACCCATTCTGCGGTCACAGGTGCCCTTGTCACCAAAGGTTTGGGTCTCAGGGCGATGGGCAGGTGGGTGAGAGAAGCTGTTAATGTGACAACCGTGCAGGGTCCGGCTCCAGGCGGGCAGGGAAGTGAGTGGCAAGAGGAGGTGATCTGGCACGCTGAGGTTATTAACGAGTAGTTTCATGATTAGCAGGTCTAACGAACAGCATTCACCCTTGTGGCGTCTCTGCTGTCTGCTCTGGAGGGAGCACTCGCTGCTGCCTTTTCCCCGGGGGATGCTAATGGTGTCTGTGTGCTCCATCTGTCATCCCCAGCGCACCTCTGGGAGCTCAGAGCTTTGAGAAATCCTGCTCTGTGTCTCGCTGAAGTGGTCTGACATGCTCAAGAGCTACTCGCACACACACACGTTGCGATCACATGCAAAGCTTTGTTTCCTTAGGAAATAGAGGCTTTACAATAATCATCTCGCTGTTTGCCCAGACGTAACGTGGAGTTGCGGTTTTCAAGAAATGCAAGGATACAGCTGTGGCTCCAATCAGTTAACAACATGGGAAAATTAATGATCCCAGGGCCCCAGGAGTCCCATCTCAAGGCCAAAGCAGAAACTGAGAAACCTGACTGAGCTGCAAAAGCTGGGCAGAGCGGGGAGCACCAGCCTGGGCAGGTGGCAGACGCGTCACTGATGACTCTCAGTCTCTTACTGTGGTGGGGGCGATCTGTCCTTTATTATATGGCCAAAAGAAAATGATGTCTTGGCAAAAACATGGCAAGTGTAAGGATTCCATCTGAAAGGAGCTCAGTAGGGACGTGTAGGAGCTGATTGCAAGTTGAGGAAAAGCTCTTGTGTGAAATGGGCCTTAAGGTTTGCAAAGGACTGCAGAGATGGAGGAACATCTTTTGCAGAATAAGCCCTGAGCGAGAATAGAAGAGCTGAAATGTATCTAATGAACCATAGCAGCGTATGAGGGCGTGTTGCTGAGGTGGATTAGGATTTCAAGAAGACCGATTAAGTTCAACATCTGTGACAATCTGGTCAGTGTTTGCAGCCCGGGAGGCTGACACCAGTCCCATCTGCTGCCACTGCGGCTGCTGCTGCTGCTCCCTGTGCAAAGCCCAGCGTGCTTCCCTGCAGCTGCTGCCGGTCGTGGGTTGGTGGCAGATGGCACATGATCCGCAATCCTGGAGATGAAGAATATTTCAGGTGCACAGCGGAGCACAGACTTCTCTTTAATGGTGGTTTAGTTAGATTGGAGCGAGATACAGCTGAGGGTGGACACTTGTTGCCTCTGGGGAGATGGCGCTGAAGCAAAGGCCCATTTGGGGGGCTCAGTATGTGTGAATTGGTGGCTTGCATCAGAGCTAAATACCTGTCCCCACTTCTGACCTGGGATCTGGGGAGGAGACAGCCTTGGGTACAGATGTGACACTGCCCAGATGTGCTGTGACCACCGAGCTCTCCACCCCTCCACGCTGCACTGCAGCGCTGTCCACAGTCATGGAGAAGAGGATGACTGAAGGAAGGAATGGCAGTCTCCACACTCAGCCCCCTTGCTTTTCTTGGTTTGCATTGCATGCTCCATGTTGGTTTAATGCAGTTCCTAGTATTTAATGCGTTTTTATTGCTTTCTCTAATAACACCGACTGAGCACTAAGAGCCAAATTAAACAAGCCATGCCAATAAGCCAAACATCCACTTCACCCAGCAAGCGGATGCCTCTTACCCCCGCTCCAGCTCGGGGGTGTAACCGGGAGCCCCCGCGCAGAGGGGCGGGCAGGGCTGAGCCGTGTCCCTGCGCGGGTCCCTGCGCCCCCTCCCTGCACCTGCTGTGCTGGTCACCCAGGGGCTCCAGGTGCAAGTCGGACGAGGTGGAAGGCTGGTTGTTCTCAAGGCTCCAATGTGGCATCTTGTCTCATGGGCTTTAACAAGTCTGGTCTTGTTTTTCGGTGGCTGCGAGCACCCCTAAACCCCTCCAACTTCAGTGGAAGCTGGAGGTGGTGATCTGCGTCACTGAAAACCTTTCCATGCAATTAAAAACCACCCTCAAACCTTCTCCCCTGGTGCTGAACAGTGGTGTGGTGTTGACGTAAGTGTGCTGGAGTTTCACTTGCAGCAGTGGGTAGCTGGCACTTTTATAGGGCATTTTTTTTATTATTCTCTCTGTCTTTTGCACAATATTCCTGAAGTTTTTTCTCTGTTTGCTTTTCTCCAACAAGCCTTCATCTCTGTCCTCCGAGCGCTGCTTCCTGTTGTTCTCTGTGATCTCCCTTGTTCCATCTTTCTTCTCTTCTCTGGTTTCCTCCCTTTCATTTTAGCTCTATTTTGTTCAGCCTGGCTCAGCCCATCCTCCCAAAGGGGAAGCGTATCTGTTTCATTCCCTGTCTCCGTTTCCCTCCCAGCCCCACAGCTGTTCCCTCTCTCCCCTGTTCCTACAGGCCCCTCTCCTGCTCACAGCACCATCCACTGCCCTCTCTTGTTCCTCAGCACGTCCAGCCCCTTTCCTCCATCACTGGAGGTCAACAAGAGTGAAAACACAAAATGAACCAGGAGGGGGATATTACAGTGAAGAATAATTGTGCCTGTGAGATGCCAAGTATTGTCTCACCAGCGTTAGTCTGGACTGCTTTCATCTGGCTGGACGAGTTGCATCCACCAGCTCAAGCACTGACAGAGTTTTCGATGTTTCGTGCCACAAAATCTGTGATTACGTGAGAAATGTTAGCCTGTCGCTCTGCCCCAGCCCGAGAGCCGTGAGCTCTGCAGCGGGGAGGTGGTGGGATGGCAATGTACACTTCATCTCTAAGGTCCTTTTTCCCCCATGCACTTTACCAGCCAAGCACCAGGCATCTGTAGCTGCAGATCTCTGTGCTTTGGCCCCATGTAATTACGTGTTTTTCTAGTTGTGCTCAGTCAAAAGTAAGCACAGAGCTACAGTCTCAGCTGGCACAGAAAATAATCTAGCGGGCTGGCTCATGTGTGATCATAGAAGATACACTCTGCCACTAATTTGTTTCACCCTCCTAAGTGGGACAAGCTGGCGGAAGAAACGAACAGGGAGTGCAGCTCGTCCACATTACAGGTCTGTCTGTTCACCTGGGGTGAATTAAACACAGGGCTTAAAGGTGCAAAGAGCTTTTCACTCCAGAGGGAACTGGGTTGCATTTGCGCTGCACTGTGCGTATCTGCCTCAGAAACCATCTGACCCCTGCCTCAGGCATCTTTTTACAGATTTAGGGAATGATCAGATCTGGAAAGAGAACCCGCACAGGCTGACCCGTCAGCAAAAACCTGACAGAGCCCACAGCCACTCCGTGGGCAGCCCAGGGTGGACGAGACCCCAGAGCTCAGCTGTGATTGCATCTCCAGCCCCTTCCCTCTTGCCTCTTCCTGTAAGCCCTGGTTTAGGCTTTGCCTTCTGCAGCAGCAAAGAAAATGTCTTCAAAAACCTCCTTACGCTGCTGCAGCGGGAGGCTGTGATAGATGCAGTCAGGGCTGGGGAATGAGCGCGGAGCAGTGCCGAGCTCTCTGTGCCATTATTGTTCTCTGCTGCAAACTGGAAGCAACTGAGAGAAGGACAAGGCAGCCCGTCCTTCTGGAACAGCCCCCCTGGGACCGGGATGAACCTTCCGTGTTGCAGGCTTTGCACAATAGTCAAGACTGGCAATTTGTTGCGTGAAGATAATGATAAAATCCCTCATCTCAATTTAGTGTCAATATCTAGTACTTTCACAGAGATTATTCAACAGTGATCAGCATTTAAACTGTGTTTTAAAAAAACAAGTAAAGACATGAAAGAGGAAGATGTGAACTTCCAGGGCAAATGCAGGGTGTGCTGAAAGAGAAAACAATGCGGCGATGGCCCCGGGTCAGTCTTGCTCAGTCTGACCCTCCTGGGGACAGTTAAACCGCTAAAGGGCTCTTGTCCCATGTGTCACAGGCAGTTGGGGTGTGTTTGCGAGCGGGGTCCTCACAGGGATCCTCAGAGGTTCCCTCCCTCGGACTCGGCTCAGAGCAGCGCTCTGGTACCTCAGCAGGTCACAGACACCAGAGGCGATGACTTTGAAATGACCATCAGCATTTTTAGGGGCAAATACTTATGGAAGTGAGATAAGGAAAAAGTCAAAGGATACTATTAGCTTGCATTACCCCTTTCTAATGTAGATGACTGAATTAAAGAAGTAGAGTTACACCACGCAAACCGTCCATTTCCGAATATATCATAAGAGCCCTCTGGCAAGCTCCATAGCCCATAAAAATGCCCACTCTGCTTATAGTATTTAATTGTTTTAGCTTTTGATAAATCATCTGTTACAGCCTGTTGAACATTTTAAAGTGTTTCTTGCTAATGGATTTTCACGATGTGGTTTAAGGGATGTTGTTATTAATAAATGTTACTGCACTGAATAGTAATTTGATAAAGATGAAAGAGGCATTTATGAATTCCACTTCCTTTTCAGCTGTTGCTAGGAATTTTCACTCCTTCAGAATATATTGAATTTAATCTTGATTTCTCTTTGTTAAAACTGGGCTATTATATTCTCATTCTCTAAAGAGAGTGTTGGTGGAGCTGGAGCAGTTGTGAAGTCCCCTGGGGTGGTGCAAACGTAGTTCTGAGTGCATCAGAGAGGTCTGGCCCAGGTGTCCCATACAGACACCCTTAGTACTGGTGGAAAAGTGTAAAGGCTGTTTGGGATTGGGGTAGGGTTTTTTTTGAAGATGATTAATGGATCTTAATATTGATGGCAACATGAAAAGAAAATAATTTGTCTATGCTAGATAGCCAGTTTTGGCTAATAGGTTGCTCTCTGTTACATTATCATGGCAATGACTGAAGTACTTTGTTGTGTATAGAGTAATTAGGGGCTTGAATGTCAGTGTGTGGTTGGCTGCAGTGAAGCAGGAAATGTGAAATGTCCAAAGGCTGGTATCTGCCACAAAAATGGCTCTGTAAACACTTGTGGCACACAATAATGGGAAGTACTGTGAGTTATGTTGGGACTGCATCGTAAAATTATCGTAGGGCTAAACAAGGGCAATTGTGAGGAGGAATGTTAGCAGAAAGAATGGAAAACATATTCTTTTCTAAGAAGAGAGCTTTGCTTTACTAGGATTTGATCTATGCAGAGACTGATGTCTTTAGCACAGGAGACAGGTATTAATCGCGGGAAGGAATTTGTTTGCACGGCTAGCAGAAAGCTAGTTCTCTTGAGAAATAAGAAAAAACCTATTTTCTTTTTCTGGATTGAGCTTCTAGTTAAAGAGGCATCGTGTCCACACGAACAAGCAGAAAGGACCGAGAGGCAGCGTGAAGCTGGAGGGGGCTGAGGGACACGGGCGCTGCTCCTGCCGCTGTTTGACGTTGTGCAGCTACGGCTCCATTCCGTGCCTCTTCCCCACCTCCCACCCTCTGTGTATTTGCTTTGTTAGCTCTTTTCAAGAGCAGAGAATTTCTCTTACCCTGTGTTAGTACCGCCTGTAACTTCTCCAGATGCTACAGTAATATCATCAGAATTAATAGCTAGGCTGCCACCCAGCTCGTTCTCTCAACTCATCCTTTTGCCACGTGGCACATCCTTGGGAATAGGCAGCTAAGAGATTTATATAAAAAGCAGTAATACGGATCTGCCTCTGGTCTTATGGATAAATCAGGGGTAACTTCAGTGAAATTCAGCAGGAATAAAATGGGTGTTTGCTGTAGAGGAACAGAGACATTCTGTACAAAATACACAAACATTGCTTACAATGAAGTTTGTAATTCAGGACAATAAAATGGTGTGAGATCTTGGCTGCCTGCACCTTGCACTAGACTCCTCCCTTGGGATGGCTGTATTACATTATAATCACTCAGTTTTTCTGGACTAATTCCCTTGCATAGCAGGCTATAAATAATCATTATTGGTATTGCAAGGAGACTGTGGGTTCCTGAACAACCGTGACCGCATTCTTAATTTGTCAGTTACTGATACAATCCATCTGTTTTTCTAATTACTTTAATGATGTTTTATATGCAAAGGAAAGAATACAAAATTACTTTTTTTTTTCTTTCTTTCTAGATTCATGGGCTAATTGGAGGACAGCCCACCTGTGGATGTCTCTGTGTTTGTAAATCCTGGGTCTAGACTAATGCGATACTCAGGGGTAAGTGTTTTGTGTATACGGTTTAGCAATGTAAGACCTTAGCCCCTGGCTGCTCTCTGCAGACAATACCAATATGTTACCAGCATCCCATGGGGCACATCTTATTACTGGAGGAAGAGTCTCAGCAATGAAAATGCAGTTTTATCCTTCTCAAAGTGCCCCTTGCCAAAGTCAGCTGTGCATCCAGAAGCACTTTGAATGATGCATCATTAATATTCTGCTGACTTGCTAAGCGTGCAAGGCAGACACGGTCTTCCCTGAGGTTTTCATTTCTATCATGTCCAAGTCTTGCTACCCCAATTTCTTTTGGTCCAACTGTGCCCTCATGGACATCCAGGGCCTGGCAGCTCTAATTTCATAGAATCCAATGGATCTAAAAGATACGGTCTTGATGTGGGAGACAGATCAGTCAGGCCCGTGGAAGAGTCCCCGTGATTTCCGTGGCCGGGGCCGTGGTCGCTGTCACGCAGGTCTGGGGAGCAGGGTGCTTTTGTCTGGCTCAGCAGGAGCGGTGAGTGGGGACGGGGCGTGCGTGCAGCTGGCGCTGCGCTCAGGCTCAGCTGTCACCTGCAGCCCCTCCTGAGCTCTTCCCGCAGCGCGAGCAGCCTTGTCCTCATGTGCTGGCTCTGCAGTAGCCAAGAAGGGCCATGGAGACAGTGCAGAAGAGGCACAAAAGGGTGGTTTTTTGATTTGGTATCACTGATAGACCATGTTACAAAGTCTGAGATTGCCGAAGAGACCACAGAGGGAACATGACATTGTGGAACATCGGTGTCTCACTCCCCTGAGCAATCCCAGCTGGAAGGGCTTTCCAGGACAAATGGAAATGTGGCCCCTGGATTTGTTATTACAATTGCAAACAAGCCTCAGGCATCCAGGCTCTGGCCGTTTTGACCAGTTGCTACGTGCTTCTGGGGATGCTCTGCTGCCTTTTCACTAGAAAGCAAAAGCAGTTTTGTGCCCAATAGGCAACAGCTTCTTCTCTTTTTTTTCCTGTTGGTCTCCTCCATTGCCTTCCCCAGCAAAGGGGGAGCGAGGGGGCGGTGCAGCCTATGGGTTTTAACTGGACACCATCCCTTTAATGTGGAGTTGTGTTTTTCTTTTAAGGCCAAAAATAAATGCTAGTGAAGGGATAAACAGACATGAAAAGAAGGCCGGGACACTTGGGAGACAAGACTGCTTTGTGTTTCTCAATGCAAAGAGCCTGTTCACAAGGAGGTTGCTCTTTTAGATAAACATGAGTCTCGTGACACTGTCAAGGTCAGTAGGTGCCCAGCAGAGCAGCGGGCATTCGAGACGGATGTGCTTTGGGAGAGGAGCAGAGTTTTCTCAACTCCAAAGTATTTTCAAGTATATTAATGGACAGGAGAAGAAAGGAGAGAAATGTACTTTGCTCTGGTGTTTCTTCTCTTTCTACAGGGATTGAACATGCAGCAGTTTGCCAGTGGACGATGGCTTCCATCTTCTTTGGATGGCAACATGGCCTTAGTGCTGTGGTGGTGTCACTCAGGCCGTTTTGGGCAGCGAGGGCAGTGCTGCCGTGTCTGTGGCTGAGCGAGCAGGTAACGCGTGTCACAGCGGATCCCAGAGCGGTTCTCAAGGGAGCGGGAAAAGCCGTGAGTGGGTAGATGCCCACTGCTAAGGTTCAAATCCCACTTTCTGTGCAGATTCTGTATGTGACTGTAAGATGTGGATTTTTAAAGGGGCTTAAGGGCCATTTTTCCAAAGTGTTTTGAGGGAAGGGCTCCTCTTGTCTAATGTTGGCCTTGTACAGCCAGTCCCAGCGAGGCCTTTGCTGCCGGTCTTGGCTGTGTCTGGGGCAGGTCAGTCTGGATGGGCTTTGCTTGCAAGAATTAGACAGAATTCAAAGGAAATTGCTTGGCACAGACACCTAGTTTTCAAGTGAGAAAGGTTTGACTGCTGGAGGGATCTTGGTGGGGTTAGGAAGCTTTGTACTTCACCCTAGGTGCTTACCTAATTCCTCATACAATGCAGTATCTTCTGAAATGTGATCTTTAGGCTCTTTATGTCTCCATTGTGCGTAAAATGAAAATGCTAGTTAATACTGAGAAGTGTTCTGGGGATACAGTGTCTCACACACGCGAAAGACAACTGCAGTTCTTGTAGTCTCTAAAGCACCAGGCTGTGAGTCATCCAGCCTCTGAAGGCTCTGGTTAAGAAGTAGGAGCATTTCAATGTACCTCATTAGGGCTGAATCTCCAGCACTGTCTGTAGTCACACACCAAATGTATTCATCTCAAAAAGGGCAAATGTTGAGAAATTAAGGGAACTAATTAGTGGAATCAACTGTGCTGAAGAGCTGAGGAGTTGAATGTGATGGAAACTGGATTCCAAAACTAGTTGGAACATGCAGGAGGACAAACCCTGAAGGGAAACACTCCAAAACCAGTGGGATAAATGACCAGCCTCAAACACATATGGGGAGTTATAACGGGGAGCAGGCAAGGAATGGGGAGATCAGATCAGCAAGAGGGTGTTCAGTTCACATGCAGCCAGGGACTGAAGTCAGGTGTCTGGAGGGGATCCACCAGTGGCCACCCATCTACATATGGCCTAACAATGAATTAAAAACACGTTGCCTACATTTTCAGATCATGTTGAACAGCAGGGCAAAGACAGGATTTCCAGTAGGAACATAAATAAGGAATGAAAATTATCACATATAAGATGGAAAGAAAAGCTTAAAGAATTCGGTATGCTCAGATCAAGGTGCACTGGCAGATTTCCATCCCAGGATTTGGAAAGAACTGGCACATTAAAGGAGATCAGCTTAACCTCATATTTCTCTTTGATGACTGATTTTTTTTCTACACGAATGAAATACAGGTGATTTACTCTATCCAGACTTGACTCAAGAATCTGATATTATACCACATGGGAAATTACTCGTTGAAGTTGAGAAGACGGGGATTAGTGCAGACGGCAAATGCAGAACTGCTAAAGCAAATGACAAAGAGCTCTGTGGAAAGGAGAAAGGCGGGACAGAGGTGGTTAATAGGCGGAACTCCTCAAAGGTCAGTCTTGAGCCCAGTCTTACTTGTTTCGTTAATGACTCTGGCACAGCAGTAGGAATGTAGTAAAAAAATCTGCTGAGGACACAGGCTTTGTTAATACAGAGGAGGATCAGAACATCCATCAGCAAGAAGTGACAGAATTTGAAATAGAATGGACAAAGTATAAAGACATGCAGTTAGAAATTAATAACTAGAATATCACATTACTCGAGAATGACAAAAGCAAGGTGGTGGAAAAAAACATAGTGAATTAGTTGCTCCGAGGGATAACTGTGAGCCACCGATCTGATATGGAAAGGCAAACACAATCCTAGAAGATACAGGTTCACTCATGTTCAAGGAAGATTAGCAGGTACAGAGAAGGGCACTGGGGATGATCAGAGGGTTTAGAACAAGAGGAGACTAGAAGAGCTTCATTTGTTTAGTTTCTCAAAACAAAGACTAGAGGAGATAGGATTGTTTTCAGTAAATACATCTGATAGGTAAAGATCAGAGAAAAAAGAGAATTGTTTAAACTAAATTATGATGCTGGCACAAGAACAAATGGTATTAAGGCTGGAAATTTAAAATGAAGTGCTGGAATAGCCTGCCAAAAAGTGTGATATGATGTAATTGACTGTAATAGTAGGAGACTGGGTCAGCAATTCAGAGCCTTGTGTTCCTAGAGAACTTCTTTGTGGGTGGGGAGTCATCCACAGTGATGGTGACACGCAGGAAACTGAAAGGGACAGCCTAGACCAGCACCACACGTGTTCCCAGAGATGGAGGCTGGAAATGGGGGGGAAAAAAAGGAGGCTGACACAGAAGCTTTTATTTCAACAGCTAAACTGAGGTCCCTCCCTCCTCCTCCCCTTATGGGAACTGGCAAACTCAGCTCTTTAATGGTACAAGCACATCTCAGCCTTGCCTATAAATAGATAAATGAGATTCCTCCTGTCCCAGTGAGTAACTCTGACATCCTCCCGTTGCTTCGCAGAGAGCTGAGTCACAGGCGCTCCGCACTCCAGTCCCTGCATTACTTACATGGTCTCAAAGGAAATTTTAACACATCCAATGAATCATCAGGGATTGGATCATGTTTAAAGTTGTTCCATTGGCATTTCCCTTCTATTGTAGCAAGTCTGCCAACACCTAAAACTGTAGCTAATCTGGACTCAAAATGCATTGAGGAAATAGCATGTTGACATACATAGCTACTAATAAAAATAATAAAAAAGGTCCTTTTAAACCTGGATCAATAAACAAGTGACACTTAGTGGATTCCTTTAGCATGCTGGACCTGCTAATTTTGTCAGACTGCGTCCTTGTTTTGTAGCTGCTTATTTAAAGGAACTCAAAAGTTTGAAATGTTTTAATATTCAGTCGTTAGGCCCCTAATTTAATCTCCTGCAGGTTTCCTGCCAAAATATTCTTTGCACTGAGCTGAAGCTTGCAGCCCCATGCTCATTCTCTCACAGACATACATTCCTGCTCTTACCCATGATAAAAATAAAATGCCTGCAAAGCAGAGACAAAACCAGAGCAGGGTTAAGTACAGAACACAGGGCAGTAATATGCTGCTGTACAAGGCGCTGAGCTCCAGCCTGAAGCAATATCTCCTGGTGGGGCATTTTCACTTGTTACCTTCCCTTCTCCCAGACTGTACAGTGTGGTCTGATCAGCCGAGAAGAAACGCAGCATTTGAAATGAGAGCGTGTGTCTCTGTGTTGCTCAGAAAGCATCTGCAAGAGTGGAAAATTTGGGAGCTGTGAAGCATATATAAAAATATTTCTCTTTTGATTTTTCTGGCTTGCCTTTTGTATCTTAGAACTGGTTGGGGCATTTCACTCGTTATTACCAGACTCAGATTCAATGAGCGAGAAATGCTAACATTTGCTCTTAGACCTAAAACCTGGCTTGTTCTTTTGATAACTGTAGGAAATGTGTCCTGTTTAAATACCATTTTTCTAGTACCTTTTCAGCAAGCAATTCTCTGCCTGTGCACAGATTGTTAACAAGCGTTTGTTCAACACATTCCAGCACGAGCTGCAGTTGCGCCATGAGATACGGTGTCTTCTGCTCCGCGGCTCACTGGGTTATTTATCAGCCCGGCGCAGCCTTGGCTGCCAGTTTTCTGCCAGCTGTTAACTGTAGTGGGAAAAAAATCAGTTCTGGCTCTGCCACTGGAGTTGGATATAATTCAGCTACCTGTTGACAAATGATGATTTGTTTAACAGCAGAAACTATAATATTTTTATAGCTGACAGTTTTCACCCTCCTCTACAGCTGGATTTTTCCTGAGGAATTCCCAGAAGTTCCTCACTTGTGTCCTTTTCAAGTTTTCGTATAGTAATGCCCTGTACTGTTGTCTCTGTGCAGGAAAAGCCAGCCCTAATGGGCAAATCGGTGGTGTCAGCACGATGCGGGAACAAGGCGGCTGCATTAATTGGTGCCACTCAGCTCCTTGCTTGGAAAACCCCACTGGCCCGTCAGGCCATGGAGATGCTGAAGAACACGTCAAAGGCCTGAAAAACAAGCCAGTGTTTCTGTAACGTATTAATCACTCATGCGGGGCCGGGTGTGGGAATGGGGAGAGAGTGCGCGCTCTCTCATCACGCACATGTTTTCTATCTAAGCTTTGTTTCCGCTGGATCTTCCCCACTAACGCATCCTTCTTTAGCACCTTGTACTCATTTATTGCCAGGCTGTTTCGCAGCACAAATCAATTAAGTCCTGCAGAAAGCCACTGAGACAGAGTGTGGTTCCTATCTCTGGTTCAGCTGGGGTGGGAGCTGTGCAGAGGTTAAGCCTGGACTTGTTGCTGCCCATCCAACTGCAGCACCAGGCTTAGCGTGCAAGAGTGAGCGCTCACCATTAATCATTAGTGTGCCATGGTCCGTGGCTATTTTAATCACTGCTGAAATACACATGCAGTTCCCGATCCTAAAAATGGTATTTGACTCCAATGCACATGATTTCCTTTGGCTTCCTTTCCCCACTTAAAAGCAAGCCATAACTCCTGGGAAGTGCACGCGCTGGGATCCATACATTGCTTCTCGGCTGTCATGGAGCAAAAAAGTTGGTACTACCTGTAGCATAAGATCTGTGCTGCCAGACATAAATATCAGAATATATTGTAACGGGCTACTGCGGTATGGATGTGAGGTGGCTGTTGTGACCACAGGCTGGTGGCCAAAACCTGTCCCATGTCATGGAGCACTGGAAATGCCATTGGCCCCACTGTCGCATTAGTCCTTTATTATGTAATGATTAAAAATGGCTCTTGTATATGCTGGCACTAATGAGGGGATGTCCGTTGGTGCCAATGGATGAAGAAGTGTGTGTGTAAACTGCAGGCTGTAGAAACCAGTAAGACTTTTTTAAATTTTTCCTTTAAAAAATGCTGAACAAAAGTCACAGGAAATGTAGTGGGAAAACAAATTGCTCATGCACAGATTGAGGAGCACAGTCAGTCGGGTACACTAGTCATCCAGGATCCCTTCAGCATTTATCACATTGCGCCAGGTTATGGGAACCATGACAAATAGTCAAGACAGCTATGGACAATTATAATGTGGGATTTAACTCATTGCACCTGACACTGTTTTTTTCTTATATCTTTATTTTTTCCCCCCTTTATTTTTAAAGCTGCACATGAAGCAGCATCAGGCTCAGTAACGAGAGGCCTTTCTGTCTGCTGGGCTTCCAGATTAGGACATCAAATCCTGCTACAATGACATAACGAAGTTTTCAACCTTGCTGTTGCAAAGACAGGTGCACACACACGTCACACTGTCCTCAGCAGCTGATGCATTTGTGTGCTTGAGACTCAGGGAAGCCTGTTCACTTTACTACGGTTTAGTTTGGTTTTGCTATTCAGAAAGTACCAAATATCAACCTTTGAACCCCAAGAAATTCAAAGTGTGCACCAGAATAGAGTCCAGCTCTTGCCAGGCCAGTTCTGCTAAAGCTAGAGGTGCCTTGAGAACTTGGATTTCTTCAGTATTGCTGAAAAAGAAATGTTTAAACTATGACCAAAAAATTGCCTAAATAACCATATTTCCTCTGTAAAGCAGCTGTTTATCAGGAACTACAGCAAAGTGCCAAAGGGCTTCAGTAGATGGAAGCAGATTTGCCTGTAAAATATATTTCCTGCACTAGTTTTATTCCATTTATGTGGCTGACATACAATTTCTGTTTGAATGTACCACGTTAAGCTATTCTGGACAGGAGTTGTGCACTAAAAGCAGCTGCTAATGTTACAGGGCAGTTCAGAAAGTGTCCCCTGCAGCCTGGAACGCTGGTGCTTGAAAGACTTTAACAGAATTGCTTGTACTTGAAGAACAATTTGGTTTTCTTTCTTTTCCCTGTTGGGATCTCACCCTGCAACCTTTGCTGCCTTGCATCTATTCTTTGTGGGCTGTTGTAACACTCTCACCAATTGAGATGCTCTGTGTACGAATGGTGGGTCAAGTTTAGTTCATCTGCTGTTATCCATTTTTCAGGGAAAGAATTGTGTTCGTGCAAGTACCAGGGTGTTTTATTTCAGGAGGGTCTATTTTAATGGCCATATTACTTAGCATAGACTAGAGATGGCAACACCACTCTGGCACAAAGCTTAAGTGTGGTAGAAGCTGATGGCATCACCTGAGACAGGAACTTGCAGTTTGCTGTAAGGTACAAGACCCAAGGTTATGAAGGACCAGCCTGTCAGACATTTATGTATGCAGAGTTCCTATAGAACACAAGAAAATGATCCATTCATCAGGGCACTGGCTTTAGAATGAATTGCAGGAGTTGCTCTGTGCGCAGCCTTTGTTAGAGGATTCACACTCGTCCCTCTGACTTTAAAATCCATAAGTGGATTCTCTTGACAGTGGCAGAGCGGAGGCAGGAAGAAGCTGGGGAGGCTTATTCCAGTATTTCAGAGCAGAAATGTGTTTATTTAAACATATAAATATTCTTATTTTGAGTAAGGTGGAGATACTAAAGATAAAAATTGTAACATAGAAATACATCCAAAAAAGTTAAAAGCCCTCATTTCAGATCTCCCTGTTTTCAGCACAAAGAATATTCCACTGCAGTAGGTGGTTGCTCTGCAGCCTGTCAGTGGTTGAGGTGATTCTGTCCAGTTGCTTTTGTAGGTAACAGAATAAACTGATTCCATCCACACATCTTGCCAAGGAAACATTCCAGCCCTTCCATCTTATTTCAGTATCAGATGAAGACACAAGAGTTGCGAGATGAAGAAATCCTTGTGGAGCAGAGCAGAGGGTCTGGGGCTTCCTATGGTGAGGCCACCTCAGAAATCAAAGGTGACAAAGCAAGAAGTCCTGAACCAAACAGTTCCAAAGCGGCACATTCCTGGAGTCAGCCTGCAGGGAAGGATGCGCCCGGGACAGTCCTGTGAGGCCTTGAGCAGCACAAGCTCCTTTGTTCCCAGCTGGCTGAACAGCACCCATCTGGCACTGTGGGTAAGTTCTTGTGCCCATTGTCTCATCTTATCTAGTCACACAGTCGCTGGGACACGGATTGTCCTTTAGGGCTTGCTGACACAGAGCAGTTGACTATTCTGCAATAGCTACAGCAGGATGACTTCATGTGAACACACTCATTCCACAGCAGCTGGTACAGCTCCCGATTCATACCATACCTTAACTGGAGCAGCGTCAGGGTGTCAGTGTGCCTTACAGTGTTACGCGGGACCTGGACTCAGCTTGGGCTTCTAGTTACTTCTCATGTACAAAGAATTCAGCTTTAAGAAAAGCAGCTGAAATGCTCCTGAGAATAACAAATAACAAATTAGTAAATCTTGCTCCAGAGCCATATAATCCAATTAAAAATAGATAAGTGACATGTAAAGGCAAGTCTACCTAGATGGTATGCTAAAGAAACAAAAAAAAAGCACATGCATTTCTAATCTGTTGGCACAGCCATATAAAGCAGAATTAATTGATAATCATATCAGTGAATTGATAAGCATTATAAAAGCCTTAAACAAAGCCTTTTCTAAAAGATGATGAGTAATCCAACCAGATAGTGCCAAAAGGGACTGTAGCTGTCGTGGGACCAGATTAATTGGTCTATCCATACCCCTAGGCAGAGTCACTAAAGGGTAAATGCTTTGAACATTGGTACAGAGTTCAATGAAAATAAAAACTTTTACTCAACATATAGAAGCTCTTAGAAATGCAGATGAAGTTAGAAAGCATTAAAATGACAAATAATTTAATATTATTGTTCTATTTAACAAATTGCTTCTCTGCATGCAGTTATTGCATCTTGATCTGATCTGAGAAAATGAGACAACTAATGCTCAGAGAAAGGTGCTGAGGATGAGCAGAGACCTGCAACGGCCTCGAGCGGTTCAGCAGAAGAGCAGCAAAGCAGGGAGCTGGGGAGGTGAGTGGTTGGGGCGGGGGGCTCTATCTCTGGGCTTGGGTGTGAGCACCTCTGCTTGCATTTCACTCTGCTGGGGGGGGAAATTGCAAGACAGACAGGACAGGGAGAGAAAACACTTGGTTTGTTTCATTTCCCCACTTTGGGCTTCATACCAAGCACACTCTCCACACCACAGTTCACAGCAGCATGTGTTTTCGGCTCCGGTCGAACAGAAATGCTCTCCCCAGCCTGAAGCATGGCTCCGATTCACAAACAAGCCGTGTGAGCACTTTCCTTCCAGGCCTCCCCGTGCCGGAGGTCACAGTTGACCATTGCAAGAACAATAAGGATTTTTAGGGGCATTATGACTGGGTTAGCAAAACACAGCTGCCCCTGAAAGTCCCTCATTTTTCTTGCTGCCGCTCAGTCCGTCCCTAGGAGGGCAGAGGTCTGACAAGGTCCTTTCTCTCCAACACGGCTGTGCCATCTCATGCTGGCACACACAGCTTTGCTGATGTCCCCAGGAGCCCCCCAGTGTGACACAGCCAGCAGAAGGTGTGGAACTGGTGTCATCCCCGCAGGCTCCCTCCTGAGCAAACATCACGCTGCATTTTAGTGTAAGGCAGATTTGTCTGTCTGTCACTCAGCAGAAATGCCATCAAGCAAAGCCTGGCACAGCTGGCTGCAAGCAGCCCTCAGATACCCCAGACTGCTGGGGCAGGAGGTAATAACAGCTCATCCTGCAAACACCCACGGTGTTGGCAATCAGTGAGCACTGGCGCGGTGTCCAGGAGCAGGGGAGACGCCAGGGCCGAGCAGCTCACTGCACGGACACCGCTGCACATCCTGCACTCATACATTGTGACCCGCGATCCCCAGGCTGCCCAGCTGCAGCACCCACCTGCCTAACTGCAGAAGCAGGTGCTGTTTATTTATTAATACCTGGGATTTTAATTAGGGAATTACTACTGATTTCTCAACAACTTCCTGCTTAAGTAAATATCAGAAAAAGATCTATAGGTTCCCTACTGAAAATGTACCAAATAGTTGGCTGGGAAATTTCAACTCTCACTCACAAGTCCTCCTGGAAAGCCCAGCCCAGCCCAGCCCAGCATACCCTTAGGGCAATGAGCAACATTTTCCTTTTAATTCATCAGTAATTTGAATTTTGATGGAGGTGGATTCAACAGAAACTATAGGCAGATTCCCACAATTCTGCTCCGTTGTTTCTCCATGAACTACAGGGTGCTAGGACGTATCCATCCCCATGGTGGGCTTGCAAGCATCCCTGCAAGCCACAGCCAAGAGGGATTTTATGACAGGCTTCCACCATGTTTGTGGAAGAGCAGGGAACCCCTGACAACTCTCAGGGCTTTTTTTTTCTTGCAGCAAAGACATCGTGTCCCTCAGGAGAGAACCCTTTTCCCCATTCCCAATTACAATCTAGGAAGAACCTGTCTCTGAAAACCTGCACAGTGCGCAGCCATCTCCCAGAGCACAGAGCCCTCCGCCTGCCCCGGCCCAAGCACGCACCGGCCTCAACCGCTGTGTGACGTTCAGCTCCAAAACAAAGAGGCCGAGTTGCCACATTGAGCTGCACAGAGCAGCATCTTGTTTGGAGCTGCTGCAGTTCAAACATGCCATCTCCAGGGACACGCACGCATGTAATGGAAACGCCGAGGCTTGGGGCAGTCACAAAGATCCCAGCCACGTGCAAGCCAAGATGAATATCCTTGCCCGTCCTAACAGAAGGCGACAGTCTGCAGTAGCAGGCAACCTGGCATCCAGAAAACACCCAAGAGTCTCTTATTACTGTGCAAAGCCACACCTTACTTTCATTTAGAATTTCTTCTACGGCTTGCAAGTCAAATGAAAGCAAACCCTGTGTCCTGATTTGGTAATAAAACATGAGCCGTGATTCCGATCCAAATATTATTTGCATCTTTGAGAAAATTACAACAGCAGTATAATAATAATAATAATAAAGCAGCAGCCCTCTGAATGCTAATGACGTTGGTGTCCTAAATGAAGCATAAAAGCCAGAGCCTGCAAGAAGCAAAACATGAGTCAGAGCATCAGCAGTCCCACACTGAAAGCAGCACTCATGGCTGCTTCATTCATTTAAGGAATCAATTCCTTTGTAATGAGCATCAAGTAGTTTTAGGACTCAAATTAAAATGAGATGCATGCTGTTATTATTTTCAAAAGTTCTTTCTTTTTCTCTTGGATTGACAATAAACGACTCCTCTGTAGTTGGAAGGAGCCCCAGGCAAGGACCAGGTCCCTGCAGCACTTGCCGCTGTAGGGACACGGAAGAAAATCCAATGAGCCCCTGCCTCAGGGAGACCACAACCTCCCCAGCACCAGCACACAGAGCACACCCAGCTACAGAAAAGCAGGTAATCAGAATCGTTGCAGATTTCAGCCTGGGTAGGCTATCTCACCCCTGATTTTATTTTACTCGCATCGGGTTGCTGGCAGATTCCAGCGAGGACGGATGTGTGCTGCTGCGGGGAACGCCTTCAAAGAGCCTTTACATGTTCCTTCTCAGGCTGCAAAGCCAGCGGGAGGCTCCGTGTGCTCGCTGAGGGAATCCTGCCCAGGCCGCTCGCAGCTCCTTGCCACCCCAGTTCCACTTGTAGGTGAGGCACGATCACATCTTAATCATCAGAGCACAGACCTCTAGGTTACACTGAAGTTATCAGGGTGATTTGGGACTGAAGTCTTTTTGGTGCATTGGATTTGAAACTCAGAAAACACAAGAACAGCACAAAAGCAAACCAAAGGTAAAAAATTATTGCAGTTTCTAGAATTCTTCCAGCTTTAGTCATCAAAAGGGATTGTTAGAAACAGACAAAGGGCTGTTTCCCTTATTTTTTGTAAGTGTGAATTTTGTCCTGACAGTTTCCTTTCAGAAACAAAAATTGAAAACAAATTGTCCTATACACAAAACAAAGGGACAGACCCTCAGCTGGAATGGACTGGTATTACCAAAGAACAACACCCACTCATAGGAGAGACTGTGGCCCTTTTAACGGCTGCTGATCCTGCTCTGCCCAGACAAGAGCTTCAGCCTCTGGTTCTAGCATTGGCTCTAGGTAGCTCGAAAAAGTCAAAGGGGCTGCCTTCAGAGCAGCTGAAAACACAGCAGGGCTCCAAGGACTGCACACTTCCCAACCCTGGAGCCAACTCCAGGTGCGTAAGCCAGCAAACACGACAGCAAGAAAATAACCGATACCAACGTGGACCTGAAATTCATGAGCTGCTCTGGAGAAATGCTGGCAAAGCAGGCTTCCAGAAACCACTTACATGTGGGGTTTACTTTCTGAAAAGAGCCTTGTCTCAGATTTTTCTCTCAAAACCAAGACTAAGCTGATCATCATCTTGAAAATGACATGAGAAGTCCCCAGGAAAATATTACCTGTGCAGTGCAGAACAAATGCATGACTAACTGCGATCCATCCCAGCCCCCATGAGAGGCTGTGACACAGCACTATTGCACCCGGCGTTTGGGAAACACCATCAGCCATGAACAAGTTACTAAGAGCAGCAGTTATTGGCTTTGGGTCCTGTTGGCACACAGGATGACTCTCATCGGGCTGTCCTTTGTTCAGGCCCAAGCACGCTCCAGAAGTGCCCATGTTAACCAGGTTCATTAGTCTCCCTCAACCACAAGACAATAAAGACATACACACTAGGAAAATTCAGGCAGTGCCTCACTTCACCAAGGAACAGACGACATCCCCATTGCCGCCGTCTCCAGCAGCAAGAGCTGCCCGGCCTCCGCATGGAGGGACCCAAAAGTGACAAACTCCTGAGCACAAGTGGAAGAGCAACCATCGTCCAGGGTGACAAGGGTGGGTTTGGGCACCTGCATTTTACATTTCACCCCCTTTGCAATCCTCAGTTTGGAGCGTCACTTCTCCACCCTCCCACCCCCAACATCAGCAGAGGAACTGGAAAGCCAGAGTTATTTTTAGGAGATAGTACATTTAGGCCCTGTTAATCTTGACTGGGTCCCTTTGAAAATGACATGGTTGGGTAATCAAACACATTACACAGACTTTCCATGGAGGCCGCTTTGAAAATGAGCCTCCACCGTTCAGCAAAGTAGGAGCCAACAGTTCCAATAGTAACGTTTGATGCTGCACTGACTTGCCTCATTGTGGTGACCTCACTAGTATTTTTGTGCAAAGGCACGAAGAACAAAGAAATTAAAGCAGCTAACTGACGTTAAGTATAAAAACTAAAACAATTAGTCATCAGAAAGCCTTCTAGAGGGTGCTGGAGTACACCCACCTTGCATGGCAAGAGACCATTACCTGGATCAGGGTGGCCAAGAAGAGGATGGCAGTGCTGCCCTGTCAAATCAAGAGGCCAAACGAGCACGTTGGCAAAATGCGCTCAGAGCAACTCAGAAGGGAGCTGCTGGTGTGACGACTGAAGTATTACACTGGTTGGCACAAGGAAGGGTGCAGGAAAGGAGAACACTGGGAGGAAAACACCAGGGGAGGAGCTCTGGCTCGCAGGGGCGCCATGACGGCCAGTGAGTTAACCTGGGCACAGCCAACCAGCCCAGCCTGCCCACAGCTGTCCCACTGAAGTCCAAGCCACCAAAAGAAGGGGGGGCCACACCTGCACACCTGTGGATGATGGCCCCTCGCTCATAGTGACTTTCAGACCATAGTCAGGACTGGCTGCAGGAGTCCCAGGCTTCTACCTAAATTCTGACCAGCACATTACAAGCAAAGCTGCCAGGCAGAGGCTGCGCAGATTGGGCTTTGCTGGAACAGAACCTGGTCTGGCTGGCATTAAGGGAAGCAAAGAGTTATAGGAGAGCAGCAGGAAATCGCCAAGCAAAAGGGATTTTTAAATCATTTAACTTTAAACAAAACGAAGGCATTAGCGTAAAGTAAATGGCCACACCTTGCTACTTATGTGGTTCTGCTAACAAGACCAGCTTTTCCATAGCTATTCAAATATAATGAGGCCTGGGTGCCTAACTCTCTGGTTTAAGCTCATTTCCAAACTGCAGCCAAAAATCACTTTCTGATTCACCACTTTCTCAGGCACACCAGTATTTAGAGAACACCTGCAGGCTGGTTACTGTGCTCCACAAAGTACATAAGCACATGTTTAATTACTCCATGGACGTGATTAATTTTATGCTTAAAGTTAAGCATGTGCTTAAGCGTGCTACTGACCTGGAATTTTCACTGGATCTATCAAGTATTCTGATGATCCCTATTTTCCAGTTCTTTGAGGCTCCATAAGTGGAAAGAATATAAGAGTATTCCTCGGGTCATACACCCCAAAGAATTCACCCAAATCTGGTGTCTGACTTCGTGTTCTTAAATTACAACTTCTGTACTTATTCTCCCCATGTTCCCACCAATACTGATTATCGGCATTACAACAGCATGTATGTTATCAGGATATATTAGCATTAAAACATGAGATACTTATTACAATGAACAAGCTTTTAAAAAGCTTTGAGCTTAGTTTTTGCCTTGCCTGAATAGGGCTTTGAGTAAGAACTTAATTTCATTTGCACATTTTAGGGATTAATTTCCTTATGCCTGGGCAGTGTACAGTGTCCTAAAAAAAATATGAATCATATCATTAAAACTGTTGCCCCTGCTGGCAGTGGACTCATCACATGGAAGAACTCGAGCATAAAATATGCATCAGCTATGGGTGGTCACGTAAATTCACATTTCATTAGTCACAGCATACATGATCCTGGGGATTTTCTTCACTGCACTTTTCCACCTTTTCAGCAAGTGCTTATTCCTAATTCATAATAATTTCAGGAAGGTCGAATTGTATCCATTCCCCGGGGAGGAGCAAGCAGAGGACACTGCCATCTGAAAGCTCCATTCTTCTTTTTTTAAGACAAAACTGCCTCTTTTCTGACTAAGGAAATAGCCCCTCAAGGATGCTGGATGGGCCGGACTAGAGCCGCTTCTCGAGGCAGATGTGTGACCCGTCTGCGCTGCCAGCTGGAGCATCGCGAACTCGGGAAACACCCATGCCCCAAGTTCACCCACTAAAATCATTTAATATTGACAAGCCAAGAGATTTCAGCTACAACACAGCACGTGGAAATAAGTTTTCAACAACCAAGAGCACACAGGAGTTGATTACGAGAGAGGAGACACAAGTCTCTGAAGGAAGCCTTCTGTGAAGAAAACAGATACAATAATTGATAAACATTTTGGCTGCTTCTAACTTGTGCCATCACATGCTATTTGTTGCCAGTATAGTCATGAAAAGCACTTATTTTGGATAGCAGGGCACAACAGAGGAAAAAGCCAGTCAGAGCTGGCTGGGCCTGGGTGCCCTCACTCTTCTCACAGCACTAATTATCATGAAATCAAGCTCTTAAGCTATGTTGCTCTCTGCTTAAGATGTTGCTATTTTGTTGTAAGTTTACAGCTTTTTTTTTGGTACAAAACGCAGGAAAATCTGTCACAAAACAATGAAGTCTATATCACTAGGGAACCTAGCATTCATCTGTAGGTTTGGGAGAATTTACATGACTTTTTCTCTCATTTCAGCATTACTTCACAGTGGTAACTCTGAAATGTTTTCCTAAAAGGACCAGATTCCCAGATACAGGTTCAGTCACCAAAATGAGAGGATGGGACAAATCCTGAGCTGGTGCAGACCAGGATATCTCCATTGGCTTACAGTAGATGTTTTACTTGGCAATGGGCACAGCTGCTGTTTCTTTAGAGAGGTGTAAATTCCTTCTGTGATGTAGACAACCTACAAGCCTAATTTATATTTTAAGATTAAAGTCCTATCAGATGTTTTGAAATGAAACTACAGCTTGTGTTCTTTTTGAAGGCAATAATATCTGAAAAGTGTAAAGACATCCAAAACTTTATGTAACTAGTATTATATAACACCTTAAACTGGCTCATAGGCATTTTCCTTACTCTGGATTTATTACAGTTTTATTTGGGGCATGTGAAACAACTCGCTACACAAGTGCAGTCACTCACATGGGGTCGGGTTAGGGGGAGAGAGTTCACTCCAGTGGAAATTCTACAGTGTAGAATATGTTTGCAAAGATGTCTGCAAAGAAACATTGTTAGAAAAAAACGTTTCATTGTGTCTCACTGCCCTTAATGGCCATTGATAACAAAGATTAAATAAGTCCTGGAAAGAGGCGAGAGCTAGTGTTCGTTTTCAAGGCGAAATGCATGCAGAAGCTCCGACTGCATATAGCATTAATGTCATAAATTAATGTGAATGTTCTCATTCAGGCTATAATTTATTCCCCAAGGAGATGCAAAACTAGCACAAATATGCTACATGCGAACCAAACTCTTCCAGTGAAGCAAGTGCAATGAGTGAATCCTGGAGCTTAATTTAGGCTGGGACTTGGAGTAACCTAACTCTGATCTCGGCACAGCACTAACCTGACTGACTCCGATCTGGGCGCAGCACTAACCTGACTGACTCCGATCTCGGCGCAGCACTAACCTGACTGACTCCGATCTCGGCGCAGCACTAACCTGACTGACTCCGATCTGGGCGCAGCACTAACCTGACTGATCTCGGCGCAGCACTAACCTGACTGACTCCGATCTCGGCGCAGCACTAACCTGACTGACTCTGATCTCGGCGCAGCACTAACCTGACTGATCTTGGCGCAGCACTAACCTGACTGACTCTGATCTCGGCGCAGCACTAACCTGACTGATCTTGGCGCAGCACTAACCTGACTGACTCTGATCTCGGCGCAGCACTAACCTGACTGATCTTGGCGCAGCACTAACCTGACTGACTCTGATCTCGGCGCAGCACTAACCTGACTCCGATCTGGGCGCAGCACTAACCTGACTCCGATCTCGGCGCAGCACTAACCTGACTCCGATCTGGGCGCAGCACTAACCTGACTCCGATCTGGGCGCAGCACTTTGAGCAGCAGCTCACAAACATTGGGAAGTGAGTCAGTGAAGTTCTCCTTTGTTACAGTCTATTTTGGATGAAGTTTTTGGAGCTGTTTACTAACTCAGATTAAAGAAATTCAGCCAAAATTAGTTGAACTTCGTTGTTCAGTGCGATTTAAAAAAAAATAAAATAAAGTTTTTAAAATGTAGATTCAAGCTGGTTTTTGGCTGCATACAATACCTCGTGTGAAACAGACACTTAATAAATTGAAAGCCATATGTAAAATGCTAACTGTAGAGCTGAATAATCCACAACATGGGAAAAAATTGGATGCTGTAACTACCCAATTAAGTTTTTTCACAAATGACATTATTTGTTTGGCTTTATGGTCCAAGGTAAATTAAAATGGGCAAGCTCCTTTGTGATTAAGGACTTCTCTGTTTCTTTTTCAGTACAACTGTTATATTTGTATGTGAATATTTTCCTTGACCAGAAATGTTTCCTTCAAAATTAATAGATGAAGTCACAATTGCACAAAATATCTTTGTAGTCAAAGGAGACTGTGTAATAAAAAATATTTTAAATGCAACTAGGACTTCAAGTCTACTTTATAGCATCCTTCAGATGTAAAATACACCCATAATGCTAGAATTAAGAAAACTTTTATCTTTCATAAAATATCAAAATAGCATTTGCCATTTTACATCAAGCATATTTTAACTGAACTGCATTCAAATTTGTCTTTAGGAAACAATCTCTCTTTTCATACAAGATTTTTCATGCATATTCTGGCTCTAAAGTTCCACATCAGTTCACCACAACTTGTTTCACTGGAATTCATCAAAAGACTAAAAAGCCAAGTGCCAAGGGGCCGAGCTCCTGGCTCCAGCAAACACTGTCCGAGCAGGCTCTGCCGCCCGGAGAGTCCCCGCTCGCACAGGGAGCTGCTGGCTTAAGCAAGAGATCATAATCAACATCACAATTCCTGACAAAGTCTCGATATTTCACTTACAAATTCGTAATTCATTTTCCAGCATCCGTAGGTTGCTGCTAGCTCCACCCTCTCAAATATCAGCGATTGCTGCTGCTCTTAAAGAAAATTCCGTCTCGGGAAACGTGATACTATTCCAGATGTTTCAGCATACGGCAGTTCTGCCTAACCCAACCTGACTGTCGCTCTGTAACGAAGCTGAGCGTTAAACAGCTTCTGAAACTTATTCCTTAAACTACTGCACTTGCATATTTGAATTTAACCCTATTGACAGTATCGCATTCAAAAGCCCTGGTCTTTGCAAAACAACAGAGCCATTCCTATAGAGTTTTTTTTCCAAAAACATAAACCCGTGACTAATTTCAGCAGGCCTTTGGGCCACTTGTAGATTAGTTCCTAAAGACTGCTGATTGAATTAAATTTAAGTGTTTTAAATTGTGTTCCTCACCACGTTTGAAAAGTTATCATGCAAAGAGATCTTGCTGAATGTAATCTGCTTTCGCGTTTTCTAGTTTGAGGAAATTCCACACTTAGAACTGCAAAAAAAATGTAAAGTCATTTAGAGCGATTAAAAATAGCTGTAAGAACTGGTATATCACTATTTCATTTAATGCAGATTTCAGCAGGACAAGGATGGGAAGAGTCCCTGCCCTACCTCCAGCTGTACGGACCGGCCCTTTTGCCAGCTCAGGCAGCTCAGGGTAACGTTTTCTCCTCAAAATAGCGCCCAAAGCAGCGTGCATTCCTCTGCCAGCTGTCATCTGCCCCGCTACTGTCTGAGCAAGACTCCAAAGCCTTGGTCAAATGGGATGCTTTGTAATTAAAATAATAATAATTACTTACGACACTAGCAGGCATGATCTAGGAGTCAAGACTCCAGTCCTGGACCTATAAATGTTGCCACTAACAAACCTGTATTGGGAAAATCCTCAAATCCTGCATGATGCTATGGAATGTGGGCACATCATCCACCCACGTGGACCTTCAGGACACCGTGAAGGACTTTCTGCCAAAGGAGAGGAAGAACAACGGCCCATTGCCTGCTGCCATGGGAGGGAAAAACCAACAGCCAAACCCTCCTAAACCAATAGGCCACTGAGATCCAAATAAAATCCACTTAGTCTATACAAACCTAAATCTCCCAACCAATGTCTTGGCAATATTTTGGTTATTCAGTGCTAAAGAAATATGCCATGAGTCCATAGTCCATCAGTTTGACAGGGAAGAGGAACTCTTGACCAGCATCACCCCCGGCTCATTTCCTTCAGTCTGCAGCCACGATTTCTTTTCCACACCGCTGCTGGCTCACATTGAGCTTCACACGAATGCACAGACTGGCGATGGGATCTGAATGACCTGCTCTGGCCCCAGCAAGGAAGAGTTTCCCACTCCAGAGTCAGACACTCCCCTCTGGGATCCCAGCAGTTGTAATCTTCCTGTTAATATCAGCACATGCAAACACC
The DNA here is from genome assembly GCF_963082525.1 of Nesoenas mayeri. NCBI lineage: Eukaryota > Metazoa > Chordata > Aves > Columbiformes > Columbidae > Nesoenas > Nesoenas mayeri. Next base: position 1,812,990 of record NC_137568.1, read on the forward strand.
TCCCTTCTCACTCACTCCCAAGCAACTGAACCCTGGCAAACAGCAGAAACCTCTCCACCAGACAAACATCATACCCAGCAAAGAGAGGCAGCGCTGTGTCCTGTGAAAGCCACACAGATGCCACCAATCTTCCATTTTACAGGGATGTCACTGGGACTGCAGGAAGGGGCTGAAACCTCAGAGAGGTGTCCCCGCCTACCACCAGGACCAGCCTCTCCCAGGCTCTCCTGCCTTCCTCCTCTCCCCACTGGCATCTGTCACTTTGGGGTCCCCAGGAGGGGAAGTGATGAAACCAGCAGGAGCTGGAAGGATTTTCTCCAGCAGGGCAGCAGTGGGAAAGGAAAAAGCACATTCTCTTCCAGGTCTGGTTTGCCTCTGTGCGCTGAAGAGCGAGCCTGCAGCGGGAGCTGGCACAGAGCACACCCCAGCTCGGGGTTTGCCATCTGCGGATGGGGCCAAGAGCAGAAGGAAAAGCGTCTGCAAGCCGGGTGCACGCTGGATGCTTCACTCTTATTAAATTTAGTCCTCACTATCGGTGCAAGGCTCTAACACAAGCAAATCCAGGCTTCTGTGAAAGGTCTGTACTGAATGACAGAGCCAATATCAGGCACAGTCTGAACCTAACCTGCCTTTGATTACATGTATTTGTAACTCAGAGACCGCAGACGTGCCTTGTTGTGTGCCCTCCTGCAACTTAAAATACAACCCTGGCTTGAAGGTCTCTATTTGCAAACGCAGAGGAACAGCGGTTCCTAAATTGCAGGCAAACATTTGACTTCACTCAGCGCGATTCAAAGAATAACCTGCACGAACCCCACCCTTCTGCCCAACAACTCAAGACCTTGCCCAGATAGTTTTCTTTCAGGCCTTATCACAGATAAAATATGGTCCTTTTTTTTGTTGTTGTTAAAGGAGTAGAACCTGCCAAATATTAATATTTACCAACTCTTTCAGAAGGCTGCAAATGTCACTCCTACAGTGTAATAAACTTCGCCGGAAGGGCCCTGATAAATAGAAAGCCTTGCTGTACTGCCCAGAACTAGTTCAGTGTGGCCCGAGCATTGCCAAGGCTGACTGAGGAAGAAAGCATATTTGTACACACAGAACGATTAGCAAGAGAGGCATAAAGTTTAGAAGTGAAAATAAAACAAAGCCCCATTATTAACCAGGGAGGGGGGGAATAATTGAGTCTGCATCCCAGAGAGCAAAGTACATTATGAAAGCTTCAGAGCTAAAACAGTAATTTAAGAGCTTGTCCACAACTTGCAGCAGAAGCTTGAACCATCTTTAGCATTTGGAAAGTGCTAAAGCGTGGCATACCCCCAACCCAGCCTTCAGAGCAATATTATTTAAAAATAAAATTAAATATTTTTACTTTGTAATTTGACCCACAAAATGTCATTTGGGGCATGAGGGAATGTTCCCTTCCTGCCTGAGCTTTAATTCAGAGAGAATGTTTAAACTCAACAGTGTAAAACAGATGCTGAGAAATATATTTGCATTGCACTGTATGTTCTTTGAGGCACAAATAGAAGTTGGAAAGTCCCCGTCAATGCACTGTGTGCGGCTACAATCTAGATAATCACTAATAATGTAGATAAATTGAGAAAAAAGTACATTCCTAGGATCAGTAGGTTTGTCAACAGAGTTCTAGCAGCTAGAAACAACTACATCCATGCTAGTTCAAACGGATGAACATTGCTTGAAAACATGTATCCTTTCACCTTGGCAAATGCCATTATGAAAAATATATATTTCTAAAAGTGACTAGGGAGTTGGAAGCTCAAAATAACATGTTTAATAAGTCCTGATGACCATAAAATGCTGAGCACTCACCCCGTACAGAAGGCAGGCTTTGACTGGATCTTGAATGATGCACTCAAAAATCAGAATATTAGTAACTCGAATTACACCATACAGTGCTCCAAAATAGGTACTGGGGAGACAAAACTTGCCAGAGCTAAAGGCAGGAAGAAATATCCAGATTATGTTAAACCTGGCAAAAGCTAAACCCAGCAGCTCACCCAGCTTTACAAAGCAAACCACAATTAAGAAAAATCTCCTATGAAAAGGAAAACTTCAGTTTAGCCCACCAGCCAGTCCAAGAGCCTGAACAGCAACACAAACCACCTCAACAAAAATTGCTGCTTGCTAGAGTCACCTAAGAACTTGTACAAGAAGTTGGAAGGAGCAAGCTAAAGAGGCACAGAGATCTGCTCCATTTCCCCCTTTCACACCATCAGGTTTTAATGTTAATGATACGGCTCTGCGTGCTTAAAGTATTTTTACACTATGCTTGTCTTCTTGTAGCTCCATCTTGTTCCAGGGCAGATGATTAGAATCAGATTTCTGTGATTTCACTGCAGATTAATTTTGTTAAGAGCTACAGATCTGCAGGGAGAAGAGGCCAGCAGAACGGTCTCCAACAGCGTTGTCTCCAAAAAGGGTAACAGTATTTTTGCCTTTCCTCCTTACTTTCAAATACTTTTCCTTTTCGTGGCCCCTAGACAGAGTTCTTTGCAAAAAAGGACACGCAGGGAAAAGAAACATGCAAAAAACTTGCCTTTAAATTTTGGTTCCACAGAAAGCTCCCAACCAGTACTTGCGAATAAGTTTATAAAGAAAAGAGGGCCAAGGCAGACCCGCCTGCGCCTGCTGGCCCCGCAGGCAAACAGGCAACTGAGGGGCTGCACACGGGAAACAATTCTGATATATCAAGGCCCGTATGTCCCAACACATGTCACAGGAATAGCTATTAATATACATTTTAGTATGCTGTCCATGAGTGTTTGGATATAGAAGGCTGAAGAACCAAAAAAAGTATGTGGAGGTCTGTAATACCATTTGCAATTTTTTCGCAATCATGAAAAACTAAGAAAACATTGTTATTTTATGGGCAAATGCTACAAAATATAGCACTGAAAACAGGAGTTGACTGCAAAAATCTCGTAGCATCAGAGCATAAAAGTTGTGTGGAGTGTATAAATGCCTGTGTACACACAAGCAGAATGTACACCCCTGCAATGCTACATCAGAGACAGAATTAAAATTCTATGTGGCTCAGAAAACACACAGGAAGATTCTAATTTTTCATTTGCTTTCATAGACCTTATCCATGAGAATACTGTCTCCACTTGGCCTTTTTACCTATTCTAGGTCAATACCATTGACTTCACAAGAAAGAGGCAAAAAACATCTCTATGTTAATTAAAAAAAAAAAATTACGAGGATCCTCAAAATTATTTTAAGAACTTAAAATGTAATGTAACAGAATAGTGCAGAAGTTATAAATACAATGCTATATAAGCAAACAGTAATATACCCACACTGAGTTGTATGTATACTGTGCCCAAAGAAGGGGCACAAACCAGCGTGTCTACAAGCACGGTGTGCGAATCCAGCTCAATATGGAACATCGGGAGAGTGGGGGGTGAAAGCACTTAGGGTGAATAAGAAGAGAATTACCGGGAGCCTTGCCACTTGGTATGGATGTTACTAGATTTATGTAAAAAAAAAAAAAGAAAGAAAAAAGAAAACAGATGTGTTTTCTGAAAGTGAAAGCGGTAAGAAGGATGCGCATGGCCTTGCAGGAGCGAAACCCGGGCGCTTTCCCTGCTAAGGCAGAGCCCGGCACAGCGTCTTGCCGGCCGGGCAGCCGCGGGGAGGGCCGCCAGCACCGGGGAGACGCGCACGTTTAAGGCACTTTCAGAGGTGGAAGAGAACAAAATGCACTTACGGTTCGCGGAGAACCAGCTCCGTCCTCTCCCTACGGCCCGCCCGGGACACCCGGCAGCCCCAGCGCCCGCAGAGCGGCGGTCCCAGGCACGGCGGCGAGGGCGCCCGAGCAGCCCCCACCGAGCCGGGCCCCGCACCCCGGCGGGAGCGGCCCCGGGCGGCGGCGCCTCCGCGCTCCGTCTTCGCCCGCTGCGAGCCCGGCAGGTCCTGGGAGCCGAGAACTGGGACTTTGTAGGCCAGTTGAAGACATAAACCTCTCATCTCGCCCGCAAAGACCCAGCCCTCAGCTCGCCCATCAGGCGCAGGTTGCAATTTCTTATTTCTGATTTTTTTAACTGAACTCCTCTCCCCGGCCGGTGCCACTGCAGAGCCCCGGCCCCCACCCCGGGGCCACCGGGGACCCGGCCGGAGTGCGACCATGCCCCCGGCAGCACCCACCGCTCCCGGCCGGGGCAGGCAGCGATCCGCGCCGCCCCCTCCCCGAACTTGCGAGCTGGGCCGGGCCGGGGCAGGGAGGGACACGGCCGGTCCCGGAGCTGCAGACACCCCGGAGCCAACACCGAACCTCGGGCCGGGCCCTGCAGAGCATCGCGACTCGGCACCGCCGATCCCGATCCTGCGGGAACTTCGTACGCGGGGAAGAGGGGAAAAAAAAAAAAAAAAGAGACAACACCCTGTACAGCTCAAACGGCCAAAAAAGCCCGAGCGCCTCAGTTACCTGCTCTGAGGAGGAAGCAGGGGAAAGGGGCTCGGGGGGGGACCCTGCAGCCGCCTCCCCTCCCCAGGCCCGCAGGTCCTCGGGATTACGCACAGGAAGGACTCGGGCTGAACTACAACCAAGTAGGGAAAAGCCCCTCTCCTGCCTCCAGCTGCCCAGTTGCTCGCAGATGGGTATTTAAACGGGTATTGATCACGTTGAGATTTTTTCCACCCTTCCTCTGTGCCCTTCCAAAAGGCAAAATTGAAAAAGAAAAAAAAAAAAAAATCGTTGCCACAAGGGACGTTGCAACATTTCGCTCGGCTTTTCAAACGCTGCGTCCCGACCCAACAAAAAGCAGAGAAGTAGGAGAAAGAAGAGGGAAAAAGAAAAAACACCAGAACGCCCAAAAGCAGCAATTAGAAACAAAAAAAAAAGGCCAAAAACCAACACCCAAAAATCACCAAACCAGACACAGACGAGCTGCTCCGTGCAACATTAAGGCGCAATCCCGGTGCGGCGGAGTTTCTGTCCGGCGGCAGACACACGTCCCTCGAAAGTTTGCTCCACGTGTTGCGGCTGCGTCCCGGGAGGGTCGGCGCGGCCCGGCGCACCGGGGCGGTGCGGGCCCGCTCCGCCGCTCCCGCGCCGTTTAAGGAAGCGGCCAGTCCCCACCCCTGCGCCGGGCAGCTGCAGCTCAGCTCGGCAGAGCTGGAGGCTCTCCCAGGCCGCCCTCCCCACCCCCTGCCCTCCCCGGCGCTCCGCTGGCCCGTCCGGCCCCGCACAAGGCAGGAAATGGGCGCCGGTGCCCGCCGCCGTCCCGCCGCGCAGCCGGTCGCCTCCCGCCCTTCCCCGCGCTCCTCCCGCCGGCGCCTCCGCCGGGGCAGCCCCGCCGCGCCGACCTGCGCGCCCCGCGGCACACCGGCGGCGGAGGGCGCCCCCTGGCGGCCGCTCTGCGCCGGCCGCGGCTGGCGCCGGGCGGGGACCGCGGCGGGACCGGGGGCTGCGCGGCAGAGCGGGACCGGGACCGGATCCGGGGCGAGGGGGTGTTGTGCGGCGGAGGGGGGTCTGGCCGGCCGCGCAGGCCAGCCACGCCGAGCAGCTGCCGCAGCCTCCCTTCCGCTGCGGCGCTACAGCCGCTGGAAGACCCGCGGCCGCGCTGCAAGCCCTGGGGATCCCCGCGGAGATCGCTGCCCGGAGCGCAGCAGCCTCTCCGCACCCCATGAGTACCGGGGCTGCGCGCAGCCAGCACCTCCCCGAACTGTCCCCGATATGTGTCCGCGTATGGCCAGCGTTCTCCTGCATGCCTAGAAGCACTCATGCAGACAGCTTGTCTCTGTCATAGGGTTGTCAGGGGACACACTCTGCCCTCCTGTGTGTCCGGCGCCTTTTCATTTACATATCCAGTAAGGCCAGGTGATCAGAATCTGTGCACAAAGCTATACAATGTATACATTCTATAAAGGTTTTGCAAAGACCCACTCATTTACACACATATTCAGTTTAAAAAGTGTTTTAAGAAAATCTCACAGGTCCCTCAGTACTGTAGGGTCAAGACAAAAGGGGCAGCTGAAATGCCATAAAAAAGAGAATTTACTCCTTCCTGCTTTTCAGTCTTACATTATTCCTCTGCACATCCACACCTGCCTCATATTTTTCAGCTTTCTGGACTTCTTGGAATGAAACTTTTATATGCTTTGGATACCCAGCATGTGCAGGCCCTACCCACATGTTACAGGGGGCTGGAGAGTTACCGCACCTCCCTTTGAGCTTTGCTACAGATCCTCCAAACACCAAACTGTAGAAAACGGGACAAAACATGTACATACCAAAGACATTTTAAGTTATTTGCATGACCAAACCCCTGGACAGCTTACTCCAGCATGACAGCAAAGCAAAGTAGCAACCAATTTAGTAGCATTTTGAAGCCACCAGAAGCACGGGGGATGGCTTGCAAGGTTTTGTCCTACAGAGATCACTCACTGTTCCTGCAAGAGGACAGCAAGCAAGGTGATCTTCAGTGAAGATCACAGCAGGAACACAGCTTCATCAAGTTGACCAGCAGGCCCACAAGAGACACAAACCAGAATGAGCTCACATTGATGGGACAGGATTGTCAACACATGGGCAACACATCTTCTGTACCTGGCAGGAAAGCCTCGAAGCCAGCATCCAGAGACTCCTCTTTTCAATATTTGAGTTCATCAGGACACGAATGCACATCCCTGCTGTCGTCTTTGGATTTTTTTTTCTCTACACTGAAGCCACATACAGCAACCATGTGTATGCAGGTTGAACTAGAAGCCTTTCTGTGCTCAGAGCTTTATGGCATCAGCATCATTATGGATGTGACAAGTAATTCTACCTTGCTTGCGTGGATAGAACGGGACAGAGACAACCTGATCTGTCATGTAACTGCTCCTCTTGATCAACACTGCGAAGCCATCCTCTACACGGAAGAATATGTTCCTTGGCTGGAAGCCTGATGAATATTTAGAGCCAAGGAACATGTTGTTTAAAACCAATAGTAGAATGCAAATTGAATCATGGACCATGGGCAAAAAGATTTGAAAGAGAGAAGAAGTTGTATAAACATTTTGGAAATAAGACATACTGGTGGAAGGTACAGAAATGAAAAATTTCTTGACCATCTGGAACAGTGACACCCAGGAATTTCTTCGGCAGTGATGATGCCCAGTAAGTACTGGTAGAAATGAAGACTTCCAAAAACCGTAAAAGACACCTTTTAACCAGTGAAGGGCATGGGTGCCCTTCAGTAGAAATCACTTGGGTTGAACAAGAAAAGGTCTCAACAGGTTTTAGATATTAAGAGACTGTTGCTCTTACAGAGGCTACAAGTTACGGCTGCCAACCTCTTAATTTCATTCTCTCTTTTTCCTTAAATACTATTCTTGCTTTTTGGCTGTATCAAAGAGCTACTCATAACACCACAGACCAATGCTGAGCACAACAAATTAATAGCAAATAGCATACTTATGTGTATGGAAGGAAGAGCACAAGCCAGGGAATGGAGAAGTTTCTTCCTAATTAAGCTGATGGCATACTGCTTAGCTGATGTCCTGACCAACTCTTTAATTTGCTATTTTCAGCAGCCTCATACATGCTGCCTCTTGTCTTCATCTGGCTCCCACTGGTGCTGATGTGAAGCACCTCCTAATTTCCATGAGAGCAGGGCAAGACTTTCACACAACATTTTTGCCCAGCGGGAGATCTCACGCAGGGAGCCCAGTCCCATGGGCACTGGCAGTCCTTTGGTGGTAACTGGATACAGCACATTTCAGACAAGTCTTCCCTTGGCAGGAGGCACTTCCGTACCTGAGAAGGTCAGATCTTTGGACTTCATCTCCTCTTGCAAATACCTGCTGGCTGCTTTCCACACTGTGCAGAAACCATGTGCTGGGAATACATGAATTCAGCCCCTTTCTGGATGGGAGCTGCAAAGAGGATTAGCTCTGCATTCAGTTCAGATGTAATCACAAGCATATCAAGTTGTAAAGCATCACAACTTTCACAATTCTATAAATAAACATAAGCAGTTTGTTTCAAGCCATTTGGCACCAAAGGGCTAATATATTAATAACATTAGACCAACAATAGCCAAGAACAATACTATGGAACAATAGATTCTATCACTCTGAAGACAGCCCTGTTTGGAAAAAAGAAAACATTTTTACAAGAGCCATGAACCAGATGGAGTAGCTTCTTTATAGGTCTTCACAAAGTGGAAGACTGCAGTTATACCTCCAAAGTCAGGAGGGAGCTTCTGCATGTTGGTGACTGGAACACACTTAGACCCTGTGGATGCCATTTGGTCCAGTTGAATGCATGCATTAATCTGAGTTTTTCTTTCTCGATCCTGCCTATACTTAAGCAATAACTTTCTCTGCAAGTAGATCCATTGATCTGTTAACCCTCCAGCCTGTGGTATTAAGCAGCATGTAAGCAAGTGTTGCTTGTAGCCAACAGCTTGGTATTTCAAAATCAGACCTTGCTGACAAAAAAGTTAAACTTGAAGACAATGTAGTGAGAGAAATAACTGAAAGTCCACTGCTGGCACAGCATGAAATTCGCTGGTCTTCACCTGAAAATATGAATCCATGCTGGAGACCCAGAGTCAGATCTTTTCACTTCCAAAGCATGTGTGCTTGTGTGTATATGGGAGAGAGCAGAAAAATCACAGGACTAACGAGCTATGATTAAGCTCAGAAATAATGGCTTCCTGTTCAAATACAGAGCTATGTCTCTTCTTAGTACAACTATCTCATCCCCAATTGTGTCTATTAAAGACAATTACCAGGGGAGACAGATATGTGTAACCAGATGTGGAAACAACGGTCATGTTATGCACAGTGCCATATGCAGTTTAAATTCTTCGGGGCTGAACAAGTTACATATAAAAAAAAAAATTGTGTGTGTGCATGTTTGTGCACTGAGTAGCAGCTGTCAATGGGGAAATCCCCTTAGCCCACTTTAATCCTACGTTCCACAATCCCCAGGGATTAAACAAATGCACTAACATTATTTACTGTAATGCTCCCTCCCTGGGGGACTTCAGTCCATGAAATCCACTCCAGCATTTGCAAGTTCCAGTTGTGAAATAGGCTGTACACAGTCTATATTTGGTAGCTTGCAAGAACTCTCTCAGTTGGGCCTGGAGTGATGAAAGGACAGGAGTCAGGAATTCAGCTCAAGCAGAGGTTAACAGGCAGCAGGCTTGGAGGGGGAGCTCACTGCTCACTGCACAGGTCTTACCCAGGCACCAAGGTACCTCAGTGACTGCTGAGAGGGGACAGTGTTCACAGGGCTACACAACACACTTTCTTAAAGGTGCTGCCACAGTACTGTTCTTCCCAGCTACACACTGGGAGTATGAAATGAGTAAAGCCTCACGTGCTTTCTGCTTTCCTCTTCCTATAATTAAATAAGTGTTTGAACTAGGGTACAATTAGTGACAAGGATCGCATCAATTCAGATGCACAATCCTCACAGTCCCCATAAAGCTGTGACAGTGCGAACTGCATAATGCCATCAAGGTCTCGTGACTATTTGGGTTCAACCGATGACCACAGCATCCAACAATAACATACAAAAGTTTCAAGCTGGGGCTCTCAAGAATCCAATGCTAGCTGATTGCTCTGTCTCTTTTTTGAGCTTCCCATCTAAGTTTACTATATCTTCTTCGAAGACAGTAAACATTACACTTATATATAGTTTAAATTCTTCAACTTAAATGGTTGTACCAACTACGGTTTGAATTACTGCTGGCACAAATGAGACAGCAGGTCACAGCCACAGGGAGCATTGCCCTGAAGAAGCCACTGCTGTTAGCACAGGGACAGGTCTGGCCCTGTGTCCTTCAGACAGCCACAAATAGAACAAACTTCAAAGGCAAAGGAGTTTCACAGCATGGCTGAAGTTGGAAGGGACCTCTGGAGATCTCCTGGTCCACCCACCACTTGAGCAGAGTCATCTAAAGGCGGCTGCCCAGATGGCTTTCGAATATCTCCAAGGGTGGAGACTCCACAACCCCCTGGGCAGCCTGTTCCAGTGCTCAGTCACTCTCACTTGAAAAAGTGGTTCCTGATGTTCAGAAGGAACCTCCTGTGTTTCAGTTTGTGTCCTGTGCCTCTTGTGCTGTTTGTTGTTGATGCTTTTTGCACTGCTGACATGACGTCTCATGCTGGACTCTGAAGCCTGGCTTTGGCACCATAATCACCAGGCCAGTGGAGCTGTGTTGTTCTAAAAGCAAAGGAGATCTTTCTCCACAATATGAGATTCATATGAGGACTGATAGTTCAGAAGCTATATTAACCCAACATCTGACACCGGTTCCATGGCACTGCATTTACAAACATATAATTTCATCAGCTCCGGTGTAATTTTTTTCCAGTTTATAGGAAGGTCATAATAAAAGCTGTACTCATGTTACTGCCCTTCAATCCGCAACAGCTTGCTTACCATGGTAAACTTCAGTCAGTGGTAAAAGCAAGAGGGTACTCACAGGGATAAGAACCCCTGTGCACAAACCTTCCAGGCCTGGGCTCTGAGCTCATGTATCTTTCGTGCAGTTTATAGCAGGAATGTGAATATGCACCTGAGAGACAAAGAGGGAGACGAGCAGGGCTTCTGTGACCAGCAAGCACCGTGCTGCTGAGGCTAAACAGACTGTGGAGGAGATGAGATTAGAAATCTCCCATCCAACCCCCTTGTTCCTCATTCCCTGCGTAACTGAAGCTCATTTGAGACACACAGCCTGGAGTCCCAGCTGGCATCTTACAGGCTTCACAGGAGCAGCCACTGCCATTCAGCACCACTTTTTCCATTTAAATTCTGGTTTCACAGGTTCCCTTGGGAAACCAAGGCACCCAGCACGGCTCACATCACACCAGCAGGGCAGCAATGACTCCCATTCACTCTCCCGGGTGCCCAGAGCTCATTCACAAAATCCTGCTGCAACCACTCACAATGTTACATCTTGTGCTCTGGGGAGCAGCAGCAGCTGTGCTGAGCCCCTCATTCCTCCTGGTCAGGGGTGCACATCCGGACCTTTTCATTAGTATCTAATTATAGATGACAGCAGCACCCTCAGGGCCGGACCTCTCTAAGAGTTGCTACGCTTGTACCAAAGCAAAAATGCAGCTGGGATCCTCATGGAGGAACTTCACAACTGCTGCCCTCCTCGTGTTTCCAGGGAAGGGGACACCACTAACACTGCCCCTTGAACACAGAATGAGGACACTCACTTTGCCTTTCCTACAGTTGCCATAGACAGAGTTCTCAGGTGAAAAAAATATATTCTTGTTTCCTATCTCACTGTCTTTTTAAAATGACGAACTGCTGCAGCATTCAATGGATTACTATTCACAAACACGTACCTGCTCCTCTGGCAGAACAAATCGAGTAATTTCTGTTTCTGCTCGAGCCTTCGGCATGCAGACAAAAACATTTTTTATTCATCAGTGGTAAAAGGCTACAGCCATTTGACTTTAAACACAGACACGCTTCTGGGCTCTCTTCCAGGAAGTCTGTGTCACCCAGGCTTTAGATCGATATGTTTGTCTGCAAAGTCACCCTTTTGATCTGTAATTTTTCATTTTGACACAAGAAATGCCTTTTGGTCAAACTTCAGCAGTCCATTGAATTCCTGGCATAATGGAAACGGGAATCACATTGCTGTAGCCATGTGAAGATTTCCACAGTTTGGGGTTTATTTACTCATGGGTTAATTTACTCAGCCATATATTTGTGATTCAGATAACACTGCAAATACTGTTCTCCTGCCTCATCTAAGATCTCTGCCTTCCCCTCAACTGTTGGTGGCCTCACCAGCAGCTGTAGCTTTAATAAAACACCTTGTACATTTATTTGTCTAATCTGTAGGAAGCATTATTGCAGTTCCCTGTTGAAGGTGCTGAGCATCCTCACAGTTTGGCCCTGTCATTTGCCGTGTACCCAGGCAGGACCTGGCTGCCGGGACGGCAACTGCGTCGCTGAGAACACCACCCGCTATTTGCACAACTTGGCACCTGTATTTTCTTTCAAAGTTCAAGGTTTCATGGCTTTCTTTTTTTCCCTTTTTAGTTTTTTTTAAGGTGTCAGTCAGCCCATGGAGGGATACCCAAAAAGCAAGAGAGCTGGGAAGAACAACCCCACACTATTAATGGGACAAGTGGGTCTGAACAGCTTTTGGGACGATCCCCCCGCCCGGCTCAGGCAGCAGGGTCTGAGCAAGGTTTCCAGTGACCGCACCGCTCCTTCTGAACCACACACAGCTCCTCCTGTGTTGCTGACACACTGGTTTTCAGTGAAGTTTGACCCTAGGGAGGATGCGACAGACACTCAGAAAGTTGCAAAGCACTGAAAATGTTATTATAATCTGAACAAAGAACACAATGCTTTTAGTCCCCATTCACATCTTACCTTTCAAAAGCAAGCATTTTCTGTCAAAAATACATATAATATACAATTCAGAAATGCTGGTGTTATAATTGATTCATTTTTACACTTATTTTAAAGTAGTCATTAAGATGTCTGGATTCTGAATAACTGTTTTGTCAAACCAGAAAGGTCAGGAAATTCTCTACCTAAATATGGCCAAGATTTTCAGCAGTATCACATCTCTTAAGTACATTAATTGCAATGTGTTTTAGTAGGTAATTAAAAGGAGCCTCATCTTCACCCTCATTTAATAACTTCTCATTTCACGGTGCGTTATATTCAGAGGGAGACCGCTCAGTATTTGCTGGAATAAAATCAAAGATTTTAGGCAACTCAAATGAGGCATCTATATTTTTTTTTATGGCTTTGGTAAGGACTTGCGTCCAAAATAAACAACTCTCTTTTACCCACCAAAAAAACCCCAAACCAAAACCATCTCCAGCACAGTTACGATCAGATCATAAGCATCTTGATTAAAGCCAATTGACATATCAGGACTTTAACTGCGGAGACTGAAGTTAAGCAACTGTTGAGCTGCCTGGATGTGTTATAGCCACGGAGAACAGCAATGCCAGAGCTTTATTGAAATACCTGGATCTTAGTCCTGGGTTTGTGGCACACGTTTGGGCAAGACTCAACTGCTCGAGTTTATGGGATGGCAAGCCTGTTTCAGGGAGGACCTCGGTTTCACAATTGGTTTCAACCAGAAACAAGCCTACATAATTCTGAAATTCTCTGCAAAAGCTGCGAGACGGCTTTTGAATAATTAGAAACAGTGTGGTTTGACATTCTGATGTGAGATGCTGAAGAATTAAAAAAAAAATCAAAATAGGGTGTTTCAAAGCTGGAACTTTCATCTTCAAAAACCTCTAACAAAGCTGACAAGGTTTTGACAGCACTGCATTTTCCAAGTAAAATAGTGTCTACATTTTTCTAAACAAGTTGCATTTCCTGTTTCTATATAAAAATGTACTACAGCTTTTTTTGTGGCTTCTTAATAACATACTGTACAACCATTTTGTACAAACCTCCCAAACCACCTTATGTACACGTACTTCCAATACCTATTGAGAAAGACAAACAGCCTCCTACCCAGTCAGTCCCAGGCTAAGGGGTAAACAGCAAAACCAGCTTTTTCTAAGCATCAAGGAAAGCAGCTAGTTTTTTGGAAGAGGCTTCTCAGCTCTTCCCAGATATATGGTTATTGTGATTTTGCAGTGAAATGACTCTATTCTTTACATATTTTAAGCTATCTGAAAGCAGTGATAAGCAAAGCGATGTTATCCAGAGCCAGCAGAAATGCCCTTGCACATGCAAATCTTCACATAGCTTTATGTATTAAGAACCAAGCAATGAAGGTCAGTTCTGGGTAAATGGTACAACTGCACTAGGCTTTTCACAGCTGTATTTGTTTATTCCACGATTTGGCCTCCCTCTACCATTTAAGGACTCTGTATGTGAGAATTACACCCAAATCAGCACCTATGGAGAGGGGATTCATCACTTTGAAGCTCACCAAACACTTCCTCTCCACACCAACGCAAACATCAGGTTTATTTTAATGGCGATTCATTACATTCAAAGGAACTGTCCTGAAGCAAAACCACAGTGCAATCCCTGCTGCAGCAGCAGTCGCTCTGGTCTCACGGCAGAGCTGTGATGCGCAGCACAGCTGGTCCGCACCGGGGGAGGGGCTCCCCGGGGTGCAGGGCTTCAGCCCGGCCAGACCTTTGCTTCTGCACTCCCGGGCTGGAGACTCCATGGATGCCACCCGTTGGCTCAACCCACGCCCACGAACTCCCCACCAGCTCTGTGACGAAGACACCGTGGCCACGGTGGGAACCCACGGGAACTGCAGCCATCCACGGGCTCTGCAGCCACGCTCCCTGGGATCCGCAGTCTCCCCGCCGCGCTGGGCTGCGGGGCTTTCCGGGCGAACACCGCGGCTCCGGAGCAAAAATGGTCCGCACAAGAGGCGGCGTCCGCAGCCTTCCGGAGGCGCGGTTAACCAGCGCATTGCGCTGCCCCAGCAGGCACGGACGGGGTTCGAACCCGCGATCTTCGGTTTACGAGACCGACGCCTTACCACTTGGCCACCGCGCCTGACGGGCTAGCAGCACCTGCGCGCCGCCAGTGGAAGCCGGCGAGTCGCCCGCCCGCCGCCGGGCCCGGCCCGCCCGCGGAGCTGCCGGCGGGCGAACGAGGCGGCTCCCCGCGACGGGAGCGGGAGAGGCCGCCCGGAGCGCGGCGGGGCCCGCGAACACGTGCGGGCGCGGGGCGGGGCGGCGGCGGGCGCGGGGCGGGGCGGCGGGCGGTGACGGCCCTGCGGACCCGCGCAGGGCAGGCGTGGCCCAGCGCGTCCCCGCCCGCTGCCGCTGCCCTCCCGCCGGCAGCGCCCGGCTGTGCCCCCGCAGAGCTTCCTCAGAAACCGGCTTCTGCTGAAGGCACCCCCGCAGCTGACCCTTCCCGTCAGGGCTCTTCGGCATTACCCAAAAAAGACCATCAAATTGTCGGGGAGCATCTGTGTTTCTTTTTCCTGGTCAACAACTCCTGATGTTTCTCCTAACAGAGTGAACCTGTGCATCGCTACAGAGACACAGACTTGCCCAAGGAAACAAACTGTACCTATTTTGTACCGAAAAAAGTCTATTGCTAAGCTTGCACGTTCAGCTCTGTTGCTCTCTGGTGCCTGGCAGCCGCTAAGGAGCGTGCTGGCCCCATCTCTCAGTTTAGGGGGGGGTCTGCCCCCCAAAGCACGAGCAGCGGGAGCAGCCCCTGCTCACAGCCTGCCCTGCTGGGGACACCGCCCCCGGGGCGGCTCAGCACATGGGGACCCGGCCCGGGGACACAGCACAGCCCAGCTCCTGCCCTGCCGCTGCCTCCCATCCCTGTGTGCCAAGCGACAGCGTTTCCACCCCTTCCCTTGGGACAATACCGGGCAATCCGACATCATTTTGTGTCAGGAAGTGTTTCCTGATATTCAAAGTGAATTTTCACATTTTACTTCACTACCATTATCTTCTGTTTACACAGTAAAATCATAATAGCATAAATCATAAATACAATACTACATTATTAATATTTCCTCCTTCATGTTTCCAGCTACCAAATATTTAGTCTTATGGCTAATGCTTGGTTAAAACCCAAGAAATGAATCAGCTCTCATTTTTATCACCACTAGCTGTAGGGCAGGAGGGAGAAATTTGAAGGATGTGGTTTTGAACCATTATTTTGCTTTGAATTGAAATTTCTCGGTTTGATTGGTAGTTTTCAGCAGAAAGTAATCTGGTATTTTTTGGCTTGCATACTCCTCCTGAAAACACCAACCAAATCAACCAGCAGCTGAATTCCATCTACCTTATTTAGTGCCACAGTCCAGCTGTGAGTTAGAAGCCTTATGTTACATGCTATTGAATCAAAATATTAACTACCTTGTCTGATAGCAAGCTAAGGCACAAAGACCTCAGTGTGAAGAAACAAGAGTTTAAGCACTATGCCAGAAGACATGCTGACGCATTATCACCACAAAGTTGTTTTAAAATCACCATTGACCCAAATAGTTATGGTTATACATCAGGGACAATCTTCAATTTACTAGTTGTATGCTCTAATCCCCTTTTTGCATCCAAAAAGCAGCTGGCTCCAAGGACAAAGCTCACCCCAAGTTACGCAGACGAGGAGGGTCCCTGCTGCATTACGTGGGTCAAAAGACATTTAGAGTGCAGTGGCACATCCCAGACCCCTGTCTGCCATCAGGGATCTGGCAAAACGTTCCAACATGCACCATCAAAACAGCAAATGGAGCCAGGGAGAGTAAAGTCACGGCTTTGAGACCGCTATGCTGAACAAAAGATGTCTGCCAGGACAAGGTGAGGCCAGAGCCTGCTGCCACATTACGGGAGCTGGCCCGCGTACTCGCTCGCAGCTCACAAGAGATGTATTTCCCCTTTTGTAACAGCTCTCCTTGCCACTATCCAGGTTTTTGGGAGGCAGAACCACAATCTGTTTCCTACTCTGTTGTTGCCTCGTTTAACCTTTGTCTGGCTTCAAACCCCCTTTCCCTCCTCCCTTCCCCCTCCATTGGTAAGAGCGAGATAAAAATCACCTCACAGGGAGTTCTCAGCTTTAATTCCTGGTTGCAAAATGACCCAAAGTTTTCAGCTTTCCCCAGCATAGTAAGAACAGCATCATTTGTTAGAAACTATTACAGACTTTGTGATACGTATTGTTGGCATATTCCTATCCCTAGAGCAACAACTGATTTACTTTCCCAGTGTGTCTTGCGTACCAGTGAGTAACTGATCTGGAAGTAGGTCAGTAGTATGGCATGTTAGCCTGAGCTGCTGAGATTTGGGAACAAAACCTCTTTTAGGTAAGGGCACCCACAGACACGAGGCCGGGCCCGGCTGCCCCTGAGGCGGCCATGGCTGCGGCGCCCTCCCCTCCCCTCACCGCACACACACTCACAAGAGCAGCAGCCTTGAACCTGAACAGCTCATCACTTACTAGGCTACTTTTTTGCTCTAACAGTTAAAACAAGGACCACAGAAGAGGCCAGCAAGCTTGGCAGCTCAAGCAGGAGAAGATTTAAAAAAAATTACCTCAGAGTGCTGGTCAAGTGGGCTCTGCAGGCACTGGCATGTCCTCTGCCTTCCCGCCTCCCAGGGAGCCTGTTCCACTGGCAACATGGCGAGTCCTGGCTGAGCAGCCCCCAGTTTGAGGGCCTCCTTATGTCCCCACAGCCTCCAAACGCTGCCCTGGTGAGGGACCCAGCTCCCAGCCGCTGCCCCAGGTTTCCACACGCTGCCCTGGTGAGGGACTCAACTCCCAGCCGCTGCCCCAGGTTTCCACACGCTGCCCTGGTGAGGGACCCAGCTCCCAGCCGCTGCCCCAGGTTTCCACACACTGCCCTGGTGAGGGACCCAGCTCCCAGCCGCTGCCCCAGGTTTCCACACACTGCCCTGGTCCATCAAGCACTAACCAAGCACAGCTGGGCCGGGGCAGGCTGCTGCCAGGGCCATCCCTCAGGCCCCACCCCAGCACAGGTGAGCATAATAAAGCCCTTTAATTTAACTGTGAACCTCTCCTCTCCGGTGCCTTGTGGGCACAACCTGGGGTGGTCAGGGTTGGCCATGCAAGGTCACGCTGTGTGCCAGCCCCCCGAGAACATGGCTTCGGGCTGTGCCCCCCCCGTGGCAGCTTGCTGCTCCTCAGGAAAAGAGGCAGAGCACATGCTCGTTAGTCACACGGGTCAGTAAATAATTATATTTCAGTTAAGATTACAAAGCTGGCCTCCAAATCCTGCAAACAGCTCCCAGCTGGAGTTGCCATCAGGTTAAGAAAGGGAGTGCTGTGAGTGGGGAGATTAATGGGTTGGTCCTGTGAATCTTTGGCCTTATGCATCCCACAAAGCTCCTGGAAATTTAGCAGAGTTGTGGCTGTCAGGTGAGGCATGTGCTGAGGCAAACTCAATCCCCAGTGTCATCCACATACCTAAAGAGGCTGGCATTCGGGCAGGCGAGAGCAGAACCGTGCAACCCTTCTTTAAATGATGTGCACCACTGCGTGTGCCAGGGATCCAGCGTAAAGAGGGACACTCAACCAGCCACCCACAACACACAACTTTTTAATCATGCAAGGAAAACAATTTATTTACATTTCTGATTGTACATTACAGCTACCTGAAAGGATCCACGTTACCAAGGACAGCTTTATTGTCCCCAAAAAGTATTTCAAGAAAATACAGAGAAAAGAGTGTAATGGCACATTGCAACAGTACTGACATCACTTCACTTGTGTTGTGAATTAGAGAACAAGATTAAAAATAGTCATATATGACTTTTGCTGGCTGCTTTTTTCTGGTTTTTTTTCAGTAACAGTGGAGTGAGTGGACTTTGCTCATTTTTGTACTAAGCAGCCTTTGAAGTAAAAATTAAAACCACCTCCTTGCTTCTAAGGCAGCTTTATAAAATCTGTCAAGTACGTGCCAAATTCAGTTTAAAAAATTCGCTCCATGAGAATGGCACATATTATTTTACAGATCAAAACTTTGCATTTTGGGAGATTTAGGGGATACTGATGATTTCTAACTTGTGACTTACCACAATTTATTATCTCCTTGTGTCCAGGGGCTGGTGAGTGGGTATTGATTAACAAGGTGCCAGAGAGGGAACAATTCAAACATCTCACCAGATGAGGGGGTCAACACTCAAGAAATGAAAGCACCAGCTCCAGAAGAGTTGGTGGAAGGGAAAGACACGTCCAGGACCAGGTGCCTGTTTGCAAGTTACAGACGGCCCAGTCTCAGAACCCATCTATTCAGCTTCCCAAATGCTGCAGGAGGGTGCTGCGCTGCGGACCTCACGGGAAGGAGTTTATTCTGCAGTTGGCAAAATGCAGAAAGCAAAGCACCAAATTTCTCACTCCTGCAAGAGGAAGATCTCCAGTCATGCAGATCCAGGGTCTGTCCTTAGGAAAAGCTGCCACAGAAGTCAGGGAAGGAACAGAAGACGTAATCCAAAGCATCTCACCCTTTCTAAAAAGGAGGGTCTATGGATTGGTAATGCTATTTTTCTTTCCATTTCAATGGGCAAAGTAAATCAATCGCCCCCTCCCGCAAAAATAATCCCAGAATTGAAGTTAATCTGAAATGGAAAATGTATTTAAATGAGGTTTTGGTCTGATGTCCATTTCAAGTATAAAAAGAAGCAAATAAGAAGCAATTTGGCTTTAGTGTGAATAAAAACTATAACCACCAAGTCAGGACCATAACAATTAGTTAGGTGTTTTATTATTTTGATGTAACTGAAATGAGCAAGTGGATAGAATTGGTTTCATAACAATACTAGAACAATAAATCTGGGGAGTGTGTGTGTGATGTTGCCTTACGAAAGAGAACAGCCATCTGACACAACGTTTCTCAAAGCAGACAAAAAAGTGCTAATTATGTTAAATTTCACTTGCTACATAATTTAGACCATGACCTAGTGCTTCTAAAAAAACCTGTACAAAATGAGTATTTTTTACATCTCAGAGGCACATGAATACAAATCTGATCTATTTTATATATACACATGTACATTACAAGAAAACCAGAGATGAAGATCAAATGAAAAAAGTGTATATAAAAAGCACCCAAAACAGGAGATAAAATGTGAAAATAAAAAGGATCCTCACAACAGAGAAGTAAAAGGCACAAATACTAAAATATGTAACCATGCAAAAATGTAAGTACAGTCTGTGCAACAAAGCAAAGCAAATGGCTCCCACAACTGATTCAATTCTCAAAATATCTCAGTATTTAAACATACTGTCAGTGCAACATTTACTGCCCTGTAGTGTACTGAAGTGTTCACATAATATGAAATTCTTGGCTCCTCTTCTGACTTGCCTTCTCCAAAGCCAGAATAATTTATCTGTGGATAAGGTATTAAATAAAATGGTATCTTCAGGACCTCACAAAAGGCGTGGACAGGACTGGCCTGGTATAAAGACGGCTAAAATTCTTTGTCTCAGTAGCTAGAGCTGTACTGGAACAGAAACATTGTGCTTGTCCCTCCCGTCTGCTCAAAGCGGCTGCCCCAAGGCACACGGACGCTCTGACAGTGGACACGGTGGCTCGGGACAAGACCGTGAGCATAGATGTCAACAGAAGATGTATTGGGGAAGAACCCCACAAAGAAACGACTCTCTTGCACACCAGAGCAACTCCCGTGAGCTATGCAGGATTACAGGATTCAGACCGAATACCTACTGCAATCCTTATCAAACTGTAAAGGCACATGCAGAGTTTCATTAAATAAGAAACCCACATGTGCCATGTGCTTCAACAACAAACTGCTCCAAGGATCAGTATTTTGGATTGAAAAATACTGAGAAAACCCTGAGGATGCTGCAAAGGAAAAAAATGCAAACAACTGTTGAACTATATCCTTTAAAATCAGCTGTGTGACATCACCTGTCCTGCCTTCTTGACAGTGTTCCTTGAGTAATAAATGACATAACGAAAACATGAGCATTGCTACTTACAGCAGAACCAATCCAGGGACTGTCCAGTATAAGTTTGAGTCAAGTTTTCACTGCAACCAAGAGACGCCAAGCCACTGGTTTGGCAAGTGCTTGATCATCTGCTACTTCCTTCCTTCCTTGGAAAAAATCCCTCACATCACACCATACAGTATTTGTTTTAATACAAAACCACTGTACATTCACTGCCATTAAAGAAGGAAAACCAAGTATTCATTTATTTGTAAATTCTAGTTCTTAGATTCATCATATGTCATTAGCACTATGAAGCAGAGACCGCTGGACAGTGACTGATGTCACAGGCCACAGCATATGTTTATGTATCAGCTTCCAAGCCCTCAATTACTGACCAGACTGGGGAACCCAAATACTGGGCCAAGATCCTCTCTGGTGAGTAATGCAGCTCTGCTTAAGTAAATATAGCTTTGCTGCATTCAGACAATAGAATATTTGTCAATATACAGATCTTTGGGAATTAATAACACTGTGTTCAACTCCCTACAGAGCTGGCTGAGAAATATCATTATTTCTCTCAAGACCACAGAATGGCAGTTGGCAGCAAGAGGGTATTAGGGTATTGGATTATTTTTTTTGAGACTTGCTACAAACTTGCATATTAAAATCTCCTTAGAAAGAGATGGGATGGTTACAGTTTGGCACTGCTGCAATTCAAAACAACAAATTCTCAAACAGCTCGAGTTTTTAGTAAAAATTCTTTTAAAAAATGAGCACTACTCTTTTGATGTCAAGATAGCTTTGAATCAGCATCACACTGAAATCAGAACTAGGCAGCAGCTGAAGACTGATGGCTGGAAGGAAGCAGCCAATAGCAGAAAAATCTCAAGAGACTGTATTTCAGGTACTCGTAGGTGCAAGTTTTGAAAGAGGCATTTTTTCCGCAGCAGCGTGTGTGTGGGATTAGCTGATGTAGGACAGCTTCCAGCCAGAAGCAAGTTATCCTTCTTCACTGTACAGAAATACCCGCAGTGGTTTGCAACTGGTTTGACCAGAATATCACTCAGCTTTTCAGAATCAACAGTAGAATGAGCTAAGGAGCAGATCAAAATACAGTACCTTGCATTGTCTGTGCATCCCCAAGGGTTAAATGAGAAGCACAGTTTCAGCACAAGAACGTTTGCTGGATTTGCGTATTGCTATAATGAGATGATAACGCATTTCTGTTGGAGGTTATTTACCCAGGGGAGTGAAGCCATTGTTCCCCCCACAGTAACAGTGACACAGAGGCAGATTGTACTTCCCCAGCTGGCCTGTGAGCACAAAGGAAGCTCACAGTAAAGAAATAAGAATTTAACAGGGAATAGACACTGAAACCAGTGTCTTCCTACCTCCCATGATCTCCTGTCTGTTCTGCCAACAAGATCTGACACTTGATCAAAATATGCGCTATCTGGAACGCCGATATCGGATTACTCTTCTTCCTGCCCAGCGACCCATCATTACCAAGTTACCCGCATGTCATAAAACGTGATTACTTCTTTTCTGGGATAGAAGTTGTCTCCAAGGCTTGGATTGCAAGATAAGTTGATCTGTAGTTATTGTACAATCTGTAGTTATTGTAGTTAGCCTAGGAATGCAATTGCTAATTAATATTTTTAGAGGTGAACACCTTAAAGGAAAATGTATCTGTCAGTGAAATGCCTCTTCCACGTGCAGCTCACACTATTTGGCAAACACAGCAAGTATTTGGATATGTATTTGAACAGTACCACAGATCCAGAAGTATAACTCCTTTACGCAATAAGACAAAGCTACAAACACCACCAACATGGTGGTAAGACAACTCTTCAAGTGCAAACACTGGAGCAAGGAACAGCTTCTAAATTGCTAAAGCAGCTGGGTACAGAGCTAAACCAGACAACCTGGAAGCCTTTAGAAAATCCACTGCTGTGTACTATCAGAGACTATTTAACTCTTGCATATAGTTACCTGCACAAAAACTTGGCTATCGCTATAATCATGTCATCTTCTGTTCACGTCCACAGGCTCTGTGGTCTCAGTGAAGTAAGCCAGGCTCTCTGCTTCCCAAGTGCTCAGCATAATTTTCAGAGAAATAGTCCTCAACATTTGCTGATGTCCTACCTTAATGGGAAAGGGGTTTAGACTGTTAATAATTTGAAGCTGAGTCCAGTTTACTTAAAAATATTTAGGGGAAAACCCTCAGTCACCAGTCTGACCTGCAACAGCTTCACTCATCTTTAAATCCACTGCGTGAGAGCAGGACAGAAGTGTCACTCACGGAACAGAGCAGGGGACAGCTCACCCAGCCCTGCTTGTCACACCAGGTCAGCAACAGCCACCTGACAATTTGAAACAGTCCTGTGTGGCCTACAAAAAGAGCAAAGTCCTCGGCACAACCCTCAGCAGCACACAGAAGGAAACACCATCACTAAAGTGCAGGGGAAGAGTCCTGTAGGCAGGGAGCTGGAAGTAGCACCAAGCTGGCTTAATTGTTTCTCTCCTACCTTCTGGTGGCACATCCAGAAGCAGCAGCAGGTGGGAAAGGTGTGTGCGTGGGGTGTCCATGGTGTTTCACCTGCTTCTCCACAAACAGAGGCTGCTGTAATTTAGCACAGGACATTTTACACCATCTCTGGGTGGCAAAGGAGTATTTTTTAAATCCCTTCCTCCAGATGAGCCTTCCTGGAGCCTCAGGAAACCAGCCCCGAGACATCCGTTTGAACAAGACTGTACCATTTCTCCCAGAGCACTGAAGTCCTACAGACATCTTCGTGCACTGGGATGTTACATCTCATAGTAATTTCTCTGGTTCCTCTTGCTCTCCAGTTACTTTACACCTGCCTAACGCAGATACATAGAAACAAATTGGTTTTATCTTCTTGCCTTCAAGAAAGCCTGATTTCAGTACTTCACCCCCGCTTCTCATCACTGAAGGCAAGAGCACAAAGATTGCAGAAAAATATATATATATTTACATCCATAACTGAATAAGTTTTATGTATTCAAATTCAGGAAAAATGCATCACATATACACACCAAGATACATCAATACTAGGGGCAAGACACTGCCAACAGCAAGAAATACAGAGAAAAGCACAGTCATTGCTACTGTAACATTCTTCTGGGGAATGTATTCAAAAGAGGAAACATCTGTATGCATTGGGGAAAGCCAGATACTTGGGCCTATTTTTCTGTGCCAGTTGGTGTGAATCAGAAGTGTTAAATTTTTACTTTAAAAAAAGTGCATGGCATAAATTTTTTTTTAGCACTCAACTGTCCAATTCCATAAGCTCCTTATTATAAGCTACATTTTTAATTAAAAAGGTACACAGATCCAGCTCAGGAGGACACAGGCACCCATTGAAGTCCATCCTGATTTAAGGCAGCATTTAAGCACACACTCAACTTTAAGCTTATGTTCTGTCCCACTGACTTCTACGAGCAGTCACAGTACACATTTAAAGTTAAGCACCTGCACAATTGCTCATCTAAATCAGGATGTTTCCTATTCAGAGCCTTAGATATGCATGTGTGTGCTAGGTCTGGATTGGCAATTTCTGCAACAATCTGTTCTTTTTCTTTTTAGTGCCCTATAGGTAAAAGTCACTCCAATCCCCAGCCAGTCACAAAACATCGATCGCCAAGGAGTGCAGTGTGTCTGGGGTCAACACATAATTTAAGGGCTGCTCTTCCTCCCCCTTTAGTAGGCTATTTCATGCTTTTTTAATTATAAGAACTAGAATATGTTCCTTCAGTGAAATCCTTAAAATTACAGATGAAAGGGCAGCGTTCCAGGATTCATCTCCATGGCCCATAATAAACCCCTGAAAATAGGGGAACAGATTTGAGGAGTTTCTTGGCCTCAATGCTACAGGGACCTGGCATAATAAAAACACACATGCACGCACACGCTGAAGAGCAGGTTGGCTCAGAGCACCCCAAAGCAGGTTTTAAAGTGATCCCACATAAAAAGCACTTTGTGCTGACAGTGGCAAACAAGTGGATGGTGATTTTTCACAAACAGCAACAATTCTGCAATATCTTCCTCTTCTTCCCTCACACTTTGTGTCTTTCCTTTTCCGCAAAGGTGGTTCTTTTTGTTTGTTTGTTTATTTTAGTCCTATGTGTGGTTTAAGTACTAAAACTAAATCGAACAGGAAATTACACAGTCAGCACCAGTCAGGAACTGAACCTGGGTATGCTAATTGGTTTGTAGTACCCAAATTCCTGGAAGAACGAAAGAACAATTCTTGCTCCTAACCTTAGGGCCGCCTCCATATGCTTCCATTGTCTTCTTTACCTTTACGACTAGAGGTAGAGTCATATTGTCCAGTATCTAAAACAGCATGATCCAGTTACATTGTTATTACATTAATATACAGTATCCATCTTATCACAGGTATTGAAAGTGCATGGAAAAGTCTAACCAAGCCAATTCAATGACAAATAACAGTGTACCAAACATCATATAAACACACCCGCGCACCCACACTCACACGTAGTGTATATATATATTTATAGACTAATTTACAGTATCAGAGTGTTGTTTAGATCCAGTGGCATGTGCAGAGAAATCAGGCAGTTGCTGCTTTTCCTTATCACATTCTCTTCAATTCTTTATTTCCAAGATAGAGGGGTTGTGGTCTAGGATTGCCAAAATGATCTTGTCCATATACTGTCGCAATCTGTAATTTATCTCTTCCTGTTCTTTAAGGGCTTCCATGAGCTGAA
Organism: Nesoenas mayeri; assembly: GCF_963082525.1. Taxonomy (NCBI): domain Eukaryota; kingdom Metazoa; phylum Chordata; class Aves; order Columbiformes; family Columbidae; genus Nesoenas; species Nesoenas mayeri. The sequence continues at coordinate 1,838,116 of NC_137568.1, forward strand.
ACACAACATTTCAAAGTTACTCTTGAAATATTCTCACTAGTTCACATAGTAGCATGAAATTCAGAGCAGTGAGAGACTAGCGCCTGCTCAGAATCACCGGTTCTCTTTTGTGATGGGTATTCTAGCTCCTCCCTCTATCTCTTTTAATACTTTATCCAAGAATTCAGCTCTGCTACAGGGATTATATAGCTCAAATTTAGACCTAAGTGAGAGGCTGTCACTGAAGTGACTTAGAACTAAATCTAGAACAGAAAGTAAAAATTTCATTAATTAGGTATGGTAATTTCTGTATGAAATTAATGTCATCACAAGATAGAAGACATTAAAATAAATCCATTGTAAAACAGTTCACTGAGATTCTGATAATGCCAATTTTTTGAGAGACAAATGGAAGACCATCCAAGAAGCACTAAAAGCAGCATCCAAAACCACTTAGGTTTAGGTTAGCTTTAAAGCAGTCTTCCAACACTCTTGAACGCCTAGCAAAGCAGATATTTCTGCTGTTCATTTGTCAGCTTGAGATAGTTCAACCTTGACAGTTAATTACATTGAAAACCGCATATTTTTGGATGTAGCACTTGATTAAAAAAGCATATTACCTCATCTCTTGATGCAGAATCAATTTCAGCAGCCAGAGACTGGGCTTTTGTTTGCGTTGCAAAGAGATTTTTAGCTTCATAAAGACTAAGACTTAGGATCTGTCCATTGAGATCATCATTTTGGTCACGAAGTTTCTGGTTCTCCTATTTAAGGATGAAAAGACAGACATTGCTTTTAAATTCTTCCTACAAGGTTTTATTAAAAATTAACTGATTTTTAAAAAATCACCGGTAGCTTGGATGATACATGATAAGGCTGCAAGCTAACAGCAACTCTGTTACCACCAGTGACAAGTCCTCCCTCCCTGAATCACAGGTGTTTCCCATGTGCACAATTTACATCACCTGTGCAAAGAAGTCCTAGACAGAAACAATGTGGGACTTGTGCTTGTATGAGAAGGGGGGGATAAAATCTTAAGGCAGCGTGCTGGGGTGCTGCAGCTATCGGCATTTTCCAAAGCAGCTCTGTACCTTTCACATGGATCGAGAGGCCCTTCCCAGCTCACCTGCTTCAGCCGTTTTATTTCATGCTCCATTTCCACCTCTCTGGTTTTGGCGTTGAATTCACTCACGCTGGAGGAAGAACTTCTCCCACGTCCAGGACGTTCGCATTCCAGCTTGTACAGCTGCAAGTGCTCCAGTTCCTTCCGCAAGTCTTCAATGAGCTGTGGGCACACAAACAGGCCGTGTCTCTCCAGGCCCTGCACAACCAGCCCCCGGCAGCAGCTGTGTCTGTGCTGCACCTCCGTGTTCTGACACCAGCGCTCTGGGAGCCCGGCTGAGGCCGGGCAGTCCTACAATACAGACACTTGCTCTCCTATGGAAGCACAGGCCACTCAAACTGCTTCAGTGCTAGAAGTGGCTCTGAACTCAAAGCTTCATGTCTAAGAGGCATAATTCCCCTTGCAAATATAGCAGAGGAAACATTAGGGCACATATTCAAGGCTGCAAGTTCTCAAAGAGCTGTAAAACCCTTGGGTCAGGGATTGTCATTTATTCGATATTCTTGCAGCACTCATTGCACTAGGAGTACCGCTCCCGTAGAAACACAATCCAGCAATGCGTTCACTGGATGTTGTGTTTTCTGTGTTCATCCTGTCTGTCCATTCTGTGTCAGATGGGCCTCCATGCAGACGAGATGTGACTGCCTGGTCTTACAGCCTTCTTCACACCTACCTCCTGTGTGGCTTCCCTCTCCTTGTTGAATTCCAGCCTGTTCTGCCGCAGCTTATCCATCATTCTCTTGTACAAATCCATCTCGTCCTTCAGCCGCAGACTAGTGTCTTCCAGCCTGTCTGACATGCGTTGCTTTTCCTAGAATAAACAGGGAACTTCATAGCTAGCTTGCAAGTGCATGAACCACCTTCAGTTTTACAACACGAATCTGTAGACACAGCCAGTCAAAAACTGCTGTGTCTTGTGGCATTCCTGTCACTAAAGGTGGCCAATGTTCCAATTCCAACAATATTCTTGTTTAGAGGAGGCAAGTTAAAGAAGCTGGGCCCATCGCTATACAAGTTTGCTCTTACACAAATCAAACAGCTGTTAAATTGCTCAAGCACTCAGGAGTTTCGTTACCTCATCCAGTCTCTCCGTTTGTGATTTCAGTCGTGTGACAGCGCTTTTGAGCTCGTCATTTTCTTCTTCCAGTTGTTGAACCCTGTGTCAATAACAAAAACCTTACAGCAAATGCCTCTTCAAGAATGCAGACGTACAAACCAGCATGCTCTTAAAAAGACATTTCATTTGCACTTGATAGAAATAGCAAACAAGAAAGTATTTCTAATCTTAGCATTTGTTATCATGAGCTATTGGGTGCCTTTTGTTTGGTTTAGGGCCAAAAAATTGCTACACTGACCCTCAGATTCTTATGCTCCTAACAACAGGTATATAAAAACAATTAAGTAGGAAGAAACAAATGCAAACACAAGTGCTTGCTACAGCTGGACACAATTCCCTCCTTGAATCCATGCCAAATATCCAGCTAAGTGGTCTACATGGGCCACATGGATTAAAGCATTAATGTAAAGCATCCTCCAAGCTTTGGGGCATTAGACATGCAACTGCACAGCTCCTTGACAGAACTACTAACCTGTTACCATCTGTGCACTGTCTGGTTGTGAACAGTCTGTGTTTACATGCAAAGTGAAAATGAAGTAAGCACCAAGGCGTTTGTTACCTTGTATTTAGTAGTTCGATTTCAGTGCCTTTCTCTTTTTCATACTTGGTATATGCTTCTCGATGTCTCTTTATCTCTTCTTCCAGAGTCTGTTCTGCTGATGTCTCCTGGTCTTTCAATAGTTCTTCTAGCTCATGAACTCTAAGAGAAGCAGATTTCATTTCAGTAACAGCTTTACAAATACTTAAAAAAATGTGTGCAACTTCACTGCCTCTCTCCTCCCCACTCTCATTGCATTCTACTTTACCATCTCTCTTGGCATTCAACCTCTCCCAGGGTTTCTCTTGGTATTTAATCTTCCAAACAGTATAGAATTACACAGTATCAGTTCATCTACTGTTCTTTCATTCTCAGTCTCAAGAAACTGGGACTATGATCCAGCCTTTTGCCCTTGCTACATGCAAGAAAAATGCTAGTGGTAGCCTGTCTTATAACAGGAGAGCTTGCTCTGTGCAAATCCGTAACTTCTCTGTGCTAAGAAACTTACTTGGAAGGCCTCTGCTTGCTGACAGTTCAGCCAGGCAGCCCTGTTCCACTTGGGCTTCTCAGATGAAGCCTTATCTTACTTTGTCTGTCAGCATTAAATCAGAAGACTTGGTCATATTTTATAGGTAGAGATACTCCTTCCCTACAACTTTGTCCTAGCTCTGCTCTGACTTGATAAAGACAACTGGCTCTGTGCTTTATTACCTGTGAACTAGCTGCGTGTTCTCTTGTTTCAGTTTGCTCTTCAAGTCACCATTTGTCAGGCTGTCATTCTCCAGTTCTGTCACCTTTTTTTCTAGGTACGTTACCTGGAAGGGGAAGTGGAAAAGATTACAAGTTTCCCTCTGTCTCCATACACGCCCTTGCTGTTCCCAATTGGCATTTAGCTGTGCTACCCTTTCCACAGGGGCATGCGGCCCTGCAAAGCCAGCAGTGAAATTGAGCTCTGAAATTCTGAGTTCCCCAGACCTTGCATCTTCCTTGAAGTGACCAGTGCAAATACACAGTAAACAAGTACTAATACAACACCTAGATCTGTATTTGAAAAATTCTCACATTTTTGTGAAGCAAAGTCATAATATTAATGGATTATCAAGGACATTTTGAACGAGCTACTTCAGACTGCTGGTAACTGTGAGCAAGAGCACTTTGCCAATTGACACGTCTCCAGCAGGATTTTGTTTGGTACACTAATCACAATGCACAAAGCTGCTCACCTTTTCAGTTATATCATTATCACAGGAGTCTATACTGTCTCTGAACAGGTCTTCTGTGCTGCCATTGCTGCTGCTGAAGTTACTGTTGTGGAAGAGTTGTCTGAAAGATCGGAAGGATAATTATTTTGCCTGATGAGGTATGAGGAGAAAGAGTCTGGGTACTGTCTTATGGTCCGGCTTTGTGCTTCGCGCAGCTGATGCTAAAATCTGTGCAATCATTTCAATGACAATTATGACTATTTAAGCACAAGCGCCTTGTAAGACACTGGTAGCTAACTGAAGTCATACTGAGCACAATCAATTACATTAGCTCTAGGGTGTGAGTTCTTTGCTGCTTTTTATAGGATCTGCCACCAGCATTAACATAGTTTAAAAACCGCTTAGCCTAATTCACACTATATACTGAGTTATATTTGCCTTATGAGACATTTACAATAAGGTCACCACTGTGCACTGGTTGGCACAGGTTATCTAGAAAATTTTACACAGTAAGAACTTATTTAAAGAACAGAAATAAAAAGAAATCTCAAACAGTCCCAGAATAGAGCCAGAATCCGTAACACTGGAGATTACTTAAAATATTCTTGCAACTTCTAGCCTCCCCCAGACCAGGGCTGGTTCATTTGGCCAAAGGAAGATCACATATTCTGGTCACTCTTTTTAAAGGAATGCTCTTACTTTCCTTTGCATTTCGGCAACAACAGCAAAAAGTCCCATATTATGAGGGTGAAAGATGCAATAACTGGACTGATGGAACAGCAGTATGAAGGAATAAAGCTGGCAGACAAGGAAGTAACTGTGTTCTTAACAGAGCTCCTTGCAGTTCAGGGCTCTGCTCCAACACCAGCAGTGGCTTCTACATTCAGGAACACCCCTACCCAAATACAGGCCCCTTCCTCTGCAAACTTGTCTCGGCACGTTTTTGTCTCTCTAGGCTTATTCCTCCTCTCTCCTCCCACCCCCACTTCTGGAATTGTTATAGCTGATTCCACAGATATTAATTAGAAGTTGAAGACTCTTACCTTCCAAAAGCTGTGCTTGATATTTTCCTGTTAGGGCTACATGGATACAGAAGGAATGATATAGGAATTAAACACTTATTTGATCAGTGTTGGATTCAGTCTTAGTTTAAACTCCAGCTGAATTGCACAATGAAACATAATATTGACTTTTTTAGTGAAATAAAAAAAGTTATTCTTTGAACAATATTCTCAGACAACTTAATCAAAAGCTGCAGTTACCAAAATGTGAAGATGAGCAGAGCCATAAATTAATGTGATAATTAATAAGTCAATTTGTGAATACTGTTACATTTAGCAGAGATTTGTCAGTGTAAATCAGAATGAAACTAACATTAGAAACACCACAAAGGGACACTGAGTTAATGATGGGCATCGCTTCTGGATGCCCAGTTTTTAGATAATTTTATAAACAGTTAGTTCATCCCTTCCCATAACGCTTCCCAGTTCAGCACAGGGACTAAGATGCTCTCCATTTCTGCAGTTCCCTACTGCAGCCAGGGACTAGCATTAGCTAAACAAAGGACCAGACAACAGCACTAGACCTAAATCAACATATCCAGCTGCATCTCTCATCAAGAGGACGTTGCACCTCTGTGTGCACACTGGCACACGGCTCTTTGCCAGGGCATCGCTCTCTTTCAGCCAGATCTATACAGTCTCACCCATAAAATCACCAAAGAGGTCACAGTCTAGGTGTTAGCAGCCTCCTTGCTAGGGCAGGAACACTGTTCACGCCAAGTACTGTGCTGCTGTGTCATCAAGAGAAGAAGCCGTGCAGAGCACTCTGTGCCAAGTATTACACAGGCAGGATTTACATTCAGTTTCTAGGGGGAGCTAGAAACCCACCAAAAAGTTTCCTCCAAAAATCCGAGCTGATTGTTGCTCGGACTGGATTCTTTCCAGGTGCTCAGCACAGTTTAGAAATGGATGGAAGGGCAGAGATAGAAATGTAAGGAAAAAGCTGAAATTGTAAAGAACCGCAAAAGTCACTTCTGCCATAGGATTCATCATTTTCCCAAGCTCCCTTTAGGACAAAAAAGATCCCACAGGAATGAGGTACCTCTGCTGACCAACAGTGCACAGGAGAGGTTGGACTTGATGATCTTTAAGGCTTTTTCCAGCCAAAGTAATCCTGTGATTCTGTATGTAAAATTATATGCATTAGTTAAGGATCTGGCAGATCCCTCCTTCCCACCTGTAGCTAACTGGAGACCTGCACTAAGCAGCACAGCAGACCCCAATTCATGGGAAAAATTCCTCGAAATACCACTCTTTCTCCGCAATCAAACAGCTCATTTGGTAAAATATTTGGGTTTATTAATGCCGTCTGCACCTTAAGTCAGAAAAATACTTCATTAGCTAATGAAGAACCGCATTTTGGTTCAGGCTAGATGTCAAGGTCTGAATTTCTTACTGTTTTGTAAGAACGATGATCTGTAAGACAGAATGGGACACAGGGAAGGAGAGGGCTCTTTCTTCCTCTCCTCCTGCTACTAGCCAGTCCCATTCCAAGGGGGCATTGCTAAAAGCACTGCAATAGGCTGCTTACCTGTTTCCTTTCAAGTTTTTCAGCCTGGCTTCCAAACCGTTGAGTAGATTTATCTTTTTGCAGCACTGCGAGCAGTAAACATCCAGCAACTCGCTGTTATAAACATGCCTCATTTTTCGGGGTGTTTGGCCAGCACTGTTTGCAGGAAAGGAGAGATGTTACTAGCTATAGTAACCAACTCACAACAGTTTTTCCTCTTGACTGCGTGTCAGAATCACAGATGCGGCACTTGGGGAACCACCTCTAACTAGAGCTCATCTAACTTGGAGGTGATGATGGAGAACGCTCATCTTAGGGCAAGTCTACCTATCTGAGGTGAGGCTTTAGGAGGACATGTTGTGGGTGTCGGTGGAAAGAATCAGTTTGGGTGGCTGGAAGAATAGCACAAGATATACACGGTCCATGCGATGTATGTAGCAAAAGTAGCTACATTAGTATGTTCCACCTCAGCAATGTCCTCATCTCATCTTGCCTATCTTCCCGCTAGAGCCTGGCATGCAACCTGAAGAGTCTTTTCTCCAAGAAAAAGAGAGGAAGATGAAAAACAGAGCGGTCTGCTAAGAAGTAGCCACACGAACCCCCTCAGATGGTGGGACAGAAGGAACCCTAGGATGAGGAGGGAGAGAGAAGTGGATATAGGTCTAAAGAGGAGACAACAGTAGCTCTTAGCATGATAAAGAGAAAATAAACTCAACTAAAAGAGAGCAACCATGGGATGAAGTGCACAGAGCCCCAGGAATGGGAATGGAAAGGGCTGCAAAAACCCAAATAAATAGGGGGTGAAGGACACAAGCTGTCATGGGGAAGGGGCAGCGAGAGGGGTGCTGGCTCTGCATGCATGACAGAAGTGCTTGAAACAGAGGGTGGCACACGGGGCTGCATGCGGAACAGAGGGACGCGCTGAGCTTGTCCTGTGTTAGCAACGAAGCATGAGACCTTCATGTGCTATTGATCCAAGCGGACAAATCCCAGAGCATCTTCACGCTCAGCTCTTCCCCAACCCTGCTCATCCATTCCCTTGCTTGGGGAAGGATTTTAAAATCATCAGCTGACTTGGTTACAAACAGGTGTTATCAGAAACAACATATTTGCTATAGCTCTGACTATTAAATGCAGTCTGTCAATTGCAGGGCAGAAAATAGACTGATAACATTTTGCTTTTAAGGTGAGTCTATGTAACCAGTGTAAGCTCTGGTATGGTCATCCATGCTCAAAGAAGAACAAAATTGAAAAACTGTTTGTTAATAAGGAGCAACCTGGAAGATACAGATGAGCCAAGGTCAGAGTAGGCGTTGGTTCTGGTCTCGTCATCAGGGCATGGGCTACTGGGACTAAAATCCACATCATCTCCTTCACCGTAGTCTTCAAACTGTTCTTCATTACTGATCAGAGACGTGGTGGAATAAGTTGAGAGGTCGGATGCTGCAGAAGGGTTGTGAGGACTTGACCTGAAACAAGAGGTCAAAATGTCTCGAAGGCCGACCTTGATAGTATCTCACCTCACATGGAATCTTCCAGCTTTACAGCTTGTACCCTCATTTGAAGCTGTAACCCACTCATTTTGTCCTAAAAAACTGGAGTACTAAACACATCTGATGCACATTTGACGTGGTGCCTTGAAAGACAGGAGCAGGAAAATCTGTGGACAAGCTACCTGTGGTGACCTGTCGATCAACACAAGCCGTTTCACTTTAAAGAGCACACCTTGACAATCCTCAGTCATCATTTCCATGTGGTGGTGAAGGCTGCTGCTTATGAGACCTGCTCTGAATGCAGAACTGTGCAGACAGCTCCAAAATGCATGGGACAGTGAGAGGAACATGTACAGGACAGAGGCTGTTGCTGTATTCCACAATCAGAGTCTCCCAGGAATCCCCATAAACCTTCTCCCACACCCCACGGGCTCCAACCACCCTCTCTCGTGCGGCCAGAAGCAAACTTGAATTCACCACATGCCAGAACTAACAAAGGCTGGGTTCCTGCCCTTCCTTTGCGACAAAATGTGTCTTCCAGAGGAGATACAGACCACAAGAAATGGCCACTTTACTACCAGAGAAGTACCTGAGATAGTGCCAAACAGGAAGGGAATGGCAGGACCCTGTGACCTCAGAGAGAGAGGACATACAAGTCAACAGATCAGCAGAGCTGGCATCAGAGGAAAGCAGCCGGCAGAGCAGTTTTGAGCACATCACACCCCATACGATGGAGCAAGTTTGCTGCAGAGGGTGCACAGCGATTGTCCTGCCCAGAGCCCAGACCGCCCTGCAGTGACACAGCATGCTGGCGTGCACAGGCAGGTTATTTACACAGGTTTGCTCAGCTCCCACCTCAGTAAGGCATTCAAACAGATGAGCCAGTAAATACACATACAAGTTCTTATGAACAAACTTCTCCCTACAGAAAATGCACATCTGAGGCCTGAAGCACATGCTCCACGTGTTAAGCCCTGGAGTTGTCTGACACATTACTGTTCCCACTACAAAGCAGAATCCACCGTCTCTGCAATACAGACAGAGCACTGGTTCCATCTGCAGTCTGGGTTAAGTTTTTTCACTCATGGTGCTTTTCTCTTCGGCTCCACTAGCTGAGCCATGGGACAGCAGCTCCCAGCTGATGTCACTCTTCAGCAGCTCAACAATATTACCTCTCGGCTTTCTTTCGAGTCTCTTAACAGTGCCCTGCGCTGTCAGAGACAAGGAGATTCCTCTTCCTGTAATCCTACACTTGTGAGCCGTAAACAAGAGATGCAACGGTGCTCCTTTGGTGGATGGTACAAGCAGCATTATTTGCATATCTCTTCCTTCCAAAAGCAATTAGCAGAAGAGGAAGCCTGCTCTTTTGTTTCTCCTGTTTTGATGAGATCCATTTATAACCTGCAATTGACTTATCTAATTCACATTAACAGAAATTAGGGCAAGTCAAGCCTGGCACACTATTAAAGGATGAAGATCATGAAGATAGGAATATTCACACTAGAAATAGATCAAACTTACCTAACGAGGCTCCTGGCTGGGTGATGGGTTAGTGAGAAGCAAACCACATCCCACTAACATCTATTCATAAAGAAATGCTGTGCCACAGACATACTGAGTATTAATAAGTTTTCAGGCGACTATGATCAGTGTAACTGCAACTACTGTTTTCATCTCAGTGTTGTTACACCAAGTCTGTTTGAGAAGCAGCTCCTTACAGCACTGCCACCAAGGATGGAGGTAAATGAGCAGTCCTCAGTTGGGATGATAACATATACTTGTCCATAAAATCCACTCTCCTGGAACATCACCACTTGCTAAGAGACTGGAGTTCAGCAGCCTTACCCCCCACACATTGCCTGGCTCAGTTTCTCTTTTGACAGCCAGGCAAACGGTCACCACTGCTAGACCCACCTGGTAATGTTGCTTAGAACTTTCAATTTGTAGTTATGAATAAGCTTTGCCAAACTGTAAACTGCTTGGGTTGAAACAGTCTGTGCTTAGGGTAGATCCTGAATTCACAATCAGCTGCAGGCCAGAAACTGTCTAGTGTGGATACAAGTCACCATGAGAACTGAAGAACTGGGAATTGCAAGGCAAGGAGATAAGTTTGATAAAGAGCTGGTGAAAACTGAAATTATCTTGAGAAAGTCTCTGGGATTGCTTGAGCAGACGGGAGAAGGCCAGATCTCAGTTAGCTGAGAAACTCAGGAGGGTGGGAATGAGGCTGCACAAGGAGCATCTTGAGGAGACGCAGAGAGAGGAGGAGGAGGAGGAGGAGGAGGAGGAGGACTGCCCTGGCAAGGAAAGGACCTCGAGAGGCACAAATCAAGATGACAAGGATAAGGAAGACAGGGCAGAGGCTTACAAAGGAAGCCCAGCTGAGCTCTGTCCCGCGGTACTGCATTAACTTGGTTCAAAGCACAATTAAATCAAGATGGGTCCCTTCACCCCAGTCAGCTTTTACCAACACTCCATGTACACACCTGGGAAGGGTCCAGTTAGGATTACAGAGACGCTCTTGTGTTAACAGCAAACTATGGTTAGACACGCACATGCCAGGACACCCCGTGTTAAACACAATTTACTGTTGCACACTAGAAGTTATGGAAAATTAGAAACACGCAGAATTAAGTTGGTACATGGGAGTTACAAAGCAAATCTGCACAGCCCACATCTTCAGACAACTAGATGTACAAAAGACTAAAGCAGCATTTACCACATTGCACTGCTTTGCAGGAAGTATTTGTTTTAATTACAGCGTGTAAGGCTATGAGAACACAGAAGATGCTAAGTTTTTGGGGATGCTAACGAAGTGATCCATTCCAGAGAGACCCAACAACTCCACTTCAACATGCAACGCACAAGTCCCGTGAGTGCTCACAGAACGTGCCAGAAGGAGCCAGGGCTGAGACTGTCTAAGCCACTTAAAAGGACCTGGACACCCATCTCCTTTATATTGTAAATGGATATTAAGTTTCTAAATCCTTCAGGCATCCCCAGCCTCCCACAGTAGGGATTAGTCAAATAAAGGCTCCTTCCTCCCCAGTCCTTTTGCATATGCCTCAAAACGGGGCTACCACAGGGCAACACCACCACTCACTTGTCACCAGGCAGAAACAGGCCACCCAGCACACCGTCCTTGTCCTCGATCCGACACACATCGGAGGCCTCCGAGCTCTGGGCACTCTCAATGGCACTGTCCATGTCAGACTCATGGTGAACCTCTTGCTGCGCCAGAGTCATCGCGTCCTCATCGGGAAAGAGCTCCGACTCGCTGTAGGTGCTTTCGCTATCCAAGTAGGCACAGTCCTGGATTTCACCACCCTGGCAAAAGAAGAATTGGGAGGCAATTTGGATCATCCTTCAAAGCAGTTAAGAGGATACAGGAGAAGCAAACGCCACACTCTGAATGCCCTAGTAAGCAAGAGTGATACTGAATAAAAGCCATAAACCAAAAAGCCTGGCCTGCTTTACAAAGGACAGTTCCTGCAAACCCCCAGGGCAGCCTGCACCTTCCAGAAGGGCTCAAATACTGTTTCTGGCTTAGTGTCTCTCTTCTATAGGAGAGAGGGACACAACACCCAGATAATAAAATGCAGTCAATTTTGCCTTAATTCACTATCAAAATGCACTAGGAATAATAAATATCCTCAATGTGTTTTTTTTTTTTTAACTAGGAAGCATTCTTTGTAAGAACACAGTCACAGGACCAACTCTCACTGACTTCATGCATTAATATTATCAATTAAAAAAAAAAAAAGCAAGCCAGATAAGTCTAAGACTTTGAGGATGGGCAAAAATCTGTAAGGTGAAAAAGGAGCTGGCAAGTGTTTAAACATTTATGTTAAGTCTTGGTGACAATCAAACACATACGAGAGCAGAAAAAAAAAAACTAAAGCCATCTGTTCTTGCCTCCTGGAACCATGTCTTGATTAAGTATCAATTAAAATAAGACATCATTTTCATTACTGCAACACTTTGCTCTTGCTGTTCATCCCTTCCCTCCCCTTCTTGCCCCATGAACACTCACAACAGCCAAGACAAGCTGTTTTCTATTTGCTTGTCCCTGAGGGACACACACAAATTCTTAATAAAAGAAAAAATAGAGCTGAAGATTTTACTCTGTCCTTTGTTTGATACACAGTAACACAAAACTGCTTTGGCAATTCCCATCCAGTGTGACACAAATAATTGGCGACTCCAGAGGGAGTCCTGCAAACGCTCTGACTCAGAGCTCCAATCCAAAGCTCACCTGCAAGCTCCACCGGTGCTTTTACCATTGAATTATTGCTGACAGGTTAGGACAACCACAAATTTAAAGTTTAGTTTATTGGCGTAAGTAATGAAGCATTTTATTCATGGATACATCTCATATTTAGCCCAAGTGCCCACACCCCACTCTCTCCCCAGGAATCCCAGGGCACTGGCACCAGAGCAGCACGTTCACCGGGACGCGGTCACAGCTGCATCACCTGCAGCACCACGGCTTCCAGCCACCCCCGGAGCCTCTGCACACCCCTGGGTACAGCCAGAAAGGTCTGAACCTCCTTTTGCACAACTAATCAAGTTCTATGACAACGACACAGATTTTTCTCAGGGCCTTCTCACCTCAACATGGAGAGTCAGACAGAAGCTGCAGCTTTTTAAGATTTGCAAAAACTGCTACTAGAAATGCAGGTCTCACCTTCCATTTTTTCCTGAAATACCAGTTTACAAGACTGTGAAAACTTCCAGCATACGGAGATCTAAGAAATTCAAAACAGCCCCACAAGCTCAAACTTAGTTAACTAAAGAACACCCAGGCATTCAAAAGGACAGCTTTACCTGCAGCGCTCAAATCTCTAGGTACATACAGCAGATAAGTGGATGCTTTTCTAGCTGAGCTTTCAGCAGGTCTTCCATCAACACAAGTAACATCAGTAAGACACTTAAGCACTACACAATAATAAGCACATGTGTATATGCCATCTCCCACTTTTTTTGTGTGAGCCTTAAGCCTGAAACTTTCCCTAAGTACCACTCCAAGAGATGCCCAAAAAGATTTATTCTTTGTCTATGTCATGTAACATTGATTGGAGCCACGTTGGCTCACGCAATCAGATTTCTAGCTGTGAGGTGCAGCACCGTCCCATGGCCACGACCCTCGGCCAAAGGGTCTGGCAGGGCAGACATGGGTCATGGAGTCAGAGTGCTGGGGTTTGGCAGGGCAGACACGGGTCATGGAGTCGGGGTGCTGGGGTTTGGCAGGGCAGACACGGGTCATGGAGTCGGGGTGCTGGGGTTGGCAGGGCAGACACCGGTCATGGAGTCGGGGTGCTGGGGTTGGCAGGGCAGACACGGGTCATGGAGTTGGGGTGCTGGGGTTGGCAGGGCAGACATGGGTTATGGAGTCGGGGTGCTGGGGTTGGCAGGGCAGACATGGGTCATGGAGTTGGGGTGCTGGGGTTGGCAGGGCAGACATGGGTTATGGAGTCGGGGTGCTGGGGTTGGCAGGGCAGACATGGGTTATGGAGTCGGGGTGCTGGGGTTGGCAGGGCAGACATGGGTCCTGGAGTCGGGGTGCTGGGGTTTGGCAGGGCAGATACGCGTCATGGAGTCGGGGTGCTGGGGTTGGCAGGGCAGACATGGGTTATGGAGTCGGGGTGCTGGGGTTGGCAGGGCAGACATGGGTCCTGGAGTCGGGGTGCTGGGGTTTGGCAGGGCAGACACGCGTCATGGAGTCGGGGTGCTGGGGTTGGCAGGGCAGACATGGGTCATGGAGTCGGGGTGCTGGGGTTGGCAGGGCAGACATGGGTCATGGAGTTGGGGTGCTGGAGTTGGCAGGGCAGACATGGGTCATGGAGTCGGGTCTGGCCCCGCTACAGCCCCAGGTTCTTCCCCACATCTTTCTGCACCTTGCAGCCTCATGCACAAGCAGGTGTAACAATACTCTTGTTCTTTGCAAAGTACCTTGGGATCTACAAATAGACAGCACAAGCAATAAGATCTTTTCAGTAGTTGCTGAAAAAATAAAGATTGTTAAGAGCAATTAAGATGTTTCAGAAATATCCAGGAGTGTTTGTTTACCCAACATCTCCACGAAGTTTCCTCCTGCACACTAAGTCCCACAGGCACAGAGCTCCCATTTCTCTTAAGTTTAATGCAATAAAGCCCCAATTGCTGTTACGGAATTGCACCAGCTGGTAGAAGTCTGATCCGAGAGGGAAGCAGAGGGGCCCGGAGCACACAGCGGACCCCTCAAGTAGAAGTTTGCAGATCTAGAGAGGGAAGGAAGAAATGGCTCTTGCCCAGCCCTGCCTCCCAATTAGCACATCTTTTTCAGAGCTCTTGGAGAAGTCTCTGCTTAAGCAAGTTTTTACAGTAGGAAAATCTCACTGGTATTGAACAAATTAACACAAGAAAGTAAAGGTCAAGTAGATCATGAAAAACTCCCTTTTGGTTCCCTGTAGGTAACACCACACATTTGCTTTTTCTAATAATAGCAGCCTAGATGCTCTTTTAAAAAAAGTCCATCAGCAATTCTATGTGCAGTGTCATCCACAAAGGCTAAGGGCTCCCTTGGCGTTCCTGTCACTTTATGGCAACCCAATCTTCACAAATTTAGTTGCGTTAAGGGTGCCCGTCTACAAGTACAGCACAGGCTGCAGGTACCCATGCTGGGCAGGGACATCTATTCTTTGTTGAAGTCTAATTATTCTGCCCTTGGAGTTTCACTTCTAAGCCCCACAAAAGAAAAAAAAAAGGACAATAACTGAGCTTTTGGAGGCAATGACAATATACAGGCACCCACACCTTACTGACTACAGCTGTAAGAGATTTGAAGCTGCAATTGCTCAGCGCTCACCATTTCTCATAGTTTCAGTGACGCCATCTAGCACAAGCTGCCTACAGACCACACCTAAGGAAATTAAACTCCTAAAAAAAAGAAGACAAAAGAAAAAGAAAAGGCTGATTGCATAACTTAACCCCTCTAATTATTCCTTCATAGTTTAGGTATCGACAGGACTTTATGTACCAAATTAGAGGCTGGGAAGAACAAATGTTATTCATGTAGCCTTAAAAGAGCTAACTTGAGTTTAAACAGTATGTTAAAGATTAGGAGACAACTCTATCCTGAGTCATTTGTTTTCAGTGTACATGTCATTAGCCGAAACCAGTAAGAGAATGAGGTTCTGACAACCTGAATATGAATCACTGTGTTTCTCGTTCTGCTAGGCAGTTCTCTTCCTTGTTGCCTGAGTGAAAAGAGATGAAGTTGATGCTTATGATCTTGGAAGATTCATATAAAAAAAACCCCAACAAAACAAAACGTCCCACCAGCACAAGATAGCTGCGGGTAGCTTTAAAGCAGTAAGTACTCTGCACTTTATCTAATCGGATGCTCGAGATAACTCCAAGTGCTTCACAGGCAGTCTGCCAGCCGCTTGTGTAGCAACTGTTGAATATTCAGCAACAGTTTGCTCTATAGAAGCACCTGCTGCCCAAAGATACAAGGCCACTTCACAGCAACTAATGAATTCCTTCCTCGAAAGAGGCAATTGTGTGGCTGCATTGAAGCCAGATGAGTAAGCAGAGGCTGCCTTTGCATGGCCACCCCAAACAGGAGCAGGAGCCAGACAGCGATTCCCATGGATTCCTTCTGATCCTTGTGGGGCAGGAAGGCGGTGTCAGCTTTTGGTGGGTATGGGAATACAACTCTGCCTTGCCCTGCAGTGACCTGGGCTTTCCCGGCTTGGAAGCAATGCCTAAAATATGTACATAAAGCAGCTGAAAGCTAGTAACTTGGCTGACAGGCTACAGGACACGCGCACATCAATACATTCGTGATGAAGAGCAAGCCCAGTTAAAATTCGCTCCCATCACAGCCAAATCACCAGCACCCCTGACATTTAGACAGCCTCCCAGTATTCCAGAACAGCCCAGGAAGAAAAGAGGATCCAAGTCTCTCACCCCTGGGCAACTGGATTAGCAAGAGTGGGAACCATCCCACGCGACTAGAAACAAGAAATGCCACGTGCACGGCAGCTCCCGCACCAGGATCGTGTCCCCGACCTGCACCCACCCAACAAGCCGAATGTGCTGGCTGGGGGACAGACACAAGTGTGAGTCCCTGCACCCTCCCCAGCCAGTTTCCTCCCAGCAAAAGTGCAGGAAAAGTCACCTCATCACAGCTGGAAGGGAAGAGGTGCCACATGCAGGTGTGCCAGACCTGGCAGCCTCAGCTGAAATGTTCCTTACTGTTGCACATCCATCGTAGAGAAAATCCACACTCTCATCTTGATTCAAGCAATCACGGCATTGAAGGTACATATTGTTTTGGTTACTGGGTAAGAAAGAAGTGTGTGAAGGATTTCTCACCAATGTGTTTCAGAAACACATCACTCCTCTACAAACATTTACGTATTTACACCAACTAGGCTATGACCTTTTTTTAAAGCACAGATTCTCCCTCAACTTATTTCTTTCCCCTTCCGTTCTCAAGGCAGAGGTGGGGAGATGCTGATCTACCCTTTGATCTGACTGGAAACAGCAGAAATTACGCAAGAGAAAAATGCAGAAGCAGCGAGACAGACCACACTTGTGCATCTGTGTCCACAAGGAAGCGGAGCGACGGCGGCTCTCACCCACACGGCCGAGCACAAGGCAGAGCAGGGGCTGCCGTGGCAGCGACACAGCTTGCAGGCAGGTTGATGGGGAAGGGAAGAAATCATCAAAACTGCTCCCATCTCCTTCCTGCTGCCACACGGAAGAACACCGAGACTCCCCACATAGCCGGGAGTTTAAAATCTCTCAGAGTTCAAGCGTGCAGAGCATAGTTATTTTACTAAACTGTTCAAATAAGAAGCTATTTTATGGCCACAAGTTAAGTTTGTTCAATGCGATAGTTTCCTCTGACTGTTTAGTTACTCGGTTCTAATATTTGAAGCTCAGTTTAAGGCAAAGCTTCACGCAATGCTGCTGTGGGTATCGGAAGAGACTTCTATGGGCAAGGTCACTCCCAAGATCCAAATCCAGGACCAGCGCTGGCCAGCATCCTGGGAAGCTGGTGGAGTCCCCAGGGAGCAGCAAGCTGTGCCCGTGCTGCCGAGCACCGCCAGCCTCTGCTCCTTGCGAGATAACATCTGCATCTCACACAATCCTGCAATTCAAGGACAACAGGTTTTGACTGAAAGCCCAAGCTCCAGCTTCTGGGCTGTTGATGCTGAAGCACACGAGCAGAGGGCACAGAGGTTTTGAAAGGCTGCTTTGTGCTCTGGGTAGGCAGCTCAAACCAACGGGCCTTTTCCAAGGAGAGGCGGCGGGCAGTCCCAGCAGCCAGCGAGCGGCAGGACTCACAGTGTTTACACTCCTCTACCTGTCACTTTAATTGGCCATAATAGACATGCCAGACCTCATCACACACAGGGTCTAGATCCAAGCGCTCCTTTTCACAGGTCATTGCTTATGCTCTGAAAGTTTTAACATTAAAAGAATTTAGCAGACTGCTGATTTGATCCTCCAAAGAAAGTTAAAAAAAAGCTCTTTCCCATTACTTTGAAGTTGTGTTCCATTGGTCCCTGGGCGCTTCCCACTTCTGGGCTACCGTGTACTCATCAGCCACCACTGAAGGCTCAAAGCAGGGAGTATCCCTTTGCAAAGAAAAATAGATCCTAGTCTGCAGCGTCAGGAACAAGAGTACATTCCCCTCACCTTCAGTGCGGACAGGGCCAGCACATCAGCCACAGAGTTCAGAATAAAACTGGGATTGTTTGGCACCTTGTTCCAACATTGATCAGGGCACTTTCAGCTCTGAGCTGCAAGACAGTTTCCATTCTCTTTCACACACCTAAGAAAAGGGGTGTGAAGGGGTACCACGAGGACGTCACCAGCCTCACTCAGAAACTCCAAAGGTGCCCGCTCCAGCAGGAGCAGAAATGAGACTACACTATCTGAAAAGGTCTGGTAACATTTCTAGTGTGAAATGATTTGACTGTGCAAGCTGCCAGATGTCTGCAGAGCAGGATTGTGGCCCTTCTAGGCAGCTGGATGGTGACACGAGCCACGATCAGCAGCGCCGCCTCTGCAGCACGCACAGGGCTGCTGCAGCCCTTGGGTTTGAAAAGCTCGTACACAGCTAAAATAAAAAATGATTCATGATATTTGCCTAAAAAGATCTGCAGAGCAGATAATACGTGTGACATAATTAACCCTCTTGAGAAGTCTTTGCCTTGAGATGAGACAATCTCCTTCTATTTTTAAAGTCAGAACAGCAGTCACAGAGAGGGAGGCCAGCAAATGTCAAACTCTCACCATGGATGGTTTCCTGGGACCACCCTGTCAAACCTGCCCCTTTGGGCCAGGAGGCCAGCGAAGGCAGCACGGGTATATATATCACCAGCAGTGGCTTTCACCATTATGTTGACATGGACAGTTGGTGACAAAATTATGAAGATCACTGTGCCCTGGGCACCATATAGCCAACAGCTGGCCAGATGTCACAACATTCCTCGTGCAGAAGAAATGCAGAGCTGCAGTTCACAGTTAAAGGCGCTCCAAAGCTGCCCCAGTATAGAGCAGCCTTAAGAGCCAGGGTGACAGCTGAGCTCAAATTATGTTATTTTGAAGCAATACTACAAGCAAACACCCATACCCCTATCAGAGAGAGCTGGAGGATTCTTGCAAGTAAATGTCTTTATTTTAAGCCTAAAGCATAGTCCAGCACTTGCTTCTCAGTTCAGTTCCTTAATTAACCAAGTCTGTAAGTTACACAATGCCCCTTGCAACTGGAGTTCGCTGACCAGGAGACAGCTGAGCTCAGTCTGTTTTCCTTAACAAGCCTCAAGGTTACCCAGTTGGGTACTTGGTAGACAGCAAAAAACTTGCACCACACTTGCCCACGGGTGCTGCAGGCACAGGAGTGTAGATCTCCTGGAGCACACTGGGCGAGGAGGGTACGCCAGGCTCCTCCAAGGACAACCAGGAGACACACACAGCGACAAGAACAGGAAGAATCTGTCCCACACAGGAACAATTCTGCCTGTGTCCAAGCTAATTATTTACAAGAGCCCTGGTCAAACTCCCTTCCCCCAAAGAATTTGGAAACTATAATATTTGCATTTCTTTTCTATACTATTGGAAGTCTGGCCTCCAGCAAACAAAAGGAAATAAAAAGCATTTAAAGAAAAACAAAGAAACTATGATTTTTGCCTCACAAATTGTATTTCTGTCCTCTCGCCCACCCAGGTTAGATTACACGGCAGTCTCCAGAGGGGAGGAATGATTGGGGAATGGGAGCAATTTCAGACCCCAAGAGGTAGAGAAACATCTCGAGTTTCCCCGGCACAGTAAG
This sequence comes from Nesoenas mayeri, assembly GCF_963082525.1. Classification (NCBI taxonomy): domain Eukaryota; kingdom Metazoa; phylum Chordata; class Aves; order Columbiformes; family Columbidae; genus Nesoenas; species Nesoenas mayeri. The sequence goes on from NC_137568.1 coordinate 1,857,471, forward strand.
AAATCCAGCCATGCTTGATGATGAGCAGTTTATGTTGGCAGGCAAAGGGAAAGCATTAAGGATGTGGCTTTGCTCTAGTTTATATGGAAACACTTCCCAGAGCTCATTGGTCAGTCTGAATACAGACAAGCCTAAAAAATAATTTACTTCATGTTTAAGAAATACTGAAGTAGCTCTGAAGAACGTTTGATTAGGAGGAGGAAGGTTTTCCAGGACTTTGGCTGCTCTTCAGCTGGGCAAACCACAGGGTTTCCTGCATTTTTGCTGCAGGAATAACTGGAATTGCAGCCTTTGCCCAGCAAAGTTTACAAGCATTGATTTTTAAAAATTTTCAGTTTCCCCACCTATTTATAAAAGGCATTTTATTTAAAGAAGGGCTCTCGCATACCTGCTCTTTTATTTTCTTACAGTGAAGAGAACACACTGAATTGTAGAAAGGCTGCCAAGCACTTCGCAGCGCTCAACACATGACAAACACAAATTAAGAACCCAGTGATGATAAACTCTGGCACAGTCAACAAGCTGTTTTTTCACTTATATGGTAAAACACAAAACATGGCTTATTTTAGTTTACAGCTGTGCACATGCAGGAGATGTTTCCAACCTTGAACCTGCACAGACAAAACAGATAGGAACCAAACAGAAAGAATTTATAACAACATTAGTTTGCACACTGAAAACAAGATTCAAAGCAGAGCCATATCCAGAGACCCCCACTATTAACCAGCAGTATTTGCTGCAACATAGTGCCCGAAGCACCATTTTATGTTGTTAGGAGGCACTTACAGAGCCTGTCTTGTGTTCTGTGCAGCGATCAACCTAAATGACTATAGAAAGAACAAAAGGAATTACATTTCTACGCTGCAATTCAGAATTTGAGGGGTCAGCTACCCCAACATGGCACGCGTTTGAGAATATTAAAGTTTGGATAATAGTTAACTCAGCAGCAACCCATGATTAGTTTTATAGCTGTTCAAAATATTTCACTGGGACACTGTATTCAAAAGACTGAAAGAGTTCAGATCAAGCTGTGCTCAACACATGTAGAAGGACTGGTTAATCAATAACTGAAGCAAAACTGGTCCACTCCCCTTGCTATACTGGCATGGGAAGTGTTTTGCTTTGCAGCCTTTGCGCATGGCTGAGGTTCCCCAGCCCCTCTGGTAGTAACAGCCCCGACAAGACGACCACAGCTGAGAAACATCTGCACGTCAGGTGGCTCCTGGGAGATCTGCTGCTGTTTGCACTAATTCTTCAAATAATAAACTTAAAAGAAGCCTATTCAAAGAACTTTTTAAACTGCCTGAAGGCTACAACATCTAGCAACAGGAACAGCCCAAACTCCTCTCAATTTGGGCAGACACTGCCAAATAGCCACTAGAAATTCCACAGTCTCCTGTACCCAGTTGTGTGTATAATATTCCACAGTACCACACATACCTGGTGGTGACACTGTCCTATTTCCCTCTCCCCAAAATCAGAAGGACCACAGGCAGAAAATCACTCACTTCACAAACAAATTCACACTTCTCACTGAGAACCAAGAAACAACGAGGGAAGGGTAACCCAGTCCCACCATTGGGGAGCCCACGTTCCGCACCACATCTGATTGGCAAGACTATTTTTAACAGGAGCAGCTATGGTACCATATTAAAGGGGACCAAAAGAATCACAAAGAATACTAGTATGAGAGCTTGAATGTAGGTACCACAAAGTCCATGTTCAGGAAGCCTATTCCAGAAGATTTATTGCTCCTACCAAAGCAGCAACATTAAATTGCCACCCAGAAATCGGCACCAGCACGGCACAGCGCTGAGATGGCGTTTGCTTGCCCCGGGATTGCTGCCACAGGTCACTTCTGCCATTGCATTGGCAAACACCTCCAGACCCAGAACCATTAACATCTACACTCCCGGGGCTGAAAGCGCCAGAGCAAGATCCATGCTGGGAACTGCTTTCTTTTGCTGCCAACCACATACAGCACAGGCCCAACTCTATTCATTTACGCCCATCAGGGGCAGGGCAAATCCATGGGCTGTGGGTCCCACATCAGGGCTACATCCCACATATGTAGTCACAGAACAGACTGTTGTGACAGCCACATACTAACCACAAATCATTTTTTCCTGGCTATGTCACCGGCATCCCGGAGCCAGCAAATTCATTCAGAACCACAGTTGGGTATTAAAAACATTCGACAATAAGTAATGGCAGCCCAAACACATCACCAGTGCCACAGAAAATAATTACAGAACAAGCCCCTTGCTTGCATTTACCCTTAAAAAGTACTGTTTTCTCCTCTTCCCCTTTTAAAGATGCAAAGCCCTGATACTTGGGCATCTCCAGGTGACAGCCTCCAGCGTTGCACAAGGCTCAGCTAACACAGGAAGACCCCCCCTTGTTCCCCGATACCCCCATTTCACCACATATGGCTGTCAAGACACAGCCACACAGGCTTTTACATTTCCCCATGTAGGAGTATTGCCAGAGCTCTCCAGGACCTGCTTCCCCAGTGAGCCCAACCTGCCAGCGTACACGACTCGAGAGAAAAACCCCTCCCTGAGCAAACAAGACAGGAAAAAAAAACAAAACCAAAACCAAGGCAGCACGGTTTCGCTAGACCCGCGTTATTTCCTGCATTTCAAAACGCCCCGTGCAACCACGAAAACGCAGCTACCGCAGCAGAAAGCTCCCAGAGATGCTCTTCCCACCCCCGACTCTGCGCACACCAAACCCGCTGGAATTCCGTAACCCGCACAGCCGCAAACACCCACCGGCACCGCAACACCTGCGGCGCGGAGCAGGTGCGGCCCCGCCGCTCCCCGTCCTCCCGCCGCAGCTCCGGGGCGGGCTCCCCACAGGAACCCAGCCCGGCGCCCGCCCCGCGGCTGCGGCGTGGAAACCCCCAGCCCCGCCGCAACCCCCGGCCTCACCCCGCACGAAGGCACCGGCCGCCTCTCGCCGCCTCCTCCGAGCGCGCCCGTACCTGGCCCGGCGCAGGACGCCGGTGCCGCCCCACGCGCGGTCGCGGTCCCGGTCCCGATCCCCGCCCCGCACGGGAGGCGGGCGGAGGCGGCGGCGCGATCGCGCTCGGCGGGCAACAGTTGGCGGCGCACACGGCCCGGCCCGCCCCGCCGTTGCTAAGCGACGCGGGGGGTCCCGGGTTCGGTACCGACGAGAGGGGGGTGGTGGTGGTCCGTGACGTCACAGTGACGACACCTAGCCGCACGGGTGGGCGGACGTGGGCGCAAAGTCCCCGTCCCACGCGGGGGGTGTGGGTTTGTTGTTCGATTCGGTTCCTCCTGTGGGAAACTTGTTCCTCTGCAGTTCTCTGAGTGACGTTTCTCCCCGGCCCCGCTGGTGGTTTTGGGTGTAATTCTTCAGTTTTGCTCAAAATGACCCGTTAGGAAGTGATGTCTGTTTTGTTATTGATTTTATAATCCCTTTAGTTACAAGATAGAGCAAAACAAAGAGGCTGAGAATACTTACACTAATTTTCTTATTTTAAATTCACTCAATTTCTTAGACGTGTGACTTCCTTTCCTGCAATATCTCATAAGAGTTGCATTTACTGTGCTGTCCGTGCTAATAAAGAAAAAATTAAAGAAATAAAATAAGTTCCTGTGGCCTTGCAGAAGACTCAAAGCCAGAGGGTGGTATTCAAACAAACGCTGTCAGTCCAGAGCCAAACTCTGCCCTTACCCACTGTCGCAGTTTTCACCAGAGTGTGGTACATAGAAACAAGCATCGTCCTGCAGGATTCGGCCACCAGACCAGCACCTCCCTCCCAACCGAAATGGCACCGGAAGATCTGGAAAATGGAAGAATCCCCAGTCGTCACCCTGCCATTGGATCTGGTCATGTTCCAAAACCTGTTTTTAAAGTTAACTTTGGGTATTTCAAAACAGTTACGCAAAGCTGTGAGTGCCACACTTTAGTGACAGTGCTCACATAGGAAGTTACGGAGATGCTGATTGAAAGATCATTTAAGTATTTTACACTTCTACCCTCTTTCAGACTTTACTGTGTCCAAAGACAGGACGTTTTCCAGAGAGGAGAGGGGCCCAGCAGTAACGTGCAGCAGAGGACAAGGAAATGATAAGAAAACAGACCAAAGCAGGCAGTGCAAGCCCACTGGCTCGTGCTTCACTCAGACCCATCTACCAGCTTAACATCGCGTGTCCCTGAGCCTGCTCTCCTTCGCATTGCAGCCAGCAACTTCTAAGTGTAAAATATTGCTGTTCAAAAAGCAAAAGAGAAAAAGAAATTCCTTAGTCTCAATTCTTATATGTAAAGCTTAAAGCAATTCACCGAACTTGACCCTTTACCCAGTTCATCGAAAGAAAATGAAAAGAATTCCCTCTCTGCTGAACAGAGAAGCACTGGAAGGGTCAGGGATGCTGTAGCTTTAGTGTAATAAAGTGTAATAGCAGCAGATGAAAGCGAAGTGCCCCTTCAGCCACAACACATGGCCGTCCCCCCGTGTCTAGGAGGTCAGGGCAGGTCCCCAGCAGAACCGGGACTCCCTGCGCTGGCAGCCGGATCCCGCAGCCAGAAACTGATGATGAATGGTGTGAGAGGGATCAAAAACACCGCCCAGAGCTCCTCCTATTCATTAATCTAAATTAACAGGAAAGGAATTTTTACAAGACAGATCTGGGGACAGACAACTTCTCCGCTTATTAAGTAGGACACTTCTAAAATCTGCTTTTCCTTTCAGTATTCATTTTGAAAGAGATAGTTGTACGTCAACTCTTGTTGTATGTTCATTGCAGAATAAATAATGATGATAACATAATTATTTGCACGGTACATTTTCAATGGTTTCCTGAAAGATGCGAGTCAGAACTGTTTGTATTGCTGCACTGATCAGGCAGTATCACAGCACATTGTGAAATGGTTCTTGATACTTACAGAATGATAAAGCCAACACAGCTATATTTTCAGTAGCTTGTGATGAACAAAGTGTTAAATAGATGTCTAACAGATAAAGCAGCAACAGTTAAGACTAATATTATAACAGAGATGTTAAGAACCTAAGTACACCTGTTTAGTAGAGCTGCTGAATGTATTCTTCAGTGTGCTACTCAGGGCTTTGCCATTTATTACACAGTAATAATTGAGAAGGCATAAATGTCTCATTGATAGAAACGTTCCTCAGTAAAGGTCCTAGAAAATGTGCAGGTTTTAAACAATCTCTTCTTATTAAGGAATGACTGTATAAAAACTTTATTAAGTAATAACCATAACGATAATACAGGTCCATTTCTCACTTCATTAAAGCTAAGCCTGATTTAGTGGAGATTGTTACAGGCTGACTTTGATCTCCATTGAGACAAAACCCTTATTTTTTATATATTTCATGGTAAAGCGATAATTTCGTGTTTAATATTACTTTGTTTCCTACAAAGGCCAAAGCAGGGCTTGCTATCATGGCCAAGACAGGGCAGGTGGCTGTCAATGCCTTCTCTTGGAGGAATGAGAACTGTACCTGGAGTGACACACACCTTTGAGTGCTTCGTGCCTCAGAGCAGTGAGGGTGGTGAGCAAGGGCTGCACGTCTGCGTGAAACACCCGGGACAGCAGCGTCCGCCCAGCAGGACCAGCAGCTGCAACTCCAATGAGTCAGCGCCACCGGAGGAGATGTCGCATGAGATGTCCTTCCCATCTCAGACCGGAGGCCTGTTCCCTTGTCATGATTTCAGGCAGCTGAGGAATCTGTGCAGGTTAGTAATGGCTCAGATGGGCACAGACACTGAAATATGCTCCAGGCTTCATGCTTAGTTTGTATGAATGGGATCTGCACACTGAGACTCTCATGAGCATGGTATTTTCTGGCTCCATCAACAGCAGATTTTCTGATTTTCAAAGGAAAGCCATACAATCATAGAAGTGTTCTTCCAGTTCCATAAAAACTGGTCCCTGAAATCAGCAGGGCATTCCCTCACAATCCATTTCCATCTTAATTAATCTTGATTCTTCCTAAATCACATCTACCAAATGCCAACTTGTACACAGTGGTATTGCAAAGTACATGTACTCTGAGTCCTGTCCAGGGTTTGAGGTTAGCAGAGTGACAACTACCTTTCTGTTAATTGAGAGGAGACTTTCATCCCCATTACTACAGAAAAGAGATGGCTACACTGGCAAAAGGATGCTTGGTCCTGCCAGATCCCACAGATAAATAGTGCTAAGCATTCTGAAAAAGGTGCTTGCAGAAGCATGCCAGAGGTAATTTGGGCAAAATATTCATATTTGAGTACTCGCAGGAAGATTGCTAAATACATAGCTGAGTGTCTAAATGACAAACTCTGCTGGCTCCCAGTAGCAGCCAGAGTGGCTGCTGAAACCAGAGGCTCCTGGCCAGGAAAGGCTGGGCAGGGTACATGGTTAAAAGGGTTTATGGCAGAGCAACCTGCTGATCTGGTACAAAGCACTGCAATTTCTTCTGGAGCCATTCTGAACAAAGGCTGGCACCTCCTCTGCTGTTCCAGAGGCAGAATCCTTCCTCTGAACCTGCCCAACGCATTGCTCACAGGCTAGTCACTCTAATGATAAGAAACTGGAGCTGAAATGTGAAGAACAGAGACTAATTAATAATGAAGATAATGAGATCACCAGAATGTATATACCAAACCCGCGTCTTAATTATCTCATGAAAACTGGCAACTCCAATCATGCTTTAAGAGGCTTTAATCATGCTTTGTCTGATTAATGTTGGTGGCTATTTTGCACAGATACTTCTGTAAAAATATTTTGTGGGGGTTTTTCCCCTACAATAATAGCTGACCAAGTTACTACTGCACGTAACTGCTCTGCTTTGAAATGAGATATCGCAGACTAGTAATTACAGCTGGTCTGATCTTTATCTCATGTACTCTCATTTGATTTTGGAGTGTCCCTTTTGAAGCAAATGCAACGAGACTGGTGTGAATTACTGCAGTATTATTATGAATCGCTTTTATCATGGCAGAACAAACCAAAAACGATCCCTAATTAAGCTAGTCTCTGCAGAAACACAGCGAGCACATAGTCCCTGCCCCAAAGATCTTACAATCAGAATAGGCAAAGATAGACTTGGAGGTAGGTAAAAGGGCGCAGAATGAACTCTCAACTACAATTCGTTCCTGTGACTTGTTTGAAGGGGAAGGCAGGAGGAGGCCAAGAGAGGACGAGCACAGGAGAAGCGCGGAGCTGCTGAGCAGGGTGGAAGGAGCGGGCTGCGTTCCCAGCACTCGGAGCCTTTGCAGAGCTTTCTGCTTTGCCTCCTGCATCCCTGGGCAAGGGGAGGGAGTCATCTCCAAACTCCAGCCCTACGGGAACACTGCTCTGGCTAGAGCAGGCTCAGCTCAACCCCTGCTCCCACTCCTCTAAACCAAGACCCCCGAGTGTCTGCAGAGAGGCTTATTTTAGCAAGTAAGGAAGTAGCTCTTTAGACTCTGCACCTTGGGTAGACCACGGGGGTCTGCTCTCCCTGTGATCCCTATTAACATACGTAAAAGCAGAGTGCTTGCTTGTATTACTGGCCTCAGGAATAGGGCAGGCAGCCCGACAGATCAAACAGCGCGGGTCAAAGGAAGGGCTCGCTACAGAAGGTCTCGGAGCAGACGAGAGCACGGAAAACAGGACGGGGCCGGCTGAGGGCCCATTAGCATCAGTTCCTTGGGCCCATAATGAAGTTGAACGTAACTCTACTGCATGCAATTAGAGCATAAAGACATTTCAGAGGACTTACCCATCGCTTTCTTTAGAGGTGAGCTACTTGCAACCTCTTTGCCATCAGTAGGTTATATTTTGGTTGCTTAATTAGGCTGCATTTAGAGAGATTTTCTGTGTTCCTCTCCAAAAGCCTGAGGGACAATAAGTCAAGAACTGCAAATTCAAAGGCCAGATAATGTAACAGGATGTGCACCCCCTCTGAAAAGCAGTTTATTTTTTGCTCATCACTGCGACTCTATCATTGGGTTTTTCATGTCAAGCTCTGAAGCTGCCTCATAATAGTAGCCGTGAATCCAAGATTAAAACACCTCTGTCAGAAGCATTACACAAATACACCAGGCACAAAATCTGCTCTTTTTAGCTTTTGTCAAAATGCCCAATAATAAAACTTAAAACAAAGCATCAGGTTACATGAGCAAGTTCAAGTGGAAAACATGCAGCCTGTCCTTTAGAAACGGCCTGGGGGGACCATACAGACTGTGGGCATGGACACATTCACTTCACAGACAAGAGCACGGAAGACAGCAAGGTGTCTCAGGGCTTAAACCAAAGTGGAGCCAAACAGCTCCATGTTGCACCAAAAAGATGTAAATCTGTTCACTCAGCTGTCTCCGCTGTGGCAAATGAACTTGGCTCCTCTGCGGCTGTGGTGGCAGTGGGATTATTGGCTGGTTTACCTCAGCAAGCAACTGGGCAGGAGTCAGGGGAGCCTGGAGATGGGGACGGAGAGGGGGCTCTGACAGCTCTTGTGGATTCGGCTTTGGCAGGCTGCTGGCTGAAGAACGCACCCTTTGGGTCGTTCGGCTCTGAGCACGTTTTCCTGACATGTTTTTAAGCTTTTAGCCCCTACTGTGTATAATATAACTTGTTGGCAGAGGAAAGGAAAAGAAAAAGAAATCAGCTGGCCAGGACAAGAATAATTAATTCATGCTCACCAGTGGCTAATATTTCTCATCTGGCACACGGCTAACAGCAAGGCTGCAGAACAGAGCAATGAAAAGCCCGTACTGAGCTCCCGGGTGCAACTTCCCTTTGGTCCTATTGCTCATTTGTGTTAACATATCTCTTTAATCACACAATCACACACTATTTCCCACTGGTCTGGATTTGTTCAGGACACAGGCTGGATGGTGCTCAGTTTATCAGCAAGTATTCAATATCTGCTTTAGTCTCCTAGATCAAAGTGTAGCCTCATGTCTTATTTACGGCTACTACTAACAGCCTGCTCTGTAGACAGCACTATTTATTTCCCCCCAAGCTTTTCTGTGGTGTTCATCACTCTGACATCTGAGTGCTTTGCAAAGATTAATTCATCTTCATAAAGCCTCTTCAAAATGAGAGAAGATGGTATTCCCATTTACAGATCAGGAGCTGTTGCACAGACAGATTGAGGTCAAACATTTCCACTCATGATGGGTCCTAATATGAAAAGTCTCAGATGTAAATTTTTTTAGATATCTTCAAATATAATGCCAAACCAAAAATCTTCTGGTTTATGTGTTAAAAGAGAGCTCTGAGTGGCTCCTTATGAAGTCAGGTATCACAAAAACAGGAGAGGAGTAGGAGCTGTAAATGCTGGTCACCAGAAATAAGGATGAAAGCTTCCCTACTGCCAGTCTCGGGAATACTCAAAGCCAATATAGATAACCCATGTGAATATAAAATACATCATGAGCCTTCAATGAAGCAGCAAAATATACCTTGAAAAACTACACACATAGGAATTTTTCTCTGCACTTTACAGCAAAGGACCAAATCCTGAGAGCACAGTTTAAAGCAGGAGGAATTGCAGGTTCTCTCCATTTCTTGGGGTCTGGCCCATTAAGCATGGACAAAACCAGAAAGCTTTGCCGTGTAGAAGACCACCCTGGGAAGGAAGGCTTTTGTTTTATTAGCGTGTTAAAAGCATCTGTGGATCAAATGTGCCAGTATCATTTTACAGTATGAAAACGCTGCCCAGGGGACTCTCAAGACTCATCTTTTCAAACGCTGATACCTCTTTGTCAGTTTTAATAAAAGGCAGCTACAAAAACAAAGTGGGCCATGTGGTCTCAATGAAGCAGAGACCGTGGCAATCAATAACAGAAACAATCTGCACTTACTTGCTGGGAGAATTTGCTTTTAGCAGCAACATCTATATAACCAGACATCACTCAAGACCTCCCTTCGATTTTTCTTGGGACAATGAGCCCACTGTGCCCAAAGCACATCTGTGCTCATGGAGATTTGCACATCCAGGACAGTGTTTAGACTGATAACATGACCATGCAACATATGATGACGGATCAGAGCTTGCAAGATGTTTGATCCTCCCTCTTCTGTCCTAAAGTGGACACTTTTTGGTCTCTGATAAAAATACTGATTTTTTGTAATGCAACATAGGCATTATTTCCTGCTGCATTTCATGGTCTCTCTCACAGCAGCACAGAAGCGCCATCCTGGCTCTGCACACAGCGCTGCCTCATCAAGCTCCAGCCCTGGTTCTTAACAGATGAATGAGGTAGGTGGACAGTTAGGAAAGACAACGAAACTTGGGGAGAGGAGGGACATTGACACTAAAGGAAAGCCTTTTTGTATTTGTTATCCCTGAAAGACAACAAACTGTGCCACAGCAAATGTCTGTTAGTGCAGACTCCTTATACATCCCAGGCCCCCAGTCTGTATATGATTTAGATCAGTTAAATTACACTGCATATCAAAGTTTTATTTGGAAAGTTGCAGCTGGGGCCGTTAATCTTCTCTGCCTTATCACTCCAGTGTCATCGCCATGTAGCACATATCTAGTAAGTGGGGCTCCTTAAACACAGATAAAAACTGGGCAAAAGCCACCGACGCTGTGAGCTGGCTGTCCCCAGGGAAAACATAGCTGTCAGGAACAAGGTGGCCTTGGCTCAGCCCCCCGGCACTGACAGCTGTGGTCTCTGCATCAAGGCTAAGGAGCGAGCTGGGTGACAGAGGGACAAGAAGCTTATGAAGTGCAGGAGCTGAACTGCTGGATGTTTGGCCCTTTTCACAAGAGGAAGTTGGTGCGGATCTGCCTGCACTGGGAGCTGGGGGAACCTGCTGTCCTACAGTGATTCGCGCCCTCCCGCCACGCCAGCGCCGCAGTGACAGCCCAGCTGAGCTCCCAGCTGCCACTGGCACCTGTGGCTGCGCGGTGACAGCACTGTGTGACAGACCCCAGCATCCCGCATCCCAGCCCCTTGCAGTCCCCAGGGCACCATGGGTGCAGGAGAGACATGAACGGGTCCATCTCCTGTCACTTTGCACTTTGGTGACACTGTGGCACTCCATTGCTGTGCTCCTTATCTTTTGCTTCTCAGCAGATTCCTGGCCCTGCACTTCACCAAACAAGGAACCAGATGTTTTCAGTTCCTTCTGTCTGAGAGAGACTGCAACATTTGTGAGCACAGGAGCATGTCAAGTTAAGCACTTTTCAGTTAACTAATGTTAATAAAATAACCAAAGTTGCAGCTGCTCAAATTTGTATATGCCTGGTTCAGGATTAATTTTGGGTTTAGGATCTTGAGTCATACAGAAGGTCAGGAATGGGCTCAACCATTCCTTCTGGCAAGAAACAGAATTTTCATTCTTGGATATGGCTAAAAAATAGCGATCACCAAAATATTAGCATATGGATGGAAAATCCCCACTATTTTCTATAAGTAATGCCTACAAAGCATTTTAGAGGCACGGCTGGATATTCCAGAGGGAAGTCCAATCTCAGTAAGAAACATACAGATTTTAAATTAAAAGTCACGCACGAACAGTCTTATCAGCTAAAACATGAATTCCATTCTAGTCTTAATGACTCAGTATAGACACCAAAATGATCCAATTTACAACCTGGACCATCCCCAGCACACTCCTTTACCTCTGCATTTAGTGGCTCCTATTCACCACTCGCTTGCATTCATACTGAAACCTAGCAAGCCAGGTACTTCCATCAGCTCTGCACCGCAGCAGGAATATACAGCAAGTCAATTTTCAAAGCACCAGAGAATGACAACTCAATACCTTCCAGGACATTTCATTTTGGTGGATTTTAATCTTGTCCCTAAGAGACAGGAGCTCTGCCTGGTGAAATTGGTGCTTTGGAAAACACCCTTCCACACCTCCAGCGAGACGAAAACAGAGAATAAAAAAGATATGTACAGAAAACTTTGTTTGCCAAACCTTGCAAGCAGAATTATGGCCTCTTCCCCCACACCATGCTTGCCCAGTCACCAGATTCCTGTCTCAGTATTTTATTCTGGTATCAGTCAAGACTCAGATCCAAGGCTCCCTGGGGACCCAGCACTGGACTGCAATGAGCCACTGCATGGAAACCAGGAGCTAAGTCAACAGAGCTCAGTGAACACCAACAAAGTGAGCAGGAAAGGGGATTTACTTCGAAACGAAGCATCTAGGAACAACCAGTTGTTCACAGGGACTAATGGACTTGCCTTGCTCTCCAGGTATTTTCACTTCAGAGGTACATAAAAAGGCTTAGAAAACTAGCAAACAGCTCTACACAGGCTATGGCAAATGAGCCACCTAATGCGGAGATGAGAAAGCAACAGGGATTTTTCTTGTACAGTCATTTCATGTTCTGCCCTTTGCTCTGGCCCAGCCAACTAGAGACAGAGCCTCTCAGGACACAAAAAGGCCAAGATCCCAGAGCACAAGACATAAAAACATTTCTGTGCACTGATTGCGTCCTCACAATAACCTCATTATCACAGCTGTCAATCACCAGGACAAACCAGTCACCAGCATGGGAACTACTGATAAGAGATGCTCACCCTCAAATGCATTCGCTCCCTGGAACAACACAAGCGACAGCAGCTTTGATACAGCAACGGGCTCCTCAACGCCAGAGCGGCAGCTCGTGTAACAGCCGGGATGGGGCACATCAAGAGATTCCCTTTGGTTCTGAGTCACGCCACAGCCCCTGCAATTCCACACCGACCTATCACTTGTACGGAGATAATTGTTTAACAACCAGATGCACACATTGTCATTTAGATTTATGACCCACAACGGTGATGTCCTGTGATCAGGTTGAAAAATCTAAGGGCCTTTTTCCATGCAGATTTCCCAGCACATAAATCTTGTACCCACTCGCTATCCCCTTTCATGAGTGGCTATCCAAAAAATGGGTATTATTAATCACTCACCTGGTATGAGACCTCTCTGTGCTTTATGCAAGTCCTCGATTTACTGATAAAGGGTGGCTATATTCCTAACCATGCCGATACAAGGCTGGACTCATCACTCCTGTCCAGTTCTGATCTCAGTGCTCCTCAGCCACTGGTCCAGACAGGGTCATAACAGTGAGAATTTGGTTCTGATTTATTGACCTGAACAAGTGAAGCATTTTTCACAAATTTCAAACAAATTCTGCCATCATTTTAAAATCAGCTAAAAAGTCTTTCCCAAGGCAGAGATGTTCAAAAATGTACCAAATACCCTGAACATTCAGTGCCTTAATCGGGTACTGTAACAGATGGACTCAGAGGGCTTTTTCAATATTGGCTATTAATAAGTGCAAATGTTCACAATGACAAATGCAATGTATTTTTAGTCTGTACCGGGATATTAGCCTGGTCTTCATCAGCGCTTTTTGTCAAACTTCCCGCTTTGACACAAAACCACAACATGAGCTGTGGGGCTCGTGTTTGTCTAAAAATGCAGACACACAATCAGACGTTCTTTCCAGCCTCATGTTCCCTTTGCAGAGTATGGTCTGTGAGCATTTGCGCTGCTCTGACTACCTGTAAGGTGTGTCTGTCCACCTGTAAGGTGTGTCTGTCCACCTTGCCTTATTCTGCCCCCAGCACTCAAGAATATTCTTATAACTGAGATTGTTCAATGATACCGTCTTAGTTAACTTGGAATTACTCCAGTGTAAATCAACTCAGAATAAGGTTATGCTATTGAAATAAATCTTTTAACTCATGATTGTGTTAAGTAGGAAGACCTGTCTCTATACTGGAAACATCACACATGTCTTTAATAAAGTATTTTGATTATTTTTCAGAGTAAAAGCTGGGCAGCAATGAGGAGGGAAGATGGGGCTGTATGCAATCCAGCCTCAGCTGCACCGATCAGCACGAGCAGGGGGTCCCAGTCACCTGCTGTCTCTGTCACATCTTTACTCCCCAGCCTGATACCTGTAGCAGCTCCACCAACACCTCCACAAGCCCAAGGAGGTGAAACGACCTTGCCATGCTGTGAACCCTGACTGTAAGCAACACAGATACTGTGAATCTGATTCTCGTGGCCATTTCACTGGGTTACACATGCAGCCTTAATGGTTCCCGAAAGAACACTGTGGCAAACGTAAACTGTGATAACGGTTTGACAAATGCCAGCTGACGTAAAATGGATCTATTGTTTGTATTTAACTGGAAGCAGTCAGGATTTCACGTCTGCAGCCTGTGGTTTCTTCCAGGATTGTTGCAATAGTTTTTAAATATCATAAGTTTATTCCAATAGGAGCTTGCTCATTTTAAGATGGAGAGCACCAGAAAGGACCTGGGGGATGCAGGGGTTATTGCACAGGGAGCTCTGTGCTGCTCATCTGCAGTGTTGCTGCTTTGTGGACAAACAGCTGCACTGGTCTCCCGGAATTGCCCCAGGAGGAGCTTTGCTCAGTAACTGGCCCTTTGGAGGTGCCGTCTGGAGCTGCAGGGCAAAGGTGGGAGAACAAGGGAGGATGTGTCAGGGCAACTTGGCTTGGATACTGTACGTGTAATTTCATAAAACTTGCATGAGAAGAAAGAGTGGCTACTGCCATCTCACTGCAGAGAAATCTGACATGCAGAGGCTGTGGCTTTTAAAGCTGTTCAGACACCTACTTCCTACCCTTTAATTGCTTCTGTTCCATATTTGTGTGACAAAAGCTCAAAGAACCCTTAAAGGCTTTGCTAAGCAGCAGGAATACAGCCCAGGTAGTCTGCAGCCCCAAAACTACTTCCAAGTGACGTCTCCAAGCTCAGACAAGAAAAATATGTCAAATTTAGGACCTGTGTGCTCATTTCCCCATTCTTGCAATGCCACCCCCAGGGCTCTGATGAAGTACCTTGCTAGGATGGATGCTGCACAGGGCTAAAATTATCTTAATCCAGGAAATATTTTCCTCACACATTTGGCTTCCCTCCTCCCTGAGCAGAGGGCAGCTATGGGGACAGAGTGTTTCACATGATTAATTTTCTGCTGTGTTTCCTTCTACATCTGTGTTTTTGTTCACTGGTGCTCAGACAAATGACTAAGCCGTGGGCAGCGATTTGGAGCGACAGCAGCGCTCTGGCTCCTGAGCTCACAGCACAGCAGTTATTTGTGAGGGTGGCATACTGGACCAATTGTCTTTCCTTCCCAAGTGATATTAGCATTTTATCATTAAATCATAGTTAACATCAAAACTGAAAGTCTCCCCTAGGCCTGAATAAAGTACATCACGGAGCTTCTCAGCTGAAACCAATTTTTCATCTGCTGCTCCTGGGAAAGCGATGATTCTTTGACATCGAGATATGCTAAAGCAAGCTGGCCACCAGATACAGGCAGCTCACAATGAACCACTGAGCACCAGCACTTCTGCCTGAGCCTGTTCTAAAATCTACTGACACCAGCAGCAAACCTTCCTTTCATTAAAGACACATTTTGCATGACCCTCAGAATCCTCATTCTGTTATCCTCACTCATGTCGAGTCCCAGCTGTGTGTCACGAACATCTCTATTGGTTTGAACTGTTTTCCCTGCTAGGTGCTGTTGCTGGGGACAGTGCTAACCATGTGAGCGATGGCTGCTCCAAGCAGACCGAATGTCTCCCCAAGGCTGGGAGATGGGGTTGGGAACCTGTGATACCTTCCTTCCACCAAGCTTAACAGGGACCTTTTAGTCCAGATACAGTAAAATTCGGAGCCAACCAGACCTTAAATTAGGTTTGTTTCATATGATCTAAAGTCCACATTCGCAGGTCTCAACACGTGCTGCTGCCCCCTTTGCTTCCTGCTCTCACCCTGAAAGCACCGATGTGTGTGTCGTTACCCAGATGTGGCTCCTGACGGCTTGTGCGGGCAAGAGATGGTGCTCGGGCCCTGGGGAGGAGCAGCAGCTGAAACTGCAGAAGGCTTCATGTGAGAATCTTCTTCTCATGGAAATATCCCTATTAATAAAACAGTAGGGGATGCAGAAAAGCAGATTTATCTCAGAGTAAAATGTTGCTTTGGGAGCTCCCTGAGGAGTCAGTAGCAGCTTGTTGTGGAGCTAACATGTCTTTTACTGCCGCAGCCACGTGAATAAGAAATATTTCAGTGTTAGGAGTAGTTAAGAGAGGCACAAAGCAGGAAAGCTGGGCAAGCAGAACAAATGGCTTTGAGTAACAAAACCATCAGCTACTGGAAAACCTCCTGAAAGGTTTTGAGTTTGAAACAATCCATGACCTAATTAGGTGGCACTGTTACTGGAGAACAGAGGAAGGAACAGAAAGAAAGGAGGAGGAAGATAAAGCAGGGAGAGACAGAGAGGCCTAAATACTCAGCAGACCAGTCCAAGCTAGAGCTGACCAAGGCTGATGCTTTATTTAACACGCATGAACACGTTCTGTGAGGGACGAGGGAGGTGCAGATCAAAGGGGACTTGCTCTGTGCTTGGGGAGTCTCCTTGTGGAGCATGTTTTATACACTGAGATCAATGAGGGAAATGGACAGGAAACATCATATTTTGTGGGGCTCTGGAATGAACAAGTAATATCCACGTTGGTTTCTATTACTAAAATATATTTTTCTCTAAGGGCAAAAAATGGGTTAGGAGTCCCTAAGCAGCCTTGGAGGAAATAAGTATGACAGTGAATTGGGCCAAGATGTGATACGGCTGTGATCTCTTCTGCATCTTTCCCAGAATGATTCCCCATCAGTCACTACACAAGCGCAGTTCAGAGGCAACTGGCACCTTTGAACCAGGAGGAACACGGTTCATGTGCATGGGTTACTGGGGTGACCCGTAGCTCTTCTCCAAAGGTCTCTGTGGGAACAGGGCCAGCAACTCAAAACCAAGCAATTCTACATTCTTGAGGCCATCACAAGCAGCTGCAAGGGAGTAATCAGGAATACCCATGTGGATACTGCCATGGAGTACACAGACACACTGTGTCTCCAAGGCAGGAGGCCCTGGAAAGCCCAAACCACCTAATCAATAACACACTACACACAAGGAGCTTCCCAAACACCACCTGAACCACCCTCTGCACAAGGGAGCAAAGGGACACACCTCTTGTCACAGCTCTTATATTCCTTCTTAAACAATGACACATCAGACCCTTTGCCAGGATGCACCGTCCCCACGCTGACTTCAGTGAGCTCTGCTGATTTAAATGACAAAATTCTGGTCTGAAATCTCCCAAATGATACTGGAAGTGGAGAAGAGCCAGGCCAGCCAACTCCTGGTCACTTCTCAGCCAGAGGCCATGGCTGGGGCCACAGCTGGCTGCCCGCGGACACCCTGCGGAGAGCAGCTCGGGCAGCAGCGGAGCTGATGAAATGCAGCCGTCTCATCTGGCCGCCATTCAAGTACGACAGCCCCTACTTGAACTACACATTCATTCAAACAAGGAACCGAAGCTACAAGGATCTGGCCCGACCATCGGCTGTTACCGCACGTGTGAAGCCTTTGAACTGAGTTTCTTTAAACTCACAGTCCTCCCCACAAAAAGCATTTGTATGATTGTCCGATCAAAGAGCATCGATAAATTGAGTCCTGACTTCTATTCCTCCCACTGCCTCGTTCACTATTCCCTGAGGAGCGGGTCTGAATTCTTCACTCACTGTACTCTGTGACTAATCTCCTTCAGCCCCACAAAAGGAGCTGCCGAGAAGAGCTGCCATATCAGCATGGGTGGCGCGGAGCAGTCCCGGCCCCTTGCTGAATGACAAGCAAATACACTCATCTCGCAGGCAGCTGCATGAGTCATTGCCCTGCACAGAAGCCACACGGGCTCTCAGCATCGCTGCAAGCTGCTTTCCTCAGGATGCAGTTTTAGGCGACTGAGCTGTGGAAGAACTGCAGGTGAGGGAGCCACAGCGCTGCCCTGGCCTGTCCTTAGAGAACCATGGCCAGCCCAGCCCTCAGCTGTGCCCGCAAGTCCCTCAGCTCTACACTAACACGTACATGATACAAATATGAATCTTCATCTTCATCTGTGCATGTCCTTGCCCTGAGATGTTCAAAACAGGAGTGCAGCCACACCTGCAGTGCACACACCTGCAGTGCACACATCTGCAGTGCTGACATACCTGCAGTGCGCACACATCTGCAGTGTGCACACATCTGCAGTGCTGACATACCTGCAGTGCGCACACATCTGCAGTGCTGACATATCTGCAGTGCACACACACCTGCAGTGCACGCATCTGCAGTGCTGACATACCTGCAGTGCGCACACATCTGCAGTGTGCACACATCTGAGCGCTGACATACCTGCAGTACACACACCTGCAGTGCGCACACACCTGCAGAGCTTACTGTTTGCATCAAAGGCACAGGAACAGGTTGCTATGAGCACCGAACCAGCCCATCATGCCCACCCAGCCCACGTCCAACACACACAGGCATGACACATGCCAGGGAGAGAGGTTGTTGGGGGGCCCCTCTTTACCAGCAGCAGCTGCTGAGCACAGGGAAACAGCTCTTTCCCTGAGGTTGTACTGGAAAGCTGTGACATGGGCTAGAGATGAATTCTGACACTCCGACCCTAAACCAGTCATGCAACCACAGCCGTGCCCTCTCCTTGGTTTGTGATACCTCCGCAGGGCCTGTATTTCCACAATCACTTTTTACTCCATTGAAAGCAAACGAACACTTCAGAAAGTGGAAAAGTTCAGCGCAACAAGCGCTCACTGCATATTCTAGCTCTGGATAAGAAAACAGACATCTTGGGAAACACAGTCTAGCCCAGCTGAAGTTCTCATCTTCAAAACAATACTGCTTTATCACGATTTCTGTCCTCGGTGCAGGAGCAGCAGCACCGGCTCGCTGCCTGCCCTGCTGCAGAGCCCACAGGAGGCACGTGGGGCTCGGGGCTGTCCCGCTCCCTCTCACACACACGGCTTTGCTGGAGGTAGCACCGCATACACAATGCAACTGGCTCATTGCTGAAAAGAAAAAGCTGACAAAAGGGAAAGAGTCAGGCTCTGCTTTCCCAATCTGTAAGGTTTCCTAAGACCCATCTCCTTCAATCTTGTACCATTCGGTTCATGGCTAGCTAGAGCAGTTTCACACTAATCAAAAGCAGACTTCGGTATATTTCAACTGTAGCTTTTATCCTGATTTACATCCCTGATCTACAACACACTTAACAAAAGATGACTGCTGGAGGAAGGCAATTGATCATTCCTTAATTTAAAGTTATACTTACCGAGAAGGGCTGTGGAAGTCTCTGTGAGGAACTGCAGGGTCTCCAAGCCCATCTTCTAGCAGCAAAGTTTTCTTTCTCGCCTTTGCACAAGTGGGCTGTGAAGCCAGAGCCGGGACACGCTCTGTGTCTGTGCCGACGGGGCTCTCAACTGCGTATCGTTGCCAAGACACCCGGGGCAGCCTCCCAAGCCTCCAGATCTCGCCCTGGCTAAGGCATTCCTAATCAAATGCTCCTTGCAACAGGAGCTTCCAGCACTGCCACAAACACCACAGAGCTGGGAACAGCATCATTTTCTTTGGTTCAGGTAAAGCTAAACTTCTATGCAGTGTTTCAGCAGTTTGAAATATTGCTTATTAGCGAAACATTTCCTATCTGGAATTGCAACAAGCTCTCTATGCTAGTCTTAGTTTTGAAACAAATTTTCTGTCTCACCACCCTGCTTTGAGCTGCTCAGAGATCACAGAAACAACAGCAGGACCGAAGTCTGTGTTCAGGTTTGATGCTGAAGTCCGCAGTGGAATCAACCATTTCTGAACAACTAAAAGAATCTGCTATGCCAAAATTTTATGACCTGCAGTTGCAAGATTCTTGACCTCTGAAAACATACGGGATTCATAAAATCAGCTGCTGCATTAACACATGCGAATAAACTTTTGCATTACGGCAGCAGATCCTAGAGTCAGGTCTCGTGATGCCAAATGATCGTACAAATTCACAAGGTCTATCCCAAAGCTCTCACAGCCCAAATTACAAGATGTATGAAGCTGCACTGAGCAAGAAATAGCTAAAGTAAACCAGTTAAATGTATCTTCCCAGTAGGGCCTCAGTTCCTGATTTCAAGTAAGTGTTGTAAAGGAGGGTTGGAAGCAAAATGCAATAATGGCAAAGAAATATCAAGGGAAGATAACTCTGGTTTTGCATATGGGTTTTCACACTTATTTATACTCCCAGAGATACATTTTGGAAGGAAAAAAATAAACTGCTTCTCTGCCTGCTCCTGGCAATGCATTTGCATTGAGCTCTGGGGTGTGCAACCTTCAACCAGTTTCATCATTCAGCCCAAAAGAGATTAAGCAGTAATAGTTGTGCAAATAAGATGATCATCTGTTAATAACACTAGTTACGGACACCCCAGGGAGCGAGGCACCTGAGACAGTTCAGTTCTGTACACGCAGATGCTGAGGGCACATCACGCTGGAGCAGCCGAGGATGAAGCCAGTTCTCCCCAGAGCTTGGATGTGCGAACTGGGGGGAAAGGGCTCCCCGCTCCACAGCGAAGACTGGCGAAGATTACAATTAAATAAGCCAAGCATGATTAAAAATGTATCTCTCCCACTCACCATTTTCATGAATGTTTCAGAAGGTCTAAATCTGAGAAGGTAAATTAACTCCTTATCTGTTCACACTTCGAGCTTTTCAAACAGCAGGCCTGAAGTCTGGAAAAAATTCAGCAGGCAGCAATTTTTTACCCTTACATGGGAAAATTTGCCTAATAAAACACTACGATTTTATCAGACTGTTTCCTTCTGTTTCCTCTCTCGCGGGTAATGGAAGTTACACCCACTACTTAGCTTTGACATGTGTAACCCAGAAAAGCCTCAGTTTGCTGTAAAAACACGGAGTGATACGTTTCTTTGTTAGAAGATGTTGTGGGGCTCTTGTCGCATTTTTCTAAACACATCAGGAAAAGCTAAATGCATTGTTAACAGCTAGCAGAAAAGCACCACGCATTAGCCATTCTTCTTCTGAATGGAAAAGAACAATTTGTGATGAAATATGGTTCCTGTTCTATTCCTCGATTGCTTTACTGGATAGCTGCCCTGTCTTTCACCAGCCTCAGGCTGAAAGTAGGAACTATGTAAAAGAGGTTCTTAGGACACAGTTTAGTGCTAGAGTTGGTTAGGTTATGGTTGGACTCGATGATCCTGAGGGTCTTGTCCAACAGAAATGATTCTATGATATTCAGATACTCTTGAAAAGAATTGAAAGAAAATGTGAAAACTCTCACTGAAAGATTTTTTTTTTAAACTGGGGTCAATCAGTTTCTTAAATGTTTATGCAATTAAACAAATCTGTTAAAAATCCAGTCAAAACGAAACTCTCCACTCTGAAAGATATCAAAATGAGATGCTCTGAAATTTAGACTTAATTTCCTTTCTACTCAGCCAAAAAATTGTCAGAATTGGACATTTCAACTTCACCAGAAAACAGCTTTACCACTGGACTTGGCACTCTGTCCAGTCTCAGCTAGAAAAGCCAGCATGAGAAAGAGAAGTTACAAGATACGCAGAGAAAAATCGCGCCAAGCTGGCGGCACAGCCCAGGGACGGGGGGCAGCGGCGTCTGGACGTGCCAGCGTCCTCCCACAGCCACGTGCCGGGTCGGTACCCGCTCCTGGTCCTTCTCAGGGTCTGTGCATGACGTGTGCTGCTCTGGAACCACCGCTGCCCCACTATAGGATGCATCTGCGATCAGCTACTCCCGCCTAGTAAGGGCCGCTCGCCGTAATGCTGCTTTTGTAGCCCAGCATTGTATGGCAGAAAGGCTTCAATCTGCCTCCTCAATGCCTGTCAGAACGCACTAAAGCTGCACTATAGCTGAAGTTTCTCCCGGTGCCACAGCAAAACTACAGCCATTTATAAGCGATCGTATTTCTAGATTGCACTTCTTCCTAGTAGGAGATACAAAGACACGTATAAATCGTAATTAAATAAACCACAATAGATTGTGTTAACTACTGGTAACTAAGAAGCCACCTTGATCCCTTTCTGCGTTTAAGATATTCACCACATGACACCGAGGCCTCAGCTCACAAAGACTTTTCAATTTGGGATTAAACATGTTGCATTGGAAACAGCTCTGGTAACCCACGGCAGCAGATTATAGCTGGTAAAAAAAGAATGAATGGCAGAGGGCAGACAGGAGGGATAAGCGTTCGCACTGGGAGAAGGGGCGCAAAGGAAAAAAACTGTGGTTTTTTAAAGAGTTTTACCATCTTGCCGTATTCCTTGGAACTGCCTAACTATGGAGGAAGAGAGAAATTATGTGGACTCGCAAAGCCTGATTCCGCTTGCTGGAGCTCCAGTTCTTGAAACAAGATCAAAATCTGGAAAAAATACCATCCTGAGAGAGACTTAACAAAAAACTGCATCAGTAAGAATGAGATTGAGCCCCAGCATAACTGGAGAGGGCAGACCCGGACAAAGATCCCAAGTCTCCCCACAGCACATGGCGGAGGAGCCAGTTTTTCGTGGGAATACTTTATTTGCTTCCAGCTTGCACGATTGCTTCTGAAAACACGGTTTCCTTCTTTCAGGATTTTCTTGCAGAAACTTTTACTAGTGACTCTCCAGATGATTCACATTTAGCCTTAGAGACTATTTTTAGCTGCTTTTCTTTCAGCACATGTTTTTGGAGAGTCCCCGCTATTTATGTGGTCTCCATTTCCCTCCCCTTGCTTTCCCTAGGGAGAAGCTCCATGGGGCCAGTTATTGAGAGCAGAGCTTGCACATTGTCCCTGCTTTTGTGTCCCTCGCACAGCAAAGCCCGTCCGAGGATTTCTGAGGTCAACAACAGCAGTCTTTATCACCATGAAGGTAGATAATGGAAAGAAAACAAGCCAAGGAAAATTAAACACACTGCAGTTCTTCAGGGTGTTTGCAAGGCCATCCTGAGGCTGGGCTGGGCAAAGGTCTGGTGGTCTGGACACATGAATAGAGATGCAAAGCTGGAGGTGTAAACATACAGCAAATACAGACAGAGGCAGCTGGGTACAACTGAGCACTAAAAAGCATGAGAAAATTGCCGCAATTTGTCTGGGGTAAATCTGAGACCAAGACATGAAGTTATGTCTTGTTAGGGTCACACGGCTTTAAAAAAATGGGAGATATTAACTCATCAGTGCGTCCACGGCCACATCGTGGTAGGTGTACGTATGCCATTGGAGCTGGACTCTGATATCTTAAGGATTAGTTTTATAGCTTTGATACAGATCCAGAATACATGTACCTAAAGAATGTTACCAGCCCAAGAGGCAGCTCCACAAGCAGGAAAGTGGCTGCATCAGCCTACATTGATTTCTTTCATCTACGGGAACAGTGTCAATGGATTAAATCACTTTTGCACTGGTAAAGTCACATGAACGAAGGCCTGTCTTACTTTTAACTATTGCCCATACAAAAGCCTATTTTTATGAAATATGAGCTTCATATTGTTGAGGTTCTCACCTGTCTTCTAAATGTGATTAAAATTTTTGAATGAGTCTAAGTTTTTGATGGATGGAAGTGGGATGCATGTACACACACATCACAAACATTGGGAAACTGACCTAAAGCATAAGCAGACCAGCTGGAAGTAGAGGTGAAAACACACTCAAGGTACGAATATTAAGGAAGCTTTGAAAGTAGTTTGTAATTTTTATCTTTGTGGTCTTCCTTGGCTTGTAAATCTCTCCTCTGCCATGGAGAGATTCAACATGCTCTAATATATAATCTTGCTTTTTAAGAGCCTCTTGTATAATATATTGATCCCAAAAGTATGGCTCAAGCTCGCTAGTTTATAATCTGCTAGGTTAGTAAGAGCTCATAGGAATCCAACATATGGATGTACTTCTGAGCACATTAACAGCTATAGTAGAGAAGCTAAGTCTATTAAATGAGCAATGGAACTGGTCGTACTCCTTTCTTGTTGCCAATATGGCAATAATTAGGGCTGCTGTGTAGTTCAGTAGACTAAAAGAACTGGCGGACCAAATTAATCCCAGGAGTAATTCAAGGAAGACAGAGGAGTTCCACCAGGAGTCATGGCCCAACGCAATCCTCTGCTCGAAACCCTCACTTGAAACTATTAGCTATTTGCAGGCTAAAATCTGGGCTACTAAATGGTAATTAGACAGCTACATGGGAAATAATTACCTGATTACAAGATGATTAATTAGTATGCTGTCAAGCTACGATTATCCTAGCATCTAGGGAATACACTGCATTTCTTCTTTGCTCCTTACAAGATGATGACGGCAGCATAAAACATTTCTGCCCTAAATCCCTACAGAAATTAACAGCAAAAGAGCACAGACAGTAGTGCTCAGTGCCCAGGGATTTAATGAAGCTAGAAATATGCAGAACAGACTGACACAGCCCAGTCCTCTCACAGCAGGTCAAAAACAGACACAGAAATATCTTCACAAAGAGCAAGAACCAAGTATAATGAGATCCTACCTGCATCATCCCTCAAATACACTGAGCGCACCACTCCTGACCACAAGCACACAAACTGACAGTGGGAGAGAAGCGATTTCTGGCCACCCATGTATGGCAGCACAGGCACCACACTTCATGACCATCAGCTCCAAATCAAGCCGTGCAAATCATTACAGATGTCTGCAGCGACTGGAGGGTAACAGCACATGTACCTCTGGCCCTTGAGACACCAGGAGAAGGGCAGGAAGGCTGACACGATAGGGAGAGGCAAGATTTCCAACACTACCTCCTCCTATCAGAATACAGCCTGACCCAATTAGAACACGCCTGTTTTACAAGGGTGCAGCAAACTTATAAAGTTGCCCTTGACTGTTTTTATAAAGTAGATTTGACACGTACTAATCTTGCTAGGCCAGGACCTCATCAGCTAGCACAGGTCAGCAAGAAAGGCAGGTGCCTTCAGCACCATCGCAGCCAGAGCTTTGATCTCTTCCCCTGCCGCGGCAGGGCAGCCCTGCTTTGCTCTCTGCCTTTCATTTGAGTGGGCTCTGCAGACACATGAACCAGGAAAAGCATTCTGGGAAAGTATTAGTCTGTGGAATTTGGTATCGAATTCTACCTACGCGCACAAAAGTACTGCTGAATGTTGTATTAATATATGCTCAGAAATAAAAGCTGCGCCAGCAGACAGAGCACCAGCTGAGACATAGGTGCAGGTTCCCACTCAGCAGACATGTCCCGTGCCCACAGCGGGATGCAGTCACCGGGCTCTTCTGGAAACCAGTCGGACTCTGCCACCTACCTGGGCCTTATCACTGAACATCTCAAGTTATCTTCTTCAAACTTGGGTTGAATAACAATTTCCCAGCTCCCAGAGGAGCTGTGAGGTGAATTCATTAGAGCCTATGAAGCACTTTTATAGTATAATGGAATAAGTATTGTAGCTAGTTTTTATGCTAATTCCTTCATCTACATATCTGTGGCCACCACCTCCAGGAATTTAACAGATGTACGGTACAGAATAAACCTCTCAGAAGAAATAAGCCTCTGTACCAAGTTTGCAGATCATTTCCACATCCCACCACCTGTGTAGGGTCACCTCCAGGATAACTGAGAGCAGTGATTGCAAGATGATGGTGAGTGACAGTCAGTGCACAGAGCCTGTGAACTGTGCTGCTTCGCACATCTTTTGCACCAGCTTTAGAGGGAAGCAACCAAGGTGGAACCCCTTTGAAAACAAAGGGCAGGCTCTCCCAGCTCCCTGGGACACGTGGTGATGTGCAGGCAGCCTCTCCTGCCTCATCCAATGTTCCAGCTAAGTTTCCCTTCTGCTGTATGTACACACCATTAGCACTTCTCACATTCAAACCCTTCTGCCTGGTCAGATCCTGTCAGATCCTTAATTCCAGACAAACCAAAGCCACCAGGTGCCCAGCCCCTTTGGCAGCCACAGGAATTAAGTGCCTGTGCACACTGGTGACACAAGGCCCCCGGGGCCTCCTGACCATCACCTCCCTGGGGAACACTCAGCATTGCAACCCAGGCATTGAACTTTGCCTCTGTGTTACCCCTCAGCTAGACAGCTCCCAATTAATAACTTTGTGTGAGCCCAACTGGCTCTAGACAGTATTTTCAAATGTGACCACTGTGAAAGGCAAAAAAAAATAGGTCAAGAGGATTATGCGGGGTGACTAATGATTGCTGCATGCTGGGCTGAGATGTGAAGTCTGGCTGTTTTTTCAAAGGTGCATAATAATATGTCCTTGTCTGACCTGTGGTGCTGTTGACACTTCTTCTGTGTTGATGCCTTCTCACAAACCCCCATTAGGCTGGGGGCTTGAACGCCCACCATGAATGATGCCAGCAGAGTGGAAGGGCTATCACACTTTGCAGAACTCCCATTTAAGTTTCACTTCATTTCTCAAAAGCCAGGCAGCAGAGGCAATTATTTAACTGTCAAGCCCTTTTGGAGCTGTTTGCTGAGGGAAGTGGCTGCTGTTCTCAGGCTGTGGGACACAATGTGTTAATATACAGCTCCTGGTCACAGATAAGAGGAAGGGGCTGTTCTGCTCAGCACAGCTGGCACATGCAGTCAGGAGAACACACTCTGCCAGCCAGCTTACCATCCAAATAGCCAGAACAAATAGTTTTATCCTTATTTTACTGATAGGGAGGACAACACGGTATGATGGAAGGCACAGTTCAGCTGCTCTGCCCAAAAGTCACAGGATGTTTGTAGCAACAGGAAAACAAATTCAGCTGTTTTCTCTCCTGGTCCTGTTTAGCATTAGAGTCCCTCCAAGTATACCTTTTGTTGGCAGGGAAGCTAGAATTCATTTTTCGTATCTGACAAATGTTTATTATACAAGTATTTGTAGCAGTCTCTCCATCCTGGTCACAGAAACATGTCCCTTTCTAGCTACAGAAACTGGAAGAGAAGGCAACTCATTCCCCACAGGAACTGTGGAGCAAAAAGTGATGCAATAGCCTCAGAGTCACAGGGAACAGCCTTTTGTTTCTGCTACAGTCTCTCCATGGGTAAGAGTATAAATATAGCCACAGAGAAGTCTCCTCAACAAATGCCGACATAGCAGGAAAAACAACACCTTTGGTTCAGCTTAACTGTGAGGAAGATCTGCAAGACATTTTGCCTCTGATGGGAGAGGCCAGCGCTTGCATATGGGCTGTTGGCAGCCTGGCAAAAGCCGGGTGCGATGCCGCCAGCCTGGGTGACGCTGGGCCCTAGACATGGAGCAGGGAACGCCAGTGCAAATCTGTTGTAGGAGGCAAGATACCTTCTTCAATTCACATAATGTTCTTTCAGAAGGCCGTGGGGAAAACTCTCAGCTTTAGGAGCAATACAGCTGTCCAATACAACTCATGAGTGTGGGCAAAGCTGTGAGAATGCTAGCACCATCGAGACCCTTCTGAGACACCATCACATTGATTTTCTACAGCTTTTAGGCAACGTTCACACTTATACAAAGAATGATGGAGTGCAGCACGTATGTACATCCCATAGTTGCATTTCAAATTAGCTTATGTTTAACTCACATGAAATTCTACACTGGCAAAAGAAGATAAATTCCTTGCTCTAGCAAGAACAGTCAGTCTTCTGTGACTTAAAAGGTATGGCCCAAACAAGGTCTTTCAACAAGGCATTGCAAACCCTGGGCTCATTGAGACGTGGGCTCCCTTCCTCGCTCCCCGAGGTACTGCTCAGAATTTAACAGAGGATCCATTTCTGCCCCCATTGTTAGATCTCCGCAATCACAGGCTGAGAAGAAGAATTTTGCACAAGCTCCTTGATTTAGATCAACCCAAAAGTGACAAGAATATCCTTTTTGCATTTTTTTTTTAAGAAAATCCTGCCAGAGCCAACAGACTGATTGTTCCATAAATCAATTTCTGTCCCAAGTGTAAAATCTCCAATCGCTCATCCCCTGTCTTTCAGCCTAATTAAATAGTGAAGAAATCAGCTGTATTGTCGATGGCTCTGGTGCTGCACAGACACTTCTGAATATATAATATTAAAAGGAAATGAAGACAGCAAAGAAGATTCCCCCCAGCAGCTGCACGGAGACTAGCAGCACAGGAAACATCCGTGCAAAATGAAGACAGCCCACGACAGCAGGCTGAGCTCAGACAGGGGCCTGTAGTGCCCCACGTCCTGTAAAGAACAGGTCATGGAAGGGCTCTCCTTCTGCTAAATGCAATATGGCTTTCTCTACTATTTCAGCAGGGAGTAAACTACCTCCAGTTACCTTTCAAATTCTATTTCCATAATCATGTCAAACTAAAATACTGAACTACTCTTAAACGCTGATCCCTGCCCTTGACACTTACCTCTCCCTTCTCATTAATCATGTTCAATATGGAAGTGTTTAGATGCCGTGAGAAAAGAGGTGCTGTGAGATAGCGAGGAGTTGTCAGCAGGGGGGAAGCTTTGGGACCCCACATCATATGAGAAGCAGTTACAGATGGTGAATTACCTCAGGAAATAGAAACGCGTGTGGTCCATGTGGTTCTTGTTAGCCACAGGGCTCTTGTGGAAGCGGCAGGAGTGTGAAGGCAGCCCCAGCCTACAGGAAGGCAGGAACTGGGTAGAGGATGTTGGGCCTCCCCAAGTGGAGCTGCCCGAGCTGGTCCCCGGGGGCTGTGCCAAGAGATGAAGCGCGAGCAGATGAGGGAGGATGTCCTAACACAGCCTGAGATCCTGGGAGCTGACCCAGGACAATCCTCATGAGAAAGAAGACATTGCATGTAAAGGCGAGTCTATACAGAAGGCAAGTATCTAGAAGTCAAACTAAATATGAACATCTGGTACAGTAAATATTGATACACTCCTAATAGTGCTGGTTTCTTCCCTTTCCTATCTCTTCCTTCTAAAACGAAGTGGCTCTGTCCTCCCAGGGAAGAGGTAAAAGAAGAGCTCCACATGACAGGCACTATTGAAATACAATCAAGAGAGACCACCTCTTTCTGTATAGGTTTTTGATCTAATGAGACTACATACAACCTAGAGGAAAAACACGTCACTCAGCAATACAGCAAGTAATGCCCTGGCTCTAAGTCAGGAAAACAAAAACACAGAAGGAACATAGGTTTATGTCTTTCATGCTCCTAGGTTGATTTTTGCCATCTACGAATCTGATCAACAGTTCTTGGTGGTTCCTAAACACCCCTCCCCATTCTGGACAGGTTCCCAACTTCATGCGCCAGACTTTTCCATGAGTGTGCCTTAGGGCATTGCAACCATATGGTCCATCTCCTCATGGAAGACACGTGCCCTAGTTACCCCAACAAATCTTCCTGAATGACATTAGCCTTCAAGGACACAGTAATGAAAAACTCATTGGAGCAACAAGCAGCAGTGATTTTTTCAACGTACCCATGCCATTAATAAATGCAGAACAGCTACCAATACAGGAAACTTCTTGGGGAGAATATATAAAAATAATTCAGGTTCTGTCTATTGCTCTATCCATAACCAAAACAAGCTAAACATGCCCTCTCTGCTCCTGGAAGAAGGTAGTAACATATTCAGTATGTGTAAGTCGAAAAATTCCCCCCATTTTAAATGAGTTGTTATGAATGAATTTCTGCTGTGGGCAAGAAAGTTTACCTAAGTATTGCACTATTCTATAAAAATGGCTGGATAAAGCTCTACAATGTATTTACACCATATTTATGTATTTGGGATGTATCTATCAAAGGGCGCAGAGCCTGCAAACTTTCTCTCTTCCAGTCATTACCCTGCTTTGGCTCTACATGGTGCTGTACAAACACATCCTGAGAAACCCTTTGCTCCAAACAACATGTCGAGTGACCAGAGACTCATGTAGAAAGGCAAGAAATGCCCAGGATTCACCCTGGGGATGTCTCCTTGCAGGTTCTTGGGCTCCATGACCAAGAACAAACCAAAGACTCTTGCAAAGCCAAATTGTTTGTTATCACAGTCCTATTTACACAGACTGGGAAAAGCTCCAAGGAATCTCCTGTTTGAATAGCTCTTTTTACCTTATTGTGTCTACTTCACGCATGCCCTTTCCAAACACTTCCCTGCCATGCCAGGTTCACACTGCCAGCCCAAAATGCTCATCAGCATTTGCGTCAACTCTGTATCAACATTGCCATGGCTATGTTATTATTCTTGCAAATAGCTTATCATAACGCTGAGGACCAAAACAAGCCTGGGATCCAGTGTACACATCCACCTAAACAGGCTTCTCTATCTCATAGTCTGTTCCCCAGCTGATACTACAGTCAGCTGGGTAATTACGATAACAGTTTGGACAAAAAGGTGAGCCAAATAGCAAAACTCCTAATTAACAAGGTCTCTCAGGGGCCTGATTAATCTTGCCTGGACTTCTGGAAACTTAGAAAATGTAACAGTTGACAGTTTCTTTCCTGTTTCCCATCTGTTCAGACCGTAGCTCTTGGAGTACGGACTATTTCACTCTACATATAAGGGCTGCCCGCAGGTGGGCATCCTGGGACCAGGTAGCACTGCCATGTACCAGGTGGCACTGCCCCACCAGTGTCCACACAGCTCCCAAACCGGTCCAGGCTCTCCAGGGCTGCATCCCATGGAAAGGAATGATCTGCCTCTGCCACCCAGCTTAGGATGAACTCCAGCAGCCTCTTCTTGGCAGGCAGTCGCTTAACAGAAGCTGCATTTCTCCGCATTCTTATTTTAGACAGGGCCTCTGCGTCCCTGATTAAAAGAAGGTCAAATAGCCCATCTCTCTTTTTAATTTTTAATCGCAATTTCATGCTGTTATTTCAGCTGCTGGAGGCGGTGTAGCACAAATCCCTCAGGAGTAATTCCTCGATACTCTCTTGTAGGCTGGCCTACTTTTTCTTCCTGTTCAGTTACAAATTGCTTATCGCAGCCCAGATGTGTGACCGCACTGGCAAACCCTGTCTCCACCCAGACAAATACAGCATCCACTGCAGCATGTAAAAAAAATCACGTTTTGATTCTTCTCCAGCTTCTAAAAATAGATAAGATAATCAAGATTTAATTTTTAGCTCTGTGAGCCCAGTGGAGTACCATGGTTTAATTTGGAACAGTTGCGCAGCCTCCGGCAGGACTCAGTGTTGCTGGGGGGACACTTGAATGGGTTGGCCAAATTCCAGGAGGTTTTGTGGGGATTTTGGACATTGCAAGAGCTGGGGGTGAAATGTGAGAAGAAGGAAGTGGGTAAGGTGTCTTAAAACTTTCATAACTAAGAAAAGCGTTGGGCAATTTCATGAAGTGCATGGGTCACTTTGGGTGGCAGCTCTTGAGGCTACTGAAAGCGCAGGTTTGAA